>NC_035449.2:15039107-15656405 GCF_002127325.2 Helianthus annuus
GGTTTGCTTCGGTTTTAAAACTGATGATGGCGATCATTTAGATTTACGGTTTGGTCTATATATTCCTTATTTTTACAATGATTCTGTTTTTGTAAATTTTCATCTCTTTGATGTGTCATTGTCTTTTCTAAACGTTTGGATATCAGGTGTTTGTGTTTTTGTCTTTTAAAGGAGTTATTTAAATGTGCATCAAACCGATTACAACATTGAGTTAAACCTAAATAAATATGGTTTGCATCTACATCTAAATTTATTTTTAGATATGTTTTAAAATTGTAGCAACGAGTATATCAACAAATCAAATAACATATTTATCCTAATGAATACAAATCTTATTTACTTATCTTCGTTTAACAACAGCAACAAAAAAGAAGAATAGTGGTCTGTTTGTTATGGGGTAATGGAATGGACGAAGTAATGGAATGAACGAGGGAATGCAATGGATCATTACCATTTCATGTCGTGTTTGGTTACCATGTGGGAATGAAATGAATTATTATTGTGTATTGTTTGGTAGGCAAGAAAAATGAAGGAATAAAATCAGCAATGAGTGGTAGTGGTCGGTGGTAGTGATTGTGGGTGGTTATAGGTGGCGGCGGCGACGACGAGTGGTAGTGGAGGCGGCGACGGCGGTAGTCGGTGACAGGGGTGGCGGCCGTCGATGATGGTTGGTGGCGGCAGAGGTGGCGTCGACGGTGGTTGTGGCGTCGACGGTGGTTGTGGGTGGCGGCGAGTGGTGTTGGCAGCGGCGGTGGTTGGTGGCGGCGGCGGCGGTGGGTGGCAACGGTGGCCGGTTGTGGCAGCGGTGACGGGTTGCGGGTGGAGGCGACGATGGTGAAGGTGGTGGGTTGTGGTGTTGTTGATGAATGGTGCAAAAGGGGATGGAATGAATGGAATGGACGGGTGAATGGAATGGACGAGGTAATGGAATGGATGAGGTAATGGAATTGATCATTACCTTTCCATGTCTTGTTTGGTTACCATCTGAGAATGGAATGAACCATTACTTTTTGTTGTTTGGTACGCAAGAAAAGACGAAGGAATAAAATCGGATGGCGGTGGTCAGTGATGGGCGGTGATGGTGGGTGGTGATAGGTGGCAGTTGTAGCGACAGCGGTGGTTGGCGGTGGTGGTGGGTGGAGACGGAGGCGGGTGGTGACAGCGATGGTGGTGGTGGGTGGCGTCGGTGATCGGAGGTGGTAGCGACGGTTGATAGCGGTGGCGGAGGTGGGTGGCGACGGCGGCGGTGATCGAAGGTAGTAGCAGCGATGGTGGTAGCGGTGGCGGCGATGATCGAAGGTGGGTGGTGATCGGAGGTGCCCGGCTCGGAAGCACGGAAACGCCATTGAGGTGCCGTCTCCCGTCCCGGGGACTGCTAGGGGACGGAAACGGCACGGGGACGGCCGGGAAACGTCCCCGGCATGTTGG
The DNA here is from genome assembly GCF_002127325.2 of Helianthus annuus. Taxonomy (NCBI): domain Eukaryota; kingdom Viridiplantae; phylum Streptophyta; class Magnoliopsida; order Asterales; family Asteraceae; genus Helianthus; species Helianthus annuus. The sequence continues at coordinate 15,040,536 of NC_035449.2, forward strand.
GTACGACCTGGAAACGTGCTGCAAAAGGGGACGGGGTTTGGGGACGTGCAAGAAACGTTTCCCTCAAGTTCTGTTTATTTTTCTGGCCGGAAACCTGCAATTTTCGCCTGAAACCTGCTGGAAACCAGGAAGAAGAAGAGTGGCTACGTGTTTGTTGCGTTTGAGCCTTTTTAGGGTTAAATAAGTTTATGGATTTTAACTTTTAACCCCTCTATCTTTCATTAAGTTACATTTACTCCCTAAAACTTGTAAAATGTACATAAAAAGTGTAAAATTAGTTTGTGTATCTTAACATTTACCCCCCCCCCCTATTTTCACTAGCTTACATTTGGTCCTTAAACTTATAAATTTATACATAAAAAAGGTTTAAAATTAACATTATATATATAAAAAATTATATAGATAGCTATTTTTTATTTCTTAAATTTTAAACTACCTTATCGCTAAACACGAAATAGCGTATTTCATCGCTATTGCTACGTAGCATATAGGTACGTTGTCGCTATTCGCTATCGATAACTATGCTGTTAACGTTTGATTAGATTAGGAAGATATGAGATTTTTGAACTTTACATCAATATATAACTATTTTGGGGTTTTGTGTTACATTATCTTGAATATATATTTATTTTTTATATGTTTTTATTCCCGTACCCGTTCCGTCCCCGCTTCTTGAATTTTTTAGTTTTGTCGTTCCCTGTTCCCGTACCCGGCCCCGTACCCCGTTCCCGTACCCGTCCCAGTGCATCATAGCCGCGAAGATGGTGGGTGGCAACGACAGAGGTGGTGGCGGCGGCGGGTGGCGACGAAGGTGGATGACGACGACGGATGATGGTGGTGGTGGTGGTGGGTGGTGGCAATGGTGGTGGGTTGTGGTGTTGTTAATGAAGAGTTAAGAGGGAATGGAATGGAAAAAAAAATAGGGGGCGGATGGAATGATTTTGAAGGAGTGGAATGCATTTTGGAATGAGCGATTCCATTTCATTGACCAACCAAACACTCTTTTCTCCATTCCCTCATAATGGTCTATTCCATTCCATCTCTCATTCATGCATACCAAACGCTACCAGGGGGTGGAGGGGGTGGATGAAATGATTTTGAGGGAATGAAATGTCTTATGGAATGGGTTATTCCATCCATTGACCTACTAAACACTCTTTTCTTCATTCTTCGTAATGATTCATAGGGGTGTTCAAAAAAATCCGGATCTGAAACCGAATCCGAAATATCCGAAAATCCGTATCCAAAATTTCGGATATCCGAAAATTCGGATATTCGAAAATCGGATAATCCGAATTTTCGGATTGGGATTCGGATATGAATTTCAAAAATTTCGGATAATCCGATTATCCGATATCCGAAAACTATTTATTTTTTCATAAATATATATAGTATATGAGCATTATATTTTGTTTGAAGTATTGTAAAAGTTAGTAAAAAAATAGTAAATAATTGTATTCGTGTGAATTTATGATTGTTTTTAGTTTTAAATGTTGGAAATTTAAATGTTCGAAATTTATAAAACCGGCCAAACTGAAGCAGGTGGATCGGTTTGAGATCTAAGTTGTTCGGTTCATGGTTTGGTTTTCATAGTTTGAAAATTTAATGGTTCGGACCGAAACTTTGTAAACCGAACCAACTGTCTAACCTTTATTATTAATATGTTTTTTTTTTTTTTACAATTTTCGAATTGTTTTTAGTAGATTAGGGTTTTCTATTCAAAAAGGGATGGCGGCGCAGTTTGTTGCTCGTCTACCTGCTATCCTTATGTAATTTGCCCTGATGATATCTTTATTGAATTTTCGAATGTGTAGTTGTGGTTGTGTAATAAACAATTTCATGGTTAATGCAGGTCGTTTTTTGCTCCCAAAAGCATCAACTTTATGAACCATCTGTTGTCTAATCTTTGCTTATTCTAAGACTCTCCGTAGTGGGCTAGCACCCCTTCCACATCACCGTCAAACCACTACATGGGGGTGTTAGCCCCTTCTTTGTTACCCATTAATGGGCGTGAAGGAGATGTGAGATGTGGTTCACAAGTTATTAACCAATTACTTCATTTTTATTTATTTTATTTTTCATTTATTTAATGGTTCACAAGTTATCAACCATTTACTTCATTTTTATTTATTTTATTTTTCATTTATTTAATTTTCAGTTAAATACACTTTTGAGGGTTTAGTTAATTAAAGTCTCGCTACCTACATGACGTAGCACAAACTTATTAATCGTTATTCACTTATCTTGTATCTATATTTCATTGGATTGTTCAACATATTTTGCTTAATGTGACAAGTCTTGCATTTTTCACTACCTACGCTATATTGGTTTAATTTTGACAGAATGTTATTTCAAGGTTAGGTTTTGAACATTTAGGGGTGTTTCGGATCGCTTAAGAATGCTTATTCTTGTACTAAAGTTAGAACTTAATAAGCAAACCAAACATCTCTTGTTAGTTGACTCTTTAATTCTTGGAGCTTAATGTTAGTGCAAGTAACTATGGGTTCTTTCTGTAAATAGTCAAGAGACTTTCTTTGCTTGATCCAACTAAGGAGAGAATACATGGATATATAGACAGAGACTACTACAACTTTCCTAGTGAGGAGGAGCATTATCTAGGACACTAATACGTTAAAGAAATATATAAAATATGCTAAAAATATATTGATATATTCTCATTAATACACTGCCGTAGTTGAAGCAGTAGGCGAGCGATGTTGTATCAGTTCTGTTTAAATGTAATGGAAAACATGAATAATACCTGTTACAGCAGACAGGCCAGTAGAGAATCCAGTCAGAGATGCAGACACTGAGTTCGACATGATTGTCAGGATGATCTGGTTCCTCCTTAGGGTGTAAGTTATGATGGTGATGAAACCGAAAGTAGGGTGATTTCGGTTTTGGGGAGAGAGCCGATTTCTTGATGTTATGAGGGTTGTGATTGTGTAATGTGTGTAACCCTTTAACTCTCTAATAAGCCCCTTATTTATACACCCAAGAGGAAACCCAATTAGTTAATAAGGGTAATATGGTCCATCAACAATTACCAACTAATTATTAATAGGTTAATAAATATATTTTGATCTAATATAATATAAATGATTATATAGGCTACAAGATTAAATATTACATTTTATATATTTAATCTCACATTCTCCCACTTAGCCAAGTAATCATTTATCATGAGTATTAGGTAAGCCTGGCCAGGAGTTAACACTCATTTTAGCTTTAAACCAAGAACTATAGCAGAGAAATACAGCCGTTGAATCATCATTCGACTCAGGACCCCCATTAGTCATACTATAGCCTCAATTTAAAACCTAATAGTTACGATCAAAATATGTATAAGCCCTTTAGCGTCTGATTTGTATTTATATTTGTCTATATGTCATTACACCGGCAGAACATATGTTAGAGACATACAAAATCAAACTGAGGAAATTTTATTAATTAAAACATAAGCTAGTACAATATGCCATTAAACAAGGTCTTTAGTAAGTCCCATATTCGATACATGTTCTTCGAAAACTTTAGGTGGGAGACCTTTAGTCATTGGATCCGCTAGCATATCTTTAGTACTAATATACTCTATACAAAGATTATTTTCCTCAACACGTTCACGTACGAACAAGTACTTTGTATCGAGATATAAACCAGCTCCAGTCGAACTGTTACTGTTCGAGAAACTAACGGCAGCTGAGTTATCACAGTAAAGCTTCAATGGTCTAGAAATGGAATTAACAATTTTGAGTCCAGTGATCAGATTTCTAAGCAACATTCCATGACAGGTTGCGTTGTAAACAGCAATGTATTCTGCCATCATTGTGGAAGTTGTAGTTAACTGTTGTTTATGACTCTTCCATGAGATAGGTCCGCCTGCTAACATAAAGATGTAGCCCGAAGTGGATTTCTTGTCATCTTTGCATTTGGCAAAGTCAGAATCAGAATAACCTACCACTTCTAAGTGATCACTTCTTCTATAAGTCAGTTTATAGTCTTTCGTCCCTTGCAGATATCTGAGGACCTTCTTAGCTGCTTTCCAGTGATCTAGGCCAGGATTAGTCTGATAACGGCCTAGCATTCCAGCAATATAAGCGATATCTGGGCGAGTACAGACTTGAGCATACATCAGGCTCCCGACTACTGACGCGTAAGGTATCTGGCTCATTTGCTCCTTTTCAACCTCTGTTGTCGGACACTGGAATGAACCGAAAACATCTCCCTTAACTACTGGAGCGACGGAGGGTTTGCACTGTTGCATGTTGTAACGTGTAAGGACACGATCTATGTAAGTCTTTTGAGACAATCCTAAGATCCCTTTGTGTCTATCTCGGTAAATTTCGATGCCAATGACGTAAGAAGCATCTCCGAGATCCTTCATGTCGAAGTTATGCGAGAGTAACCGCTTCGACTCATGCAACATGTCTAAACTATTACTTGCCAATAGAATGTCATCTACGTAAAGGACAAGTATAGTAAAGTTACTCCCACTCATCTTGAGGTAGGTGCATTGATCCACTTGATTCTTCATAAAACCTTGCCTCTTCATGACTTCATCAAACTTGAGATACCATTGACGTGATGCTTGTTTTAACCCATAAATGGATTTCTTCAACTTACAGACTAGATGCTCCTGACCTTCAGGTTTAAAGCCTTCAGGTTGTTTCATGTAAACATCTTCGTCTAAGTCTCCGTTAAGGAAAGCAGTTTTGACGTCCATCTGATGCAGCTCTAAATCAAAATGAGCTACTAGGGCCATAACGATCCTTAATGAATCTTTACGAGAGACAGGTGAAAACGTCTCTTGATAATCAATTCCCTCTTTCTGAGTGTAGCCCTTTGCAACCAATCTCGCTTTATAGCGTTCAACGTTCCCATTCGGATCCAGTTTTGTTTTGAACACCCATTTACAACCTACAGGTTTGACACCGTTGGGTAATTCTACCAAATCCCAAACGTCATTTTTCTTCATGGATTCAAGCTCATCAATCATTGCTTTGTTCCATTCAGAAGACTGATCACTGCTAATGGCTTCATTATAAGAGATAGGATCATTGAGCTTTCCAGCATCCATTTCAGTCAGGTAGGTAATATAATCATCCCAATTAGTAGGCCGTTTTTGCCTAGATGACCTCCTGAGCTGATTTTCGGGTTGAGCGTTGTCTTGGTTTTGAGCGTTTGATGTGCCTTCGTTATGAGGTATAATGAGTTCTGGTTGTGGAGTTGGAGTTTGTGCAGTGGCTTCAGGTGCAGTTGCATGTGGTACAAGAGGAGTAAGCGGAGTAATGGTAAGCGACGAGTCTCTCCCCCCCGCGTCTTGTACTTCTTGCAATTCTTCGTAAGGGTTAGTACTGCTCCCACTGACCTTGAAATCCTCCAGGAACGCAGCACGCTTGGTTTCAACAATACGGGTGACATGGGAAGGACAATAGAAACGATAACCCTTTGAATGATCGGGATACCCGATAAAGAAACAGGTAACTGTTTTAGGGTCAAGTTTCCTTAGGAAAGGATTATATAATTTTGCTTCAGCAATGCAGCCCCATACTTTCATATATTTAAGACTCGGTTTCCTTCCTGTCCAAAGTTCATAAGGAGTTTTAGGGACAGACTTAGAAGGAACTCTATTGAGTATATGAACAGCTGCTTTTAACGCTTCAGTCCAGAGGAATAATGGTAAATTAGTGTTGGCTAACATACTGCGCACCATGTTCATAAGGGTACGATTTCTTCGTTCAGCGACACCATTCTGCTGAGGTGTACCAGGCATGGTGTATTGGTTCACAATCCCCTGGCCCTTACAAAACTCATAAAATGGACCAGGAGCTTGACCCACATCAGTATGTCTTCCATAATATTCACCGCCTCTGTCTGATCTCACAACTTTAATCTGACGATCTAATTGCTTTTCAACTTCAGCTTTATAATCTTTAAAAGTTGTAAGAGATTCAGACTTTTCCTTTATAAGATACAAGTACATGTAACGAGAATAATCATCAATGAAAGTGATAAATGAAGTATGTCCTGTGATGCCAGCGATTTGATAGGGACCACTAATGTCAGTGTGAATGAGTTCTAATAAATTAGAGCTCCTAGTGGCACCTTTCTTATTCGCTGATGTCATTTTGCCTTTAAGACATTTGACACATGTTCCAAAATCGGTGAAATCGAGAGGAGGTAAGACTTCATCCTTTACGAGACGATTTAATCGTTCTCTTGAGATGTGGCCTAAACGTTGATGCCACAACATAGATGAAGTCTCTAAGTCTCGAATTTGTTTCTTTTCCATCTTTGTGAGTGATTCATTAATATTATATGACAACAAAGATTTGGAAAAATTATCATCGAGTTCTAATCTATAGAGACCACCATCCAGAATGCCAGTACCATAAACAACGGAATCATAGAGAATAGAGAGTTTGCGATGACCATGAGAAACGACAAAACCGTCCATGTCTAACTTTGGTCCTGATACAAGGTTCCGAGTTACCTCAGGAACATATAAGGTATCATAAAGTTTAATACATAAACCAGTTTTCAAAAATAATTGTAATGTTCCTATGGCCTTCACTTCTAATTCCCGATCATCCCCAACTTTAAGTGTTCTTTGGTTTCTTCCCAGCTTCCGGATTGTAAGGAATCCCTGAAGTGAATTGGTTACATGAACCATAGAACCAGAATCAAACCACCAAGAATTAGCAGGAACATTTAAATTAAAGGACTCAAGTATCATGAAAAAATCGTTACCTTTCTTAGCCAGCCACTCCTTAAAGTCAGGGCATTCCTTTTGCTTATGTCCTGTTTTCTTACAGAACTTGCAATAGGGTTTGCCTAAGGAGTTCTTAGAGCTGGAAGGTGCACCTGTATTAGGATTTGGATTTGGCTTTTGAACCTTAGAAGCATCCTTTCTATGATAAGAGTTCTTCCTCTTCTTTGAGCTGGAAGTGGTGAAGTTAGCAACATCAGTAGTGCGATCCATCTTCATACGCTCTTCCTCCTGCACGCACATAGCGATCAGCTCACTCATCGTCCATTTGTCCTTCTGAGTGTTGTAATTGATCTTGAAAGCTTCATAGGACGAAGGAAGCGAAGTGATGATGAAGTGAACGAGAAAACCATCACTGATTTCCATCTCTAGGCCCTTCAGCTTATTGGCCATATCATGCATCATCATGATGTGTTCGCGAATGCCGCTCCTCCCATCATATTTAGTTGTCACCAGCTTGAGGATAAGAGTGCTAGCGTGTGCTTTTGATGTTCCCTTGAATTGATCCTCCACAGAAGCCAGATAGGTTTTAGCATTTTCAGAATCAGGAATGGCTCCTCTGATTGAGTTATGAATAGACTGCTTCATGAACATGAGAGACATGCGGTTACACCTAGTCCATTTATCATGGACTATCTGCTCAGCAGCAGTACTGGTGGCGGTAAGGTCCGCTGGCTTATTCTCTCTTAGGGCATAATCAAAGTCCAGCAGCCCAAGCGTAAGCATGAGAGCATCCTTCCATTCAGCAAAGTTATCACCAGTCAAAGGTGGAATCCCGCAATTGGGTGCTGATAATGGAAATAAGATGAGCAAGTTATGATACAAAAGAAGAAGTCCTAATGTGATCTAATGGGCATGTTATACTAAGGCAGGCATAAATAATGACCATTTTAATTATGAAGCTGTGATAATGTCTATTACTAACATCAAAATAATAGACTTAGTAAAAATTCTACTTAAACGAAGACAAATCAGCTTTGGCCAGAAGTGTAATCATTTAAGTATGTGTGCAAAGCAATCGTGACAAATCAGCTTTGGCCAGAAATGAGACAATCACTTTAGTTATGCACTTGTCAAGCATGCTAAACATAAATGAATTAAATCAGCTTTGGCCAGAATTAAGACATTTCAGGTTTGTAATGCATGCTTAACATAGCCTTTTATAATACTTGAACAATAAATAGATGTATTAAATCAGCTTTGGCCAGAATTAATACATCAGAAGCTCATTCAAGTAAAGCTATTTTGGTTTTGTAAAATTATCTGATTCTGATTAATGAATTAAGTAGTAACAAAACCAAGTATTTAATAGCAAACCAAGTATTTAATAGCAAATTCTGATTAATGATACAAAAGAAGAAGTCCTAATGTGATCTAATGGGCATGTTATACTAAGGCAGGCTATTTTGGTTTTGTAAAATTATCTGATTCTGATTAACGAAAAAAATTTTTAGTTCACTTTTAAACAGCTTAAGTTCATGGTCTCGAGTCGCAACCTTAGTCTCGAGTCGCAACCTTAGTCTCGAGTCGCAACCTTAGTCTCGAGTTGTGCTGTTATGGTTGCGAGTCGCAACCTTAGTCTCGACTAATCACGTTATGGTTGCGAGTCGCAACCTTAGTTTCGACTAATCACGTTATGGTTGCGAGTCGCAATCTCATGGTTGCGAGTAGCAACCTCATGGTTGCGATAAATCACGTTATGGTTGCGAGTCGCAACCTTATGGTTGCGAGTAGCAACCTCATGGTTGCGAGTAGCAACCTCATGGTTGCGAGTAGCAACCTCATGGTTGCGAGTAGCAACCTCATGGTTGCGAGTAGCAACCTCATGGTTGCGAGTAGCAACCTCATGGTTGCGAGTAGCAACCTCGTTAACAGCTGTTTTGTGATAATAACTGAAAACTCGAAATTTAAGGGATTGTGGGATAATGTTTCCTGTTTTAATGCTGATCTAAACTTATCAAAATATTTCGAAAATAATAACTGATATCTCTTTAACAGTTTTCGGAATTTTATTAGATAAAAATAAGATCAAAACAGTAAAAAACACCCACTAATCCAAATTGTATTCCAAATCTTAGGGAATTTTCGAGTTTTCTTAGAACATTATGATGAACCCTAACAAAATAAGAACATAATCTGGAAATCCGAAACCTGATTTTAATGGTTTTGTAAAGGATTTCGTGATAATAAGTTTAATCTTTATAATTTCGAGTCGGTTTATCAATTAACAGTTTCCGAAAACAGGGATTTCGGTCATAAACAACCCGAAAACAGTTTTTGATTTTAAGGCTTAAAAAACTTCCGTTTTCCAGATTTTGATCCAAGAATAATGGATACGAAAACAGAACTGGTTTATCAACATATGCTCTGATACCACATGTTGTATCAGTTCTGTTTAAATGTAATGGAAAACATGAATAATACCTGTTACAGCAGACAGGCCAGTAGAGAATCCAGTCAGAGATGCAGACACTGAGTTCGACATGATTGTCAGGATGATCTGGTTCCTCCTTAGGGTGTAAGTTATGATGGTGATGAAACCGAAAGTAGGGTGATTTCGGTTTTGGGGAGAGAGCCGATTTCTTGATGTTATGAGGGTTGTGATTGTGTAATGTGTGTAACCCTTTAACTCTCTAATAAGCCCCTTATTTATACACCCAAGAGGAAACCCAATTAGTTAATAAGGGTAATATGGTCCATCAACAATTACCAACTAATTATTAATAGGTTAATAAATATATTTTGACCTAATATAATATAAATGATTATATAGGCTACAAGATTAAATATTACATTTTATATATTTAATCTCACAAGCGAATGTTGAGATTGGACTTGAACCGGTCATAGAGAAGACGTGACAATCCTTTTGTGAAAATATCTGCATATTGAAAATCGACAGTGAGGAAAACTAGGGATGAGCATTTGGTACTTAGTACCGGTACCGAATTTCCCGTACTGATTTTTTCCGGTACTGAATCGGTACCCACTTTTTGGAGTTTTCGGTACCTGTATTTTTCCGAATTTTACCTCTAAATACCGGTATTGTACCAAACATTTTCGATACCGGTACCAGAAAATTCGGTACCAATACCAGTACCGAGCTCATCCCTAGAGAAAACTGCACCTTCTCATGTCTTTATGATAAGAAAATAATAGATGGCTTGTTTACAACCACTTAATCACCTTGGAGGTCACTTGCATGTAGTGGTGATACCTCTCCTTATTTTATTCTCTTTTTAGTTTGTTAAATTACCTTTTAAATTGAGATATTATTCGTACATGGCTTTATAGCCTAGTGGCATCTTGGTGGTGGGATAAAACTTTGGGACCAATAGGTCCTGGGTTCGATTCCCACAAGGGGGTTTTCCCATATTTATTGGGTTTCCTCCTGAATTGGTGTATAGGCATTATGCCTAGTGGAGATGGATATGATCGGGTGGTTCCACTGGTGGCACGATGATACTCCAGTGGTCCGTCAGTGATCCAAATTTGCCGTTCAAAAAAAAAAATTGAGATATTATTCACTCATCCTAGTTTGTTAATTGTTTGTAACTAGTTCAATTCGTGACCCGCATAATTACTCTCTTTAATTTCACATTGATCACTACTTCGATATTCTTTGGTGGTTAAAAATTGAATGTATTAGCTTGATTTTCTGAACGTGCATATAAAATTACATCTCCAAAATGTAGTAGTCAATTTATGTGAGATTGTAGTTTACTAGTTTTAGTTATTCTTAAAAAATATTTAATGTTCCTCTATACGTATTAACAAATATATACCTAATACCAATACAAGTGTCATGTTATGTAAAGATACCTGATACCTATACAAGTGTCATTTGATAATCAAATTCTAAAGGGTGATTTGTGTAACCGTTTCCTAATATCTTTGAGTTTTCGGAGTTATGCTTTATAATATTAAGTGCAGTGGTGGGCCTGGGATTCTTTTTTCATAGGGGGCAATTGAGGGGTTTAGCTTAACCAAATACCCACAATGGGGTTCAAGCACATTTTGTAATATTAAAGTTGTGCTTTGAAGCTGTTAGCTTTTTAGGACGTCACACACTCCATAATATTACACCACCTAAATGCCTACAATGGGGTTCAAACCCTCACATCGTTCCAACTGTAAACTCTCCTCGTGTAGTTGCAAACCCTTCTCGTCAAGTTGCATTTGAGCAATAGTTTAGCAAACTAAGAATTTGGGATGACGAATGGTGACGAAGAATGGAACTAAGCATTTGACCATGTGTTTGGCCAACTAAGAATTGAGAACAACACATCCTTAATTCTGAGGGTGTGGATACCTACCTGACCTGGAGAGTTATACGTACCACATCCAGATGACGAGAACGTCAATGAATGCACCCAAGTGTATTATCTTAGCCCCATCCAATCATGTACTGTCATATCAATTCTACCCCAAGTACCCTAGAACCAGCAAAACACTGGCGATGCCTACCCACAAGTATCATAAAACCATGGACCTCACCCTTTTACTCCAGCAACCAATCACACACGCCCTAAGCAGCAAAGGCTTACCGCAAAACATAACCCGCATGACAAACCGCAGGGGTGGCGGCAGTGTTGCCTAGCAACTTCGAACCTTAATTGGGTTTGCCACATGACACCCCTTCCCCCTTAAGCTATCCTCATTGACTATATCATATGAAAAAATACCTCACAAAAATACCTCATCTGTAGGATATGTACATGGAATATTATATGTTACTGAATTTGTTCTTAAACTAGTCTTATCCCCCGCGTTGCGGGGCGTAAAATCGTACTATCAACGTTGTTGGGCGGGGGGTTTAAAACCATGATAAGTAGCAACCAAACGTTGACAACCAAGACAAAACATAAAACAAAATCATGAATTTTTAACATCGAGTAACTCACGTGACGTAAAACATTGACGAAGTCGAATGCATACGAACACGTATTAAAAATCTAAGGGGGTAAAAAGAACCCCGATGGACAAAATGTGACCACCAAACAACATACTAAGTAGCAACCAAACGACGACCAAACCCGGGAAAAAGCGAAAACAAAAACGAATATAAAAAGTTAAGCTTATTTAACTTTTGTCGCAAAATTATAACAAAATCAAAGTTATTTTACAAAACTATATTTTTTAAAGTTTAATATAATATAAAAAATAAAAACCAAACAAAATTGGAAAACATAAAAGACAACCCTATAAAAACAAAAGGTTATTATTGCTTATTTGTTATGAACATGGAGAATTAGAGATAGGCAGTTGGTGTGATGGTGATTGTAAGTAAAACTGTTCACAACAACCTACGCTAAATGTTATATATTGTAGAATTTTGTCTTGTAGCCAACAAGTTCTACAAAGTTTTGTGATGAATGCGATGTCAATAACTATAATGTCTTTCCATGTATTTTTTTATAAGGAGCGAATTGTAAGAATTATCCTTTATCTTTATGCCTCTTTGCAGGCGGTGTTCTTTATGTTTAAAATTGACGAGTTTTGTCCTTTATGTTTAAAAATCAAGTATGTTTTACCCTTTGGACCTAACCCAGTTAATTTTTTTTTTTTTGTTAAATTAGACCACACAAGGGTAATTTAGTCTTTTTACCTATATATATAAATCTTTGAATTAACAATAAAACAATAACAAATATAAGAAATTAATAATACATATTATATACAAATAATATACGTAGATGTATATTGTGTATGTGATTCATTACCCTTATCCCTTCTCTTTGTCATTCTTCCTCTCTCTGCATATGTCCACCATCAACCACCACAAACCACTGCCACCTACCACCCCTCTCTCTACATCTGTTATCCACCGCCCCATCACTTACAACCCACATCCCACCGCAGCACTCATAACCATCTCCCACCGCACCACATCTATTATTCACCGCTGCACCACACCACTCGTAACCACCACCCACTTTCCCAGATTTGATGATGAGAAGAAAGGCCGCGACGACGGCCACCACCAGATCTGTCTGTGATGGGGTTGAAACGACAACCTGATTTCGTTCCTTATTCAGTTCATTCCCTAGATTTGAGAGAGATATGGTGATTCGGAGGTTGTTAACTGCGAATTGTTATTTGATGAATTTGTGTCTCGATATGACTTTGGTCAGATTTACGAGAAACTATGAGGAGGACACTTATGAATTTGTATCTTGATTTGAATTTGAATTTGAGATGTGAGATTTGAATGTTTATTGTTTGTGGGGTTTAGGAGAAAGAGAGATGGGTGGGTTTGATTTTTAATTGTTGCTGGTTTGTTACGGTTGGGAGAGAGAGAGACTTTGAGTGGGTTGGGTTGGGGGAATCTTCTGCATTTGTTAATGGTGGCGGTGGTTATGGAGGCGGCAGGTTTCAGGTGGCGGTGGTTATGGGGGTCGCCGGTGAAGGTGAAGGTGCCAGTGGTTATGGATGTGGTGGGAGAGAATGAGAGGTGAGAAGAGGGAGAGAATGAAAGAACAGGTTTATATATATATTTTTTTTTATTTTTCTAAACCTTTTTTAAGTTATTTACACAGTTAGAATGACAAAATTGCCCTCATGTGCAAAGCACATGACAAGATTTAACGAAAAAAATTAACTGGGTTAGGCACAAAGGGTAAAACGTGCTTGATTTTTAAACATAAATGACAAAACTCGTCAATTTTAAACACAAAGGACACCGCCTGCAAAGAAGCATAAAGATAAAAGACAATTCTTGCAATTCACTCTTTTAATAAGTATGTTTATTATTATTATTATTATTATTATTATTATTATTATTATTATTATTATTATTATTATTATTATTATCATTATCATTATCATTATCATTATCATTATCATTATCATAACTTATAACTATAATGTCTTTCCATGTTAGAAAAAAGGCTCTAAAGACCTTTAACAAAAACAAATTTGTTATCATACGACGCTAAGTAAACGCACTTTTTTCTACTCATGACACCACCAAAGGGTGTTGTGGCATGTTTCCAAAGGGCTTTAACCAATAATTTGTCTAATATTTTTTTACCAATCATTAGTGTTTTTCTACCTTTGACACACCCCCTCAAACCCTAAGGCTCTCCCACCCCTTAGTCCCTATCCAGCCCTTCCCGTCACAGTGCTTGCGTCCCTTGTCGCATTGATGTGGCTGGTGAGGCTACCTTGTTAAGCACACACACATAGTCTTAGTAAAAAGTAAGCATCAACAATTTATTTATTTGAACATAAATAAGCATCAACAATTTATTTATTTGAACATAAATAACCATAAACAATTTTATTCTTTGTAAAAAATAAAAATAAAGGGAAGATGAGTAACAGAAAAAAGGCGGGAAATAGGAAAGTAAAGTGACCTACCAACCACTAATCATCCGTTGACTTTGGCCTTTTTATGGAAATTGAGGATTTATCAAAACCCTACATTCATCCACTCATTTCTAATTTTCATTTCTATTGATTATTCAGTCTGTTGCTCTATACAGTGCGGAACTAGCAGTGGTGGACTCAGGAATTTTTCCATAGGGGTGCGGAACATTTTCAAAAATTTTAGGCCCCTAGGTATATAAGAAAAAAATCGGTTCGTATCGGGTCGGGTCGGGTCATGTAAAACAAACGAACATCAAACTAGATTTATATAATCATCAAAAACATGTCAAACCTTCTTACAAACATAATTACAATGTCGACGCTCTACGGGTTTTCATTTTTTGAAATCTATCCAAAACATCATCTAAAACTAATTTCTTAAGCAATTCTTTCTCTATATAACATAAGTTCATCACCCCATAACATAATGTTTCAATTTTAATTTTCAACTATTCAAGCCCTAGAAATCATAACGTAAGTTGTAATCACCCTAAAAATATATAAACAACATAATCACCCTAAAAATCATCTAAACAACGTCAAAACACACAAAATTTCAAACCTATTTAACAACTTTATTACCCTTTTTTCTCCTATAATATCAACCAAAATCATCAAAATAACAAAGAAACTTACCCGTGTTCGGATTCCGGTTAGATTTGGTGTCGAACGACGGTGGTATGGTGGCTGATTACGGTGGTCGCCGGCTGCTGGACTGTTGTCGCTGGGTGATGTTGTTCATTGGCAGTGCAGGGACGCAAGAGAGAGAGAGAGAGAGGGAGAGAATTTCTAAAGGTTTTGGCTTTAATTATTTTATTATAGTTTGAAATATTGTTGGGTTTGGTTAATGGACTAAGACTTATAAGTGGGTACAGTATGGGTATTTGGGTTTAGTTAGTTAGGTATTAAAAGTTATATAATTTAGGTAGTATTTTTTTTAGAAATAAGAGTTTACTAAAAAATTTAAAATATAAATTGATAACACTTTTTAACTAAGGGGTGCGTACGAAAAATTTCAAGGGGTGCGGTCGAAAAATTCCAAGGGGTGCAGACGAAAAATTCCAAGGGGTGCGGATGAGATTTTCGACGGAACTTAGCACTAATTTTTTTTCCCCGGGGGTTCGCCCGCCCACCTTGGGCTGGGCTCGGGTCCGCCCCTGAGAACTAGCATTCAACAAGTCGTAGTCCGGGCTACGGCTCAACTTCGTATCAGTAGTGTATGATGGTGGAACTACAGGAGGGTCAATGGAGGCATGTTATTGAAGTTTAAGTTTTGTAGTGTAAGTAAAGAGAATGAGAAGAGAGAACTGGTAAAAAAAATTTGAAAATAGAAACATCATGGTGCTTATTACTTGCCTGCAACACTATGTATCGTTTAGGGTTTTAAGGAAGAAGACGATTAATATTAAATATCTTAACTAAAACAGTTCCAGATAGGGGTCTATATGAAAAGTTAAAACATATATTTTTAAGTATTTATTGGTTTTTGTTTTTATTCTGTACCTAGTAGGTGACACGCCTCAATATTGAAATAACAACGCATGCTTATCTTGTACGATTTCTAACTTTTATTAGTAAAATATAACCGTTCAAAGTTTATTATGTTAATTACGGTATGCTTTGTTAAATTTATTCATAATTTTATCTGATTAAAGTATATTATTACATATATTTTTTCTGTTAAGATTCTAGATCATCTGTGAGTATTCTTTTTTCCTTGTGCTTTGATAGTTTGATTTCTTGGTTAGTTTGTGCTTCGATATTTTGAATTTTGTTAGGTTATTCAAAATTTTGGTGATGATGATACAATTCTGAAGATGCAAGTCCGATCTAATAATTAAAAATAAACCTAGCCCAATCTAATACCTAAAAACTTATTGTCAATATTAATTCATAAAGCCTAGCCCGAATGTGAAATGCACAATATTAACTCGTTAACCTAAATACTAATAACATGAAAAAAAACTAGTTTATAAAATTTAATTCGGTAAGGTCTAAGGGTCTTTTTTTTTGCTCGCCAAGGGCATTTGAATTTTCAGGATCGGCCATGCCCAGTAATGTTAGTAAAAAAAAATCGTTCTATAAATGTACAGTAAAAAAATTGAGATACCCCTGGATATTTCTTCTAGTTCCGCCACTGGCTCTATACGAATTGATTCTGGGTAAATTACTTTTTGAGTCCTTTTGTTTTTCAGGTTTTAACAACTTGAGTCCAAAATCAAAATTTTTAACGCCACTTTTCTTAAACATTTGAGTCCCTACAACCACTTTTCTTAACCATTTGAGTCCAAATTTTTAACACCGTCCACCAAGTTTATTAACCACAAGGGCAATTTAGTCATTTACATATAAAGTACAACTCTTATATGCATAAGAGTTTAATGAACAAGTCTTTAATGCACAATAGTAAAATATTATATATTATATATAAAATAAATAAAAGTTTCATCTTTACACAATTCACGCTGCACTTTCTCTCTCTCTAGAGATCCTACCACCACCACCCTCCATCACCGCACCACCACCATCCCCACCTCTGCACCACATAAACATGTAACGTGCTGCTTATGTCACTAAATTCCCAAACATTCATCCCAAATCACATGTCCAGAACATCAAACTGAGCTAGGGGTGATTTCCTTACCTCAGAGGTAGTTACCAACTCTTCTTCGTTCTCAATGAAACTTTATATTTGAACATTACTTTCATTTCAAGCCTGTAGACACGAATCTCACAATCTTCGCAATCTAAAACGATTAATAATAATCTCTCGTGAACAAACTAAATTTACGATGCTTTCATTATCTATGTGAAATTCATGATTACGCTATGTGAAACTAATTGAACATTTTATATGCTATGTGAAACTAATGGAACGCTTTATATGCTATGTGAAACCATATGCTCTGGGACGCTTTAGATGACATCTTTTCAAAAGTCTTCCTCTTAGATTTCGAGAACAAAATCTCCTAAAGTGGGGAGACTGTAACATCCGTCAAAATGGGTTCCCAATATCCGACCCGTTTTGAACATCCGAATCCTAACCGTTGAAACCTCAGAATTTTTTGCGGATTTAAATAATCGTTGAAAGATTTTTATTGTTAAGATAATTCGTTTATAAATATGGTTATGAATTTATTTGTTTAAATAATTAAATTAATTAATAGTACCACTTAAAAGTTTTATTTACTTTTATAAAAATAATCTAGTTAGACTCGTTAGATTTTAAAGTTAGTTAAGGTGATACAAGTTAACCTAGTCAGTTATGTTAAGTTAGTTAGGAAATCAAAACTAAATCAAGTTAATTTAACAATTTAATTTACTCCTTAAAATTAAGGGACTAATCTGGTACTTTCCAAAGATAAAGTGCAGGGACCAGTTGTGTCATAAGGTGAAACTTGCTAAAAGCTAAAAAAAAGTTAAAAAGGTGACCCATAGGGATCGAACCCGGGTACCCTCACTCGCCAAGCAACACCTTAACCGCTGAGACATGTCTTGAAATCGATTTAATTGAATTTATGAAGGTTTAACATTTAATAACTGGTTACATTTGAATTTCCTTTTCACTTTGCCGCCAAACTCGTAAACGCGTACATCACAAACTCTTTCCTTCTTTGCTCTCCTGATTGTTCGGTGATCCGATTATTCCGCGTTTCCTTTTTCTTGGTCAATCAAGGATCGTTTTCATATATTGCGGGACCTTCCAACGCTATAAAAACCCGAAGACTTCACCTCCATTTTACCCCACACAAATCTGTTTCGACAAACATACACAACCACTTTTTGTTACACTTCAAGCACTTGCCGGAGGAACCAAACGCGGCTGGAAAACGCGAGTACGTCGCTGGAGATCGGAGTTCCGCCGGAGAATTTAGACGTTCGCCGGAGTTCGAAGTGCTCGTCGGAAATCGCCGGAGACTTTCGGAGTTCACGACTAGAATCATGTCACACGTATTCGCGGCCGGATCCTCATTCTTGTTTGGTTTTAAAAGAAGAACACACCGGAGCTTTCGACGAACTCGACTTGACCCAATTCGTATAATCGCTTACGATCGTTCTCTTGGAATCCTCTGATCCTTACTCGTGCGCTTTTACAAGAAATCGCAACACAATCAATGTGAGTATACATGATCCCATTTTCATTTTTTAAACACTTTTGGGTGCAACTTGTATTCTTATGCAAATTACACAAACACGTTAAACTACATTTATTCACACTCTATCCAAATTACACATGAAATGTTTGATTCTTGTTATACATGTGATACTAATGTAAACACTTCATGACTATATGCTCATTAACTTCGATCAAGCCTACCTTAACAATTATAGCGCTATAGGTTGTAACGCCCCACCCGCTATTCTTTTGGGTATTGTTAAGTTAAGCATGTTAACCATCCCGCTAGACTCTTGGGATAGGCACTTTAATTGCGTTGGAAACTTTGGTTTGAGCATGTAGAGTAATATCATTTCGGCATAACTGTTAACTTGCATCATCTTATTCATGTTGGATATGAGCACATTTAAACATTTTATTCTACTATGCTATGTATCAAACTTGTATACTCGCCAGCATATTTTGTTGATCATTATTTTAATACATGTTGCAGGTTGATGACAAGATGTTGAAGAAACAAGATTAGGGTGGACTAGAAACTCACCTATAAAATAAATTATGTTTGAACAATTGTTTCATGTTCGATTTATTTGAACGATGTATGACATTTTAGTATTTTATGAAATTTGATTTAAATCATATTGTCACAATAGTGTTATGATGCTTTGAGCAATTTGTTCGTCTCATCCCGATGTTTTCGCCATTGGTTGGGGTGTGGCAGATTGGTATCAGAACCATAACTATAGGGAATTAGGAAAATTGCTATACTTTTACCTGGTCTATAGTAGGAATACTCTGATACCAGAGACATAACTATAGGGAATTATGAAAAGTAGGAATGCTTTTACCTAGTCTATAGTTTAGGAGCTTTATCCTTATGTGTTGTTTAAGACTACTTTCCTTCTATCTTATTTGCTTCTCTTTGGTCTTTTAAAAGATAATTATGAAAATAAAGATATAGATATAGGGTGGGGTTCTAGAGTGAACACTAGTGTATTTGCGAACTGAGTGAACAAATCCTGACTATTGATCTACACACGTGTAGACCAGGATCACATCATCAAATCGTAAAATACACTAGTGTATTTCAACATCAAATCCTGACCATTTATCTACACACGTATATGGCCAAGATTAGTTCACTCAGTTCGCAAGCTACACTAGTGTTCACTCTTGAACCTAATCCTATAGATATATTTATATGATAATCTTGTGATTTCAACTAATTAATTAAACTCTTAATATTTAAATTTTTTAATATAAATACATATTATCTGGAAACTTTTCATATTAAAAATAAACTATAATGATCCGATGATACCTTACGGAGTATACAAAACATATAGATAATGATTAAGTTAATAATATTTTTTATTAAAATAAAATAATATATACCGGTGATTTTGATATTAACATCCTATAACCCACATTGTAATTTAGTATGTATGTTTAATAAATACTAATACATTTAAATTAATAGAGTGCCATATGCCATATACCCATACACAAGGTCAATTTCTAACAGTATTAACAGAATGATGTATTTATATATTTGATATATTTATTAAGATTGATGGAATAAACATTAACAACATTAGAATAAATATAATTAAAGATATTCACTAATTAATGATGCTATTTTTAAATGTAAGCAACCATATCTTTCAAATGATTATTTGTTTTATTTATTTTCAGCATTAAATTATTCTAAATAAGATTATCATATGATTCTTTTCTTTTTAATTCAAGTGTACAGGTTTATCAAGAATTTGAACAAATACTTAAATACCATAAATGTAAGTTTTTTTTTTTTTAATATTTTAGGGTTTAAATCGTTAAAATCAAAATACAAAAATTAAATTAAATTATGGATTGAACTAATTTTTTTTATAGATGTTACAGCCTCCCATACTTTTGGAAATTTCGTCCCGAAATTTAATTAGAGAAAATTGTTAGATATATCGTGAATACTTGGAAAGGTTGAAATGTAAGAGTTACATTTTATGGTGTTGAGTTTAGAGGAAAAAAAAGAACTAAACAATGGAAAAGAGTGTTTTGTAGAAAAATTAAGTGATGGGGTTTGTGTGTGTTCAAGGTTAAGGATGAAAAATGTTGAATTGTTTGAGAGAGCAAGAAAAGATTGTTGATGTATAGTTTGTATTCCAAAGGTGGGATGCACCGTTTGGAGTTGGAATGAAGGCAAGTGGTTATTTAAGATTAGCTTAGAATGAGTTTAGACAAATCTAATTGATATCATTAACATTAATCACGGTCTAAGAACTTCATGTGACAAGAAGAACGTTACATTTGTCAATATGATAAGAACACTTATATATAGGAAGTACCAGTGGCGTATCCACAATGTCCGTATCACATTTCATTTGTTTTGTTAATCCTAATCACAATAGGTTCTATGTTATGGCACACGACAAAACTTACTATGCTTTCCATGCGTTGAATTTTATAATTACGTGTGCACCCATAACTACTCGATTCGTCGCATGTTCCACATAGTTCATCCCGTTGTGTGTGGGTCAAAAGACACAAAAAGCAAGATTTAGGTAACACATTACGAACAAACGACGAAACAAGCACACAATTAAACATAGCATGATAAAGAATAAACGCGACACTAAAAAGTTATGCATAATAAAGTGTTTTCCAACCTAGCGGTAGTACTAACGTTATCTAGCTCCCTCAAGTTGAACAAGAATACATCAACCTTGAGAAGTTGAATAAGAATACACCAACATAAGTGTTAGATGTTGTTAATGAATGACGATAGAATAATAAGACATGTATTCATAGTCTAATGAAATATACACAAATAACCACTGTTATAAGAAAAGATTGGTTTATGCATATAGATAATAATCAAGTTTCAAGTTCGTAGATACAAGTAACATGTAGTGATGAACATATACGTATATGTGTTTCAAGTTCTTTTGCGGGTATTATAAAAATTTATATGTGAATCATCCAAGTGGGTGGAGTAACGGAAGCGTTTTTAAAGAGGCAATGCGTAGATACGAGTATGAGCATCGGCAGGTTTTCCCACACGTCCCGGCATGGGAGATTATGTTAACCAATAAGATGTGGGCGCCGGTTCCAAACGATGTTTCAAGTGCTAAACGAACGAAAACCTCGGAGACTGGAAGTTATAGTGTGGGGGGGGGGGTTCGGACGCACGTTGTCAAATAAATATAAATGACGAGCCAGAATTTGACGATGAAGAGAACATAGTTCGAGAGGAGGTACGTCCCCCTGGAAGGGACAAAGCCAAAAAGGCAGCGTCTGCAAAAAAACAAGCCTCATCGGGGGGCAGTTCGAGAATGGACGATTTGATGTCTCAGTTCAAAGCATACACCGATGTCACAGCTTAAAAGGTACAAGCGAAGCAACATGGAGTAGATGAACGGGTTCGGTTGAAGCAAGAGGCGATAGAACTACAGGAATGGAAGATAATGACAACCGATATCAACACGTATCTGAAAGAAGACTGTCACGTTTTGCGTAAAATGAAAAAAAAAAAGATTGCCAAAAAATGGAATTCTAAGGATTTTTAATTTTTAGCAATCTAGTATTTTTTTTTTTTTTTTTGAAGTTAAGGGTTCTTTTTTTAAAGTTATGTAATATTTTTTAATATGTAATGATTTTATTTTATAAGTTATTTAATGTTTAAAAATATGTTAACTTTAAAAAAAAATTAAAAAAGGGGGAGACACATCCTTCACACCATTGGTCCATCCTTTGGGGGGCATCCTTCTTGTATGATGATGTGACAGGTAACGTGAAGGGTCATCCTATAAGGACTACCCTCTTCTACACCCACGATCTAAAGGTAAATTATATTTATATTTTACTTTAAAATAAAAAGTATTAAAAACATATTACTTAAACATAAATAAATAAGCAAAAACATTTACATTTTTCTATGTAAAAAATAAATTAAAATTAACCAAGTGAAAAAGAAAAAAAAAAGAATGAAATGCAGGAAAAGGGAACAAATGCATTATTTGATTTTGACTGACCTACATACCAGTACCACATAATCACCTGTTGACGTTGAATATTGCTCTTACCAAGTCATGGTAATTTGGTGATTGATCAAACTTTTGCGATACGAATTGCTTCTTCCTGATCATTATGTAAGTTATATTTCTCTCTAACTCCTGAGAATGAATGGATCTTTCATAACTGAAATTAGGGTTTTGCATATATTTACATTTTCTTTTTGATTTGATCGATTACTTGCATCTGGATATAATATTGCTTTGCTCAAATGTTTGATTTATCTAGTTTCATTACCACCTGTAGATTTAAAGCTTTTAGATTCTAAATATGACACTTTTGATCACAGGTGTTGATACATACATACATATATTTATAACTTGAGTAGTAGCATGCTCTTGATTTTAGAGGACAAATCTACGCACTAAACATGATTGACACCGACGTGGACTGTCTAATAGAGACATTGAAGCAGCTCATTGACTTCAATTGTCCTTCACATATTTCCAAAAGTCCATGGATTCTTAAAGAGAGGGATCGGTTCGAGTGGCTGTACAAGGATCTAACCTCATTAAGAACGTTTCTTTCTTGTTCGGAGGAGACTCGTTACACAGTCCCGGAAGTGAAAGCATTGGTGATAAGGATCATAGATCTAGCAAGCAAGGTAGAAGATATGGTTGATTCATTCGTATCTAGTTTTGCAGTTAAGAATCCAAAAGATTTTAACCAAGATCCGTGTTTGGATCTTGACGACGTAAATCATGAGGTGCCGAATGTCTTTAAAGATGAAGGAAGTTCATCAAGAGTGCATATTGCAGTGCCTAATGAAGATAATATTGTTCGGTTTGATGTTGGTTTTGACGGTATCATGCTAGAGATCCAAGTCATCAAAGGAGAGATGGAATCTGCAAATCATGAGGCGCCGAATGTCTTGAAAGATGAAAGAAGTGCCTCAAGAGTGAATGTCACAGTACCTAAAGAAGATAAGATTGTTGGGTTTGATGTTGATTTTGACCAAGATCCTTGTTTCGATTTTGACGGTATCATGCAAGAGATCCAAGCCATCAAAGGAGAGATGGAATTTGCAAATCATGAGGCGCCGAATGTCTTGAAAGATGAAGGAAGTTCATCAAGAGTGAATATTGCAGTACCTAAAGAAGAAAAGATTGTTGGGTTTGATGTTGAAACAAGAGAAATACTGGATACACTTGTTGGGGATCAAAAGAAGCTAGACGTTATCTCCATTGTTGGGATGGGCGGCCTTGGGAAGACCACTCTGGCAAAGAGAGCTTATTATGATAGTTATGTAACATACCACTTTTATATTCGCGGTTGGGTTACGGTTTCTCAAACATATCAAAAGCTGGATTTGTTGTTGAGTCTTTGTAATTCTCTTTCCATCGAGCCTGGAGCTGGAGAAAAGAACATCGGAAAGTTGTGTGAATTGATTTACAAACGGTTAAAAGGTAAACGTTATCTTATTGTTATTGATGATATATGGAGTGCAGAGGCCTGGAATGAAATACGGATCTGTTTCCCTGATGACAATCTTGGAAGCAGAATTTTAGTAACCAGTCGGCTTATGAACGTTGCCTCAAACATCAAACAAGACAGCCCGATTCACAGGCTTCGTTTTTTAACCGTGGAGGAAAGCTGGGATCTGTTGCGACATAAAGTTTTTGCAGAGGATGGTACTTGCCCTACAAATCTACAGGAAACTGGGAAGCAAATTGCTGAAAGATGTAGAGGCCTGCCACTTGCGATTCTTGTAATATCCGGGCTTCTTGCAAAGACTGAGAAATCAGTCGAGTTCTGGACTCAAGTTTTAGATAGTATAGGTTCTTATATTGTTAGTGATTCAGAACAATGCATGAACACATTATCATTAAGTTACAATCACCTGCCACGACACTTGAAATCATGCTTTCTTTATTTTGGAGCATTTAAGGAAGACTTTGAGATTAATGTCAGAAAGCTGATGTGGCTGTGGGTTGCAGAGGGTTTTGTAAAACCCGGTACAGAAAATGCAGCAGAGGAGTATTTGGTAGATCTTATTGATAGAAGTCTGGTGATGGTTGACCAGAAAAGGTCAAACGGGGGCGTGAAAGTGTGTCGTGTGCATGATCTTTTGCATGATCTGTGTTTAAAAAAATCCAAAGAAGAGAAATTTCTGTGCGAAATCAAAGTCGATCCTTTTTTAGGGCTGGGTTTTTCCACTAACACAACGGTCAGGCGTTCATTCATCCATAATCACGTGTTAGACTATGTTTTTTCAAAACCATTTTCCCCTAGTACCCGTTCTTTTTTGTTTTTTTTACCGGCAGGTTTAGCCTATGCCTTCACAAAAGAAAATATGTCGTTTATTTACTCGGCCTTTAAACACATTCGGGTGCTGGAACTTAAGTCAGTTGTAGCACCATTCTTGCCAACTGAAATAGGGCAGTTAGTTCAGTTGAGATACTTATCGTTAAACACTCAAGAGCCTGTTATCCCTGAATCACTATCAAACCTATGGAATCTACAAACTCTTGTAGTTTACGCGATGACATGTCCGGTGGCGATTGATTTTCAGGTTTGTAAAGAGAATAGTCTGTCCAATCTGAGGCATATATGTATTTGGCCATCTTTGAGTCTACGGTACCCTGTGGCATCACCTAAAGTTCAAACCATTTCAAATCTCCGTCTTCCTTTTGGGAGACAGCCAGTGTTGGAAATGGCTCCAAACCTTAAAAAGCTAGCTTGTGTTGTGTCACAGCAGCAGCACGGTTTGGTTCCCTTCCCTCCTTTGGATACTTTGGTCCATCTTGAAAAATTAAAAATACATATCGACAATGATCTTAGTCTCGGCTTTTTCCCAGAGCAGGCAAGGTTCACTTGTTTGAATCGGTTACCTCATACCCTAAAAAAAGTGACGTTTTCCAACTGTTATCTTCCATGGAAGGATTTATCGGAATTTGGGAGATTACCGAATCTTGAAATCTTGAAACTATTGCGTGGTAGTTTTCAAGGACCAAGATGGGATCCAAATGATGGAGAGTTTAAAAAACTCAAGGTTTTGAAAATTCAGTCTCCGGAGCTTGCGGAATGGAATATGTCGAGTGATCACTTTCCTGCCCTAGAAAAGTTAGTCATGGACGGTTGTAGGCAGCTTAAGGAGATCCCGATGTGCTTAGGTGAGATCCCAACCATGGGATTGATTGAGCTGAGGTGGCCTAGAAGCTCAGCAGCTGATTCAGCTAGACGGATTATTGAAGAGCAGCAAAGTCTTGGAAATGATTGGCTGAAGCTTGTCATCTATGACCGTATGAAAGGTCGTACCTTGAATTTTGAGAAGAAGCTGTTTTCTGAAATTGAGTTTGGGTACACTGATAGCTCAGAGGATTCAGAGTCAACAGATGATTCAACAAAGGATAAAAATGGCGGATTCAAGTCTATTACTTTTTATGAGCCTATGACATTGAGCTTTGAAGATGGTATGTTAAGCATAATACCTGAGTTTGAATTACGTTAAGGGCAAAATGGGTGACTTTGTTCTTGCTCCGTTTTCACGTCAGTGACACTTTTCTATTAGCGACTCCAGTGACGAGTTTGCATGTTTGATTTGGTTTTGAAATCGACGACGACACCGATTTTGGTTTAGTTTTTGTTGGTCTAAAATAGTTAATTTCAGTGATTCTAGTTGTGTAATCATTGTTGTAAAACATAATGAATTGTAATAATTGCACAGCATGCGTTTGTGTTTGTGCCTATGAGAAAAGTTATTCGAATATGTGCATAATAAGCGACTACAACATTGAATCAAACGCGTTATTGTAAACTCAATGTCACCTTACGGTACATCAACGTGATATACAACGTTGACTTTGAGTCTCTAACCTAAGATGTTGGGCATTCCATTGAGCATTGTTATACAACTTGTGCGTCAAAACACGATAGTGCATAAAAGGTTAATTTAAAAATAAATGTAAAAGGTGCCGACGGTTTGACAATGTTTTTAGGTGTTTTTAGGTCTATGGATGTATTTTAAATAATCGATGTTTTTGTGATGTGCAATGGTTTTGGGTTTCCTTGTTTTCTTAATAGTGGAGATCTTATTTATTTAGAACCACGTAGACCACTCGAGAATCAAGACCTCAAGTTTTGCTCTATGTTTGACCCATAAGTATGTGGTCGCCTTTTATCTCTTTCACCACCTTAAGCATTGAAGTCGTTTTTTTACTGCAAATTCTTTTGTTTCTACTCCTCCATATGACCCAACACATCGTCGCAAAAACGGCTTGCACTATCTTTTTCTTCATCAACCGTTCTTCATCCTTCACACGTTCGTTAGCAGATGCCAATTTTGATATATTTTATCCATGCAAGTTGGATATGTGACAATTATATTCTCTGCATGTTTGCTCATAAGGTGTATCATTAGGAGTACTTGTCCCCTTTTGTTCCATACATCTGGTGAAGACACCACCTTCTGCTTTATTCTGAAATTTGAAGAAAGTGCCACCTAAAACAATGATAGATCCATATGTCCATATCACAATATCTGTTGAGGAGAATGTTATGAATCATGATGATAGGAAACGCGAAAAGAATTTTTTTTTGTAAACGAAGCTGTTTTTTTTTTTCTATCAGAGTATTCAATCAAAAAGCGGAAGCTATGGATTCGAATGATCTTAAAAGCGTTCTAAAGGAAGCGATCGAATTGTTAATCAATGCCTATTTCTTTAAGGTTTTGTATAGATCATATTTCTAGATGAAATGTAGTAATCTGCAGAAGATTTGTGCCTAAAATTGTTATTAATATATTAAATTAACAATATTCATGCCTAACAAGGCAACTAAACAACCAATGGTCCACCTCAAACTTTGTCTTCAATTCACACGAGGGAGAATAACACCATATAATAATCTTAAATCAAATTACCAACAAACTAATTTGTCTTGCAAGCCCACTCATGTTGACCATTTCTCATCTCATTACACATTTCCACTGAAGCTTCTGCTGACCTGCTGACCCACTTAGCAATTTTTTTTCCGTTAATTTGTCACTATTGTGAACTCTTTCCAGTTTCTTTATACCGACTTTTCGATCAAACATCACCAGACCTTCTTTTTTTCATCTAAGCATTTCATCAAACATCTGGTGGGCACTTCTTGAATCCAGTCAAGTCATCATCTTGATCGGTTTTTTGTTCCTGTTCACTTCAAATTTGTGATCTTGTAATACCCTTTATACTAACCTTTCAATCAAACATCACCGGACCCTCATTTCTCACCTCAACATTTCATCAAACACCTGGGGGGCACCTTATTTTCTTACTTAAATCCAGTAAAATCGTCTTCTTGAACCTTGATTTAATGAAAGGGGAATCAAAGACTTACTTCCGGTTGAACACCGGCGCCAAGATTCCGGCGATCGGGCTCGGAACATGGCAAAGCGGCGGTGGGTTTTGTGTAGAAGCTGTGAAAACAGCGATCTCAGTAGGTTACCGTCACATCGATTGTGCACATCTGTACGGAAACGAAGCTGAAGTTGGGGAAGCGCTAGCTGAACTTTTCAAGAACAATTCAGTAAAAAGAGAGGATATTTTCTTGACATCAAAGTATCATTGTACAACAAATTCAGTAAATAAGCTGGAGAATTATGTTAGGGTGTCTCTTAAGAATCTTGGGGTGTCATATTTGGATCTTTACTTGATGCATAGGCCTGAAAGTTCTGCACTTGGTGATGCGACTGACCCGCCTGCGAATTCGGGTAGCGAATACAGGCAGATTTGGAGTAAGTTGAATTCAACATGGAAGTCTATGGAAAGGTTGGTTGAATTGGGCCTTGTTCGGGCTATCGGGTTGAGTAATTTCGATATACCACAGATCAGAGAAGTGCTTAAGTTTGCTAAGATTGTGCCTGCAGTTAATCAGGTTGGTGTTTTGTTCTTGTTGAACCATAATATGTTTCTAAAGGGCTCATGGGTCTGAATAGTAAATAGAGGTGCACAAAAAGGGGGTTCTCCCAAATGGGTTAAAGTTCGGGTCAAACATGGTCAAAACCGGTTTTTGTTGGAACCGTTTTTTGAGGGGAAAAGGATCGGGTCCGGTTCCAAAACCAGGTTTTAGAGTACATGTTCCCAAACCGATTACAACCCGACGTGTACGGTCGGTTCCTAACTGGTTCTTGTGAAACCGGTTTCAGTTAGGCCTGTAAACGAACCGAACGTTCATGAACTTGTTCGGCAGGAAGTTCGTTTATTTAATAAACGAATGAACATGAACATAATTTGTTGATCATTTAAATAAACGAACGAACATGAACACGTGGTTTGTTTACAGGCCTACTTAATATAATCATTATACTTGTTTCATTTATATATGTTAATGATATCAATGGTTTCATAGCTTTCTTTTATTGCACTAAACAATATAAAGTGACTAATGTGAAATTATGTAGTTGGAGTTGCATCCGTTTTGGAGGCAAGACGAGCTTGTGAAGTTTTGTCAATCAAAATCAATCCATGTATCCGCTCACACGCCATTAGGTGTACCGAATTGTAATCCCACAACATCTGAAAACGGATCAAGCGAGCAGTGTGAGCCGGAAACCCCCAATTTGTCTCTGAGACGGTCAAGATCCGTGCACGCCCCTATGCTAAAGCTCAGAGACGTCGCAGATATAGCAGACAGACATAACAAGACTCCTGAACAGGTACCCATTTTATTACAACTGATTATTCTACATCAAATCTTGTTAGACAATAATTTATTGTGTTTTTTTGTAGGTTATTTTAAGGTGGGGTCTTCAAAGGGGGACGAGTGTACTACCAGCGAGCGTCAATCCAGAGAGAATAAAGCAGAACTTCAATATATTCAACTGGAGTTTGTCAGACAATGAATACAAGCGGTTAAATCAGTTAGAACCGCAAGTATGTCTATTTGGAAGCTGGCCTTTAGATGGTGGTATTTCTGAGAATGGGGGCTCTGTTTCCGGAAGGGGCCCGCTACAAGCCGTTCATGAAACGGAGGACGACAACTTTTGAGTTTTGACGCATGTTTATGTTGTAAAGACGGTATTGGTTATCGTGTTGTGTATGATGTAATGCTACTGTAGAATATTTTGGCTTTTGATGACATGTTTTCTAGGATTGATGTGTTTGGTTTCAAGAACTTTGTGATGTAATTGTGTGATGTATGACTTCGTATCTAATTGTTACTCGGGTTATCTAATTATCCAGATTGATTTATTTTTCGCAAGATTCAGGTTTTGGTTTCGGATGGGACTCGTAAAAACGTCATAACCCAAACTCGGACATATTACTTAACTAAAAGTTTGGAACCACCGCGATCTGAATAACCCGAACTTTGCCTAGTAAAAACCAGAATTGGCCCGGTTTATACAAGGGTTGGTCTTAGGCCCGTCTAGCTGGGCCAGCTTAATGTCACGGGCCAAATATTTGAAGGTCGCAATGCTGTGGGCTGTGCTTGAACGCTTGGGTTACTGGCTAGTCCTAGACTTTATCAGGGGACGGAGTCAGTGTCAATGAAGAGGTGTACGTGCCTAGTCGTGCAAACGACGAACGCACCACTGGTCGAGAGCTGGCGCCGCTCTCCTGATGAGTCCAAGGCAGGACGAAACCAGTGACCCACACAAAGAAGCGGGATGGATTGGCTTGTCCCCGGGGACTTGGGGACGCCACACGGGGGTCGGAAACTAACCCCGTGACATTAAGCTGAATATTATACATGTCTCAAAACCTGGTTTGGGCCCTGTGTGGTTCGAGTAGGTCTTAGTTAGTATAGACCAAGCCCGAGAACACAAAAAAGGAAAAAAAAAAAAAACTAAACCCTCGTTCCCAAAAGCGCAAAGCACGGCAGGGAAAAATATATGAAGGCCCAGCTCGAAGTTGAGATGAACAAGAAACGGTTTAGCAAAACCGACCATAATCGAAACCGATTTGGAACCAAAAACCGAACCATCCGCTTATGAGAGAACAACAATATGATTGGTACAATATTGTGTTCGCATTTATGTCTCCGACAAGCCAAACAGATAATGACTAAACTCTCGACGCGTTGCTTGGGGAAAACGACAACACTCCTGCCGATCGGAAGCTCTCACGGCTTGCTGTGTTTGTATGATTCTAGTCCCATTACAAATCCAATGAACTTGGCTGTTATTTGGAATCCTTCAATTAGGAAAGCAGTCAGTGTTGGTGTGCCTAAAATTGAAGATAATGACAAGTACCGAACCGTTATAGGTTTTGGTGTGTGTCCAGAGACTAATGACCCTAACTTAAGCTTGTTAAGATTACTGATTCTAAAGATATGAAAAGTACAAGTTGTATCCCTTGGCAAGTTGAGGGGTTTGCATTAAGGTTGGAGGGCGTGGTATAAAGCCCCTAGGGGCTTTATCACGCCACGTCAAATCCACCTAGGCGCCACGTCATATGGGGGGAGGCGTAAAAGCCCCTCCATTTAATTTGCATGGTGTGGTATAAAGCCCCCTATTAAACAAATTAAAAAAATTATTGGTTGAAAATAGGTGGGCCCCACATGCACACACCTTTAACCCTCGTTAACACACTTGAGAGCACATCATAGCGCCCCCCCCCTAACTTGCTCGGTGTGGTCTTTGGCGCCCCCGGGGTGCTATCGAAGATGATGTGGCGGGGTGGCGCCATGCCACACCCCCCCAGCCTAAGCACGGGCCTGGAGAAGTCTATATAGCAGCGTAGTAAATCGATTTATGTTCGCTGGTATCAGGTAGTTTTAGATGGGTGTCTTTATTGGCTTGCTACTGATGGTAGAAGTGTATTTGGTCGTTATCACCTGATTATTATTTCATTTGACATCACAAGTGAAGAGTTATACCTGGTTTCGGGTATTGGGTATAACTGGGTTTGGATATTAAATCAGGTATTAGAAAAATCGGTTTTCAGGTTCTAGGCTCAGAATGTGTATATACCCGACGGGTAAGGACCGGTTAGAAACCGATTATGCTATAACCAGGTATAATTAACCCGGTCTTAGCTTTTTGGGTTGGGTACGGGTCTATACGCTTTTTTTTGTACACCACTAGTCTTAGGCCTTTCTAGCCAGGCCAACTTAAGCAAAAGTAATATATTTCTCGAAACCAGGTTCGGCTCTCTGTGGTTCGCTGGTTCTAGCCCTCTAGGGCTCTAGGTCTAGTAAATATCCTCAGGCCCAAGAACACCAAAAGAAGCCTCGTTCCCAAAAGCCCAAAGCATGGTAGAAAAGATATATGAAGGCCCAGCTACAAGTCTCCTACGACTCAACGAGTCTAACGACCAAAGAATCTTAAAAAAGTTCATTTTACTACTTTGCCGATTTAATATTTCAAAGGTTTGCCGACTATTTTCTTAAACTATAATACCGTTCTTTTTATATTTTATTTTACTTTTTGTTAAGGCTATATTTCTTGATTTAATACGATCAAAGCAATCTCTTTATAAACAAAAGGATACATGACTTGTAATATAAATTTAGCATGCAAGTTAAAATCATATTCACTACGTATTCATATTCATATTAAATTTAATCTCGCTAATTTATATTGTTTATAACTAAATAGTTTTATTCGGTGTGCTTTTAAATATGTTGTTCTTGTGTAATTGTATTATGTTAAGATTTAGATTGTATAATAAAAAATAGTGGCATTCCCCCATGCTATATGACGGAAACTCGGTCGGTATCAATTCTGTTCTGTACGGTATTTGCACTTGATACAGCAACACAAAAAAAAAGGATCTAGAAAATCATGATATGCCCAAAAGGACATAGACACATGTTTTACATCGATCGAAAATCACAAAAATGAATACTGATACTATTTCTAATAAAATGAATACTGATGTTAGGCCGGAATCAATTTGGTTCGTCACGGTACTGGTACTCGTATAGTCTACGATACCAGAAAACCACTTTTGTTTATATTCAACTTCGTTTTAACAAAACATTTACCAGGTAATTTAAGAAAAACCAAACTAAATAAACATTATGTGAGTTAATGACGTATATTAGATATAGTATTAGAGGTGAAATTAAAAGTACGTTATGAAGCACCTATCTACATCTTTACTATAATGTTCAAGACATTTTAAAAAATTTGTTTTGTGGCATTGCTAATTGTCTATGACTCTATTTTCATTTACCATTCACCACCGGTATATTTAATTTAAAAAAATCTCATCTTTGAAAATTACCGTGTGAACAGAGGGACAAAATTGTCTCATATATTTATTATATTCTTTTATTACTAAATTAGACTAAAAAACGCGTAGTGACTTTCAACATATTTATAAAGTGATGACGGCTCTACACCTTTTATACTTTTTTTAGCATAGCCCAATTTAGAAAGCCAACTTTAGAAGAATCATATTTTTCGTTACATAACATTATTCAATATATGTATATTTTCTTATAAAAAAAGTGGTATATTTATTAGGTGGATAGGAGTCGCCATTTGAAGTTGCGTATTGCATGTGACTATTCGTTAAAGTTCGATGTTAGTTGCCGCCAAACCAGGGTGGATCACGTTGACCCGGTACCTATGGAGATTAGATTTACATTAAAAATGGTCCTTTTGATCCCAACTTGCATCATAAGTCACAAGTTCACAATGCTAGTTGCTACATTGGACTTTATGTTCATCCACCACCAAAAATAATAATAATAATAATAATCTAAACAAAACTAAATTTAGGATCTTGAAACTCAAATGTATTCACTTCCAAGATTTTTTTTTTTTTTTTTTGTTTCTTGTAGCACAAGTAACCTATTTACACAGCCACTACCAAAAAAAATTAAAAAAAATAAAAAAAATTAAGAAATCGTTACGGCATTTGGAGACCAATGTTGTCGAGCGACGAAAGTAGCTCTTGAGTCGAAGGGCGTAACTTTGGAGACTCGTTTAAACAAGCGCACGCGAGCTCGAGAACCTTTAGCATCTCACTAGCTTGTTCTTTGTTAAAAATGCAAGAATCCATAACCTCGTTTTCCCTTTTTTCGGTCTTCATTTGCATCACCCATGAAATTAACTCTCTACCTCCTTTCGGTTTGCACATATCCATTGGTCTCCTGCCGGTTAAAAGCTCTAAAAGAACGACCCCAAAACTGTAAACGTCCCCTTTGTATGATGCAACCGAAGCTTGACCGTATTCGGGAGGAATGTACCCTAATGTGCCAACAAGATCGGTCGTCACATGAGTGTCGTACGGTAAAATAAGTCTTGCAAGACCAAAATCGGCTAAATGGGCTTCGAAATTCTCGTCTAGAAGAATATTGCTTGATTTGATATCACGATGTAAAATGTGTGGCTCGCAAGATTGGTGCAAGTAAGCTAGACCTCGGATCGCTCCTTGAGCTATACGCAGACGGGTGGTCCAGTCAAGTCTGGACCGCCCGTCTGGTTTTTCATGTAGCCAGTAGTCTAGGCTACCGTTTTCCATAAACGAGTATATAAGTAGTCTTTCCTTTTTGTATTTGCAATACCCTTGAAGGAGGACTAAGTTGGGATGCTGAGCTCTTGATAACGTTTCGACCTCGGCTTGAAATTCACGGTCAACTTGACCACAATCGCCCGATAGCTTTTTGATGGCAACTTTTTGGTTATTGGGTAATGTAGCTTTGAACACAAGACCAAAACCGCCACACCCGATAATGTTTGATTGATCAAAACAGTTGGTCGATTTCAAAACGTCATCTATCGATAGATATTCGCTGTTGCTGTGGAAAAGTACTAACTGTGACTCGTATTCATCGTTTTTCTTGCTGTAATCATCATCATCGAAACGGTCTTCTATTTCAGGATCGACTTCTTGTCTTCCGGTTGCACGAACAACCACCATGAACATTAGACCAACAAGAAATAATGTCCCGAAACAAATCCCGACAGCCATTCCGACAACTTTCCCAATCTTTTTCTTCGGTCTCCCGCCTGTTGACTCGGGGATTGTTTTACTTTCACACGTGTATATCGCGCGCCCTTCACCACATAAACCTCGGTTTCCTTCATAACTCGCGTTTGTAAACGTCGTGAATTGACCACCGGAAGGGACCGACCCGCTCAGATTATTGTATGCAACACTAAATTTCGATAAAAAACTTAGTTTCACCAAAGACGGAGGGATTGTTCCGGTTAGATTATTATACGACAAATCCAACGTCTCTACGCTTCTCATACCAGATAATGAACTGGGAATCGTACCGGATAAATTGTTATGTCTCAGATCCAAAACATGTAGCTTTTTCAAATCACCAAACTCCGGCCAGATCGGTCCAGTGAGGTTATTCGTATTAAGGTCGATCGACGGCGGGAAGCTCATGATCTGCCGATACTGCAACCCTCTGCCGGTCGTGTTACGCTTCTTGAAGAACGGGAAATCCGGAGCGGGTTCTTCCAACGAGATATCACGCGAAATCAGGCTCGGTAGCTCTGTCAGAC
This sequence comes from Helianthus annuus, assembly GCF_002127325.2. Classification (NCBI taxonomy): domain Eukaryota; kingdom Viridiplantae; phylum Streptophyta; class Magnoliopsida; order Asterales; family Asteraceae; genus Helianthus; species Helianthus annuus. Next base: position 15,075,252 of record NC_035449.2, read on the forward strand.
TTTTCGGTATCTCTCCTGACAATGAATTGTTGGATAAATCCAAGTAAAACAGAGACTTGAATTCGCCCAAAAACGTCGGAATTGTTCCGGTTAAATCGTTCCATGACAAATCCAACAACTGCAGTCGCGTTAAACCGTTTACCCACAGCGGAATACTACCCGTGAGCCTGCAGTTCGCGATCACGAGAGCTTTGAGTGACTTAAACTGTAGATCATCATCATACGGCAATTGCTCACCGTAAAAGTTCATCGTAAGAATCAAAACAGTTAGATTCCGGCAGTGCTGGAGGATTTTAAGAGACGACGAGAGGTTATTGAAGCTGCAATTTGAAACCGAAAGGTACGCAAGCGAATCAAAATTCTTGAAACTTTCTGGTATTTCGCCTACGAATTTGTTTCTTGCAAGATTTAAACCTTTTAACTTTCTGCAAGAAACAAGATCAGCTGGTAATGTACCCGAAAAGTTATTCGTACCCAGATCAACCGAAGTCAAACTAACCATCGCCGAACAGTTGAAATCAATCAAACCATCTAAAGAATTGTTTCTCAAGTTGAGCGAAGAAATAGTCGGCGAATTCAACAACGACGAAGGCATCACACCGGACAGATAATTCGAATGAGCCGAGAAATAACTTAACTTCGGAAAGTCACGAAAGAAATCAGGTATGTTCCCTGAGAGCCGGTTGGACGAAACATCCAAACGAACCAAACGACTAGAGAAACTACCGATTACATTGATCGCAGTGAACCGGTTATCCTGAAGAGCTAATTCCCTCAATCTAGGTAACCTAAACAAGAATTCGGGTATATCGCCCGAAAGATAATTGGAAGCCAAACACAAGTGTTCAAGAAACCTACAATCCCTAAACTGAGGGGGGATAATTCCGGTGAAGTAATTAACAGCGAATCTAAGATCACGAATTCGGGTGGAGTTAACACACAAACCAGAAGGAAGTGAACCATTAAAAAGATTATCAGAAATGTCAAATACTTGAAGTGCAGGCAGATCAATACCAACAGGTAACTCGCCACTAAAATGATTACTACTCAAATTTACTACTTCCAGATGAGGAAGATGAAAAAGTGAAACTGGAACAGACCCTTTGAGATAATTATGTGAAAGATTAAGGGTTTTGAGATGAACTAAATTGAAAATGGAATGCGAGAAATCACCGGATAATCTTTTATTGGGTAGTTGTAATCCAACAATCCTACCTGAAGAAGAATCACAAATCACACCTACCCATTTGCAACAATTATTAGAAGAAGATGAATTTGCAAACAACCAGCCATCAATCGGTGCTTCTAATCCACTCATGAAGCCTCTTAATCCTGTAAGATCATCTGAGTTGCATGTCAGATTCTGTGAGACCACAAGAACTGGATCTTGAATAGAGACCAAAACAAGAATCAAAAGCACCCAAATCTCCAATTGAACAGAAGCAGCCATTTTAGTGAGTATAAGCAACAAGAAAGCAAGATTTGAATAAAGGTGGAAGCTTTAAGGTTAAAGAGCAAAACCCATTTGAGGAGGAATAGAGATTGGAGTCATGAATCCATGAAAAATTGGTGAATGAAAGAGAAAGAAAGAATGGGTGCCGCAAAAATGAAGTAATTGAGAACAAGGGTTGTGTTGCTCTGTTCTGTTCTAATCTTTTTGAAGAGTGAGAAAAGGATATAATACAAAACAAATATCGAGAGAGAGAGAGAAGTATTAAATTGACTTTCAGCGAGAGAAATGATAAATTGAATTGAAGGTTTTTATATTTTTTTCTGGTTAGGAAACCGCTGGTGGGATGTATTTTTATTAAATGCTCCTCCACCCATTCATTAAAACAAACGCAACTTTTTTTGGGCTCTTCCAAAATATTTAAAAAAAAATTCTTACTTTTCATTATCAAAATTAAAAAAAAAAATCTGACTTTTCATTGGTTTAAAGTAACATTAAAAAAACATGACTTTAAGGAATCCTACAAAGCTTAGGAATATGTTAAATTATTGTTAAAAAATAAATAAATAAATAAATAAACTAGTTGAATTTTCTAGAGCTCTGCAACATAAATTATATGTATGTAAAATATTGCTTAAGTGATATCAAATGTAATTACAAAACATCATGAGTTACAAAATTACATTGTTGAACTTTAGGTCGCAAAAGAAGTTTTATAATGTACATAAAAATAATCGCGTCACAACGGAAATGTTCGGAATTTTGTAAAATATTATATATTAAAAATGTAGGGTAAGGTTGTTGTACATATGAACTAAACATACTAAACATGATGAGAAGTGAATTAGGATTGTTTTGTTAATTTCCTATCTTTTTAAGTATCTATTTTAGTCCTATAATGTAAAAAAATACGTGTTTCTACTAGAGTAAATAAAGGTTTTTTTATTTATTTTTTTATACATTTTTAACCTAAACATAATGTTTAAGTAGATAGGAAAAAAATTCAAAAAAAAAAAAAAAAAAAAAAAACCGTTCACTTTTCATGTTTAGTATGTTAAGCCCATTGTATTTGATCTTTTCCCAAAAAATGTAAATGACAAATCAATAGTATTTAAAGATAATAAATTAAATACATATTATATTTGACCTGAATCAGTTTCGTATAAAATTTGTATCAAAGGGTGGAAAAAATATGTTTAAAAGTACTTAGATTATTAAAGTAAAAAAATAATAAGCATTAAATATATGTATCTTTGCGTTATGAAGACTTGTACTTTACTAATGGAAAGCAAAGTGTAATATACATAATTATTACTAATGGTATAGTTAGATCGTCTATAACCGCGCCTCACATTCATGATCTTTCCGTCATATGGTTAGATTCGGAAAAAAATTATTGAAGTAGGGTATCGGGTCTAATCTAATTATATAATGAGTCAATTTGGTTAAATTAAAAAAAAAATGGGTGAAAACGAGTCACTCATAAGACATAAAGTAACTTAATTTAGCCGCCACTTGTATAACTGTCATCGTCACCATGTGTCGCCTTCCCCAACCCCAATACTGGCATCACTATCGCCGCTGAAACCACCGTTGTGGTCACCACTCACCACCACTATTGTCGCCATCGTTGTTGCCTACTTTTGGGTCTCCACCACCGCATTACCCTCGTTGCCACTTGCCGTCATATAAATACATATATAATGGGTGAACTTACTTTCATCATTTTTTCTATAACAATTCATTTCAACACAAGCTATTTCTAGTCAAAAACGGCTTTTACCCAAACTAAAGTGATACTCTTTTTAAAATGTATGTTTTGATCCGAGCTCATTTTCACTCGTTCTCCTTTAGGCCTAAACTTATTATGAACCGTACCCATCATGACCCGACATCCAGCCCAACGCAACCCACCCATTTTGCGAGGTTTATATGTAATTATTTGTAATGCATCATGGCACTTGATATATCTCAAAGATTTTCCTAAACAGCCATTAATTCATCGATCCTTAACTAATTATTGCTGCTGCTTTTTTTTTTCTTTTTTTTCATATTATCACCACCCTTTACATGTATCCTTTTTAACTAAATTAAAAAAAAAATTGAATACGTTTTAAAGTTATAACAGATGTTTGTTTTTTCTTTCTTGAAACCACATGGTTGATGGTACACTCTTAAAAATATATAATAGCTGTTCTTTACTTCTTCTACAACTTCCTAGCACAATATACAAGTCACTAAGCATCATGACATTTATTTTTATAGTAATCTGTGGGTTTAGTATTTCTGGAAAAAAATAAAAATGAACGGAGTTCATGGCTTTAATTTGCAGTCTCTCAGGTGCTATTGAATTAGTATCATTTTTGAAAAAAAAAGGATATATTCTATATTACTTAAAATAAATAATATTGTATTCTTAATACGAACATATTATTATTATTATTATTATTTTAATAGAATATAATAACTAGAAGGCAATAACTAATAATAGATGGAGAACCGGAGATCCTGCTGGACTTTGACAAACTGAAAATAATAAAATTAAATAACTAAATACAGAAAATAAGTACAAAGTCAAAGATTTGGGTTGAAAGACAACAATGATAAAAATTAATATAAATCAAAATCATATGTGCGACTTGAAATACAGCTCATAGTTTACTTTTAATTTATTTTATTGTTTGTGGAAAGAAAAAAACCATTTCCCAAAATCCTTCAGCAGCCACCACCACCACCTTTTTATTTGAATTTATTTAATTTGGTATCAAAGAATTTTGGTATTGGAGAATTAAAGAACTTGCTATGATGGTAATACTATTTTAGCTATTAATGAATAAATAAAATATATGAGTAAATTATGGATCTAGAAAATTCATATAGGGGTAACGTTTAAACAAAAAGGGTAACGAAATCGAAAAAATGAAAAAATTTTCAAAATTTACATTACCGTCAGAGCGTCAAAAGGCAACGAAGGTTACCCCTTCTATCACTCTAGGTCCGGCCCTGATATCATGTTTTTTTAACTATATATGAAATTATTGGTTATATCTTCTTTTTTTAATAATGATACTGGATGTCCTTTATTTAGAAAATGGATTTTGGCCTCTAATAGTCTCTGCCATTGACAGTTCCACCTTTATTTATCCCCCTGACAGTCTCACCTTTCAACTATTTTTTCCTCCACCGGTCCTTAGTTAAAAAACTTAACAGAGTTAAGTTTTTTTCTTAATTACAAACAGACGTTTTAGGGCTTTTGATCAGAACGAGAATACGAGTCTATTGATGTAAAACTTAACTCGAAACGGTGCTCCAAATGACTTGATTTTTGTTAATTAGAAATTTAAACGCCCGGATTGAAGCACCGTTTTCGTCGTTTGGAGCACAATTTCAAGGTAAGTTTTATATCATTCGACTCGTATCCTCGTTCTAATCAAAATCCCTAAAACGTCAGTTTGTAGTTCGAAAAAAAAACTTAACTTCGTTAAGTTTTTTTAACTGAGGACCGGTGAAGGAAAAATAGTTGAAATGTGAGAGTGTTAGTGGGAATAAAAAAGGTGAGACTGCCAATTGCCAATAATGTCTAATAGAGATTATTAGAAATCAATATCTCTTTAAAAATTATGTACGCATTCTATCATTTTCACTAACTAGTGAAATGACTAAACTTACTCTTAATAAAAAAATTAAAAAAAAAGTTAAGCCCATCTAGTCTTCATCTAGGCATCCGACCGCCTCCCTCCCTCACTAGAATCTCCAGCCACCAACTTCATTTAACGAATTATAGATAACTACCGAATACGACCACCTCTTTCTCGCCTGAAATCTCCATCCTATAATTTGTCGTTTCACATTCACTCAACATATAAAAAAAGATAATACTAGTTTGTGAAAATAGCTGAATGTGTGCAAAATTCTAAAATAAAGGACACCTAATGTATTTATTGAAACCAAAGAGCTTAACCTATGATAAAAAAAAAAAGTAATAATAATTAAATAAAATTACGGGCCACACTTAATAATAAAGAGAAAACAACCCAATGCTGCCCATCAACCTTACCGTCCCCTCCTGCTTTTTTATATATTTTTTAACGTTAAAGGGTAAATCAGTCGTTTCAGAAAAATAACATAAATTTTATCAGCCACCCCAACTTCAAGAATCAAATGTGTTACTTTCGAGTGATCGTGAGGGGACCAAATGTGTTAACTTTCAAAATTAGGGACCAAATCACAATACAGGCATACCAGATGTACTATCCGCGTATTTCTTTTCAAAGTTCATTGGGTTGATAATATATGGGGAGTGTATTATTAAGACAAATAAAAGTATTCACATAGATGATAAAAAAAATACTGATGTCTAGGCATACTTTTTTAGAGTACAAAAATCAAATACAAAGTATGTTATTGTACAAAACGTACGAATGGAGTGGAAAAGTAAAAAAAAAAAAAAAAAAAAAAAAACGCGATGACATTTTTCGTAATTATTTTATTCGTAGGGTAATTATTAAAATTACTCTACAAATGATCTTGTATTGTAATTTTGATCTTGTATGGTAATTTTAATCTTGTAGGGTAATTTTGTAAAGTATCATAATTACCCTGCAAACGATCTTTTTAGGGTAACTTTGATCTTGTAGGGTAATTTTGTAGAGTATCATAATAACTCTACAAATGATCTTGTAGGGTGATTTTGATGTAGGGTAATTACGATTACAATAATTACGAAAATGTCATCGCGTTTTTCTTATACTTTTCCACGCCATTCGTACGTTTTGTATGAGAAGATTCTTTGTACGAAATCTTTACTCTACTTTTTTTATTCAAATTAGATATACACATACGGGGGGTCTATGAATATAAATTTACATGTATTATGGATAAATATTCTTTTTATATAAGTTCTTAATGAATTTTGTTTGAATTCAAGGATATTTTAAAGGCAGTAGGAAAATGTGGATCTATGTATATTCAAGGTTTGAAGATGTATGTGATCATAACTATATTCGACGTCGAATCCTCAATATCTTTATAGACTATAGTTATAGTTGAAAATTGTGTATTTTGACATTTTAGAAAAAATGGGCCCAACACATTTAAATTTGTGTAAGTCAGTCAACGTAGATTGGGCCAAAAACAACGTTCTATTTTTTTTATTTTTCAAACGACAACAAAGTTCATGAAGACTTTTAATATGTAGTCCGACAGCCATTAATTTCCTTACTACGTGGCTTGAATCATCTGATGTGTCATTAACCATTTTTTCGTAAGTCAAAGGTTTAGGAGAAAGGAGTGACCATGAAGAGACACCTAATCAAAGAGGTTTAATACTCTATTAGGCTTGGGACAATGCTAGGAATAGCAAGTTTATTGTAGGAAGAATTTTCAAATCAAGACCAACTTAATTATAGTTGTTACTTGTTAGGAATGTTTTTTTAACGGTAAACGAAAATTTTATTCCACCAAATCTAAGTAAGCGGCTAGCATCACATATACATACACTAAAGAAAGAAAGAAAAGAACAAAACGGAAATATTACATAGTGGAAACCAAACACCACAACCCATGGCACTACTAGAACACATCAAAAATCCTCCATTTTTCCCAAGTAGCGTGGCATCTTTTGATCGGTTTTTGATCCATAAGAAGCTCATTGACTTAATCTCTTCCGTTACCGAAGACACTGATAAGGTACCGCTGCCAAACATCAGTTCATTTCGCTTGCGCCACACACACCAAAATGTAACCAAAGCGATGGCGTGAAACGCTTTCCTTTTCTTCATTAACCTGTTTACCGGCTCATGCATCCGAAGGACATCACGGATATCAAAGGTGACCATAAGTTGTTAGGACTATTAAACGGATCTTGTTTGTAGGTTAGTGGATCGAACTCGATATGAACCCTAGAATACACGTCATATACATGATGTTGGGTATTTTAGTGTTTATTAGAGCATAAACAACGGTGGTCCGTTGCTCAAGTTTGGCAGAGTAGACCACCCCCTACCGGACAAGGCTTGTTGGAGGTGTTTGACCCATGCAGTCCGGTTTGCTTGAGCGGACTAGGTTGGTCTGAAATGGTGGGGACCACCCACTCACAAACTTATTTTCTTTTTGTTTTTTATCGTAAAAAGTGGGGTGTAATGTGGAGGTTTGGAGTGATTTATTGTTGGAGAAAAAGTGAGGGTTTGGAGTAGTGGTAGTTTAGAATGATTAGGCAGTCTGTTGGATAGACTTTGACCACCATTGGAGATGCTCTTAGTATCATTTTAGTTTAAATATATATGCCAGAACTAAAGATAAATGAGAATAAACATCATCACAAGTTAACAAATGTGAAGTACACATTTATACAAAACTTAGTGCCTAGAACTGGAACCTAGAAGAATTCAAGCAGGCCATGGGGGTTTGGGTTAACGCCCTTGTGGGTTCAAGGGTCGACCCCTGGTGGGGTCTAACAATCACACCAACTTGGAAATCAACAATCACCCAATTACAGCGGATGGAGTTTATAATGATATAACTTAAACACGTCGAAAATTATAACTACTTATTGTCATACTATTTCACGAAAAGTTGCAATGTTTCAATTAATCATTGTGATGGTTTCTCACCTATGAAAGAAGAGTCTTTAGCCTAACTTTGGTTCGTTTTTTAGACATAATCAACATATCTGTTATTGTTTCTTTTTATTTATCTAATTTAATATTCGAGAGTACCATCAAGATATTTCAATCTGACAATTAATATTATGCGACTCATTGGGATACCTGACCTTTACAAATAACCAGTGGCGAAGCCTGATCGGGGGTCGGAAGTCACCAGACCTAAAAGTTTATACCTATTTTTTTTATTTTATAAAATCGGGGGGTCTAAAATGTATATATCTATAAAATTCTATACGAAACGTACATACATAATACTACTGAGCGAAAAGTTCGGGGGTCCCCCCCTACGGCCCCTTCAATGCTTCGCCCCTGCAAATAACAAAACCCATATGTGAAGCCGAACACAACACGGGTTTTCATGGGTTGATGCAAACACATACTATTTAACTAGAAATTTTATTTTATTAATTGTTTTTACAAACTAATACTCTATACGTAAATATAAAATAATTAATTCTAAACTTTAAACTACAAACCTTAATTTTTGTATCTTGTTTTTTGAATATTGGCAAATTAAATTCAATAAGTTTATTATATTCAAAACATTATTTTTAAAAATTTTAAAGTTAAACGGTTTAATTCGTGAACCTGCCAGATGGACCAAATTAACAGGACTCATTTAGCTAAACCTGTTTAGAATAATCCACAACCTACGAATTTCCTGTTAGTATCATGTCGTGTGTTTCTGTATAGTATTAGTAGGTTGACCCGCGTGATATGACGGGTGTTACTGAAGCTCTTTTATAATTAAAACATAAATAAATATAGCTTAAACTTAAAACAGTTGCAAAGACGAAAAATGTTTTGAACTAATAAATAAAGCATGGTTTTTGAATTTTATAAATGGTTTGATGCTCTTACTTTAAGATTAAATATATTATTATTGTAATATTTAACCTAGTAGCCATTATAATCATTTATATTATGTAGATCAAAATATATAACAACCTATTAAATAATTAGTTGATAATTGTTGATCGACCATATTACTCTTATTAACTAATTGGGTTTCCTCTTGGTTGCATGTATAAGGAGACTAATATAGAGGTCAGGTCAGATTTTAGGGCTGGCAAGGCCTAAAATTTTTAAGTGAGCATTGTTATGTTAAATGTTTAATAAATGAGTTAAATAACAAAAAAAAGAAGCTAGTTGAATGGTTAAGACACTCAAATTTGAAAACCAAGGTCGTGAGTTCTAATCTCTTCCTTTGCATTTTTATTTAAACAATTTTCAACTATTAGTCTCCTGCATTTTTATTTATCAACGCACTTAACTAATTAATAGTTTGATCTAGTTAACAAGATGATTATATGATTCATTGGCTAATGTTTAGGGTTATAGTCTTGAGGTCATGAGTTTAAATCCTAAGATTAACTTTTATTTTTAGTTAATGATTTTGTAACGATTCATTTTCTAAAAACAATATTAACGTTTTATAAAGTGAGATTACGCGATATGTTATGCCTAAAAACATCACTAATTTGAATCACATATTTATATATACATGGGTGTATAAACATATTTTATCAAACTACACCACTTTTGGTTTGTTTTGTTTATTTTGTAACAATTATCGTTGTACTGTGGTTTCTTGATATATAACTGATGAGTTTATATTATAAGAAGCGGGCCCAATTTTTTTGTTTTGCCTGAGGCCCAAAATTTTGTTATCGTTCTCGGAGACAGTCCTGATAGAGGTTAAAAGATTAGACAACTTGATTATTTAAGTGACCCGTGACAAACACGATCCTTAACCACAACCGTCAACGACTATTTATTTATTCTTGCAACAGAGCAGGGGCGGACCTATCCTTTGGCCAGGGTGGACGGCCGCACCCCTTGAAAAAAAATTAGTGTATATTTTAGACAAAAAACCCGACTACGCCCATTGAAAATATGATTGAACACCTCATCCGTACCCCTAACAAATAATTTTTGAGTCTGCCACTGCAAGAGAGGTTCGTGCAATAAGCGGTGCAGTTGAAGTTCTCAAACGACATCCGCTTGAATCGGGTTGGTATATAAATTTGTATTTTATATTCTTTGTTCATTTAGTTTTATGAACACTATTATACTAGTCATTTCCTACAATTATTGTTATTATTTATTTTATTATTATTTTTAATTAAAAGTAAACATACTTGGTACAAAAATTTCTCACACCGGTTGTTATTATCATACAACATAACTATGGTCGACATTTTTAATTGTCAACCAATATTCGACAACGTCAAATCGAGCCCAAGTTTTTTCAACGAAAACCTATCACATGTTCGATTTTTGTCGAAAATGTCAAAAACAGATATAAGATATTGTGGTATTATCTAAATGATTAGTAAACACTCGTTTAATCGATTTAAAATATCCATATTGACTATTCGATTTGCATACGACAATTTTTTGAAAACGTTTGGTAGTTATTCACTGATCTCCATACGTTTGAAGTCAAAAATCATTTTCTTGACTCGGTCATTATTCATTTAGAATTCTTTAACTATTCCATAGAAATGCTAAAATCATTTTCCATTTACATTTCTATTCAAATAAAATGTTTTTTAAATAAACTTAGAAATGCAAAAATCATTTTCCATATACATTTCTATTCAAATAAAATGTCTTTTTAAATAAACAACACAAGTATGTAACTGTAAAAAACGATATATATTCTCAACACAATACAAGAAACAACACGAACACACGATAAGCGACAAAACTGTGACGTAAAATTATATTATCTTTACCCAAACCGAAAAACACCCAAATAACCCAAGATCTTACTAAACAGTAAGATCAGAAATCAATCAACCAAATGTACATAATCAACTGATAACGATCAGTTGATTATTTGAAACAATACAGCAAGAATAAAACAATACAACCTGAAAACGTGATGATCCGCAAGATCTGTAATACAGAACAAGACGAATGAATAACTTAATCTTCAACAGATCTTCGATACAACATCAGCAGACTGAACAGCACCAACTGGAACAAAAATGAACTCTAATCTGCCTTCAACTGGAACATTAGATCTTCAAAAAGAGAGTAAAGTATGCGCACAAGGAGAATGGAATTCTCTAGAACCCTAGCACTCAAACATCTCTTTTATAACCTGCAAAATACAAATTACACTTTGCACCCACAAGAATCATCACATATGATCGGACCCCCTGAGAAGTTTCACATACCACCCTTGTACTTAAAGGATAATACAGAACCAGAAGTTTCGTATACCACCTTGTACTTAAACGATAGTACAGAACCAACTAGAAGTTTGTTATAACCGACAGAACAAACACAAGCCCATCTTTTATTCATCATAAAAGATTGGCCCAATGAGATAAACAACCTAACAAATAAGTCCAGTAGTGTTGAACCATAAGTCCACTTGACATGTTTGTGTTTTAAGCATTATATTTTTAACATCCCCCCTTGATTCAAACAGCAAACATGCCAATTAGATCTAATTCAAACACAACAGATCATGATGAACACAACTCAACCTTTTTGTAACCAAGTCCGTCAACCGATCTACAGTGACAATTTTACAGGATTCATACAACTGATATCACACATACAAGCATTAACAGGCAAACAGTAGTAACACCAAATATTTACACAATGCGAAATATAACACGAATCACTTGCAATAGAACCCTAAACACAACAACATAGAGAAACAAGTCAAAAAAAGGATTTTATAACCAATGTCTTAACACAGACATACTAAGAATTCAGACAAACTACAAGACGAGATAAAAGATTCTTTGAAGAAAAAACACAAATACCAACAAATCAAAGAACCCTCTATAACAGACAATCAACAAAACAGATAAACTGTTATGACTAAGAGCACCAGACAACAATAATAGCCTTCACAGATCCTGGGAATATACACAACCAGAAACACATCTCTTACACAAGAGAAAAACATATACGGCTAACATCACAACAGGCATGAATCACAAGATTCATACAACATTGATATATGAGAAGTATACACTCCTATAACAGACAACAATTCTAGCCTCAACAAAAAGAAACACAAAATCACATGATTTAATGTCCACACACAAGGCTAAGAATAAAGAGACATACGCAAGACAATAAGATGCAGCCAAACAAATCCTGATTAACCACCAAATTACACAATTTGTAACCAGAACAATATATCTCACACGAGACAATATACTAGGCTGTCACACATATACAAAATAGTCTTGACAAAAAAACATCGGTTAAACACGAACCACATAGTTCAGCTAACCATACAAACAAGACTATAGACAAACAGACATAGACATCAAGGACAACCTTGACGAAACAACTGATTAGAGATCTCTCAAACCACATGGTTTGACTACCCATACAACAAAAAGACAATAAGACATACAGACAACGCCTATGAGACATTTCAACAGTCCAAAAACAGAATTTAATCACATGATCCAAGATAAAGACTCATATCACAAATCAACAGCATTTACAGGTCTAAACTTAACAAAAAACACAAGACCATACAAGAATCTGATTCTCACAATTAGTTGAACACTGATATAGGAACATACATACTATACAGACAATCTTCTACCAAGAAGATACAAAGCAACAGCAATCTTCAACACAAAAACGCTTAGCACGGCAACAGGATGATACACATACAAAGATACAGCTTTCTGTACAACTCAGCCAGAATACAGAACCACAAGATTGAACAACCAATTATTTATCATCACAAAGCACACAAATACATAACACTGAGAGACACACATCTGATAAACATAAAGTCACAAGACTTCTAGGACAAGACAAGATACGTAAACACGAGCATCAAACAGTCATAACCAACTTCAAACTAGAAGAAGCAAGAAACAATACACAAATACAACAAGTCTCTAGTCAAAACACAACATGATAAACCCATGAGACAACCGTACAGATTACTACATGATAACATTTACGAAAAACTACAAGAAACAAGCAAATCTAAGAGACTGTAGACAATTTAGAGAACAAACAGAACAAGAATTACAAAATTTTTTTTATGAATCTCTCACTTAATACAACTCTACACAAAAATAACAGAATTCTAAATTCATGATGAGTACATTTGAAGCAGACATGTTGTAGGAAAACAAACAAGACCACCTCTAACATAAGAATCAAGTTACCATGCATACAAACCAAAGTAGACACAATTCATATAACCCAATTTATGTCAGTTGATTTTTTTAGAAACTTGAAGTGGAGATAGTATGATATAATTCTGAACATAGCACATTTCTTCTCATATGTAATATTGCTAATTATAATAGCCATTCATTATAAAACAGTAGTAAAAAACAAATGTTTCCAAACACATGAAAAATTAGTTCCAAAGAATATGGTTCCACTTACAATACAAGCAATGTTATAGACTAAACATACAACAAACTATTTGAACCTTGCAACTTACTACTGTAAAGAATAAGAAATATCTAACATCCAGTTTTGCAACAATCACTAAAGAAATACTTCAAGTTTAACTCATATGCAATACTCTTGAAGTTAAAAAAACTTGTTAGAACAACCTAACAAATGATACAAGAGAATATTCCCAATTTGCAAGCAATGACAGATTTAAAAAAACAAGTTCATTACTACACAAACATTTCAGCCTCCATGATTAAGTATAGGAAGATATCTAATATACTAGCCTACAAACATACAATCTTATTCAAGAAAATACTTGAACAGACTAGAAAAATACCATAACACAATCCAACAAAAGAGACACAGATAAACAACCACTATACAAACAGGAGAAAAAAAGATTATCAGACAAAAAACAAATCACAGAAGAGACAATCAAACAAGACGCAAAACCCTAAGGCTAAGCTGTATCAGTGCCCAGATTCCAGGTTCATCACTTATAGTGCCTGGACAGGTCTTTATACAGGAGCCACTCTCTAACAGATGAAATAACAACAAGCAAATAATAACTACCAAAAAGACAGACTGAAAACATGTATACAAAGGAACAACAACAATAACAAGAAACAGACAAACAAGAACAAACAGGCAGGTGTTGGTCTTCACTAGCCCGGCTTCAACTAACTCAAACAAAAAACAAACATAACAATAAAAATAGAAAGATCTTACAGAGAGTGCGTTTAAATCCTAGTGAGATCAAATTTGTAGTTTTCAAGAACTACACAATCTGATCAAGCCACAATCAAGCACACCCAGTTAGTTTGCCCTGAACCTTCTAGGGTTTCAGAGACTAACACAGGTCTTCAAAGAAAAATAGGCAACCTCCTTCTAAACTTCAATAAGCCCTACTTAGGGTTTGTGTCACACCAGAATTAAACAGAGCTCATCGGATCTGACCTGCACACACTTCAAACAAAAAATAAAAAACCAGAACAGACACAAATAATGTAACAAAACATCTTAGTTTTAAAACAAGTATCATTTAATCAAGAACCACTCATAAGAAAGAATGAAGATGCTTTTAAGACTCTTTTATGACACAATGAAAAATATGAAGAGTTTACTTCCAATAAACTTGCCAATAAATCTACAACAATCATCAAGATATCTTGGAAAAAAAAACAAACACAAATAAGCCCTAAATCAAAATAGTTGATCACAAAGTTCAACTAATCACGCAAACATTCAAGATTAGAGTCAAGGTGATCACACTCTTAACACTTATGTGTCAAGACTTGTGTTTCTAAAAGAAAAAGAAAACGGATTCATAATGCACACCAGTCATAGAACTAGAATCTACCATATTACACAAGTGATTATATCAGATTAAACAATACACAATCAGATTTCAAAGAGCAAAACCTTAGAACAATAAGAGAGCACATAAGTATATGCATCATGTTTAGATATCACATAAACTAGTGATATATTCAATAAGATAAAACTACTGTGAATATGGAAAGAGATCCTTACAGAATACTCCTGAAGCTTTAGGGTTCAGAAATATACTTACAGTGATAGTTTTGAGTTTACTGTGTAAAGAACAATAGGTCGTGTTCAGATCGCCAAAAAATCTAGTTACAACTCTCTAAACATGGATCAATAGTTTCAACTCGAACATGCCCAATTTGACGACAATATATTAATGTCCTTTTTTCCACCGTAACCTTGTCAAAGGGACCAGCGAATTAAGATAGAAAATGTGTGATTGAACCCCAAACCAATCGCCAATGATAAAAGTAACCTGAAACCTTTACTTAGGGTTTCAGAGCTTCACAAACTCATATAGACCAGGACCCAAACAAAGTAGCACTGGCTTTACACGAAACCCTAACTGACCGTGCCGAACCCGGCTAGACAGGCCCGCACCTTCAGATCATAACTAAAAAAAACCAAAATCTGAACCGAAAACACCAAGAATACACATAACAGTAATTTTGAAACCCAATATCAGCGGAAAAACATATAGATCGGAGCTTAAAGCTCTGATACCATGTAAAAAACGATATATATTCTCAACACAATACAAGAAACAACACGAACACACGATAAGCGACAAAACTGTGACGTAAAATTATATTATCTTTACCCAAACCGAAAAACACCCAAATAACCCAAGATCTTACTAAACAGTAAGATCAGAAATCAATCAACCAAATGTACATAATCAACTGATAACGATCAGTTGATTATTTGAAACAATACAGCAAGAATAAAACAATACAACCTGAAAACGTGATGATCCGCAAGATCTGTAATACAGAACAAGACGAATGAATAACTTAATCTTCAACAGATCTTCGATACAACATCAGCAGACTGAACAGCACCAACTGGAACAAAAATGAACTCTAATCTGCCTTCAACTGGAACATTAGATCTTCAAAAAGAGAGTAAAGTATGCGCACAAGGAGAATGGAATTCTCTAGAACCCTAGCACTCAAACATCTCTTTTATAACCTGCAAAATACAAATTACACTTTGCACCCACAAGAATCATCACATATGATCGGACCCCCTGAGAAGTTTCACATACCACCCTTGTACTTAAAGGATAATACAGAACCAGAAGTTTCGTATACCACCTTGTACTTAAACGATAGTACAGAACCAACTAGAAGTTTGTTATAACCGACAGAACAAACACAAGCCCATCTTTTATTCATCATAAAAAAGATTGGCCCAATGAGATAAACAACCTAACAAATAAGTCCAGTAGTGTTGAACCATAAGTCCACTTGACATGTTTGTGTTTTAAGCATTATATTTTTAACAGTAACATAATCATGTAGTATTTTGTATAAGCCCAAGAAACGATTTTTTTAAGTATTACAAATTATATAAAGGATTTTGAATTTAAAATATGCAACGCACACATGTTTTTTTTTAATGTATAACCTATTAACACATATGTTCAACTTTTTAAATACTCGATCTTTTATAACTTATGACGATGGGACATATGGTTCACGTGATTCTTAAAGAAAAAAAAGAACATAACAATTGTCAAATGAACAAGAGTTGAATAATTAGAATTGTAAACAAAATTTCTCTATAGTGCAAATCGGTTAAAGGATTTAAAATTGATGGTGCACTAGATTTTATAAAATAATCAACTTCTAACATAATGGTAAAAATAATTGAATTTAGGTTCAATTCAGTTCTTTCTTATTTTCACAAACCAAGTGCACCCGTTTGTACTTTTAAATACGGGAAAAGTGAATACGATACTCATATAGGGGCGTAC
This sequence comes from Helianthus annuus, assembly GCF_002127325.2. Lineage (NCBI taxonomy): Eukaryota > Viridiplantae > Streptophyta > Magnoliopsida > Asterales > Asteraceae > Helianthus > Helianthus annuus. The sequence goes on from NC_035449.2 coordinate 15,092,086, forward strand.
AAAAAACCGAATTAATCGAACCATAATCGAATTAATCGATAAAACCGAACCAAATAAAAAACCGGTGGGTCGGTTAATGGTTTTTTTTGAAAACCGAACGTAGCGGGTCGGTTATGGTTATCATTTTTTCCATACCCACCATAACCAAACCGAACCGACATATAATAAATCTTTGTAGGATTTAGGACTTTTCACCATATTTTTAAAATTTGATGTTTTTGATTGAAGATTTTTAGTACTTATTGATTTTTCATATCATTTTGTGGTTTTGGTTAAATGTTTATTTGAAGTTATGTAATGTATCATATCACTTTATTTGAATATTCGATATAATACTTGGTATTAATATTATAGATTATATGTATTTTTCAAGAGTAAATTACAAAAATAGTCCTTTATGTATGTCACTTATTGCAAACTGTGTCCTTTGTCTTCAATAATTACAGAAAACGTACTCGATGTTTGCAAACCCTTGCAAGTTATGTCCTTTAGCCCTAACTCAGTTAATTTTTGTGGTTAAATCTGACCAAATGGACCCCACATGAGGGTATTTTTGTGGTTAAATCTGACCAAATGAACCCCACATGAGAGTAAAATGACAAAAATATCCTCATGTGGAGTCAATTTGGTCAGATTTAACCACAAAAAATTAACTGAGTTAGGGCTAAAGAACATAACTTGCAAGGGTTTGCAAACATCGAGTACGTTTTCTGTAATTATTGAAGATAAATGACACAGTGTGCAATAAGTGACATACATAAAGGACGATTTTTGTAATTTACTCATTTTTCAATACTATGTAATATACTAATATATACAAATATGCAATAATAATTTATTCCATGTTAAAAAAATTAAGCTATTTTTAGCTAAGCAACCACCCATAACCGACCCGCTATAACCATCAAAACCGAATAACCATAACCGATCAGTTATGGTTATGGTTATCCAATAACCGACATCGCGGTTATGGTTATGGTTTTTGGTCAAAACCGACCCAAACCAACCCATGCACACCCCTACTGTCATACACCTAAGCTTAGGTTCGTTTTGATTAAGATCAATAAAAATTAAAACAAAACACACTTTTTACTAAACCCTTTCGATTGTTGTAGCCACTGTTTCGTTTTTTCACGAGATCAATCTAAATGGTTGCTCTTTCTTTGATACAGAACACTACAAAATTAAATTGTTTGTATTTTTATCATTTATTCTCACTCAATCTTAGCCGAAAGTCAGTCGTTCTCGATTTCGCTATAGGAATGATTTTTTCTATCGATGATTTAATAGCTCTATTTCAATTTACGAATCTACTATTAAATTCAATCTTGTAGATCAGTACCAGTAGATGGGTCATCGCAAAGCTAATCCTCACGTAATGATTTACATAAAGTGTTTATAATAGTTATAATTCAATTCCAAATCTAATATGTTTTTATCCGATGGTATGCATGTGGTGATTGAATTGACATCGAGTAAGAAAGATAAGCATGTGATGCATCAAAGAAAGAGGCACTCTTCAGATTGATTTTGTGAATTGAAAGATAGAACACTGGTTAATTGAATGGAAAAGGAAGGAGTAAAATGTGTATATAGTTTTTATTTTAGGGCTTTTAATTAAAACGACGTAGTTTTGAGAGGTTTTGTACCTAAGCTTAGGTGTATGACAGCACCGTATTCACTTTCCTCTTTATATATATATAGTGGAGGGTTCAAATGAGAAAAAAAAATTTTGTAAGAAGAAAAAAGAAGAAGTTTCAACCAATAAGAATACTTCATTTTACTTCATTTAATATTTGTACTTAATTTTAATATAATATTGGTAAACTTACTAAATCATTAATGTGTATTCTTCCCATTTAATAACTAGCTAAATTAAATTTGTAACTCCTTTTCAAAATATATACTTTTTTTCAAATTAAAAAAAAACAACAACTTAATTTAAAGTGTAGAATAAATTACTAATTGTGTATGATAAATCACGAGTTGTGTATGTAACGCCCTGTGTTTTGTACTTTCTATTTATAGCTTGTCTTACTCGTGTTGCTAATTTTGGAAGCTTTGTATCATTGTACTCGTTCCTTCTAGTACTCGTTGTAAACTCGAGATTTTGATCATGAATGAAAACTTGCATTTCCTTGTTACATACTATACATACACCATAATACGATTAATCATGAGATCATTTGATACTTCTTTGTGATACTTACAAACATGTGTTGAACTTGTAAATATGCGACATATACTTGTCACTTACAAACATGTTACATACTTGTACATTACACTTTTTACCTAGTTAAATCATGTTTTATTTCATATTTCACCTTGTTACAAGTTAGGGGAAACATTGTTGCATATTATTACACAACTTAACTAACAAAATTACTCATTATAATGTTTAAAAAAATAAAAAATAAAGAAATATGGCAGCCCAAATTCAGCAAAATTCAGCCCCATATAGTTGGGTTTTGTGGGCTAGTTTCAAGGTGTAACCCCTTCTAAACACTCCCAAAGCCCAACCCATTGAAACCCTAATCCTTCCCCCTATAAATACCACTTATAACCAGCCTCCCTACCACTTTTGCAACACTAAAAACTCTCAAAACATCCTCCAAACCGTAGCTGAAAGCAAAGGTTCGAGTAGATTGACACCCCTTCACGAAAATGAGCATAACTCACTCAATTCTTATCCGATTCACTCGATTCTTTTTCCTACTTGCTTGGTTAATCATGTAGTTTGATTCCTTGACTTCTCCTTGGAGAAATCAGACCTGGAATTGCTCCGAAATTGACCAAAAACTTTCTGTTTTGTTTCAAACTTATGTAAACTTCATCTAACTTGTGCGAAACACATCTCAAACCAATGTCCTAATGCTTACAACCCCTCTTATGGTTGGTTAAGCTTAAAAACATGGTTGAGACATCTAAATCAGAGGTTAAAACCTCATAAACTTTCTGTTTTAATTAGGGTTTTACCCACAAGTAATGTTCAAGTGTGAAACTTGTTGAATGTGTGATGGTTGGATTAGCTTGGGCTATCCTTCATAAGAATCCACTCATTACTTGATGTTTTACTATAGATTAGTTGTTGTTAATACCTTGATACTTGTATGTTCATGACCCTCCTTGTTGTTTATAACAACAAGTGTAGTGGTGAACAATAGAGGTGCCTAAATGGAAGCTTGTTCTTCCTACCTCATGTATGTATTCTATGACACAAAGAGGTACCTAAATGGAGACATTAATCTCCTACCTCATGCTTGAATTTTAAGACTTGTAAGACTATATAATATCTAAGTTATTCTATACGTATACATCTAAGTAACTAAGACTTGATGATGACTTAATAGTTATTTGTTAAGTGGACGTTACATCATCTATGACCATGCCCTTGTTACGACTCTAATGGATCTTCGAATCCATGAAATCATAGCAACTCTTTTGAGTTTCAATAGTGTCAAGAACAAGAGTTATGTGTACAAGATGATTATTTTCACCTATGTTACTTTCTTTATATTTTAAAAACTCCGAATCTATAATCTTCCGTATACGCCAAACTCACACACCTACGTTTCCTTGTGTAGAAGGACAAGGTGCTCCAAACTAACTCATCTACAAACTTGCTCTCGGAACTTCAAGTCACCACTTGTAAACCGTGAGTATACTCGATCCCTTTTTCCCTTTTCACTTTGGGATGCAACATGTATGATTATACAAAACAAACTTTTATGCTTAAAACAAAACATACTCTATCTATGAACGAAACATGAAACTATTGTGATCAATTGCTATGCTTGTATGCTCTATGAACGATTTGTAACGTTATATGCTCATTAACTTTGCTAGCCCACCTTAACAATTATAGCGCTATAGGATTAACGCCCCGCCCGCTATTCTAATTGGGTATTGTTGAGTTAAACATTTCTATCCCGCTAAACTATTGGGATTAGGCTATTGTGCGTTGTATTCTTGGGTTTGATCATATAGTACGCCAAAAATTGCATCGCTAGTAAATTTAATCGCTATGTTACATGTTGGATATGAGTTTTTATTCTATTATGCTATGTAGTCAAACTTGTATACTCGCCTTTGCTTTTGCATTGAACTCTATTTTAATACATGTTGCAGGTTAATTGTTGAAGTATGGACTAAAGATGAAACGAGATTTAGGGTGGCCTAGATACACACCTAGATTAATTTATCTTAGTTGTTATGTTACAATTTGAAACTATGTTGTTATTTATATTTGAACCTTGTATGAAAATTTAGTATTGCAATGAAATTTGAATTTAATTAAATATTGTCACATAGTGTTATGACGTCTCTAGCAATCTACACACACTTCGTCTCATCCCGATGTTTCCGCCATCGGTTGGGGTGTGACAGATTGGTATCAGAGCCATAACTATAGGGAATTAGGAAAATTGCCATGCTTTTGCCCTAATCTATAGTTCTAGGAATTTTGCCTCTTATTTGTTGTTTAAAACTTTTGTACTCTACCATGCATGCTTCCTAGCTATACTTTGATTAAATTTATGTGCCTTTCCTAAGGCTAACACGAATACACTTATGCTATTTTTATACTCTTGTAACACCAACGAGAAGAATTTACCAAAATAGGCGTGAAACCCACAATTTGGTAAACGACTCTCATTCTACCTTTAATCTATTTTTGCACGAAATTTCACCATTAAGCTAGGAGTGACATCCACAACTTAATGGTAATTTCCATTTCAACTCTAGTGGACCCTCGTCAAAGTGTCAAAATTTATTTTGGCCGACGAGTACCAACCACATTTAGGGTACGAAATCGTCAAGTTAGGGGTGAAACCCGCATCTTGTCGATTAAGTCCCATTCCTTGATTTTTATTCTCGCCAAAGTCCCGAATGTTCCAATCATTTAGAGATGTGTAGTAACTGGAAGGGTAAGATACCGTTAATCGCTTCTCGACGAGAGTATCTTGCCTATAGGCCAAAGCACAATATCTCTAATTCGAAAGGACTTTCGACCCACTTTGGAATAGTCGACGTTTCTCTACCCGAAACACTCCAATGTTTTATTGAGCCTCTCTTTTATGTATCTCAATTTATATGTGATTTTTATACTTGAACGTTCGTTCATTTCAAAATGTCGTTTTAAACATTTCGCACGTTACCGCAATCACAAACAATAATAATCCCTCGTGAACAAACTAAATTTACAATGCTTTCGTTTATTCATGTTATGCTATGTGGGACTCATGACTATACTATATGAAACATTTAAACTTTCATGCTATGCGAATCAATTTGAACCCTTTATGCTATGTGACTCTTTATGTTATGTGATCAATTTCATTTTTCTTAAACAAACATTGTGACCAAGTCTCACCTTTTCAATCTTTTGAATCTTAGATGTCTTCTCGTCTCTCCAACGCGTCTAAGAAGTCAAAGTCTCGCTCCACGAAGAAGATGATGGCTTTCATGGCCGATCAATTTGCGCGCGTCGTTCCAAAGGTCATTTCCGAGATTCGAGCTTCTGAAACTCCTCACTCTTCCGTCGACTCTAAGGTCGAAATACGCAAGCCCGCTTCGTTCAACTTTAAGCACTTTTCTTCGTGCAATCCCAAGCCATTTACTGGCAATGATGGGGTGACCGCTATGCTTGAGTGGTTTGACAGCATAGAGGTCACATTCATCAATAGCGATTGCCCTGACGAGCTCAAGATGCGTAGCGCGACTGGGGTATTCCAAGCCCGAGCTCTCGAGTGGTGGTCGAATGAAAGAAACATACGTTCGAACGAGTTGGCTTATGCGTTGACCTGGGAGGAGACTAAGGCCCTAATGATGGACGAGTTTTGCCCCCCGCACGAGCAACAAAAGTTGGAAGAAGAATTTTGGGTCTTAAGGCAGATTGATGATAATAACCTAGCCTATACCACCCGTTTCAAGCAACTCAGTGTCATTGTCCCTCACCTTGTCTTGACTACCGCACGCAAGATAACCAAGTACATCAATGGGTTACCCCCTAGCATGCGCGATACGATTGAGGCAGCCAACCTCGATAACATCGAAGCCGTGTACCGCTTGGCCGCTTCCCTTAATAACAATCGCGTTCGTGATAAGCAAGCCGCAAAACCTGTTTCTTCCAAGCCAGCCAACCAGATTACCCAACAGTCGAATAACAATAGGGGAAGGAAGCGAAAGCAATCCAACCCCATTTGTAACGCGATTGTGCCGCCTGTTAACCCTAACCCTGTTGCTCCCATTGATGCCCAAAAGCCGTACACTGGGATTCACCCCAAGTGTGCCACCTGTAACTACCATCATCCCGCCACTGCTAGATGTCGTCGTTGTGGCAATTGTAACCGTTATGGACATGACACCGCCTTTTGCCGCTACCAACAACAGCAAGCGCCACAAGCTCAACAAGCGCAACAAGCTCCACCTGCTCCTCCAAACGCAAGACCCGCTAGGGCATGTTTCAAATGTGGGGATGTTAATCATATTCGCCCCCAATGCCCATTATGGAATCAAGAGCAACAACAACCTCCTCGTGGACGCGCTTTCAACCTGAACGCGAATCAAGCACGCAACGACAATGATGTCGTTAATGGTACGTTTCTTGTTAACCATCTTTATGCTTCGATACTGTTTGATACTGGTGCGGACAAAAGCTTTGTGTCCTTAGAATTCGAATCATTGTTAAATTGCGCACGCTCTAAGCTACCCAAGTCGTTTTCCGTCGAAGTCGCCAATGGCAAATCCATCTTAGTCGATTCCATTCTCCTCGATTGTCGTCTTACTCTTAACGAGCACGTTTTCCCTATCGATCTCATACCCATGCAACTGGGCAGTTTCGACGTTATCATAGGCATGGATTGGCTTCAAAAGAACCATGCTGAAATCGCTTGTCACGAGAAGTTCGTTCGCTTACCTCTTCCTTCTGGTGACGTTTTACACGTTTATGGAGACCGACCTTCAAAGGGACTGAAGTTAATGTCCTGCACCCAAGCGAATAAGTACTTACGCAAACAGTACTTTGCCTTTTTAGCCCACGTCGTGGAAGAAAAGGGCAAGGGAAAATGTATAAGTGATGTTCCAGTGGTGTGCGACTTCCCTGACGTCTTTCCTGAAGATTTGCCTGGTCCTCCTCCACCTCGATCTGTTGATTTCCGTATTGATCTCGTACCTGGTGCAACTCCTGTTGCTAAGGCTCCTTATCGTCTTGCACCTTCTGAGATGCAAGAATTATCCTCGCAACTTCAAGAACTCCTCGAGAAGGGTTTCATCCGTCCAAGTACCTCTCCTTGGGGTGCTCCCGTGCTCTTCGTTAAAAAGAAAGATGGTTCCTTTCGCATGTGTATCGATTATCGTGAGCTCAACAAACTCACCGTCAAGAATCGTTACCCTCTTCCGCGTATCGACGATCTCTTTGATCAACTCCAAGGCGCTACCTGTTTTTCCAAAATCGATCTTCGTTCTGGTTATCATCAACTTCGAGTCCTCGAAGAGGACGTTCCCAAAACCGCTTTTCGTACTCGCTATGGACATTACGAGTTCGTGGTTATGCCTTTTGGCTTAACCAACGCACCCGCTGTGTTCATGGACCTCATGAATCGTGTTTGTAAACCTTACTTGGATCGCTTCGTGATCGTCTTTATTGACGATATCCTCATTTATTCTAAATCTCGAGCCGATCATGAGCGCCATCTTCGTCTTATACTCGAACTTTTGCGCAGTGAACGTTTATACGCTAAGTTTTCTAAATGCGAGTTTTGGATCAAAGAAGTTCAATTCCTTGGACACGTTGTTAGTGAAAAAGGAATCCATGTCGACCCTGCAAAAATCGAAGCTGTGAAGAATTGGACCGCGCCTAAATCTCCTTCTGAAATCCGTTCTTTCCTAGGATTGGCGGGTTATTACCGTCGATTCATCTCGAATTTTTCAAAGATCGCCGTTCCTCTCACTTCGTTGACTCAAAAAGAGAAACCTTTTGCTTGGGGTCCTGAGCAAGAGGAATCTTTTCAAACTCTCAAGCATTTGCTTTGCAACGCTCCTATTCTCGCTCTTCCTGATGGGAATGATGATTTCGTGGTGTATTGTGATGCATCAAATCGTGGTCTTGGTTGTGTGCTCATGCAACGAGACAATGTCATCGCTTACGCCTCTCGCCAACTCAAAATACATGAGAAGAATTATACTACCCACGACCTCGAGCTTGGCGCAGTTGTTTTTGCGTTAAAGATTTGGCGACACTACCTGTATGGTACTAAGTGTGTGGTTTTCACTGACCATAAGAGCCTACAACACATCTTTGACCAAAAGGAACTCAATATGCGACAGCGACGTTGGGTGGAATTACTCAACGACTACGACTGCGAGATTCGCTACCACCCTGGTAAGGCAAATGTCGTGGCCGATGCACTTAGTCGTAAGGCTCATGTAGATGTCATTCGTTGTTTTCATATCTCGAGCAATCTTCACAATTGCATTCGTGAAGCGCAATATTCGTCTATCAATGAAGGTTCCATGGCTGTAGAAATACGTGGAGCTTCTGAGAGTCAACTCGTTTCGAAACCTGATGGTCTTCTCTATTGTTGTGATCGCGTCTGGATCCCAGATCGCGACAATCTTCGTGACCTTATCATGAACGAAGCACACAAATCTAGGTACTCAATTCATCCTGGCGCTGACAAGATGTATCATAATCTACGTACATCCTATTGGTGGCCTGGTATGAAGAGAGACATTGCTGTGTACGTTTCCAAATGTCTTACCTGTTCGAAAGTCAAAGCCGAGCATCAACGACCTTCTGGTCTACTCGAACAACCTGAAATCCCTGCTTGGAAATGGGATAGCATTGCGATGGACTTCATAACTAAACTTCCTCGTACACCCTCTGGTTACGACAGCATTTGGGTGATCATCGATCGTTTGACCAAGTCCGCTCAATTCATTCCTATTCGTGAAGATTTCAAGGTTGAACGACTTGCTCGCATCTATACCGATGAAGTCATACGCTATCATGGTGTTCCCCTAGACATCATTTCTGATCGTGATGGTCGATTTACTTCGCGTCTTTGGCAAACTTTTCAGTCCGCTATGGGTACTCATTTGAATCTCAGTACGGCCTTTCATCCTCAAACGGATGGACAGACTGAACGTACTATCCAAACCCTAGAGGACATGCTCCGTTCTTGTGTCATCGACTTTGGTGGTAGTTGGGATGTGCATTTACCTTTGATCGAATTCTCGTACAACAATAGCTACCACTCTAGTATTCAAATGGCTCCTTTCGAGGCATTATATGGCCGCAAGTGCCGATCTCCTTTAAGTTGGCACGAGATTGGCGACAAACATTTTACTGGTCCTGAGTTCATACAAGAAGCAACGGATAAGATTCACCAAATCCGTGATAATCTACTCAAGGCTCGAAATCGTCAAAAGAGCTATGCTAACAAGGGACGCAGACCCATGGAATTCAACGTTGGGGATCTCGTCCTACTGAAGGTGTCTCCTTGGAAAGGAGTGGTTCGTTTTGGTAAGAAGGGAAAGCTTGCCCCTCGCTATGTTGGTCCTTTCAAGATACTCGAAAGGATTGGCAAGGTGGCTTATCGACTCGATTTACCTCAAGAGCTCAACAATGTTCATCCCACGTTTCATGTTTCGAACTTAAAGAAGTGCCTCGCTGATGAAGGACTTCAAGTTCCTCTCGAAGATCTTCAAATCAACGACACTTTGCATTTTGTGGAGAAACCCATGGAAATCGTGGACCAAGAAGTCAAGTTATTGAGGCGCAGTAAAATTCCTATCGTCAAGGTTCGATGGGAAGGTAAACGTGGCGCTGAGTTTACTTGGGAACTCAAGAGCGATATGAAGAAGAAGTACCCTCATCTTTTCCCTGAGTCTTCCCAAATTTCGGGACGAAATTCCCTAAAGGAGGGGAGACTGTAACGCCCTGTGTTTTGTACTTTCTATTTATAGCTTGTCTTACTCGTGTTGCTAATTTTGGAAGCTTTGTATCATTGTACTCGTTCCTTCTAGTACTCGTTGTAAACTCGAGATTTTGATCATGAATGAAAACTTGCATTTCCTTGTTACATACTATACATACACCATAATACGATTAATCATGAGATCATTTGATACTTCTTTGTGATACTTACAAACATGTGTTGAACTTGTAAATATGCAACATATACTTGTCACTTACAAACATGTTACATACTTGTACATTACACTTTTTACCTAGTTAAATCATGTTTTATTTCATATTTCACCTTGTTACAAGTTAGGGGAAACATTGTTGCATATTATTACACAACTTAACTAACAAAATTACTCATTATAATGTTTAAAAAAAATAAAAAAATAAAGAAATATGGCAGCCCAAATTCAGCAAAATTCAGCCCCATATAGTTGGGTTTTGTGGGCTAGTTTCAAGGTGTAACCCCTTCTAAACACTCCCAAAGCCCAACCCATTGAAACCCTAATCCTTCCCCCTATAAATACCACTTATAACCAGCCTCCCTACCACTTTTGCAACACTAAAAACTCTCAAAACATCCTCCAAACCGTAGCTGAAAGCAAAGGTTCGAGTAGATTGACACCCCTTCACGAAATGAGCATAACTCACTCAATTCTTATCCGATTCACTCGATTCTTTTTCCTACTTGCTTGGTTAATCATGTAGTTTGATTCCTTGACTTCTCCTTGGAGAAATCAGACCTGGAATTGCTCCGAAATTGACCAAAAACTTTCTGTTTTGTTTCAAACTTATGTAAACTTCATCTAACTTGTGTGAAACACATCTCAAACCAATGTCCTAATGCTTACAACCCCTCTTATGGTTGGTTAAGCTTAAAAACATGGTTGAGACATCTAAATCAGAGGTTAAAACCTCATAAACTTTCTGTTTTAATTAGGGTTTTACCCACAAGTAATGTTCAAGTGTGAAACTTGTTGAATGTGTGATGGTTGGATTAGCTTGGGCTATCCTTCATAAGAATCCACTCATTACTTGATGTTTTACTATAGATTAGTTGTTGTTAATACCTTGATACTTGTATGTTCATGACCCTCCTTGTTGTTTATAACAACAAGTGTAGTGGTGAACAATAGAGGTGCCTAAATGGAAGCTTGTTCTTCCTACCTCATGTATGTATTCTATGACACAAAGAGGTACCTAAATGGAGACATTAATCTCCTACCTCATGCTTGAATTTTAAGACTTGTAAGACTATATAATATCTAAGTTATTCTATACGTATACATCTAAGTAACTAAGACTTGATGATGACTTAATAGTTATTTGTTAAGTGGACGTTACATCATCTATGACCATGCCCTTGTTACGACTCTAATGGATCTTCGAATCCATGAAATCATAGCAACTCTTTTGAGTTTCAATAGTGTCAAGAACAAGAGTTATGTGTACAAGATGATTATTTTCACCTATGTTACTTTCTTTATATTTTAAAAACTCCGAATCTATAATCTTCCGTATACGCCAAACTCACACACCTACGTTTCCTTGTGTAGAAGGACAAGGTGCTCCAAACTAACTCATCTACAAACTTGCTCTCGGAACTTCAAGTCACCACTTGTAAACCGTGAGTATACTCGATCCCTTTTTCCCTTTTCACTTTGGGATGCAACATGTATGATTATACAAAACAAACTTTTATGCTTAAAACAAAACATACTCTATCTATGAACGAAACATGAAACTATTGTGATCAATTGCTATGCTTGTATGCTCTATGAACGATTTGTAACGTTATATGCTCATTAACTTTGCTAGCCCACCTTAACAATTATAGCGCTATAGGATTAACGCCCCGCCCGCTATTCTAATTGGGTATTGTTGAGTTAAACATTTCTATCCCGCTAAACTATTGGGATTAGGCTATTGTGCGTTGTATTCTTGGGTTTGATCATATAGTACGCCAAAAATTGCATCGCTAGTAAATTTAATCGCTATGTTACATGTTGGATATGAGTTTTTATTCAATTATGCTATGTAGTCAAACTTGTATACTCGCCTTTGCTTTTGCATTGAACTCTATTTTAATACATGTTGCAGGTTAATTGTTGAAGTATGGACTAAAGATGAAACGAGATTTAGGGTGGCCTAGATACACACCTAGATTAATTTATCTTAGTTGTTATGTTACAATTTGAAACTATGTTGTTATTTATATTTGAACCTTGTTTGAAAATTTAGTATTGCAATGAAATTTGAATTTAATTAAATATTGTCACATAGTGTTATGACGTCTCTAGCAATCTACACACACTTCGTCTCATCCCGATGTTTCCGCCATCGGTTGGGGTGTGACAGTGTAGGATGTATTTCGAGGTATGTAGGATAAATTTCGACTGTGTAGGATAAAATTCTATAATGTGTAGGGTATATGTAGGAAAATTTTGATATGTGTAGGTTTTGTTGAGTATATCTATACTATATTATAATGCATGAGGCAAGGACATTTTAAGATACCAAAAAATAAGAACTTTTTCCCTCATTTATTTATAGAAAGGCCCCTAAAATGATGGTAGTTTGGTCTTTTAAACACTATTTATTTTTTAGCCCCTAAACTTATTACACTTAAATCCCTAAGGTTTTAACAATATTATAGATAATTAGTTACAATTCACCACTCCACAACAAACCTATAATTTTTCTACTTATTATTGGCATATATTATAAACTATATTGTTTAAAAAAAATCCAAAGATAGCATGACGACCTACACATTTTTGTCGACGTTTCGGTAGTTGTCTTGTTCAATATCGACGCACGGATTAAAATGTACAAGTAGATAATGCGTTAATGTACAAGTGATTTAAGAATAAAATAACAACTGATAATCTTTTATGTTTTTCGTACAATAATGTGTAATCTATACCATATTATAATGTGGATTAAAATGTACAAGTAGATGATGCCTTAGTGTACAAGTAATTAAAGCCCGACATATTTTTAGTCATCATCACAAATAAAATATATATTGAAAGCTAAAAACATTATCATTTTTAAAACTAAAATTATTTTTGTTAAAAATTTTCTTTATGCTTTAGTTAAACATCAACAAAACTCCCAATTTTAAAGGTCTAATAAAATCTTATAATTAGCCTTCATGTTGTACTTCCCCTTTCATTTCAAAATTCAAACCAGTTTTAAAATCTTCTTCTTCTCTCTCTCAAATTCGAATCTGTGACAACGATGAAGAGCTGTAACCACCGGTAAAATCTTTTAGTATAATCAATTATCCTGTGTGTATTTTGGTCTGTATTGTTACGATATCGTTACGCCTCTTTGTTGTTTCTAGGGTTTCATTGTCTTTTTTATGAATTTCGAGAATAAGACTGTTAGTTCCCGGTAAGTTCGATTACTTTATGATGTTAATATGGCTCATGAAACCATTGACGATAGTGGAATATGGATACACAAACTTTTATCTCAATCTTTGCAGCCTTTTGAGTTGCTTCCTTCAGCACTTCAAAATCGATTGTTGCTTGAAAGAGATCCCCCTGGAAATGTCCAGGTTATTATAGTTTTTCTAAAGCTACTTTTAAATTAGAGAAGTAACAGTAGTTCATTTTCTCTATGTGGTTAATCGTAGTTGTAGTTGTAGTGAAACTATTCTTAAACCTAATTTACATGATATGTTGTACATTTTCTTTGTTAAAAGGCAGTTGTACAATATTTGGAGTTAAATTTGGTGGATTAGCAGTTTTAACTAATTTTAAACCTAATTTACATGATAAGGTTCAGTGTTTACAAAGTAAGTTAGGTAGTAAAAATAAATGTCCTTTTGCCATTAGCATGATAATCATACAAAATTTTGAGGCAAGTACCTTTCTGTAGTTTTATTTTGTATTATGCTAATGTGGGATTTTGCACTCGGCCAAACCAGTCAAAGTGACCAATAACGTTTTTGTTTGGGGTACTTTTTGTATCTTATTTTTACTTTTATATAGGAACGATGATATTGAAAACTGAACAAATGTTTGGTGGAGCTCGAGAGAAGTGGCCTGATATTATCCTAGAGGAAGATGGTTCCAAGGTTTTTAGAAAAAAGAACCAAATTATCCATTGTTTTTTTTATTATTATTACAGCACTAAATTAATGCAATGAGCTAATGGCCCCATGTCAACTAATAGTTATGTTTGGAGGTTACTAGGCGTGGTCTGTTAAAATAATCTCAACCAAAGCTTTTCTCAAAACAAAACGTTAGTTGGTACAATGACATTGGAAATTGTATAATATCCATGATAGTTTAGCTGATGGGTTGATATTACTTTGGTATTGAATTGGGATGACCTAAAAATTAAATAAAGTTCTCTTTTGGAATGTATAGCCTTGAGGTATCTAAATCTTGTTGAGGGCAACTGTTAGTTTAATATGATGTCTTGAATAATCATTAACTTGAAAGAATATTAACCGTATATATTAAAAAGGTTTATATTAATATTGTTGTCTCGGATCAATCCAGACCATAAGTATGTCCATAGATATGTGAAAAGTGTCACAGACAGCCTTCCCTTGTAGGAGTGGTACAAGGAGCAGGCCAGGCATGCTGTGTTATGGCTTCAATGGGTAATCTTTTGGTATGGGCCAGGTTGAGCTGCAAAGATTTTTTAGACATACTACTTATCTCAATAGAGCTGGTCAAACTTTCAAATATAATAGGATTTTCAAAGGGCTCAAAAGTTTTACAGAACAAAAGCCAATTTGGAATTTGAAAAGCTAAATAAACATTAGTTTTGGTTGAAGCTCATCGTACTAGATTCAGAAGTCTATTATCAATTATAAACCTGTTTTTTCAATCACTTTCTAAATGCTTTGTGTGCTCGTGCAGGATGCCTTCCCATTTGAAGAAATGAATCTAGCTGATATGTACTATCAATAGGCCGATGTTGTATTATGTTTGGGGTATCAAGTAACTAAATACGCAAAAAAAAAAAGATAACTAAATATGTAGTTATGACTTCGGTTCATGGATTATGACTGGTTGGAGTGTAAATAAATGAATCTTTTATGGGTGTATTGATAATTTCTACTCTGTTCAGTTTACAAATAACTCATGTATGCAAGTTGCCTCGAAGTGTCTCCCAGGTGGTGGCAATGTTGTTATTGTGAATCTTCAGGTATTTCTTAATTTCACTTTTTTAATATGTAGTTTTAGAATTTAATCTTATTCTTTTCTCAATTTCATTTGGTTTCATTTTCACATTTTCTACAGAAAACTCCAAAAGACAAGAAAGCAAGTCCGGTGATCCATGGATATATAGACAAGGTGCAGTATGTAAGTAATCAAATAAACAAAAATCCAGATTCATTTTTTTAATAACTGAAAACTTCATACTTCTATTTGTAAAATATTACTTGGAACTGGTGATTGGTGGAATCGTGGACCTTCTCAATTTACGAATTCACCCTTTTGTCATAATAGATCTTCAAACAATTATTTTATTGATGTATTGCAGTTGGAAATAGGCAAAGTAAAGTTTGATGATAATTTAGGATGATAGGGTTAGCTATTTGCTGCAGTGTTCTATTTATTTGAACAAGTTAGATTGAAGAATTCTGTTGTTTTATTTTGATTGGAGAAATGATTGTTTTTTTTTAGACCAAGTTATCTTTCTGTGATGGTTTAGTGTAAAAACTTGAGGAAAGATCAACTTTGATTTATCTTATTACTGCAACCTCTCTTTGCTTTTGGTGCAAATTTTTATATACAATATAGAATACTAAAGGTATGTGAAATCGGGCTACTTGTAATATACTTGAGACTTGTTACTAGCTTGTTATACACATTCAAAACGTGCAACATGTTTATGCCTATATTTTCTTATTCGTGTGTTTGCTATATTTAATTGAAATATGTAAAGCTAATCTGGGAGCAAACTCACTTGGTAGATACTCTTGCCTTTTAGTGAGAGGTCTTGGGTTCAAACTCAAGTAAGATGATAATTTGGTGTAATTTAGTAGAGATTTGGAGTTGTGTATCATTAGTTGTTAAATGAATTGAGATTTGTAAGGCTCATGACATAGACTACATTGATGTCACGGATAAAAAAAACTAACATACGTACTATACAATTACAAGAGAAATGATAAACTAACATAAAATGAATACCACATTGTAAATTGTCACCCCGCCGCATCGCGTGGGTTTCCTACTAGTGTAGGATAATTAATAATTAGTTGACTAATTAATTAAAGAGAGAAAAATTAATGATATAAGTTATAAATGAAATAGCATTTTACTAATATGTCATTTCTTCTTTTTCTTCTCATATTAAATTTCTTCTCAAATGAACCTTCCCCTTATATATATATATATATATATATATATATATATATATATAGTTTGAGGTTCCTGTAAAAAAAGACCAAAAGTATGAGAAGGGTAAGAAAGAATCTCAGCCATTAGATTTTTTGATCTAATGATTGAGATCAATAGGGACCAAATTGTAAAATGTTTTTATTAGTTTGGACTGATTTGAAAATTGTATGGGCAATTGTGTCTTTTATATCCACCTGAAAATAAGAAACTGTAAATCAATTCCCTAAAATTACGAATTCTCTTTTTCTTCTTCCAGAATTCGAATACTCCTCCTCCTTCCAGAATTCGAATCATCATCATCAATAATCATCAATCTGTGAATTTGAAATCGGATAATATTCTAAATCAGATAAGGTGGTTTCCGGACGGAACAGCGCCCCCCCCCCCCCTTCTTGTTTTTCCGATGAGTGCGGCGGCAGCTGTTTTGTTCCGGCGGTGGTTTGGGTGTCCGAAGGGGCAGGGGTTCCGGCAAGGTGGTTTCCGGTGGTTTGGTTCGAGCGATAAAAAGACATCCAGCAAGGTGGTGTCAGGTGGTTGGCCACCTCTACACGACGGCGACGGCGGAGCTGTAGTGATGGTGCTGGCAGTGGAGAAGAAGATAATACAGAGATGTAATGATTATTGAATGGTGTTATATATGTGCTGAATGGTGTTATATACTTTATTGAATGGTGTTATATATGTGCTGAATGGTGTTATATACTTTATTGAATTGTGTTTTATATGTGCTGAATGGTGTTATATACTTTATTGAATGGTGTTATATACTTATTGAATGGTGTTATATAATTATTGAATGGTGTTACATATGTGCTGAATGGTGGTTTTGCAGCGTTATTCGTAGTGTTTTTACAGAGATCTTTAAAATTGTGTTATATACTTATTAAATGGTGTTATATACTTATTGAATGGTGTTATATAATTATTGAATGGTGTTATATATGTGCTGAATGGTGGTTGCAGTGTTATTCGTAGTGTTTTTTAGAGATCTTTAAAAAAATCTTGTTCCTATAATTAAGGTGGCTGTTATGGAAAGTTTTGAATTAATTGAATTAATGATAAAATTACTTGTTTACCCTTTTGAATTAATTTAGATTGAGGACACATGTCATCTTCACAGTATTTCTCACACTTTTAATCTTTTTTACAATAACATTACCCTATATATATATATATATATAAATATATATATATATATATATATATGGTAAGGTTCATGCGATAACCACATTTATTGCGAGAAGCCGAGAACTAATGTGAACACAACAAAATAAACTCGCTATACCATCAAAAACCTAAAAAAACCCCCCACCCCCTCCTCCCCCAACCCTCCACCCAAGCTAAATGCTAAAAACTAAACCCCAAAAAACCTAAAAAATCTTTAAAAATCTAAAAAACACACATTTTTTATATTAATATTTTTTTAATTTAAATCGCTACTTTTAGTAGCCAAATTTTTTTTAATAACGAAAAGTAGCGATTTTTTCATAAAAATTATTAAAAAAAAATATGCGTTTTTTAGATTTTTTAGGTATTTTTGGTTGTGTTCACATTGGTTATCGTGGTTCTCGCAATAAAAGGTGGTTCCTAACGGATCCTTCTCCTATATATATATAGGATAATGACAAAAAACCCTTAAATTTTTAGAAAACTCTGGAAACTCAAATCTCCCCCCATTTTTACCCAACCTCCCGACATTTTTTTTTTTGAAAAAAATAACACATGTAATATACATGTTTTAAAGTGTTTTGGGCCAAAAAAAACAAAAAAGCGCCGAAGGGATTTAAAAAAAAAATAAACAAATTTCAGCAATGTCCGGTTGCCTAACATGTGTTAGGCACAAAAGACAGAAATTGCTGAAATTTTTTTTTTAAAAATCATCCCTTCGGCGCTTTTTTGATTTTTTTGGCCCAAACTCTTAAAAACATGTATATTACATGTGTTATTTTTTTCAAAAAAAAAAAAAGTCGGGAGGTTGGGTTTTCTAGGGTTTTTTATATATATAGGGTTTTCTATATAGCCCTACCCTATATATATATATATATATATATATATATATATATATATATATATATATATATATATATATAAGGGTAGATGGAGTGCATCTCGCTCCTCCGGTCCTGATAGAGCTCATTGATGTTCCTGCAACCCCTCTTCCATCCTGCTCCTCTATTCCTTCTTTGTCAGGGCCGGCCTTAAGCAAGTGCCTGATGGGCGACAGCTTAGGTCCCAAATCGATATATATATATATATATATATATATATATATATATATATATATAGGGGGAGGTTCATTTGAGAAGAAAAAGAACAAAGGGCATATTAGTAAAATATTATTTCATTTATAACTCATATCATTAATTTTTGTCTCTTTAATTAATTACTCAACTAATCATTAATTATCCTACATATACCCTACACATTATAGAATTTTATCCTACGCAGTCGAAATTGATCCTACACACCTCGAAATATATCCTACACAACTCGTAATTTATCCTACACAACTAATAATTTATTCTACATTTTAAATTAACTTGTTTTTTTTTAATTTGGAAAAAGTATTTATTTTGAAAAGAAGTTACAAATTTAATTTAGTTAGTTATTAAAGAGGAAGAACACAAATTAATGATTTATGTAAGTTTACCAATATACCCTTATATTAAAATTAAATGCAAATACTAAATGAAGTAAAATGAAACATTCTTATTGGTTGAAACTTCTTCTTTTTTCTTCTTACAAAAAAATTCTTCTCATTTGAACCTTCCACTATATATATATATATATATATATATATATATATATATAGGGTAGTGATATGGTAAAAAGTGTCTAAAATGTAAGAAGGGTTAGAAGTGTTTTAAACCATTGGATATTTGATCTAATGGTTGAGATCAATAGGGTATAAAAATGTAAATTGTGTTTTAATTAGAGGAACCTTATGTAAAATTGAAGGGCAATAGTGTCTTTTTCAATGTTTGAAATATGGTAATCATATCATACACGACCAAAAACTCCTACATTCACTCCTTTTTCCTTAAATATAGGAATTAATGATTCACCTTAATTGTAGGAGGTCTTTGGTTGCATATTCGTCATACATTATCATAAAGAGAACTGTAATCAGATTCATGGCGTGGTGTTTTAAAACAACTGGATAAAATTGACTATGATTCAAGTCATGAACAATGTCTCCAGATAAAACACCATGACTTGAATCATAGATGTTTAAAACACCACGCCATGAACAATGTCTCCAGATAAAACACCATGACTTGAATCATAGATGTTTAAAACACCACGCCATGAACAATGTCTCCAGATAAAACACCATGACTTGAATCATAGATTGTTTCATCTTGGGGGCTATGGTTTTGGTGGGGATGAGGGAGAAAGAATCGTAAGAAATAATATGTTTTTTATAATTTCTCCTAAAATAGTTAACACATGATCTAATTTCCTTTAATTGACTTTAACTACTATTAGGAGTAAATTACATTATTACCCTTATTCATTAATATAATTGATGGACACATGTCAACACCAGATTATTTCTTACACTTCTTACACTTTAGCCACTTTTTACAGGATTCTTTACCTATATATATATATATATATATATATATATAAAAATTTAAATTTATTTTATATGTATATATAAAAACATGTATTAAAAAACTCTTAAAAGGCCTGAGTTTAAGAACAAAAAACGTTAAAAGGTCCGTAACAGTTTAAGACTTTTGGATTTGTGGCCCAATTTGCCAATGAAATTCGTAAAGGGTCCGATTGACTAAATTCTTTTAAGAAGCCCAACTTGTGAAAATGTAATGAAAGTAATTCAGACTCAATTGAATAAACAAAACTAATTGAAAACCTAATTAATGAATTGAGGGGCATTGTTGGGTTTTTTTTTTTGGGCCCAAATTCTTTTTATCTCGTACAAAGTAAAACTTTTTTTTTTTATTTTTAGAGACGAACATATCTTTTGTTTCAAGTTGGTACTCCTTGCCACCTCAACTTTAGTGCTCCCTTTTAGCCCCTTGCATTCCCACCACCCTAAGGTTGTTAAAGTAAATTGTGAATTTTAACTTATTTGGAATTAACTCAAAAACTTGAGTATAATCATCTCAAGTCAACTTACTCGTAAATTTTTTAACTGGATGCGAGCCTGCTAGAGTAAGATGTCCAGGATAAAAAGAAAAGCCCAACTAGCTAAGGCCAGAGATGAAAGCCCAATTATACATAAGTGGATCCAATAATCATTTCACATGAAAAAAGGGCAATTACAAAGCAATGACAGGTAGTCGGGCAACAAGTTGCACCGCCACCCCCTTTTAACTGGATGCGAGCCCAATTATACATAAGTGGATCCAATAATCCACTAGTCCTTTGAGGGGCTGTTTGGCAACATCTGAATGGTTAAGTGTTGAACCAGTAAGAGGTCTGAACCATTAAGAGCCTGTATAATGTTTAACCGTTCAGAGGCAAATGTCTGACCAATTCAGATTAGAGGTATTAACCATTCAGACTCTGTATAATGCTTAACCATTCAGAGACAAATGTCTGAACCATTCAGACATCTGCTCGTGAAACAAACAGTCTGAACCATTAAGTGTTGAACCAGTAAGAGGTCTAAACCATTAAGAGCCTCATTAAGAGGTAAACAAACAGCCCCCTGATTCTTTCTCAGTGCCGTGACTTTTCTTTGGGTTACTTCATAACCCTTGATTTTTTAGTTTTTGTTTCATAGTGAGGTTTTTTTTATGTTTTATGGTTTTCGTCTTCTACTGATTTACATTTTTAGTCCCTCAGGTTTGTATGTTTCATTTTTAGCCTTTCAAGTTTTGCTTTATTTTTTCTTTGTATTTAAGTTAGAGCTTCCTTGGTATAAATTCGAGTTCATTTACGTTTTACGTCACGTGGTGGTATAAATTCGCATTTTTGTTTCACGACTGTTTTCGGTTTTAGTCGTCGTTTGCTTAATTAATACCTAACACTGTTTTACGACTCCCGCGCCTGCAATGCGGGGGTTAAACACTAGTTTTTTTATAATCAGAGTCCCCCCTTGCATGTTGCATGTGATAATTTCAATGATGATTGATTTGAATGAATTCTATATTCCCAAATTAAGTATTCTGTTTTACTAATTCTACTTCAAATGAAGCTTTATTGAGCCAAAGCTTGCAAGCAAGTTTCAGTACTTATTTTAATTGCTATCATCAGCGGGATTGTCTTTCGTTGGTGGCTTCGGTTACCCTTTCAGATCACAAGGACAAATGGATCTGACTGGGAGATGATTCGGGTCAATTCTCGGTTGGTTCAGTGAAGAGGTTACTCGCAAATGATCAGGATTACAGCCAACTCTTTGTCCTTGAGTGGAGTAAATTGGTTCTCCAATTATAGTTTTTTAGAGTTAAGTTAACGTACATATACGCTTAACGTCAGTGGCGAAGCTTGAGATTTCCGACCGGGAGGACGGAAGTCACCGGACCTAAAAATTTCTATAAAACCGGGGGATCGAAAACGTATATACCCAAAAATTTCTATACGAAAACTACATACTCTCCACTACTGAGCGAAAAGTTCGTGGGGTCAGTTGCCCATAAAAGCTTCGCCCATGCTTAACGTACAAAACGTACGAAAGACATGAACCAAAAATTATAGATATGATATAATTTCCGGAAATTTTATGTTTGAATAATATTATTGCCGGAAAATTACAGATATGATATTATTTCCGGCAATAATATTTTATAGCTAGTTATAAAAAGTTGCAGAACCAAAAAATAAACCTTAATAAGTTATTTTAGAAAACAGACAAGACATACAATAGCAGCCAATCACAAACAACCATGGTAATAAATACTCACAGCCTAGCATTATTATCGTTATGAGATAGAATATGTGTTTGCCAACAATGACACTAGTTCAAAGAACCTGCTATTTGGTTCAAGACTTAAACCCATAACTATGTAGTTCACTTCATAAGTTTAGCATTAAACAAGAAAAGACATGATCGGAACCGCTAGGCTTTGAGGGCAGGTGCCAGATTAGCCAGGTGGCCAGTTCATTTGGCGTCCCCCGAGTAGGTGAACATGAATGTGGTAGACAGATTGGCCTGCCAAAAGAACATTTGTAAACTAAAATGCACCAACAAAAACAATACAAAAATCAAATTTAAGCAGAGAACCGCATAAATCCCTGTCTATTGCACCAGTTTTAAGTAGAGGAAACACATAAAGACTTGTACGTGTATGGTAGGAGAGAGAAGAAGAGGCGGTTATGTGGTTCTTCCGGCGCTCTACTTAATATTAACCATACATTGAATGTGCCTAGGGGTGCAAACGAGCCGAGCGGCTCGCGAGCTCGGCTCGAGAAAAAGCTCGAAACGAGCCGAGCCTTATCGAGCCCGAGCCGAGCTTGAGCCTAAAATAAAGCTCGTTTGTTTATCGAGCCCGAGCTCGAGCCTCGCATGTGAAGCTCGTTAGGCTCGTCGAACCTTATCGAGCCTTAGTGTAAACGAGCCGAGTCGAGCCGAGCTTATTCAAACTTGTTTACAAGCCGACCTCAAACCTAAAAATAAGCTTATTTAGTAAACAAGCCCGAGCCCGAGCTTCACTTATCGAGCTCGCGAGCCTAAAAAGTCTATTATTCATATTTAATATATTAATTAATAGATAACAAACGAGCCGAGCTCGAGCTTGAGAAAATACAAATGAGCCGAGCTCGAGCTCGAGCCCGAGCTCTCATAAGTTAATCGAGCTCGAGCTTGAGCCTGATCAAGCTTGGGCTCGGCTCGGCTCGTTTGCACCCCTAAATGTGCCTTAGTATATATGTGTTCATAGAGAACTATGCTTACATCCATTTGGGCCATCGTTAATGACAATTCTGAACCCTTCTTCAAGACCTTCTTGCTTTGCTACAACCTTTGCGGTGTAGAGAAGATGGCCAAGAATCTCGCTATGCCTCTCCTCAGCCTACAAGATCACACGGAAGTATATGCTAAGCTGATTAATCATGTGAAAGGATAACAAAATCGTAAATTCGTAATAACCAAACAAATAATCTTTTAACCGTTTCTTACTCCTATCGCAACATGTAGCTTAATACAAGTGTTTGACCATCAATCAACAGTCTAAGATACTTTTAATTTAAGCTTCATGTTGAGATATCAGCCCTACCATTAACCAGGAAGGGGCTCACATACATGAAACCCCGAAAAGTATCTTCTAAGCACCAAGAGTGTTGGAAACCGAGACATGGTGCTTTTATTTATTGCATATAAATATACAACTATGCGTGAATATACATAATTACCTTAGAAAGACCGGTCAAGCCATCCTTAACTTTTGGAATAAGCAAGATGTGTGTTGGTGCTTGAGGAGCAATGTCCCGGAATGCAAGAACCTGCAACAAGAAGAAACATTCGATGACTTCAATTGTTACAACGTACAATATACAATATAAAATAAAGATTATAAACTTATAGTGTGATTTATAAACTAGAAAACTATACCGGGACATGCATGCTAAATCGATATGACTTCTTATTAAAACTCCAAGCACAAACTTTCGTTTGTTTATAATTAACACGTATCTTCGTCACTCACCGGTTACAATTCACAAAATAGATTGATTATGCTAAGAAAAATGATATTAATCACTTGAAAGATTCCTCCTCAATCAACTCTTCACTTAAATAGTTTTAAATCCGGAGTTACTAATATTATTAAACCTATGTGTTTCTAGGTCAAGATTTCGATAAGATTGTTTGACTCATGATATTTACCCAATGAAACCTGTGTGCTCTATACATGGACCGTTCACTGGACAAATATTGCCTTTCGTTTTAGCTACTTAATCATAGATTCAAAGATTTAACCTCCTCACTGAAATTTGAATATAGCTAATAACTGTATAAATACATAAAAATTGATCATGGAATACACACAATCTTGGTTCAAAATTAAAAGACCTTAACGATTTAAAAGGTAATGCGCAACCTTATCATCTTCGTAAACAACATTTGCTGGGATTTCTTTGTTAATGATCTTGTCAAAACTGCAAAATAAACAAAGAAGACTTACGTTAACATTTTTGTGAGGTGTTCATGCAAGATAGCCTTTTAGAAGAATATAAAAAATCAATGATACCTAAAAACTACAGAACAAATAAATATAAACAATGACTAGATACAAAACAGAGTACACAATATGCCAGAAAATAAATTCAAGGGTAACTTACAACAAAATAAAAGGATATGAAACAACATAGTTAGGTTTAATACATAATATGCAATTTTTACTAGTTTTCCTTTAGCTTCATCGGCATCAGCTTATTCTGTTATTTGCAAGCCCTATAATATCAAAAACTTGTTATTTATATTAACGCAATCACTCGCTTCTTGAAGGGGTAACCCGTAACCCCACCCCTCACCCTCACCATCCGGAATATCACGTGTTTGGAGCTGGAAACGTCCTAACCACCATATGTCACGAGCTAGTTATGCCGGATTCTGGTCACAAAGAGATCTTCCCCCTCTTCTGTTGCAAGTCTAACAACACTTACATGCCTTTGTCATTTGATCCAATAGTGTTCCGTTAGATAGAAACCGATTTGATAAATACTGATAACTCTCGAATAGAGTATTAGAACGAGCCTTTCTCATTGTTCAAAATCGAGAAAAATATTGAAGATGGCTTTTCCCGGATGAAATGCAAATTGGATTCATGTTACAGGAGAAGGATTTCCCATTCCTTAGCCAGAAAGATATGTGGCCATGAAAGTACCCATTTGGGGAACATCCAATGCCAAAGTCACTGAATGGGTAAGTCGCCAATCCCTAAAATGGACTAAGTAATACTATGTAATGTACTTTGTTACGGGCGGTCATTTCACTAGAGGTTTATAATCTACCCTTGTGTGAATCCTGTTGAAGCATATACTCGAGGGGTGGGTGCAGGGCGGACGATTTTCAATTTACACATGAACATATGGGGCACTATGTCTGAAGTGACGTGAGTCTGGTCACAAAAAGCCCATCCCCCTCTTTTGTGGGCAGTCTAAACTCTAAAGGTGCTTACATTCGGAGCACCATATGTCCGAATCTGGTAACATCCAAAGCAAGTTACACACGATCCCCCCCATCCCTCTTCCATGGCAAGTTCAATGGTGCTTACATGTGCAGAAAAGCACCAAAGAAACGGCCTGATTAGATGATCAACCATACGCACAAGTGACGAAGAAGACGTAAGAAAGTTTAGGTCCGCCTTACTACAATATAAGTAAAGAATCTTAACTGGAACCTGCATCCTAAGAAAAGTTGAAAATTCATAAATACTATTACAAGACATCATCATAGAAGAGGGTGTGCTTGATTATCTCCACACATAACATCATCATCCAAGAACAAAATACACTAACACTTTAGTTTAATCAATTCGATTTATTTGCAATCGAAAATACAACAACATAAACCCATCCCAATTCCGATCTAGGGCGTAAAACACAATCTAGTTATCAGTACAAACACACTCAATTAAAATGAACAAATCATCGTCGCTATGAACAAAAGAAACGTTGACCCACTAATATACAGAAACATTCAGCATCAGATAGAGAGAGAAAGAGAGAGTACATAGTGGGAGAATCGGAGGGAACGGCTGCAAGAGCGGCGTCTTTCTCGGACGCCATCGCAGTAGGGTTTTGGTGAAGACCACCAGAAATGTGAGAGTTGAGTACTTGCAGCCGCTTACCACTGTTCATTCGTCAACATATAATTTGATTTTCTAACTAATAATCTTTTAATTTTATTTTGATTTTCTAACTAATAATCTTCTACTTTTATTGATAACATCGTACTAATCACTTCATTTTTTAGACCATCGGTAGCGGAAAGGCGAGTGGCGTCACTTAACGCCCCATAATGCCCCGCACATCACCTCATCGACAAAAAAACCCAGGCGTGCTCTCTTAAACTTTGAAAAGAAATTTTCAACTCTTCTATGATAATATTATTTGTTTTATTTTTTCTAAAAAATAATAATTGAGTAATCATTACAAAGACATTATACTACTACACCGCTTTTGATCTCCAAGTCTCATAATGCTCCTTGCTAACTAAGTCGCTAAGCCCCACTACACATTATGTTAGGGGACAATTATACATAAGATAAAATCAAATTTAATAACCTCTTTCATAAAGAAACAACTAGTAGGGTGCCCACCCGATGCGGTTGGGGCGACACTTTGCATTGCAAAACTCGTTTCTGATAGTTTTCTTATTCGTATATTATTTATGATAACATTATTGTGGTGTATATATGTCATAACTCATAAGTTTACACATATGTAAAAGTTTTGTTCTTTTATAAAAAATAATAACCAAAACACAAAAAAAATTGTTTTTTTTTTTGTATAAAAATTAATAATCAAAAGACAAAAAATAAAAGATAAGTTGTTATAATTATAAAGTTTGTTTATTTTATTGGTTAAATTATAAAGTATAATTTTGTTCTTTAAAGTTCATAACTTTTTATAAATATCCACATAGTACTCATCCAATAAACTTTAAGTTTAAAATTTTCGTTTTTATAAAAAAAAAAATAGTATTTGACTCGTAAGTACGTTTTAGAGCTTTAACTTAAATTGTTAAATTTCGGGTTTTTACAAATATAAAAAATTTATATTTTTATAAGATTTCATAAACTGTTTTTATAAAAAATAGGATGATAAGAGTTTATATCTTTATTAACTTTATATCATACTAAGTTCAAATTTTTAGTTCCTAACTAATCTTATCTATATAAGTCTACTTTTAACTAAGGCTATAGGGTGTGGGGGTCATGGTTGGGTCATGATTTGCCACATAGGCCCATTATTCATACCCTATACCACCCCCCTCATTAAATCACAGTGGTTCGCGTGGATTAAACCACGGCAACCACGTCCCCCTTTTTTCCATTATTCACGCAAACCTAATTCCAAAACCAAGAAGAAATTTTCAATTCAGAATATGTGATCGTCTGCTCCACAGGTACTTTTTTCTATATGTAGTATTTTCTTTTGATAGTAATCGCAATCTTTTAATTCACAGCAGCAAAATTTTTGATCGCAATCTGCAATTACATGTTTGTTTACTGTGCAAATTACATGCTTGTTTACTGTGCAAATTACATGCTTGTTTACTGTGCATCTTTTTCATTGTAATCTGCAATTTGTTTATGGATGATTTTGTTTATTGAGGCTTTGATGATAGTGAAACAAAAATACGTTATGTATTTAAATAATCTTTAGGAATCGAGGAAGTAAAACATAGAGTGAATTCACTGACAAATTTTAGGGTCCACTATCAATTATTTATGTATACGAATGATGAAAAATATGTATATTAAATCTTCTAAATGTTAGCTTTGTCAAATATGCATTAACGTTGGCAAAGCTTGACAATGAAGACGAGAGTCGAAAACGTATAAATCCAAAAATTTCTATAGAACCAGAGGGTCGAAAACGTATATACCCAAAAATTTCTGAGCGAAAAGTTTGAGGGGTCGGACGCCCACCGACCACTTTTTTTTCTGATCCGCATTATATATGTATGCCCAGTACCTCTCCCATATAAAGTTTTATAGGAATCTTTTGATACAACAGCTTTGTGATGTTACTGTGAATCTTTTGAATGTGTAAGGTAATTTGGTTTTACCTGAAAGCATAAGTGCACATCATTTTTTAAACACAGTGATTTTCTTATTTTATCTTGTTGGTGCTTCTTTGTGTGTTTAAGTAAGTGCATTACATTTCAATGAAAGTAAGACTAAAGTAATATTGTCATGCATATTGATTGAGGTTCGTTTGTTTATAACTTATGCAATTTTGTTTATGTGTGTGTCATTAAGCTATAGTTAATACTACCATGGATCCAAGCAACCCGAACAACCCGCCACAAACCCCGTGGACGACACCCGTTGATCCGATGTGGGCGACTCCACAATTTTCTTTTGCAAGCTATAATCAAGTTCCTAATGCGTTCAACCAACTCCCTCAAACCCCAACTCCTAACGCGTTCACGCAACTCTCTCAAACCCCGAATCCTAACGCGTTCACGCAACTCCCTCAAACCCCGCAACCTACTAGTTTGTTTCAACTTCAACAAATCCAATTTCAACAACAATATCAGCAACAACTTAAAACGCTCCAACAAAGCCAAAGTCGGCCTATTCAACTTCACGAGTAGTTTTTTTTCTTAGTTTATAATATGTAGTTTAAATTTGGATGTTATTTTTTTATTAATTTGAATGTTATGTAGTTTTATTACTAAATTTATTTAATTTTATTTGTTGTTTAGTTAAAATAAATAAAATATATTTCACATAAAAAAAGGGTGGATAGTGGTTTGGTTCATGACCACACCCTTAGGATAGTGATTTTGGATGGTGAATTAGAGGGCGATGACATGGCACTGATGTGGAGGATCATGGTGGTCATGAGGGTCATGACCACACTTTATAGCCTAATAATCCCTAAAAATATGCAACACAATCTACTACTATGTATCTAGTCAAGTTGATAAATAATTATTTTAGAACTGACTAATATTATCTATAACAATATAGTTGAACTTATAATTCCTAAAAATTTGGAACCCAGTTTAGAATTTATCTAGTAAAGATTGTAAATTTCTGGAGTATTTTATTTATATTACTTGTTATAAAAATGTTTATAAAATAATTATTTTTTTATTAACTTTATATCATAGTAAGTTCAGTTTTTTAGTTTAGCTTTAAAGTTTATTACTTTATTACTTTTTAATTAAAAAATGCAAATTATTAGATTAATATCTAAGAATAACTGCAATAATTATTTTTTTATTAGTTGACTTATAATTTCTAAAATTTTGGGACATAGTTTACTATTTATCTACTAAATATCGTAAATTAGTATTCAATAATTCCTAAAATTTTGGGATATAGTTTACTATCTATCTACTAATCCGTAAATTAGTATTAAATAATTCCTAAAATTTTGGAACATAATTTATCTTCTATCTACTAAATATCAAAGTTTTGTTTTGTTATAAAAATTAATAATAAATAGAAAAATTGTTTTAAACATGTAAAGATTCGTTTGTTAATAAAAAATACTAAACAAATGACAAAAAATAAAAAATAAGTTGCTATCGTTATAAGTAAGTTTATTTTGTTGGTGAAATAATAAAGTTTATAATTTTATTGTTTAAAGTCCGTAACTTTTTTAAATATCCACATCATACTCATCCAATAAACTTTAATTTTAAAATTTTCGTTTTTGAAAAAGTAAAAAGTAAAAAATAGTAGGTGACTTGTAGGTACGTTTTAAACACCTTTAACTAATGTTAAATTTCATTTTTATAAATATTTAAAAAATCATATTTTTATAAAACAGTTTTTATTAAAAAAATAGGATGTAAAAGTTTATATCTTTATTAACTTTATCTTTTTATTTAAGAAATACAAATTATTCGAAAAATCTATAATATTATATAATTATTTTTTCATATCTCGTGTCGTCCAACAGTTTTTTTTTTAGAAGACACTAATAGTTATATACGAAATCCTCGTGAAACATGACTGTTAAATTGAATAAGTTTAGTGTGCTTTGTAAATACAATCTTGAATTTACTCCAAACCAAGAGGTAGTTTTCATGTTTTGGCCATTCTTGGTAATCGAATTTATCTCTTTGGAAATGATCAACTACGAACATGTAAATTATATAATACGAACATGATTAAGTACTAAAGTATATTAGTTCAATCGAGATGTAAATTATAAGTGCAATAAAATAACACAAAACATAAACTTCAAATATAAAATAAACTTTATTATTCATGGGATAGTCTATATCAAACAAAAACAACTGAAAATGAAAAAAAAAAACATAAAAACACTTGATATATTTCATCTAAAATCTCTACTTTTTTGATCCGTTTTTCTTGTTTGTGCTCGAATCAGCAGTATCATCTAATTCATCTTCTTTCTCATCGTCCTCAGAATCATCTAAATTTATAACCTCGACCCATTTCCATTCAGAGAGTCTCTTAGATCTTTTCTTTTGATTCTCATACTTCCGATCCTTAAAAAACAAAAATTTAATAAAAAAGTTAAAAAATGATTAAATAAATTTAAAAAAAGAACAAATATAGAATAAAAAAATTTAAAAAAGATTAAATAAATTTTAAAATTACCTCTTCACTAAATTGACGTTGAAGCTTAGACTTGTATGGACTGAACATTGTACCATAAGAAATAACTTCAACACTATTATCACCATCATCCTACAATAAAACACCAAATAATAATATAACGAACTTGTTAATATGAAAGATTATAAGCGAAAATATTACTTAAAAACTAACAAAAGCTTGTTCGACACCTGGGGTGTTTAAATTGGTGTGTTGAATCTGAAAAATCAAATAAGTTAGTATTCACATAAAAGTAAATAAAAGAAAACAATTATTCATTATTGCGATATAACAAAACTTATCATAGAACCGACCTTAGATTTTTCAATATCGCATGCTTGTTTTTTCGCATCAAGTGAATTCAGAACTGGCTCCATATTTTAAATCTGTTTAGCAATAGAAATGTAGAATTGTGAGTGTTTGCTATGTATTTATAGTAGTCCATTAGGGTTTAGTTTTAGATTGGTCATCCATTTATTTAAGAAGTTTGTTGTGAGTTTTAAGTTTTTAAAATAAGATGCACATATCCTGTTTAGTTTGTTGTGAGTTTTATCTATACTTACTATATTAAACATGCCAGAACAAACTGACTCTGTACAAGTAAAATTAGGGAATATTTTAGTTTATTAATGTCGTTCAAAATAAAAAACTTGGGTAAAAAACAAATGTTAATGTACGGTAGCTAGGTAATGGTCAAAGCTGGCTTGGGTAGAAAACAAATGTTGGCTTTAATCAATTGTACATTTACGCATCGGCTATTTGTACTTTATGAACGCACGGCGAAACTAAAAAAAGACAACTATCGAAACGTTTAAAAAAATATGCCGATCGTCATGGTACCTTCGGATTTTTTTAAAACATTACGGGTTGTAAGATATCGCAGGAATACATTAAAGAATTAAAGGGGGGGGGGAGTGTAACTAATTACCCATAATTATGTTAAACGTGAAGGATTTAAATGTAATAGATTGAGGGACTAAAAAATAATTATGGTTTAAAAGACCACTTTACCCTCATTCTAGAGGTTTATTTATAAATAATGAGGGAAGAAGTTTTTAACTTTTGGGAATCATTCCCTCATGTATTATAATATAGTATAGATATTATGCAATTTTTACTTGCATATCCTTGTATAATTCTATGTAATTGGGTCTTGTTTAGTGCATTGGCAATTAGTGATATGTCGTACAATTTCTTTTTATACATAGGAGAGAAACACTTTTTCGCTACCTTTTACGTATTTGTGTAAACAAACAACAATCATCTACTTAGGCCACCCGTAGTGGTGTTTCATATAAAAGAGGCATAGCGCCCTGTAGCGTCGTCGCACACCACTACGGTCGGCGCTATGGGCTTGTGTCCTCGCAAAGACCATAGCGGCGTGAGGGGGGGGGGGGGGAGATTGATGGAATTCATGAAGAGTTAATTGTTTTGTTTGAAAAGCTTTAAACTTTTATTCTTCTTGGTCTTTATCTGGATACAACAGTTGTTTATGATGACGACGAGGACGACGACGACGAGGATGATAATGAGTTGTTTTTAGGATTCAGAATCAGAATCAGACCTTTGTGAGGATCAACAACCTCCCCCTGTTCCAGTTTTTTAGTATCAAAAAACACCAAAAGTTTAATAAAATTGAACTAAACTGAATGAAACTGGATCAAGATTCAATCTTTTTCTACGAAATTGGCATCAGATTGAATTTTGAAGGCTAACCCATCTCTTTTTGTTTAAAAGGGTTCGTTTGTACCAATTTGGAGAAATGAGAAGAACAGAGGTGATGAACAAGGGACAAATGGGTTTAAGTTTAAATGAAAAAAATAGAAAATTAATAATTAAGTAATAATAGGTATTTTATTTTATGACTACACCCTCTTGTGATAGGCTTATAAAACCCCCTATTACGTATTTCGTCATTTGTCGCATAACGTCCCCTAAGGGGCTTTAGACCGTGGGGTATAGTAGGGCGGGGGTTGGGCTTGGGTTGGGGCATGAGTTGACACGTGGCTTGGGGGGGGGGGGGGCAGACATGGGCTGACCCACATTCAACACGGTATGGTGGGGCGTGGGTTTGGTGGGCTTCGCTGGGCTACTTGAATATTTTTTAAAACAACAAATTTAAAACAACAAAATTAATTTTTTTAATATTTTTAAATAAAGAAAATTACAAAAAAAAAAAAAAATCCTAACGTTTATATTTGTTTTTTATCTCTTCTCTCAAACCCAAGACTAGTTGTAACTCGTCACCCTATAGGTGATCAATGGGCTGGGATAGAAATTTCAAATCATCTCGTCTTTGTTTCTGGGCATCTCTAGCTTCTTTGCTCCTTCGTATTTCGGCCCTTTCTTATGACTTCTCTTTTTGATGGGTTTCGACGCGGAAGGAGCATCGTTGGGTGGTTGAGTTTCGGGGACGGTTTCGGTTTCGGTTTGTGAAAGGTCGATGGGGGTTGGTGAAAGGTTGATGGGCGATTGTGTAAACGGGGTAGGTATCGAATCGTCGGTGTGTGGGAAGTTAGTAAACACACGATTTGCCGATATACGATGCATAACTCGCTTCAACGGACATAGAAGAGTGTTGAAACCCAAGCCCCAAGGGCCACGCCCCAACCCAAGCCCACCCGGGGTGGTGGTTTGGGTGTTTTCCTCCAACCTACGCCCCATACCCCATAGCCTTAAAATAATCTATGTCGAAAATCTATTGTAAGAAAAATAATGATTTCAAAATGTCATATCTCCGTGTTCGCCACCCTTTTTATAATATTTAATCTGTTAGAAGCCGGGGTGGAGCTTTTAAGGGGCAAGGGGTTGCACCTGATCCTGCTAGTGTTTCGGTTAGTTCTGTAGCTTTCTGTTTTTTCGTCCGAAATTTTTAAAATTATATAGGTCCGTCTCCGTCAATTATTTTGCCTAAAAATTCCATGCCCCTACCAAGTTTATTGTCCAAAAAATTTATACATATTTTTGTATTAAGTTAAAAAAACGTAAAGAATCTATTAGTAATTTTTTTACTTGTTTTTAAACTTGATGTGAGTTTAAATAAAGTCTGAAACTAGTGTTTATATAAATGAAACTTGAGGGTTCAAAATTAGTTTTGTTATGTGTAAGAACGGATCATTTGAATTTGAATGAATGAAGATTATTTAGTTTTATTTAGAGCCTGAAAGGGTATGGTCCCAAACCCTACGTGAGTAGTCATAACACAATCACGCAGGACCACAACCAGACTTAGCGAAATAATCCTTAGTGATCATTAGCCAGGTGCGCAAGCTCCCAGCGGTGCGGCCAACACAACGACAACTAATACAAGTACAAATAGTACATATGGCAGAAGTTGTAACCAATTAGCATACGTCAAATCCTGACCAGACAACTCCCACGATAGACAATCGTGCAGGAGACAAGAAGTACTAAGGACTATGGCGTGGGACCAATCAGATTGCGTTGTTCGCTGCTCCATGATCTCCATTCACAACTAGTGTCAGATTGGTGACGAAAATCGCATTATAATGTAGTGATTATTGAGATAGAAAGTGAAGAAAATGTTGAAGATGGTGGGTTTTGAAGTTATAGTGAGAAGAAGAAAGGAGAAGATTGGATAAAATTGACTAAAATATCCTTCCTCTTTATTTTAAATTTTGCCACATGTCATAATTCTATTGCTTTCTATCCTTCCTATCCTAGCCAAAATAAACTTCCTATTTGATTCTTATCCTAGTAATCCATATATGTTTTTTAAAATGTCTCACATATTAAGGGGAGGAGGGGTGGTTCACTAGTGATAGTTTCTATAACTCTCACTATCCAATCAAATCATGCCATGTCATCACCCAATATTCTATCACTAGTGATAGAAATGTAGGCGGGGTGGTATCACTAGTGATGGAATTCTATCACTCTCAAATTTTTTTAATTTTCATTTTAAATTAGAAATTTTTAATTTAATTTTAAAACAAAATTATAAATTTCACTAATTTTTTTTAATTATAATTACATTTAAATAAACTATAAATTATAAAATTTAAATGGAGATAATTATTTAATAACTTTGGTTATCCAAAACGTGCACTTCATTCTATAATTATTTAATCCAATAATATTGAATATTATATTGAAGTACATCAAATCATTTTGACTTTCTTTATGACTCACCCCCTTCGTCTCCACCTCCATTTTTTTCATTTCAGTTTCACCACCATGAAAGATTCCAGAAAAAAACCCAGATTTATCATCCAATTTGTATGTTTTATCTTCCTGCAACGGTAACAAAACTCAAGTTTAACGCGTTAAAAAGTTAACGCGTTACAATATTGACGCGTGATAAATAGGACCGGCGGCGGTCTGATTTGGTGTTCCACGCGTGATGGCACCTCCATCACGGACCACCCCGGGTGGCCTAAGTATGAACATATATTTCTCATATAAATAGAAAAGAAAATCATTTAAATCGGTTAAACACTTTATTCTGCATTTGGTTTGATATGATAAATTAATCGTATGTTAACCTTATTGAAAAGTTGAACTCTATTGTACATTTGATTCCATAAAATAATCAAAATTCTGATAATACAAAGTGCATCCCGCCCCTCCAGTCCCAATAAAGGGCAATGATGTTCCAGCTCTTCCGCAACCCCCTTTCCAGTCCTGCTTCTCTCGAGTCTCGTCCATTTTTGTGTCCGACCTGATTTTGGAGAATATTTCCATCGTTGCTTTCTATCAAGATGGGTCCCTATCCGCCCCTTGTGTTCACCACCTTAAGGTTGATAAAGTAACTCGTGAATTTTAACTCATTTGAAATTTACTAGAAAAACTTGAGTAAAATCATCTCTAGTCAACTTACTTGTAAAGTTTTTAGCTAGATAAGAGCTTGCTAAAATAAAATGTCCATGATAGGAAAAGAAAAGCCCAACTAAAATAAGGGTATACGGGGTGTAAGCGGGGACTCAAATCGGTGACCCCATTCACCTAAGGGGAACACCGCCGCCATCCCTTAGGTGAGTGGGTGAGGGGAGTCAAATGGGTGGCGGCTCACCGAAGAGAGGAGAGGAGAGAGGGAGGAGAGAGAGAGGCCTTGTCCAATCACAACTTTCCTTTTTTTTTTTTTTTTTTTTAAAAAAAAAAAACCAATTCACCTAAGAGGGGAGTGGCGCCATCAAATTGGGGTGTTAGGGGAGTTTAAGAGGGGAGTTGACGTGGCACACGGGGATTGGTTTGGCGTAAGAGAGGGGACTCACCTATTAGGTGAGCACCCCCTTCACCCTAAATATTGATCGATGAGTGTGTTATGAGTACAATATTGATGAGACTTGGTGTAGATTTCAATGGGTGTGTTATGAGAATTTTAAAAGTTCTTTTTTTTTTTTTTGAAATACATTAGGTTTATTATTAACAAAGACACAGAGGACAATAATGAATTTAAGCTTCAGCCAAGAGAGAACACACATGAAACCAATGTTACTCAAGTTTATCTACTACCAGTAGGGATGTGCTTTTTTTCCCAAATACCCGTACTCGTACCCGTACCGTACCCGTACTCGTACCTGTACCCGTACCGATTTTAGGTATTTGGTACATGTATCGGTACCCAGTTTTATTGATTTTGGTATTCGGTACTTTCGGTGTTGGTACGAGTACGGGTACGGGTAAAAACGGGTACTGGTACCGAATTCTATGTATACCTTTAAAAGTTTTTTTTGTATTAGGTTTTATTTCATATTATGGTATTTATAGTGTACTCGTATTGATTTTACCTATATGGTACCCGTATCGTATTGGTACTCGTACCAAATTTACCTATTTGGTACTCGTACTATATTGGTACTCGTGTCAATTTTACATATTTAGTACTCGTACAAGTGCTCAAAAAGTAAATAAAAACAAAATGGTACCAAGCGGGTACTGTACCAAAAATACCCGTACCAGTACCCGTACCCGTACTCGTACCGTACCTATATATTTGGTACGGTATTTGGTACCTAGTTTTGTTCAAATTCGGTACCGGTATTTTCGGTACTGGTACGGGTATAAGTACGGGTACTGTACCAATCCCATCCCTAACTACCAGCAAAGAGATGACAGTGGCTAGGAAACCAGTTCCAAACCCGGTCAATGCAAGCAAGCAAGCAAACGAAGGATGTAAACCTCATTATCCGCAGATAACGAGTCTTGATTTTCCGGACACTTCATAAACAGTTCCCCACATAACCCAGGGTAAAGGTCGAAAGTTGGCCTCCAGAAGGAATAGTTTATTATACGCAACGCTAAACTTGGACAAAAAACTTAGTTTCACTAGTGATGGAGGGATTGTGCCTGTTAGACCATCAGACATCAAGTCCACACTACCCCTTCTTAGAGGACAAATTTGTGTTTATCAACAATATTATTGACGCTTAAACCGTAACTAAACTTACGTGTTCATAATGATTATCACAGTATCACTAACTATTTAAAGACACACACATATAATTGTTTGTGGACCTCTACCTGATTTTAAGCATCCAATGACTACAAAAACTGGTTTAAATGAAAAGCCCAGAAGGCCCAGACAAGATGGGCTGGTTAGTACTGATTGTACTCAATTAGGCCCAGAGTTTGTAGACAAGGACCCTGCACTTTTTTAATCTGGCCCACAGGCTTTTAAGCACTACTAATTTTAAGCGTATATACCCAAAAATTTCTATACGAAAACTACGTATATAACACTACTGATTTTAAGCATTTGCTATATACAATAAACTTGCAAGTTGCAACACCATAAATAGGTCATTTCTTCTAAAATATTGGTATGTACAACTCTAGACAAGATGGCCAAAAATACTAGTTTTGTCAATTAGAGATGTTATAAACATTCGAATACTTGGCGGTTTGGTTATAAACTATTCCTACTTTCACGATCACAATTTTCTCATCAATCGCTCTTTGTGGAGTTATCATCAAGCATACGACCCTTCCACCAACGATCTAGCAACGAATCTTTCAAACTCTTGGCTGCAAAGTCATTCCTTTTCGCCTTCACAAACATAAAAAAATAGTCGTCAAACACGAATGCTATCAAGAAAATTACATATTTGTTCCAAAATTTGTCACATAGCAAGCGATAATCTTGTCATTTCTCAATCATACCTCTACTTTGAGAATGTTCAACACTTTGCCATAACAAGTAGTAACATTGACATCAAGTACTTGAAGTCCCAAAAAATCGACTGTCTCCATAATTCTTCGAAACCCCCCTCGTTGTTCGCCACAAACTAGTTTAAGCAAGAAACCTTTAGCCCCGATTTGGTGTACTTCCACTTGAACCTTCATTAAACCAACAAACACTTAAAAGTTAAAAATTTGGCATCGAACTCTTAAATATAAACACGGAAATCAATAACACGAATCAACCTCGGTTTTTCTGTTTGATGTTGTTGAAACAAGACTATGCCCTTTTGTAGGTGAGTGTATATGCGCTTTTTTCGGTTTGCAGACCTCTATTTCATCCAAATGGGATTTGGAATCATCTTCTTCCAATCTCTCAAGCTCTTCTTGAAGTTCTTTAACATTAGTTTGCAACTCTTCTATATAATCGATCGCATCTCCAACTATGGAAGTTTTATCCATCTGATCAAGATTTCAGATTAAACAACTAAAACGAATAAAAATTCATTCACTTAAATACAATAACCAACCTTGGAAATATTCGGGACTAAAGCACGTAGAGCATAAAGACTGTCTCTGATTCGATTCCTTCGGTTTCTCTCGGTCACAAGATTCTTTGCATGGTATTGACCTTTGCTAGTTTTCTGCCGAATATTTTTGTGTTCTTTCGCTTGCTCGGAGATAGTATAGACCGACAAGTTTATTGGCTTATCAATGGATTGAGTTGGTGAAACATGATTTGAACCAGCCGAAACAAGCGATGAGTTTCCACTCCACGGGCTTGAAATATCCGGTGATCCGTCGGTTTTCACCTGCTCCATGTGTTGAGATAAGATATCAAACTTTGCCATAAGAGTCTCTATCATCTTTTCGTCTCTAGCGACCTAAAACACAACGTTTTAAGCTCGATTAGTTTCGAAACGCTTTTAGATTGTTGTTTATAGATTGTGACACGCGGGTATTACTTGTTTCGATACGTAGAGCTCAATCATACCACCATTGACCGGAATCAAAACCTGGGTTCCAGTCTCATCCTGTTAAATACGCATGAAAACGTTGAGATCCCGTTGGTTCGATGTTCGAAATGAATTCACCAATATTTATAAATATAAATACTAATGACATGCTTACATGACTCCAAGCTGGTTGAGCTGACAATGCAACCTCTCCATGTATCCTGATTCCAGTTTCAAATTCAAACATTAAAGCATATCGTACATTACGGCTTAACGTACTTCACGTACGACAACGTGCGTGATTTGTTCTATAACATGCGTGATTAATGTTTTCAATATGCATGATTATTGTGTTTCAACATGCGTGATTTTGGATTTCTGAGTTATAACGTGCGTGATTTTAAAATGAACGTGCGTAATTACCTGTCGTACGTGATGTACGTTAAGCTGTAATGTACGTTAACCTTCCTCTTAAGTAATTAACCATAAAAACAATAGATATACAAAATAATATAAAAGAATACCCAGAATACAGAGGCAAATGAGAAGGAATGTTAGCTAGTTTCAAGCAAGCATTTGTATTCACTGAGTGTTTAACATAAGTGTCTCTGCATAGTGGAGAAAGATGAACTTTTGTTGCATCAATTTCCTCTTTGACATTTCTACAAACACCTCTGCTACCATTGCAACAACAACCAATCCACTCAATGTACCTGAAAATTTTTAAAAACCCGATAAGTTTACGCAAATTTAGAGTTAACCAAACAGAATTATTACACATTTTGATGATAATACCTAGAGGGATCATCACCAAACTTCCAAACAATGCAGTAGTCCCATGACATTTTCTCTACAAGAGGCCTTAGCCACTCTAATGCCTTCATTTTCAAGAAACTATGGTTGTTTGTTTAGATGATATCCGGTAACTTGTTTGAAGTGGGTATGATTTAAATCTGCAAAAACATTTTTTTAGTAGAGGAATCTGATACTCATTGTACGTTTGTACATGTACTATAAAGGGTACGGATGATATTGACCCGAGACTTCTTATTTGAAAATAAACTTCTAAATTTAAATAAGCAGATAAACATAATTACTATCTTGTTTTGAATAGTGCTTTTATGGTGTGAATTTTGGCATGACGCGGATTCAATACATAATTTGTGTTAACTAGAGGGGTTTCTCGTGCTTCGTGGCGGAAACTCGGTCTGCATCGATTCGTTTTATTATGAAACCAGTACAAAGGAAAGAGAAAACTCTAAAACTAAACTTGAGATATGCCCTCGACCCATGTTATACATTAATAAAAAATCATAGAAATCATTTGTTGTGTAAGTGTTGGTGTTGTGTTGTTTGTAGTGCGGCCTACTAGCGTCTTGCTTGTAGGGTAGTGTTTTTTTTAATAAAGTTTCCGTTCCAAGAAAAAACATAATTTGTGAGTTTGGTTTTAGTCCAAACTTATTCGAGCCACCTTCATGATGAGCACACAAGCATATAATTCTAGAAAAAATATGTTTTGCATCATAACTTAAATTGATTGGCTATTTAAGCCAAAATTTAAAAGATAAAAGGAATATTGAGAGTCAAATATTATATGCACCTATGTATTTTTATTTTTTGTTATTTTCTTTTTTTTTTTTTTTTTTTTTGCAAAATTTGCAATTTAATATGCGAAACATAAAAAATACGAAAGCCTTCAAGTAAAGATATGATTGTGGAATATTACTATGTATATTCGTTTCCAATCCACATAACATAAAGATATGATTGTGAGTTTGTTCTCAGCCCAAGGTAAAACTGAGATTTACAATAAATTAAATACCTTTTAAACCATCTCTAATGGCAAATGGTCGTGAGTTGTACTCACTACCACACAAACACCGCGCCACACCCAAGTGCGTATATGATGTTAATTCTTGTGAATTAATTTTTAACACAACGCCAATCCAAAAGGGTATGTGTTTGAATTTTGATCATTGATCAAAACTTCCAATGTTAGTAGTTAACAATTTTCATGTCTTTTGAATATAGTATTCCTTTTTAAAAATCAAAATTTGTTTTTTTTTTTAATTATTTTGGTAAAAAAGTTAAAAACAAATACACGCGGACTGTTTCAAAAAAGTGGTCATGAGAAAGCAACTGTTACCTGCAGAGTGCAAAGCATCACATGAAATGCCACAAAATGTACCAGTTGAAGACTTGAAGTAGCAGGAAAAAGATATCATGTTTTGCTGGGTTTAAAGGGTAATTTCAGTTTTTAACATCTGGCTGGTCCATCTTTTGTACTGTTTATAACTTATGAAAGTACCAACCAACCAGACGAATATCTTAACAATTGTGTTTAAAACAAATTATGTATTTGTTAGTCACCTGCGGAACAAGAGGGGCGTCCCGGGTCGGGTGATTTTTGGGTCAGTATTTTTTTTATTAATAAGTGTATCAGATCGTTTTCTTAAAATTTGACCTCTCTCAATTGGATATAAAATCACACCTCATGACCGACGATTGTATATTTTTAGCTTTTATTTATGAGTTGTTAAAAGTATTGAGTAGTACCCACCAATATTGTCTGTTTTGCTTAAGATGAGCTATTGAGTTTTTAGTTGCTTCACAAAAAGTCACCCATCCGCATATGCTAGATATTATATTACCCTCACATAAGCACGCTAATTGTGAGTTTTCAGCTTTTCCACAACGGATGCGCCCAATACGTATTGATGATATTCTGATGCAGGAAATTTTTTATGGCCCAACATCTCTTCAATGGACAAACAGAACAAAACGGACAATATAAGATTTGTCTAAGGAAGGTGTTGTATTACTTGTATAATAGTATTGAGTAGTACCCACCAATATTGTCCGTTTTGCTTAAGATGAGCTATTGAGTTTTTAGTTGCTTCACAAAAAGTCACCCATCCGCATATGCTAGATATTATATTACCCTCACATAAGCACGCTAATTATGAGTTTTCAGCTTTTCCACAACGGATGCGCCCAATACGTATTGATGATATTCTGATGCAGGAAATTTTTTATGGCCCAACATCTCTTCAATGGACAAACAGAACAAAACGGACAATATAAGATTTGTCTAAGGAAGGTGTTGTATTACTTGTATAATATAACTTATAAATATTTTCATATACCCTTTTTGTTTTTATAATTTCAAAATTTTGTACATGTTTCTAATTTATTTTCAGTTATATATTTATTTTAAGATATAACCATTCGGATTAAATGATACTGGCCCAACTTTGGGCCCAAAAAAAAGGAATAGAGAGGAACGCAGTCCACCCTCGATTGGGTCAACCCAGGGGCCCACCCAGAGACTTTACAACCAGCCTAATCGACCCAGTTTTGAGCCGTTAGATCTCAACACTCCTGTTCGAGACAGGTCTAGCAATATTGGAGAAAACGGTGCTGAGAATGATAATACGGATCCTAGGGATAAGTCTGATGCTTCGATTCCATTCGCTGTAGCTTCGGGGTCTAAGGCTGGTGATTCGGGTCAGGAGCTTGGGGATGGTTCAGCCGATGGGAACTCACAGAAGCTTTTAGAGGAAGAAGTGGAGGCTACAATCAGAGTCGGGTCATTAATTGGGGTTGATCTCAACGGTTTCGTTCCAGCGACGGAGAGGCTAGTTGCTGAAGAAGGTGTCCCAACTGGT
The DNA here is from genome assembly GCF_002127325.2 of Helianthus annuus. Classification (NCBI taxonomy): domain Eukaryota; kingdom Viridiplantae; phylum Streptophyta; class Magnoliopsida; order Asterales; family Asteraceae; genus Helianthus; species Helianthus annuus. The sequence goes on from NC_035449.2 coordinate 15,134,410, forward strand.
TTTAGATGAATTGTCTGTCTATAAATTTGAGGGGGGCAAGGAACAGTCGGAAAGCGGACTGGATTCGCGGCCTCAAAACTAGTCATGGGATCCATTTTATTGCTTTACAGGAAACAAAATTACAGGATGCGGAGAATTTTATGTTTAGTCAATTTTGGGGTAGAGCTGAATTTAAAGTAGCGGTGGAGAATTCTCAAGGTAGATCCGGAGGTCTAGCGTGTATTTGGTGTCCGTCAATATTCAGGTGCGTTAATGTAATCAAAAACAGATACTTTATGGTGGTTTCGGGTTCCCTTGTACAAACGGGGTGTAGTGTCAATTTTATGAACATTTATGCTCCAAATGAGGCGGCGGGTAGAAGGGCACTGTGGTCAGAAATATTGGAGATTAAGAATTCTTTGCAAGGGTTATGGGTATTAATGGGAGACTTTAATGAGGTTAGGGATGCAAGTGAACGATTAAATTCCGAATTTGTGGAAGCGAATGCAGATGTGTTTAACCAATTTATCCTCTCGCCTGGCTTGGTGGAATATATATGGGTGGGGGAAATTACACATATATTTCTGATAATGGCAAAAAGTTAAGTAAATTGGATCGGTTCCTTGTGTGCTTGGGTTTTAGGGAACAATGGCCAAATGCAACAGTGCTTGCTTTAGATAGGGTTGCGTCGGATCACAGGCCTATCATATTGTCAACTGTCCAGTCGGACTATGGCCACATCCCGTTCAGATTCTTTAACTCTTGGTTTGAGATCCCCGGATTTCTGGATTACGTAATTCAGGTGGGTGGTTCCTTCTCGTTTTCGGGTCCAGAAGATCTTGCATTAGCTATTAAACTAAGGTGGTTAAAGAATAGGTTGAAATCTTGGTTGAGAGTGGAGAAGGGTAATCGGGAAGGTATTTATGAAAGGAAGAAGAGGAGGTTGGCAATCATAGAAAACTTGGCGGAGGAAAGGATGTTATTGGAAGAGGAATTGGTCGAGAGGGCGGATTGTAGGAATTATTTAGCTGAATTTGACAGAATAAAACAGTTAGATTTGAGACAAAAATCAAGATCCAAATGGGCTATAGATGGAGACGAAAATTCTGCCTATTTCCATCACATTATTAACTCCAATATCAGCACGAATCGGTTGAATGGGTTAATGATAGGCGAAACGTGGATCACTAATCCTTTGTCAGTGAAAGAGTCCTTGTTCGAATTCTACGTCCATCAGTTTACGGAGTCAATGCCCGTTAGGCCGAATTGGTATGTCCGAATCTGGCTACCATTTCGGATAATGAGGCACGCATATTGGAACAGCCTTTCTCAGTGGAGGAAATTAAGGCAGCGGTATGGGACTGTGATGGGGACCGGGCACCAGGGCCGGATGGCTTCAATTTTAAGTTCATTAAAAGATGCTGGTCAATCTTCCGGGAGGACTTGGTGAAATTATTTAACAAATTCTATGACACGGGCGCTTTAAATTCAAGTTGTACCTCTTCTTTTATTTCATTGATCCCCAAAGTCAAGGATCCGGTGGGCCCATCAGATTTTAGACCCATTAGCCTCATTGGAGTAATCAACAAAGTCATATCCAAAGTTTTGGTCAATAGGCTAAAAGGTGTGGTGGGGAATTTGATTTCCGAACAACAGTCGGCGTTCCTGGCAGGGAGGAATATCATGGATGGACCTCTTATCCTAAATGAAGTCCTTAGTTGGTTAAAAAAGACAAAACGGAGTGGCATGTATTTTAAGGTGGACATTAACAAAGCTTATGATTCTGTAAATTGGACATTTCTTGACTCGATCATGTCACAGATGAAATTCCCCAATAAATGGCGAACATGGGTTATGGCTACGTTGGTCTCAGCTAGAGCATCTGTACTTGTGAATGGATCATCGACTCGGGAATTTGAATGTTCCCGTGGGCTGCGTCAAGGCGACCCGCTTTCACCTTTCTTATTCGTAATTGTTATGGAGGCCCTCTCAGGTATAATGAAAAGAGCGATTTCTGTTGGGTTGTTCAATGGGTTAAGTGTGTCCAATGATGGGCCCTCCTTGTCTCATTTGCTATATGCGGATGATGTAATGTTCGTTGGGGAATGGTCATTATCGAATGCTAATAATTTACGGCGAATCCTGAGATGTTTCTATTTGGTTTCCGGTTTAAAAGTAAATTTAACCAAATGTAGTGTGTATGGAGTGGGAGTGAATGAAGATGAAGTCCAAGCTATGGCACACATCTTGAGATGTAGACAAGGTACGTTTCCGTTCAAGCATCTTGGATTATTGATTGGAGCCAATATGAACTTGGCTCGGAATTGGAAGCCGGTGGTCGAAATATTCAAAAGTAGGCTATCAATTTGGAAAGCGAAAACATTGTCGTATGGTGGGAGGATAACACTAATTAAATCGGTGTTGAATGCGTTGCCAACATACTACTTCTCGTTATTCAAGGCACCATCAAAAGTAATTGACGCATTAGATAAAATTCGTAGAGTTTTCTTTTGGGGTGGTTCGGAGGAGAAAGCTAGAATGAATTGGGTGGCGTGGGATAAAACAATCGCGCCTATCGAATATGGGGGGTTGGGCTTTGGATCATTAAGAGATGCAAATTTGGCCATGTTGGCCAAATGGTGGTGGAGATTTAAATCAGATAAGTCGGGATTATAGCGTAGAATCGTGTGGGCAATTCACCGTAAGGCAAGGGCGTGGAACGACATTCCGGTAAAAAATGCAATTTCAGGTCCGTGGAGAAGTATATACAGCATTAGTCAACCTTTATTAGAAGCTAATATCGATCTAAAAGGGGCTATAACATCAGTGGTTGGTAATGGGCAGAACACATACTTCTGGTTAGACACTTGGATTGAACTGGGTCCGCTTTATTTACTGTTTCCTGATCTGTTTAAAGTAGAGGTCCACAAGGATTGTTTGGTAGCAGAAAGGTGGATTATTTCATCATCTGGGCCCGTGTTTAATTGGGCCTGGGCTGTCACAGTTCTCGGCCAAAAAGCAGAAGTCCAGTTACAGCAACTGTTGGTGGTGTTGAACAACCGCTCCCGATCGATGGCTCCGGATAGTTGGATTTGGCAGCATGAAGCGAATGGGTCGTTTAGCGTTGCAAGCATTAAGAGGGTGCTCGGTTCGGTTGGCCGTACAAGAACCGATAAAGTGTTTGAATGGAACAGTTGGGTCCCAAAAAAGATCGGAATAGTGGCTTGGAGGGCAGAGATGGAAAGATTACCGACAAAGTGTGCATTGGCTAGACGTAATGTATCAGTTCCGGATCGATGGTGTGTCCTCTGTGGCGAATATGAAGAAAGATGTGATCATCTTTTCGTATCGTGCCATTACTCACAATCGGTTTGGCAAAACTTAGCGTCTTGGTGTAGGCTCCAGCCGATTATAGCATTCGGTATGAATGATCTGCTGACACTTCATGCTTCCAGCTCGGGTCCGAGGAGAAGAAAGGCTATTCAGGCAATAGTTTTGGTGACCTTTTGGTGCATCTGGAAGGCGAGAAACGAGGTGGTTTTCAGGCAGGCGGTCCCAAATTTTACAAGAACACTAGTTGAGGTAAAATCGATGGCGTACTTATGGATTAAAAATCGGTCTAAGGCGGTCTCGTTAACATGGGAGGATTGGAGTCGGTTTAATTTAGTGGCTATGTAATGTTGATGTTGTTTTTGTTTTAAATTTGGTGTAACCGTTGTACTTCTGGCTTGTAGCATCTTGCTACTATAAATAAAATCTTTTGTCGGCCGTTCAAAAAAAACAAATGGAACTGATCCACGTTTGAATTAGATAGCTCGTTTTCTTGAAATAATCACTTATTAATTCTTAGGCCACCCGGGGTGGTTACATTTTGTGCGTGATGGAAAAATTTCACGCGTGAACAATTGCCAAACACCACCGCCACCCCTATAATTCAACGCATGGAAGTTAATACCCGTTATATTTTTGACGCTTTATGTTTTATTGTTGTGAGGGAAATTGTTGGTTGGGGGAAAATTGTTGGGTGTGGTGGTGAGTGATGACCATTTCCACTAAAAAAAGGTTGTGGGTGATGGAATAATGGTTGATGACATGGCGTAACTTAATTGGAAGTTGTGATTGATGGAATTTGTACAAGTGATGATCACGCCTACGAAGAAAAGGTTTGGTTTCAATGAATCAATGATATATGATTACTTATTGGTCTATAAACAATCTTCAAAAATAGGTAACTTTTGTCTTGTAGTTTGGATAAAGTGTAATTCCTCAAGTTGTTGCATTCCACTAGTATTTGATGAAATATGTAAAAGTGTGTCCACATGTATGTGAACTAACATTGGTTCAAATCCGAACTAGCATTTGTTCACATGGGAAATAATCATTTGTTCACATGCGAAATAATATTATTCAAATGTATAAATTTGTATACGACTCAACATCGATTAGAATAGAAAAAAAAGTTAGTTCACATGTGAACTTATATTGAAATTTAACCAACTACAAATACAAAAAACATAGGTTAAAATATTTTAGTTTGAAAATAAAAGTTATGTTAATTCATGATCCCTAAGTTTGGAAGGTTTTTGTTTGGTGTGGGTACAATATAAGTTTGATATTTGTACTATTTTCAATCTTTATGATTTGATTTGATATGAAAATAAATGAAGGAATAAGATTGGTAGTCTGAGAAACCACCAAAAAATATAAATTTCAATGAACCAGTTTTGTTCCTACGTTTATTTTCATTTCAAATCAGCCCCCTTTTAGTCTAATGTGATGTTTTTAACTTCATCAAATTTACAAGAAACTAGAGGGAAGTAAATATGTTACTGTTAATTTCTTGACCACTTTTAAAAACGCTTTTGTTTATTAGATTGATATTTCTTACAAAAACATAAAGATACACAACAAATAAACAAATAGCTAAGAGTTAAAAGACATCAAATACCTCATATGTGATGGAAGGCTTGTATTTCTCTTGAGAGATATCTAGATCAAGTGGTGGAGGACTTGCATTTTTTCTTGAGAGATGCAGGTTCAACTCCCACTTGGTGCAGAGTGAGGCACTGGTGGGCAATGATAGAAAACCCAGGGAAACCTGGGTTGGATCCTTGAGCCAAACAGGTTTTACCGGTAATTTCACCGTCGTGCCCACGGGCGGGTGGGTTACCGGGTTTTCATCGAAATTGGTGGTGGACTCGGAGTACTCCGTTTGTCCAGTGGGTGCCCCGAAAGTGCTCGGGATTGAGTTTGTTGCCTGTTTAAAAAAAAAAAAAAAAAAAAAAAAAAAAAAAAAAAAAAAAACTTAAACTGATATGTCGTGTAACTTATCTATATAACATTTAGTAAACTATCGGTGGAAGTTTTAGAGCACTTTAACAAAACTATAGGTGGAAGTTTAGCACTTTAAAAAGGGCAATCAACAAAGTCGCGAAAGTTTTTGGGGTAAAATTTTAGAGCACTTTAACAAAACTATCGGTGGAAGTAACCGGACCGTTCATCAAGTACGGTCTAAATGGAACCCGATGCATTCGAAAATAAACTTTTTCAACGGCCTATACCAACAAGCGGTAAAAATTATATTTTTTTAACATTGCATATTTTTTATTTTTTTTCTAAGTTCATACTTTTTTAACACTTTATAATTTTTTTTATTTTATAACATGTAAGATCGCACACGAGCAAGCGGATGTCAAGATCTCGACGTGATGAAAATCGCGTTAAAAGAATTTAAAGCGAGATTTCCAAGCGGTTTTCAACACATCGAGGCGTGGGAGGTCGTTCGAAAACACGAGAAATGGGCCCAAGTCCCATTGATGGGCGAGGAAGGTGAAGGTTCGGCACATAAAAGAAAGCCCGTTGACGTAGACTTTTCAATACCGGATATGAACGAAGATCCCTCGCCACAAAGAGCACAACGGCGAGACAAGCGTCAAGCTACATCGTCCGAGGGAAGCTCGGCCGAGTTGGCGGCACAATTTAAAGTGTACACCGCCATGAAAGAAGCGAAGCAAGCGGTAGAATTGGAGGCGATCGAATTGAGGAAAAAAAGAGAGTCGGAGGCTCGCGAGCTCATATCGGCACAACTCGAGACGATGAAAAACTACAATTACGATCGAGATATGAAAACCTTCCTTAAGCCGCACGACGATGTTCCGCCAAGTATGTTGCCGATCATCCTCGCCCGAAAGCGAGAAATCGCTAACAAGTACGGGTGGCCATGCGATTTCTAAAATTTTAATTTTCTAGTTTTAATGTAATTTTTATTTTCTACTTTGAATGTGTTTTTTATTTTCTACTTTGAATGTGTTTTTTTTTTTCTAGTTTGAATGTATTTTTTTTTAAATTTAATGAAATGTCTTTTATATAATTTTTAAACATCCATAATTTTACCAAAAAAAAAAATTAATTTTGAACTCACCTAATAGGGGAGTGCCGCCATAAAAAATCGGTATTAGGGGAGTGTATTAGGGGAGTTGACATGGCACCATGTGATTGGTTGTGTGTAAGAGGGGGGACTCACCTATTAGGTGAGCACCCCTTACACCCTAATTGATTTCCTGCGTTACGGGTTTTTTTTTATATGATTTGAGCGCCTTTTTTTTTTTTTTTTGCAATTGCCTTTGAAGAGAAAATAATGAGTGATTACATTTCTAACCTTTTAATACTTTCAAAGTTGTTAAAGAAACTAATTGTAATCGAATCTTATGGTATGTTAATGCGGTTAAACACAATTTTTACCATAATTTTGTATTTATTAATCGTAGTTAGAGTGGTTGAAACTCTCATCGTGGAGGGGAGGAGGAGTAGAGGCAGACCTAAATTTGCTTGGGATAAGCGGATTAGACAGGATTTACTAGGATTGCACATCTCTAAGAACATGGTCCATGATAGGAGTTCGTGGAGACGTAAAATTAAGGTGAAGAATTTCTAGGAGAGGGTACAAGTGTGTTGTAGGTGTGGTGTGTGATCATAGATATGCTTACACTTTAGGTGGAACTGACATGCGTTTGGCATCTTGTATGTTATATAGGTTCTTTGTGATGTTTTATGTGACTTGTTTACCATGATCTCTTTTACCACTCATGTTATAATGGTAACATCACACACACTCACATATCATGTCCTATCTATTCTTTGATGGGTGTTTTGGAGCCGAGAGTCTCGCTGGAAGCAGACTCTCTATCCCCAGTGGTAGAAGTAAGGTATGCCTACATCCCACCATCCTCATACCCTACCTTGCTATTTGTGGGATTTACTGAGTATGGTTGTTGTTGTTGTTGGATCTCATAGACTTTTAGTAAATGTACACGCAACACGAATACTAAACTCATATGAGTTTACAAAAATTAATTCTATTTATTATTCATTTTAATTATAAAATAAGCATTTTACCTCAAAAAAATGAATTTAATTAAATAAATACATGTAATGTGATTGTGTTTATTAGTCACCTACATGTCAATTTCACTGTAGCAAACTACTTCTCCAGTTACATAAATAATAATAACGCATTTAGTTTGTCGTAGTGTTGTTCATGAGCCGAGTCGAGACGAGTCAAGGCAAGCTTGGGCTCGGCTCGATTATAAATCGAGGTAGCTCGGCTCAGCTTGGATTTAAAACCGAGCTGAAAATCGAGGTTCATGCTCGGCTCAGCTCGGCTTGGTTTGCCTCAATTAAAAAAAGAGAAAAGTGCCCGGATAGTCCCTGTGGTTTACTCAGATTTCACCTATAGTCTTTACATTTTTGAAATTACTCCAATAGTCCCTAAGTTTTATAAATTCGTTCTCGGATAGTCCCTGAAATGGATGGACGTTAGTTTTTGGTGTTAAGTAGATATGAAATGACTAAAACACCCTTACATTATGGGCCCACCATATTCATCGTCATTACCCCAACATCACCACCATCAATCAACCATCAACCACCAATCCCTACCTCCTCCTCCTCACCTCCACCATCACCCTTTCTCCACACTCTCACACCATACACGCACATGGAACACCAGCTCCTGAAGTTGAACTATACATACGCCACAAATTCAACCTCCCACGCTTCCTAAACCCCATCACCATCTTCAACCTCATACACCACCGCCATCATCACCCTCCATCCTTCACAAACCTGCCCGAATCCCTATTATAATCCAAATCCATCTTTTATAAATAAATTTCTAATCTCAGTAAATGAAAACCCACACTACTTTCTTCTGGTGCAAATGTTATATAAATTGGATGGCATGTCGTCAGTTCTTACAGAAAAAAGGTATCCTCTTCTCTTGGACACATTACTCATTCATTTAAGTACAACTTTATAACAAATGTTAAACCTTATTTTTGGTGACCTTCATTATTTTAAGATATAATAAATTGTCTGAGGCCAAATGCTTCTGGTGCAAATACTCTGTTCAAGGCCAAATAAGAACAAGGAGGTGAAGAAACTCAAACCTTTTGTTTCTTTTAATTACAGTTTTTTTTTTTCCAGTCTTGTAGAGTCTTACCCGCAGTATTGATAAATCAAGTTGTTGGCTGTGAACGGAGGTGGTGACTCATGAAGTTAAATGACACTTGATTGATGTTTTGGTAGGCATAATGGAGAGGGAAAAGTTTCGGATTAGTTGTGTATAAACACTGTATATGTATTTTGTTATATAAACAATGTATATGTATTTTGTTGGTGATGGTGCGGTGGAGAGATGAAGGTGGAGAGGTGTGGTGGCGGCCGGAAAAAAAAACAAAGTTCACGGTGACTGTACGATGGGGTTGGGTGGGTTGTTGATTTGGGGTTAGACTAAAGGGTATGGGGGCCGGCTGAGGCCCGGCTAGGACCGGCGCCGGTCCCCCACACCGCCCCCTGGGGCTTGGCTCGGCACAACCGGCACCCCACATCCGGGGTAGCCGGTCCTCCTTTCTCCTCTTGCCTCTCACATATACCTATACATACATCTATATCTATACATATAATAAAGTAAACCAATAGTGGACACGTGTCATTCATTGGAACTATCTATTTTGTTGTTTTCCCGCCTCTTTTCCCTCCTTAATTATCTCCTACTTAATTATAAATACATATTTTTATATAATTAAATATATCCATTATCTCCTCCTTAATTATCTCCTACTTAATTATAAATACTTATTTTTATAATTAAAAATATTCATTATAGATATTAATAAATGATAAGACTAAAATTCAAAGATATATAAAAATAATCTATTTACTTCACATAAAATTATCTTTAAATTATATAAAGAGTTAATTACATACTTTGTCCAAACCACAGGGACTAACTATGTAATTAATTCTTATATAAATAAAATATTAATACATGTGAGTAAACCAATAGTGGACACGTGTCATTCATTGGAACTATCTATTTTGTTGTTTTCTCGCCTCTTTTCCCTCCTTAATTATCTCCTACTTAATTATAAATACATATTTTTATATAATTAAATATATCCATTATCTCCTCCTTAATTAAATATTCATTATATAGATATTAATAAATGATAAGACTAAAATTCAAAGATATATAAAAATAATCTATTCACTTCAAATAAAATTATCTTTAAATTATATAAAGAGTTAATTACATACTTTGTGCAAACCACAGGGACTAACTATGTAATTAACTCTTATATAAATAAAATATTAATACATGTGATTTTCAGTATTCTCCATCGACTTTTTTTAACGAGTTAATTATATAGTTAGTCCCTGTGGTTTGCACAAAATAACAGACTTAGGTACTAATAGTTTAAAATCACCTTCTAGGGTATTAACTTTTCATTTTGTAACATTTGGACTAACTATGTAATTTTTTTTAACCCTCTCAACCTCACTTATTTACATAACATATATTATTCCTACATACTTTTGTATGTTCTTTTAGCTAAGAAACATCTGAATATCTATCTATATAATTAATACAATTGGATCGTTTTGTCAATCAATATATTGATTAATATAACGGGTTATTTATTAATAATAATTTCAATGATTATTGCTCTATAATTATTTTATTTCTTTTTTTTTGCATGTCTCTTATATATTTAATATTTTTTTTTTCTTAAATCTGTCTTTTATTTTTTTTGCTTATTAATAACTATTTAATATTACATTGATTCAACCACGTATAACACACAAGTTTCTAACCTATTAATAAAAAAATAAATAAAGTAAAATGTTATAACTTATGTAATACACAAGCATCTAATTTAACTTAATAATAAATAAAAAACAAAGTAAAATGTTACATCAAAGTTCATTTTTTTTTCTAAAAACATATATTGATAATTGTGTGTGTTAGTTGATTACATTATTCGTATTTAAGTCATGTAATACACGTGGTTATTCAATCTTGCAATGTACGGGTTTTTAAAGATGTAACTTTTTTATTACTTAGTATATAAAATTATATTTATTCAGTCCGTGTAATACACGGGGTTCTAACCTAGTACATATATATACATAAAGGGGTTCATCCCCCACCTCCCTAGGTCCATCCCCTCCAAACCACTCCTACGTGGCGCTGACGTGGCGGCCGATCCTCTTGAGGATGTGGCTCTCCATACCCTCTAGTCTTAGGGTTAGGGGCTGTTTGGCAAGTGCTGAACCAGTAAGTGCTGAACCAGTAAGAGGTCTGAATGGGTAAGAGGCTCTGAACCAGTAAGTGCTGAACCATTAAGAGCTGTTTGGTTGTATCTCTGAATGACTGTGTAGAATGACTATTTTACCCCTCTGAACTATTACGTGCTGAATGAAATGTATCTGTTTGGCAAGAGCTCTGAATAGTGTACTGATTGATGTAAATTTTGTTAAAGAAAAATACAAAACGCCATAGAAAATCCAAATTACACATCAATCCTTTAAATCCAAATACAAAACAACACAACATACGAAATCCAAATACAAATAACACAACTCTACATACAATTTTAATTTGATTCATTCGAAAGCAACTGATTAGCAATCTGGTTACGTAAAGAAGTCATGTAGTCAATACCTTGTGAACCCCACTCTATGTCTTGAACTAGCAGGCCATCATTTTCCCCACTTTGCATTTCATGAAACATCGTGTTCTCATCATAGTCCATAAATAACTGATCATAAATATTGCATTTCCATGACGCTTGTTTAAGACTGCTTCCTTCACGTCCATTAACGGTTATTTCATGAACACATGCTTCAAGAAAGGTTTTTTCAACACCTTCTTGCTTCCAATTAATCCTAATCCTTTTTGCCATTTCTTTGGTTCTTGGATCCTAAAGATTAGGGATTTAAACCACCTCAATCATACCAATTATCCAATATTTCTAATATAACAACTATCTGAAAGTGTTCACTAGAATATCTAGAAAGAAAACGTGGGTACACACACATAAAACACAAGGGCCTAGTTCGATATTGAGGCAAATCCATAAACATATCATCAAGAATTGAACAACAATCATATGATTCCAAAAACCTGTTGGCACAGTTCGATATTGGGGCAAATACACTGTTGGCACCTATTAACTTCCTCATATAGATTATATGTATCCCTTCAAGCAATTACAGTTTATTAACCTACTAAATAAATAATTCACCAACAATCATATGATTCCAAAAACCTAAAATCTAGTAAATCATATCTAAACAAGAATCTAAACACAATGAACTGTTAACCAAATCATACGGTTTAATACAAAAAAAAAAAAAAACAAACAAATAAACACATCTAATATGAATGAAAATCAGTTTAATAATCATAATAATTCATCATAATACACATCTGAAAGTGTTCATCATAATACAAACCAAATCATAATAATCAGAAAAATAAACACATCTAATATAAATGAAAATCAGTTTAATACAAAAAAAAAAAAACTAGGGAAAACGAACCTGGGTGGAGATGGAGACTGAGGGCAGCGGTCGGAGGAGGAGAGGAGGCTGAGGGCGGCGTCGGCAGGAGAGGAGGCTGAGGGCGGCGGTCGGAGGAGGAGAGGAGGCTGAGGGCTAAGGTCGGAGGAAGAGAGGAGGCTGAGGGCTGAGGGCGGCGGTCGGAGACGCGGAGAGGAGGAGGAGTGCGGCGGGAGGTGGTGAGGAGACGAGGTGGGGGCGGAGGTTTTGAGAGCTCTAGGGTTTCATGTGCATCAGAGGTGAAAGGGGGGCATTAGAGGTCTTTTTTTTCATTCAGCATGTTAATAGATCTGAATGATTCAGCACTGAATCATTAAGAGGTTTCCCATTAAGAGGCATAACCAAACAGCCCCACCTCTGTCCGAATAAGAGGTCCACCTCTTAATGATTCATTAAGAGGGTTACCAAACAGCCCCTTAGTAAATAAACAGAGGTGAGGGTGTGGGTTGGGGTGATGAAGTGGGCCCCACCTAATTAAATAAATTTAAATTATATTGATTTATATGTTAAAAGTTATTTATTTTAATAGTAAGGGTATTTAGATAATTTCACACCTATTTAACACCAATAATTAACTTACATCTGTTTCAAGGACTATTCGAGAACAAATTTATAAAACTTTAGGACTATAGCTGTAATTTTAAAAATGTAGGGACTATAGGTGAAATTTGTGTAAACCACAGAGACTAGCTAAGCATTTTTCTCTTAAAAAAATTAATACATAGCTCTAAAAATTTAGTTATCTAAAATATTATTAAAATAGTTCAAAAAAATATATTCAAAATAAGTTCAACCAAATAAATTTCAAGCAAAAACAAGTTAAATGACACAAAATAAGTTTTAAATTTCAACGAAATATAATATTAGTTAATTAGCATGGCAATCAACCATTAGATTGTGTCCTAGATATGAAATTACAATGCAAAATACATGTAAACAATAACCAGTATTTTTTGTAATATGTTATAATATATAAAAAATAAAATATACTATAAGTAAAATAATCCGAGCTAAGCCGAATCAAACTATCAACCGAGCCAATCCGGCTCGTTACGAGCCGTTTTCATACCAAACGAGGTTTTTCCAAACTAAATTTGAGTGAGCTCCGAATCATGAGCTTTTCGAACAACCCTAGTTTGCTGTGTTATGTTTAAGTTCAATAAGCGTGTAAACCTATCAAACACTACCCTTTTTCATGACTTCATCTTCAGATTCTACCTAAACTCAAATTTAGGCCCACCATGATAAAGTTTGTTATAGTTGAGCATATTATATGTGATATTAATATTAATGCCAAATATAAGATATTGCGACACAACCAATAATACTATTTGATTTCATAAAAACAGTTCCAATATTAATTTTGGGGAATTTAGGCCGGTTCTTTCTTCCACCTTTCCCCACTCCATTATTAGTCAAACAAAGCTGGACGCCATCATTTTAGATTTCTTCCACCCATCATCATACTCTCCTCCTCTATATATATCATTTCCCAATTCATCCCCTCACACCCGCTAGATCACATATTAACCAATTCAAACCGGTGGTGGTGTTGTATGCGTTAAATAATAATCATGTCAAACTGTATCGATAAAACCATCACGATCCGAGAAGTATGGTCTCACAACTTACAATCCGAGTTCGATTTGATCCGATCCATCATCGATAGATACCCATATATCTCAATGGACACAGAATTCCCGGGCGTTGTATACCGTCGATCACACAAGCATCGTCGACCGTCGGATCATTATCAGCTTCTTAAGTCAAACGTCGACGTTTTGAACCTCATCCAGCTCGGTCTCACCCTCTCTGATTCTTCCGGTAACCTTCCGTTTATCCATGGGTCCCACCAACGTTACATCTGGCAGTTTAATTTTTCTGATTTTGATGTCACGCGTGACGCCCACGCGCCCGAGTCGATTGAGTTGTTGAGGAATCAAGGGATTGATTTTGAACGGAACCGGGTTGATGGGGTTGACTCGGTTGAGTTTGCTGAGTTGATGATGTCATCCGGGTTGGTGTGTAATGAGTCGGTGAGTTGGGTGACGTTTCACAGCGCGTATGATTTTGGGTATTTGTTGAAGATTCTCACGCGCCGTCGTCTGCCGGATGGGTTGCCGGAGTTTTTGGAGAGTTTGAAGGTGTTTTTTGGGGATGATGTGTATGACGTGAAGCATTTGATGACGTTTTGCAGGACCGGGTTGTATGGTGGGTTGGACCGGGTGGCGGGTCTTTTAGAAGTGAACCGGGTTGCTGGGAAGTGCCACCAGGCCGGTTCAGATAGCTTGCTGACGTGGCACGTTTTTCAAAAGATGAGAGACTTGTACTTCGTCGATGTTATGCCAGAAAAATATTCCGGCGTGTTGTATGGTTTAGAAGCTTATTAATTACATTTAATTCTTTGGGGGGTATATTGGTAAATTAGCTGTTAGCTAATCAAAATCTAATTCATTTTTATTCATCTTATCATATATCATCATTCATGGATGTCACCAAGACTACACATAATGTTTAAAGCTTCTTAAGCGCACTTTTCGTCGCGACAGACTCACTTAACGCCCCTTTAATCATGTGTAACGGTTCAATATTAAATAATTTAATTATACATAACGCCCTCGTGTAATGATGTCATCGGCGTTTTATCATTTATGGCATTAAACATGGACAAAACGCCCGATTACGTTCGGTCACCAAACGATACAACTATACAAACCAAAGTCAAAACCATTTTATTACACACAAAAACTTCATCAATCCTTACATGCATAACATGAGCTTAAACTTGAAAGTTGAAATATAGCATGCCTTATAACACTTGTGACACAAACTCGTTTATGAAGCTTTGTAACAAACATCACCTTCACACACCCATCCTTCATTCGGTTTACCCTTATCTTTTTCATCCTTTTCAAGGGCACATTCTGGGTGAAGATCAAAGTTACAGTCCTCGCAGTTATAAGCCCAAATTGTCCCCTCCTTGTCACACTTGTCGCACATAAACCCTTGCGAACGAGTCAGAACAAGCTCGTGCTCGTCATGCAAGTCATGCTTCAGTTTATCGGGCCACCCTTTTGCCATGTCAGCAAATTTAGCTTCGATCTCCGCTAAACGTTCGTCAGTGAAGGGGAACGCCTCGGCACCGTGAAGCATGACGAGTCCTCTAGCCTCTGTCGTGATTGTCTTCCCTGTGGGGCCCAAAGCCACCAGCAGAGGTATGCTATTGACTTTGAACGTACGGCTCAGTGATTGCTTTCTTTTGTCGTTGTAGGGAAGTGATAGCCATGGCATAGTGGCGTAGTATTCGTCATACGAAGTTTGGTCTCGGTCACTTGAGACGAATATCACTTCAAACGCATCATGTTTGGATTTGATTTCCTTGTATGTTTCAACCAGTTTTGGAGTGAACGCACGGCACGGTGGACACCAGTGTGCAGAGAAGTATATTAGGATGTGTTTACCGACCAAATCAGATACGGGAATCTATGAAAATGATTTGGCATTAGTGACAAGTAAATGGAAATTAGAGGTGCCAAGACAAGTATGAGCGTAAGACAGGTCAAAAAAGCTCATTTTGTAGGTGCGGTTGATACTTAAACGTGTTTATTATGATTACGAAAATGATCATTATGCTTATTAATCTTAGTATGTGAATAGAATAATAATTTAGGAGATTATATGCCTTAAAATTACAAGTTAGCCTTAAGGTGTTCCAATAAGCTGATTATCAAAAGTTGGTCAAAAAACAATCCCTAACACACCCTTTTAGCAAAAAAAAAAAAAAAAATCTCATTTGGCCCGTTCCTCCTTGAGCTAAATCTATTTATACGACCCGTGTGAGATAAAATACAACCCAAATCGACCCATTAACAAGTAAATGGGTCGAAATAGAAAACCATAATACATAGTTTTCATATAAAGGATTGTACATCCCAAATCGACCCATTAACAAGTAAATGGGTCGAAATAGAAAACCATAATACATAGTTTTCATATAAAGGATTGTACATCCCAAATCGACCCATTAACAAGTAAATGGGTCGAAATAGAAAACCATAATACATAGTTTTCATATAAGGGATTGTACATGAAGTAAGCATACTTAGGGTTGCAAATGAACCAAACGTTCAGCGAACAGTTCTGGACCGTTCGACAGGAAGTTCGTTTGTGTTCATTTATTAAACAACCGAACACGAGCAAGAAATTTCGTTAGTTTAGTTAAATGAACGAACATGAACAGAGGATGTGTTCGTTCATTTATGTTCGTGAACGTTCGGTAACGTGTTCGTTTATGTTCGATTGTGTTCGATAGTTCATTAGTGTTTTTAGTTTTTAGTTTTTATTCAAATACATCAAAATCCCGACAAATTAAATATTTAGTTTGTGTTCGTTTTCATTCATTGCCTATACTTAACAAACGAACACGAACACGTTCATTACCTTAACAAACGGACAAGAACATAAAATCCCGTTCGGTAAGTGTTCATGAACAGTTTCTGAACACATATATTTCTTAACAAACGAATATGAACTAGGTCTTGTTCATGTTTGTTCGGTTCGTTTGTAGCCCTAAGCATACTAAAGTATATGATAACGCACCTTAACTCCATCTTTCCCAAGTACAAAATCAAGATCGCCTGAAACCAAAACCGACTCCAAAGTTTGTGCTTCGAGTCTAGCCTTTTCTATCTTCTCAAGCTCAGCGAATTTATCAGGTGTAAAAGGGTACGCGTTAACTCCATGTTCTTCAATGGCATCAGCAACATTGGGATGAAGAGTTTTCCCATCGGGACCAATAATGACTACCGTAGGGAGTGTTGAGAGCTCGAAATACCGAACAAGTTTCTCACACTTCTTGTCTTTAAACGGAAGTGATAACCAAGGGACGTTATCAAGCTCTTTCTTCAACAATTCTTCGTCATCATCAAGGGGAATCATTACTATCTCAAAGTTACAATCTTTTGCTTTCAATTCGTCGTATACTTTGACGAGTGTACCAGTGTAATCAGATGATCTCTTGAATGTAGACAGCATAAAGTAGAGACCAACTGTCTTTCCTTCAAGTTCAGCTACAGGCACCTTACATAAAAGTAAAGAAACGTGTCACAATTAGGGGTGTGAATCTCTAACACGACCCGAAAACACGACACGAACCTAACACGGAATTTTCGGGTTTGGGTTTAGTCTAAACAGGTTCGGGTCAGTTTCTGGTTGAACCCGCTAACCCGTTTAGCTTAATGGGTCGGGTTCGGGTCAACCCGGTCGGGTTGGCGGGTTGACCTGTTTAACCCATTCATATCATATTATATCTTTTATAGTATGTTTTATGTTATAAATTAAATTGGGTGTCTTTTATGCCATAATTATAACTTAAAAAAGAGAAATTGACGTAAGATTTTATAATTTAAATGTAATTGTATTATATACATTTGAGTTTTTTAGTAAATTATAATTTCAATATATTAATTTGCGGAAAAAAAATAAAAAAAAATCGGGTTGAACGGGTCGTGTTCGGGTCAACCCGCGAATATTCGGGTCGTGTTCGGGTTTATATGTAAAACACGATTTTCGGGTTCGGGTCTTCTTCGGCTCGGGTTGAACCCGCCGACCCGACCCGTTTAGCACCCCTCACATAATATAGCAACAAACAGTATAAAAAACCGGAAGATAGATTACTCACCTTATCGCCATTAGCTTTAATGACGAAGTCACGAGATGGAGTCTCGAGTAAGGATCTCAGCGTTTGATTTTTCCTTGCTTCTTCTTCCTGATCTTTAATCTCTTTGACCCGTTCCGGGGTAAACGGGTACCCATCAGATCCATATTCTCCAATGATCTCGACCCCACGATCACTCAAAAGCTTTCCACTTTCATCAAGGAACACAAGATGAGGTATTCCACTCACCTTGAAACATTTATCTACAGCTTCTCGGGTTTCGGAATCCGAGAAGGGAACCGCAAGCCAAGGCATTTTGGAGAAATAACCGGTAAACGATTCCTCATCTTCATCAGCTGATACGAACACAATCTCCAAATCACCTTTTACAACAAGTTCATTGTATATATCCACTAGATTTGGTGTAAATCTTTGGCATGGAGGGCACCAAGATGCAGAAAAATACAAGCCCAACTTTTTCCCTTTCAAGGTGCTAATTGCTACCTATTAAATACAAAAAAAAAAAAATCATCCTTTTAAGAAGTACAATTTTTTCACTACCTAAAAACAAAGAAACAAAAAAGAAATTCATTGACCAGATAGTCAAGTATTATCTACCAATTTTGTTACGGCCCAAACACCAGAACTCAAATAAAGTCTCATACACTGGTTTCGGTCCGTAACAAAATTCAATAAAATTAAAAGCATCAAATAAAGTCCCAAATTTTGACCAAGACTTTACATAACTCCACCTGTCAAACTTATCACTCACCAAAAGTCAAATTAATAAGAATTTTACATCAAGATCAACACTACTTTTATTAATTCAGAAGTTGACACAACTTCAATTTCTCAATCCCTATAAATCTACTACGAAACCCTAATTTTGCATCACCAGCGCAAACTGCAAATCGATCCTACATATATTAACGAGAAACCAACAAATTGAACAAACAAACACGATTCTTACTACTTCAAGTAATATTAAACATAATTCTGCTCGTAACTGAAGCATCACACAATCAATAGTGAGTAAATAACTTCCAAACCAAACCACTAAACATACGATCTATTAAAGGTAAAGACAGATTATACTAGAGTCTACTAAAAGGAATCAAATTGAGTACCTGATCACCGTTGTTGCGAACAAGGTAATCTCGTTCAGAAGAAGATAAGAGCGATTGGACATCGTGAACGTCAACTTCGAGAGTATCCGCCATTGTTAGAGCACTGAAGAAATTAGAAATTCGATTGTGCCGATGCTGGTGCACTTTGGGGTTTTAATAAGCACGAAATGGTAAAGCTTCTAGAAATTCTTGGTTTGCAAGTTATTAAGGGGAACGCGTGGTTCCTTCCTTTTTTTTTTGTTCAACTTAATATTATATTATAATCGGTCCAATAAATATAAATTTTGTCCGTCAATAAATTTTGGAATTTTGTTGTTTAAAACACACCGGTGTCAACCACTTGCGAGTCGAAGAAAAAGTAAATGTAAAAAAATATAAAACATGAAAAAGAATAACGAAGTCGACTTAGGACCTACGAGTTTCGACAAAGCTGTTAAACGTAAAAGAATAGACATAAAAGCGTTAAACCACATGCGCGTGTTGCAGCATGTTAACTCGCAAAATTTTGAACAAATCGTAAAACAATAAATTTGTAAAAGATGTAAAGTATAAGAACCAAAATTGAAAGTGGAAAAGTGTTGGGGTTAAAACTAGAAAATGTTTGTGATAAATATGTAAAAGATGAAAATTATAGGTTAAAAGTATAAAAGACAAGAACTACAAGGGTTATGTAAAAGATGAAAACTATTAGGGTTAAATTGAATAGTGTTTATGTGAAAGGACTTTTTTTTTGCAAATTTATATATAGTTAATTAATGTTTGTAATAAATATGTAAAGATGAAAATTATAGGATTAAAAGAGTAAAAGATGAGAATTATGAGGGTTATGTAAAAGATGAAAATTATTTGGGTTATAAGTGTAAAAGATTTAAAATAAAAGGGTTCAAACTAAATAAAAATTAAAGAGTAAAAAATGTTACTAAATTGAATAGTGTTTATGTGAGAGGACTGTTTTTGCAAATTAATATATAGTTAATTAATTAATTAATTACATATTTTATAAATTATTAATGATAAGAGAGGTTTTGTTACTTTTGTATTTTTTATGGTGCAAATTTTATCCAGTCTTATGTAATTAACATATTCCCGATTGCTTTTTATGTGAAGTGTATTCTACATTATCGGAACTAAGGTGTGTAAAATAGTGTCTATTTTTACAAGGTCGAGTGTCTACTTTAGTGGAGCTATTGTAATCATGTAATAAACATAGTCAAAACGCCGGATTATGTTTGGTCTAAGTGATTAAAATTTATACAAACCAACGTCAAACCAGTCTTATTACACACATAAACTTCATCAATCCTTACATGCATAACATGACAAGTTTAAACTTGAAAGTTGAAATATAGTATGACTTGTAACACTTATGACACAAACTCATTTATGAAGCTTTGTAACAAACATCACCTTCACACACCCATCCTTCATTCGGTTTACCCTTATCTTTTTCATCCTTTCCAAGGGCACATTCAGGGTGAAGATCAAAGTCACACCCCTTGCATCTATAAGCCCAAATCGTCCCCTCCTTGTCACACTTGTCGCACATAAACCCTCGCGAACGAGTCAGAACAAGCTCGTGCTCGTCATGCAAGTCATGCTTCACTTTATCAGGCCACCCTTTTGCCATGTCGGCAAATTTAGCTTCGATCTCCGCTAAACGTTCGTCAGTGAAGGGGAACGCCTCGGCACCGTGAAGCATGACGAGTCCTCTAGCCTCTGTCGTGATTGTCTTCCCAGTGGGGCCCAAAGCCACCAGCAGAGGTATGCCGTTGACTTTGAACGTACGGCTCAGTGATTGCTTTCTTTTGTCGTTGTAGGGAAGTGATAGCCATGGCATAGTGGCGTAGTATTCGTCATATGAAGCTTGGTCTCGGTCACTTGAGATGAATATCACTTCAAACGCATCATGTTTGGATTTGATTTCCTTGTATGTTTCAACCAGTTTTGGAGTGAACGCACGGCACGGTGGACACCAGTGTGCGGAGAAGTATATTAGGATGTGTTTACCGACCAAATCAGATACAGGAATCTATGAAAATGATTTGGTATTAGTGACAAGTAAATGGAAATTAGAGGTGCCAAGACAAGTAAGAGCGTAAGACAGGTCAAAAAAGCTCATTTTGTAGGTGCGTTTGACACTTAAACGTGTTTATTATGATTACGAAAATGATCATTATGCTTATTAATCTTAGCATGTGAACAGAATAATAATTTAGGAGATTATATGCCTTAAAAATACAAGTTACCCTTAAGGTGTTCCAATAAGCTGATTATCAAAAGTTGGTCAAAAAACAATCCCTAACAAACCCTTTTAGCAAAAAAAAAAAAAAAAAATCTCATTTGGCCCGTTCCTCCTTGAGCTGAATCTATTTATATGGACCGTATGATATAAAATACAACCCATTAACAAGTAAATGGGTCGAAATAGAAAAACATAATACATAGTTTTCAAATAAGGGATTGTACATGAAGTAAGCATACTTAGGGTTGCAAATGAACCAAGCGTTCAGCGAACAGTTCTGGAACCGTTCGACAGGAGGTTCGTTTGTGTTTGTTTATTAAACAACCGAACACGAACAAGAATTTTCGTTCGTTTAGTTAAATGAACGAACATGAACAGAGGTTGCGTTTGTTCATTTATGTTCATGAACGTTCGGTAACGTGTTTGTTTATGTTCGATAGTTCATTAGTGTTTTTAGTTTTTAGTTTTTATTCAAATACATCAAAAGCCTGACAAATTAAATATTTAATAAGTGTCAGTGTATTTATTTTATTCATAAACATTAGTTTGTGTTCGTTTTCATTCATTGCTTATACTTAACAAACGAATACGAACATGTTCATTTCCTTAACAAACGGACACGAACATAAAATCCCGTTCGGTAAGGGTTCATGAACACTTTCTGAACACATATATTTCTAAACAAACGAACATGAACTAGGTCTTGTTCGTGTTTGTTCGGTTCGTTTGTAGCCCTAAGCATACTAAAGTATATGATAACGCACCTTAACTCCATCTTTCCCAAGTACAAAATCAAGATCGCCAGAAACCAAAACCGACTCCAAAGTTTGTGCTTCGAGTCTAGCCTTTTCTATCTTCTCAAGCTCAGCGAATTTATCAGGTGTAAAAGGGTACGCGTTAACTCCGTGTTCTTCAATGGCATCAGCAACATTGGGATGAAGAGTTTTCCCATCGGGACCAATAATGACTACCGTAGGGAGTGTTGAGAGCTCGAAATACCGAACAAGTTTATCACACTTCTTGTCTTTAAACGGAAGTGATAACCAAGGGACGTTATCAAGCTCTTTCTTCAACAATTCTTCGTCATCGTCAAGGGGAATCATTACTATCTCAAAGTTACAATCTTTTGCTTTCAATTCGTCGTATACTTTGACGAGTGTACCAGTGTAATCAGATGATCTCTTGAATGTAGACAGCATAAAGTAGAGACCAACTGTCTTTCCTTCAAGTTCAGCTACAGGCACCTTACATAAAAGTAAAGAAACGTGTCATAATTAGGGGTGTGAATCTCTGACACAACCCGAAAACACGACACGAACCCAACACGAAATTTTCGGGTTTGGGTTTAGTCTAAACAGGTTCGGGTCAATTTCTGGTTGAACCCGCTAACCCGTTTAGCTTAATGGGTCGGGTTCGGGTCAACCGGGTCGGGTTGGCGGGTTGACCCGTTTAACCCATTCATATCATATTATATTTTTTGTAGTATGATTTATGTTATAAATTAAATTGGGTGTGTCTTTTATGCCATAATTATAACTTAAAAAAGAGAAATTGACATAAGATTTTATAATTTAAATGTAAATTGTATTACATACATTTGAGTTTTTTAGTAAATTATAATTTCAATATATTAATTTGCAGAAAAAAATTTAAAAAATCGGGTTGAACGGGTCATGTACGGGTCAACCCGCGAATATTCGGGTCGTGTTCGGGTTTATATGTAAAACACGATTTTCGGGTTCGGGTTGAACCCGCCGACCCGACCCGACCCATTTAGCACTCCTCACATAATATAGCGACAAACAGTATAAAAAACCAGAAGATAGATTACTCACCTTATCGCCATTAGCTTTAATGACGAAGTCACGAGATGGAGTCTCGAGTAAGGATCTCAGCGTTTGATTTTTCCTGGCTTCTTCTTCCTGATCTTTAATCTCTTTGACCCGTTCCGGGGTAAACGGGTACCCATCAGATCCATATTCTCCAATGATCTCGACCCCACGATCACTCAAAAGTTTTCCACTTTCATCAAGGAACACAAGATGAGGTATTCCACTCACCTTGAAACATTTATCTAAAGCTTCTCGGGTTTCGGAATCCGAGAACGGAACCGCAAGCCAAGGCATTTTGGAGAAATAACCAGTAAATGATTCTTCATCTTCATCAGCCGATACGAACACAATCTCCAAATCACCTTTTACAACAAGTTCATTATATATATCCACAAGATTTGGTGTAAATCTTTGGCATGGAGGGCACCAAGATGCAGAAAAATACAAGCCCACCTTTTTCCCTTTCAAGGTGCTAATTGCAACCTGTTAATTAGAAAAATTGTCAAAAAAACATCCTTTAAGTCTTTAACAAGTACAGTTTTTCACTTCCAAAAACAAAGAAACAAAAAAGAAATTAATTGAGCAGATAGACAACTATTATCTACCAATTTTGTTACGGCCCAAACACGATCAAATAAAGTCGCATACCTTACAATGATTTTGTTAAAAAAAAAAAAAAAGCATCAAACAAAGTCCCAAATTTTGACCAAGACTTAACATAACACCAAATACTAATTTCAACAACTTAATCTCCTGTCAAACTTATCACTCTCCAAAAGTCAAATTAATAAGAATTTGACATCAAGATCAACGCTACTTATATTAATTCAGAAGTTGACAGTGTGTGCAATAACCGAACCGAAAACCGACAAAAGCGAACCGAAATTAACCGAAACCGAATTAACCGAAAGTCGGTTAACGGATATATTTTTTTTTACCATCGGTTAACCGAAATTAACCGAACCGAATCATTTATTTTTTATATATTTCTAGCTTTATACCTCTATTTCATGTATTTCATGTTTTATACTTTCATTTCATGTAATAATACTTCTATTTCATTTATTTATGCCTTCATTTCATTTATTTATACCTTCATTTCATTTATTTAAACATCTATTCATGCATTTATACCTGCATTTCATTTATTTATACATCCATTTCATGTATTTATACATCTATTTCATGTATTTGTACCTCCATTACACGTATTTCTAAGCAAAAAAATAGTTCTTGTTTGAATTGGTTATTAACCGAAAATTAACCGACCCGAATTGAAAACCGGCAAATTAACCGAATTAACCGAACCGATTAACCGATGACTTTGGTTACGGTTACGGTTAGGGGTAATGCTAATAACCGAACCGAACCGAACCATGCACACCCTTAGTTGACACCAGTGCAAATGATCCTTCATATATCAACCAGAAACCAACAAAATCAACAAACAAACACGATTTTTACTACTTCAAGTAATATAAAACATAATTCTGCTCGTAACTGAACCATCACACAATCAATAGTAACAAATAACTTTCGAATCACTGAATCTACGATCTAGAAAAGGTAAACACGGATTATACTAGAGTCTACTAAAAGGAATCAAATTGAGTACCTGATCACCGTTGTTGCGAACAAGGTAATCTCGTTCAGAAGAAGATAAGAGCGGTTGGACATCGTGAACGTCAACTTCGAGAGTATCCGCCATTGTTAGATCACTGAAGAAATTAGAAATTCGATTGTGCCGATGCTGGTGCAGTGTGGGGTTTAAATAAGCACAAAATGGTAAATTTTCTAGAAATTCTTGGTTAGCAAGTTATTAGGGGGGACGCGTGGTTCCTTCTTTTTTTTTTTTTTTTTTTTCAACTTAATATTATATAAATTTTGCCCGTCAATAAATTTTGGAATTTTGTTGTTTAAAGCACACCGGTATCAACGACTTGTGGGACGTGTCGTTAAGTCGAATAAAAAGTAAATGTAAAAAAATAAATCATTCATATATGTTAGAGCGTGTAAACTTAGTAAAAAATAAACGAAAATATAAAACATGGAAAAGAATAACGAAGTCGATGTAGGACCCCACGAGTTTCGATAGAGCTGCTAAACGTAAAAAAATAGACATATAAACATGAGTAAACTTCTGTTTTGCACCCTGTGGTTTGGTCACTTTAACTCTTTTGCCCCAAACCTTTAAAAATAGCCGTTTTACTCCCTGATGTTTTGGTTTTGTTGCCAGTTTGCTCCCTAAGGGGAGCAAATGGAAAAACAAACAATTTGGATAGAGTTAGAGGCGGGGAGCAAACTGGCAAAAAAAAAAAAACCGAAACATCAGGGAGCAAAATGACTATTTTTAAAGGTTTGGGGCAAAACCGTTAAAGTGACCAAACCACAGGGAGCAAAACGGAAGTTTACTCTATAAACATTGAACCACATGCGCGCGTTGCAGCATGTTAACTCGCAAAATTTTGAACAAATCGTAAAACAATAAATTTGTTTAACTAAATAGATTGGAGAATCAACTTATTTAATTAAACGGGTAAACATGTCACACCCCCAAAATACCACTTACGGAAACACCGCGGGACGTATGACGTACCAGGATCTAGCCACCAATCACATTGAAGTCATAACTAAATTTAAATAAAACTTTCATTTCATTAACAATAAGTGTTACAAAACGTTAAATGTAATTCATTGTATACAGCGGAAGTATATCTCATTTGTCAAGTATTTCATAAACACGTGTACAAAAACCATTAGACTTGTAGCGATTCCAGGTATCTCGGCCCATGACCACTCCAGCCTTCCAGACAGCAAGTTCCAGTGTTATAACCCTATAGACCTGCAAGCATGCAGACAAGTGTGTCAGACGACGCTGGTGAGTTCAAAGTTTGTTAACACGTTTTAGTTACCCGGTATAAGTATAAAACATTTCAGTGATTTGATGTTGTTATTAACTCGATTACCGCAGATGGCTCCAGATTATTTACCCAAACCCCAATGCTCTATCATACATTGATCAGGTGGTTAAGGTAATTAGTTCACGACCGTCCTCCCCGGTACGGTGTGAGGGTGCCAAACCTAATAGCGCTATCAACTAATAACCTCGTTGCCTCCCTGGAAACCAATCGGTATATGATGGGACTTAATGATAGAAATGAGTGTAATAACCAACATCCCGATAACCCGACGTTCCTCCCCGGAACGATTACCAGATGTCCCTCCCCGGGACGCATGCTTGGAAAAATAGCAGTGAACTCACCTTAGATTTGCTCGGTATGTTACGTTACATTACCCGTTCCCAGTTGGCCAACCAATCCGTACCGTGGTTACCAGAGATGATCAGTTTCGTAAACACATTCTCAAGTCACATATTCAACAAGTCACACGTAATACCATTGTCACGTAGCACATAGCAAGTGTTTAGATTTCATACGCATTTACGTCACATGTTCATGTTCCCAACAGTTGTCACTGATGACACCAGTTTCATAATAATCGATTCACGTGTTGTCACATATTGCATTTGGTTAAGATCATAGTATAACACATATCAAGTACCCAGTTTCCAAACAAGTCTACATCCTGTGTTCATGACACATAACAATGTTTTACAGATAAGTTGGCTACCCACAACAATTAAGTCAAGACTCTCATTTCTGGTTATCATTATCATCATACAACAGACTAGTTTCACAAACACCAGTGTACAACATCATAAACAACCTAACTGTTCAACTCATTTACTTACACGACGAAACACCCCATGTTTCGTCGAGATGAGGGGTAACGGAACACCTAGTGTTTCGTCGAGAATATGGGTGACGAAAGACCCATGATTCCTCAACAGGGGTTTCGTCGACATTGATTGTTTGTCAATAGTTTTTCGTCGCTAACCCTAACAGTTTCACTGTTCCATTCATGTTAATACAATCAACTGCAATCATCACTAAATCGCTCCAATCCTCAATTACATTCCACATAATTCCAATCATCATTTAATCATGAACACACAATTATCATCAAAACAACGATCTAGGCTTGGATATTATCAAGAGCTAACAGAAATCCTGAACACATATAACATGCTCGCTTACCAATTATTTGCACGGATCTGTGTTACCAGTAGTTATTCAATAACACCCTAACTATTTACCAGATTCTGTTTAGTTTACAATGAAACCCTGAATCATGTTCTAACATCATGCAACTAACAACCATCCACACGATCACAGAATCACAGGATCATAACTCATTCATATTCGATGACTAACAACCCTAACCATTAATCGATACTCATGCTACTGTGGATCAACCCTAATGGTTCACTAACCATAGCATACCAAACATGTATCATCGCACAAAAACATGTTCAAACACAATATTGTGCATCAATTGTAACAATCATTGGTTTTACAGAATTAAGAAATGATATTTCGCTAACCGTGCAATTGAATGGATTAATCAGATCGAGAGCCGGCGACTTCGAGTCATAGGAAACAGTCGTCGGTTATGAGGGAAAGGACGATTGTGTTTTAGGGTTTCCATGAGTTCGTTATATATATATATATATATACGACGTGAACAGCGCCGACCACAACTGGGCTTTGAGGATAACTGGGCCGTAGGTGACGAAAGACCCAGACCCATCTTTCGTCGAGTCCTTTGTGACGAAAGACCCATCTTTCGTCGACCCATCTTTCATCGAGTAAAGATATGATGAAAGGGTTTTTGCCATCTTGCCATTAAAGGTTTTTATTAAATGTTAACATTGTTAAACCACCAAGAACTTATACTAATAACATTCTAAAATAACATACATGATACAATGTGCTACGAAATATAAAATAGGATTGTAAAACAGGTGACGCAAAAAGGAAAAGTCTTGAAATCTTGGGTTGTCACAAAACATGTCAATCCAAACACATGTAATTGAACCGGCTAAATATGTGAGCTTGGACACAACCCACTTGTCAATTAAATGAGTTAAAAATACCAACACAAAACTTATAATTATGTGCCATGACGATGTCATGTTTCAATGTTGTGTCAAGACATTGAGACCCCCGCTTGTTATCTGATAAAGCGAAATAAAAATTACTAAGATAGAATTAATGGTATTTGCATGTTATGAGATTGACAAAATTAAAATTTAATCGTCTAAATAAACAATAATTTATGTTTAAGATTTTAAAAGGGGATTAATATTCACAGTTTCACACACTCCTTCCATCTATCTCTCTATATATACATAAATATATTATATATAGAGATACTAGAGTGAAAAGAGTGTGAGAACAAGAATTTAGGAGTGTAGAAATAGAATGAGCCTTTCAAAATATTTGTAGCATTCAGAAAGTTATAATTAGTATCAATTTGTAATTAGATGTTTACACTCGGGTTGTAAACGAACTGAACGTTCAGCGAACAGTTTGTGAACCGTTCGACGGGAAGTTCGTTTACGTTCGTTCGTTTAATTAATGAACGAACATGAACAAGAAAGTTCGGTTACTTATATGAAAGAACACGAACAAATGTCTCGTTTGTTCAATTAGGTCCGTGAACGTTCGGTAATGCATTTGTGATCATTCATTCATGTTCGTTTGTTTATGTTATTCATTAAAGATTTTTTAGCATTTATTTAATTTTTCTAATCTTTTTATATTTTTAATTCTTATTCGGGTCGGGTACTTCGGGTTTTGGGTTTTTCGGGTCGGGTTGTTCGTGTCTTTGCTTGGGAAAAATTGATCCGATAACCGACCCATTTAAAGTTCGGGTTAGTCGGGTTTGGGTAAGTTCGGGTCGGGTTGTTCGGTTTTCGTGTTTAGATGTAAAATGAGAATAGATGCTTTTTTTATAAAATATTATCAAAGTTCAAACATTATTTGACAATATACTATTATATAATATTTAAAAATCCCAAAACTTAATATTCAATATATTAAAAATTACAAACCAAAACAATTCTATAAGAGAAAAACAATAAATGTTTGGGTTTTTTTTATTTCGTATTTCGGGTTTTTCGAGTCGGGTTGTTCTGGTTTTTGGCCGAGAAAAAATGATCCGATAACTGAACCATTTAAAGTTCAGGTTGGTCGGGTTAGGGTTTTTTAGGTATTCGCTAATTCGGATTCGGGTAGCTTTAAATTCGGGTCAGGTTTCGAGTTTTGGATAAAAATTCGGGTAGTTTTGAGTTATACCCATGGCTTTATAGCCTAGTGGTATCTTGGGGGTGAGATAATACTTTGGACCAATAGGTCCTGAGTTCGATTATCACAAGGGGGTTTTCTCATATTTATTGGGTTTCCTCCTGAATTGGTGTATAGGCATTATGCCTAATGGAGATGGATATGATCGGGTGGTTCCGCTGGTGGCACGATGATACTCCAATGGTCCGTCAGTGATCCAAATTTACCATTAAAAAAAAAAAGTAGTTTTGAGTTATGAAGAAATAATGAAATATTAAAATTATCTAGCGTGACTTACACGACAACCCTACATAATAATTCTGTGGAAGAAATGAACGGACAGGATTAGATGTACCGGATCATGTATTGAAGCGTCATTTATGTGACGTGATCATCCCAGTATCAAGTCCCTTTTGTTTCTTTCATTTGTTCACATTACTTTTCAAAAATAATATAATGGATGTGGAACAACCTCTTAGACTTTCTTCATCGCAAGATCCGTATCACCGTCCGAGATGATGTGGATTAAATCCAAGTTTGCAGGCGTATTGGAGCAGATCCGAAGTGGAGAGATCCGAAGGTGATATCCGACTGACTGCAAGGACACCCAATTTGCTTCGGTTCTTGTGCCAAACTAAAAAAAAAAACTTTTATTTTGTGTAGTGAGTAGGTATCGTTTGATTATTACCGAAAGAGAAAGATGGATTTGAGGTGGTGTAGTTGTTGGTGGTGCTATATTGTAACACCCCAAAAATGAGTTTGGTAATTTAAATCCGGTTAATAAAAAGGAACGGGTAAAAATACCGTTAGGGGTAAAAGTGAACCCGTAAATAAATATTAACTAGGGATAATTAACCTAGTTGAATATTAGTATCGTTGGTATTAAACGAAGGGTTGTAGCCTTGTTTAATTAAAACGAAACATGAGGGACCAAAGTGAACAACTTGAAAGTTGTTGGGTTAAAAGAAAACAACACACACACATACACACACATCGTGTGTGTGTGTTCATGAACGAGTAGGGAAGGCTCCCATGGAGCCAAAACCCTAAACTTCATCAAATTCTCCAAATTGAAAGGCTAAACGAAGCCCAAATTCACAACCGAACATGAATTAACGATCACCTTCACAAGGGGATCATAAGGTATGTCTTAAAACTTAGATTTGGTGATCTTGTTTGAAGTGGGTTATGATCAATCCATGAAATTGTATGAAATTAAGTATGTAGAGGTGTTAGAAACACCAAATAGAACTTGTGTTATGAATAATTTCAAGTAATTGGGTGATTTAGAATGAAACCCATTGCATGAGTGTGAAGATGATGATCATGATGAACTTGTAGATGTTATAGTGTAATCTTGTGTTGTATAAGGTGTTGTATGATAGACTAAGATAGATAAACTTGAAGTGAAATTTATGATTATGAGATTTTGCTTGAATGTGATGGTTCATAAGATGAAATAAGGAAGAACATGCTTAAAGCACTTGTACATTATGCTTAGAAAGTGATATGCGCACCAGGTGTTTGATGAAATGCTTAGGAGAACATAATAAGTGAGATTGTATGCTATTAATGAATAAATGTAGGTAGAATGTGATGACGATGTATTAGATAATAGATTTCTATAAGGAATGTGTTTTGAACGAATTACAAGTGGGAAATTAGTTTGATAAGATGATATGGCAAGAAACCTTCATTAAAAGGTATGTATGCTCATGTATGCTAATCATGTTATAATGAATGTGATGACATGTACGGATAGGAGTCATGTCAACACGGACACAAGCATGGAAGGGCAACGTGCCAAGGATAAACACGGAAGCTATGCTTGAACTCGGACGCACGAGGTAAGTGAACTCCAAACTTACCCCTTTTTGTTTGATAAGGTATTTATGAAATATGGTAATTATTGAATGTACTGTAAGAAGATATGAATTAATGATTATTATTAAGTTAAGTTTTAGTCGTAATGGGTTGAAAGTGGTTAAGAAAGGGATTCGATTAAGTTTGGGTAAGAAAGGGGAACTTACATAATGAATTATGCATAAAGGCGAATTAAGTAGTTATACATGTAGGTAAATTGCAAGTACGTGTATGGATAGAAATTGAATACATGTTTGAGTGGGTATTAAATTATATGCTTGAATGAATAAGTCGAGTTATGGGTATTTGAGGACATGTTCATATGAAGGGAAGCTAATGATACTAACCGTTTTTCTATTGAGAATTAATGTGAAGTATAGGCACGTAACTATGGAAGGGAAGGTTGACTCCGCAATCCGATGCGAGTGATCGAATGGATGGATGATGGGGCTAGTATAAGAGAAAGCATGATACATTGACGCTTTATTATGCATGTGTTAAGATTATTTGTATTATGTCACCGGTTGCTAATGATGTGATTGAATGTGGTGACTGCAGGTTGTACAGGGTTATGGAAATTTCATCAAGAAGTGTACGCGGTCGAAGATCGAGTCAAGTCATGGATTGTACGTGGGTGTGTATGTGGTCACTTAATTTGATATATGTATGTTAGTTTTCATTAATTTATAAAAAGAGATTAATGTATTTAAGTGAATTGAAGAGTATCATGAAAGAAATTTTACATATGCGTTTTCCGCTACGAATCTTAGGTTAAAATGTGTTAGGGCGTTACATATATATTGACGATGGTTATTGGCCGGTGGTTCCGTCACTCCGTCAGCCGCTTGTTGCTGTATTTCACCATTTTGTGATTGATGGCCATTAAGTAATAATATATTATATCTCAAATGACGTGAGTTATTTTATGGAGATAAATCACTTAAAAATTAATTATATCATTTAATAAATATTATATCATATAGATCATGTTTGAGTACTTATAATTAGTTAAATAATTAAATAGTTACATTAAACACATTTTAACAATTTAAGTAATTAAATTAAATGTAAATAATAGGTAATGATTTGGAAAATATAAGGATTTGTAAGGATATTTGTAGGGTTGGAGGTGAAATTGAGGTTTTTAAGGATTTGTAAGGATTTGTAAGGATTTTTAAGGATTTGAAAGGATATGAACGTGGCAGCTGATTGAGCAGTTAAGGGCTCCTAAGGACGCCCTTAGCATTGGAGATAGTCTTAGAGCTCCACTTGTTCTAGAATTCATCAAAGAGTACCGATTCAATACTGATTGAAACCAAACCTATCCCAGTCCAAGTCCATGATACTAAAAAGAAATTATTTAAGTTAAAAAAAAATCTGAAAAACTATTAAAAAATAAAAAAATAATAATTATTATTATAAAATTATAATAATAAAAGTATAAATAAACTATATATAATATTATAATATTAAAGTAACTATTCATTAACTTCTATCTTAATATATAGAATATATATAGAATATAGATAACTAGTTTTTGCCCCGCCCGCGTTGCGGGGCAATAAGGCAAATATTTCTCTCTCATAACATGTATGTCTGTACAGAGGGCAAAATCAGAATTATATTTTGAACACGAGGCGAAATCATGATTTTAAACTGGGAGCAAAATCATAATTTTGAGCTAGAGGGAAAACATAATTTTATTTTTAACTGTGGGAAAAAAACGTAATTTTGAGCTGAGGGCAGAATCGTAATTTTGAGCTAGAGGGAAAAAACAACATTTTATTTTTATCTGGGGGGCAAAAACGTAATTTTAAACGGAGTGTGAAACCGTAATTTTAAACCGGTAACAAAATTAAAAAGGAGTTTTTGAACCGAGGGCAAAAGCGTATTTTGAGCTAGGGCAAAAGTATAATTTTATTTTGAGCTGTGGGCAAAAACGTAATTTTAAACGAAGGACGAAAGCGTAATTTTAACCTGGGAATAAAATTAAAAAAAAAATGAGTTGGTACAATAGGGAAGTGACATGGAGTTAATAATTTTGAGCTAGGGGGAAAATAATTTTATTTTGAACCGGAGGCAAAAACGTAATTTTGAGCTGAGGGCAGAATCGTAATTTTGAGCTAGAGGGAAAAAATCATTTTATTTTGAGCTGGGGGCAAAAACGTAATTTTACACAGGGGCAAAATTATAATTTTATTTTTTAGGTAGGGTCAAAACCGTAATTTTAAACGAAGGACGAAAGCGTAATTTTAAGCTAGCAATAAAATTAAATTAAAAATGGTTGGTCTAATAGGAAAGTGCCAGGCAAGCTGCCTGGCACTATTCCTTTTTCACTAATAAATGTATATTGGCTGGCACTATTCTTTTTCACTTATAAATTGCCTGGCACTATTCCTTTTTCACTAATAAATGTATATTGGCTGGCACTATTCTTTTTCACTTATAAATGTAGGCAAAAGATCAAATACAAATAATCTTAACATACTAAACATACAAATTGAAGGAAAACCCAAAAAGACAAGGTGACATTTTTGTAATTACCACCAACTATCAAAGTTACAACCAAAAATACCTATAAAAACACAATTTTTTTTTGAACATTTTTTATTAAAAAATCGCTACATTTCGTTAGCAATAAAAAAAAAAAATTTTTTTTTGGCTGCTACTAAAAGTAGCGATTTTTTAATAAAAAATGTTAAAAAAATAAAATAAAATAATTTGTGTGTTTTTTTTTTAATTTTTTTTAGATTTTTTTAGGTTTTTGGGGGGTTTAGTTTTTAGCATTTTAGCTTGGGTGGGGGGGGGGGGTTAGGTTTTTTTTAGGTTTTTGGGGGTGGGGGTGGGGGTTAGGTTTTTTTAGGTTTTTGGGGGTAGGGGGGGTTAGGTTTTTTTTTAGGTTTTTTTTTTTTTTGGGGGGGGGGGTAGGTTTTTTTTAGGTTTTTGGGGGGTGGGGGGGGGGGTTTAGGTTTTTTTTGGCGTGGGGGGAGTGGTTAGGTTTTTTTAGGTATATTTGTAGAGTAACTTTGATAGTTATTGATAATTACAAAAATGCCACCTTGTCTTTTTGAGTTTTCCTTTAATTTGTATGTTTAGTTTGTTAAGATTATTTGTACAAGAACTTTACCCTATAAATGTATATGTAGGTAATGGTTTCAGTTTTTTTTTGTTCACATTGTCGATGTGTTCACAAATACATGTAAACATATAAAAATCGATTTTTGAGTATACCTAATATGAAATCTGAAGTCGTAAAAGAGTCCATAAATACATGTTAAAGTCTATTGTAGAATTCATACAAGATCAAATACAATCCACCAACTAATGAAAGTTTGACCCATGACAATATAGACTAGTTACATATTGAGTTTGAAATAAAGCTTAGGCATCACTTTCCAGTGGTGACTAGTCCCCGTTTTCAGAACACCCCGCGCGATAAAGAGTAATGGCGGTGTTCCCCCGTGTGGTGAAGAGGTTCAGTGCCCTCTTTGCCGCACCCACCATGTTCACTCTTATCTCGTAGACCGTCCGTGCTCCAAATTTGAAAAAAAAAAAAAAAAACCCCACCCCTCATGAAAGTTTGAACGTAATCTTCCAACTCAAAGAAGTGTGAACATGATCCACCAACCAATAAGATTTAGTTAAATATTTTACATAGATAAAATTTTAATTGCTTATTATAATCTTAATTAAAGACTAAAAGCTTAAACGTAATCCTCCAAGTTAGTGTAAACATAACCCACCGACTAATAAGATTTGCTTAAGCCTTAAGCGTTATGTAAATAAGTTTGAAATTACTTATGAGTTCATCAAATGAGGATTTAACTTATAGTGAAAATTTTTAAAAACCTTTTAGTGCTTTAACAAATAGTTTAGAATGATTCATTGACAATGATATTACTGATTTATTGTAGTTCTATGAAGAAGATGTGATTTCTTTCTGGTATACGGATAGCATAATAGGCAAAATACGCCTTATTAGGGGGTTGGGGCGCTAGATGTGGGCAAATAAACTGGTTTTTTAACCGTAACCGGATTTTAACCGTAACCGAAACCGGTTTTTAACCGGTACCAAAATAACCGGTTTAGGTTAATTAATAACCGCCGGTTCGTAACCGGTTTTCGTTCCACATATCAACAACCGGTTAATTAAAAACCGGTTTTTTTTAGTATTAATAACCGGTTAACCGATCTCATCTTCAAGACTGAACAGAAAAAGCACAGCAGCACCTGCAGGACCTGTTTTTGTTACCGTTTGGAAGTGAAGAACGGTAATATTACCGTTTTGTGACCTGTTTGGATGAGTTTTAGACCAACATAACATCTATAAATAAGATTTCAATGCATATGTTTAATCCCACTTCAATTCTAGCTCAAAAACACACTTATAAAATACGTTTCAAATGGCGAGTTCGAGTGCCGATGCTTCGACCGGTGTTGGTTCTTCTAGCGAGTTGTTTGTGAAGAGGATCTTGACCACGAATAGGGACCCAACACTATGGGTGAATTTTGATTTATGCGAGATGTCGATTGGAAAAGAAAAGGCGAGGTGCAAAAATTGCGGGGCGTTTCTTGCGGCGTCATTGAACTCTACTTTGAGAGCACATTTGACGTCGCATTGCAAGACATTAAAAAAAATCCCGCCAATGATCAAGCGCAAATATCACGGGGTATGGGTGTTTGGAACTTTCTGCATTATTTATATAATTCTGCAGCATTTTTTTTAACTTTCTGTATCTTTTATATAATTCTGCAGCCTTATTTAAAATAACCGGAAAAACCGGTTTTTATTAACCGGTTCACATGTTAATCGGTTTATCATAACCGGTCGGTTATCAGCGGGCATTGATGTTCAGGGTTAATAACCGGTTATTAACCGGTTGGTTATTAACTGTAACCGGTTTTTTTTTTTTTTTTGCCCATTAACAGCCTCAACCGGTTAACCGGTTTCGGTTAGGAAAAAAACCGATTTGAACATGTCTACGGGGCGCCCCGTGATCAACCCTTCATAACGCGTTATAAAGCGTTATACACTGCCGCCGCCAACATTCAAAACGCGTGGACATGATAACTCGTGCTCCCCATGACGCGTTGTTTTCTTCCCAAACATCCCTGCTTCCTTCTCCTTCACATGATATCATGGGTGTGGTGAGTGATGGGTACCCCCACTAAAATCCATCACTAGTGATAGAACCATGTTCAATGACGTGACGGACAATGATTGAGTGTGATGAGTGATGGACAATGGAGCACCCCTACCCCTTATGCGGGTCTTTTATTATTTGTACAAATCTTTCTGATTAAGATGCGTGTTAAGCCGATTTTGAGATGGTATAATTAAGAGTAAATTACTGTTTTCGTCCCTGTGGTTTGTAAAAAATCACTATTTCAGTCCATTAGTTTAAAAATTGCGATTTCAGTCCCTATGGTTTCACTTTCGTAACCATTTCAGTCCATCTCGTAACCATTTCAGTCCCTGTACTTAACAGAATAATGGATTGAAATGATTACGAAAGTGAAACCGCAGGGACTGAAATGGTTACGAAAGTGAAACCACAGGGACTGAAATCGAAATTTTTAAACTAATGGACTGAAATAGTGATTTTTTACAAACAACAGGGACGAAAACAGTAATTAACTCTATTAATAAAGCCCATATACTTATGAAAGTTACGTACACATATGGATGCCTTTGTCACATAACTTAGAAAATTTTCATAACCCATAATATCTATAAAAATAAATAAATGGTTTTTATTTACTTGAATAGACGATTCCTAGCGTTGTGATACCCACTACGACCACAAATACGACAAATCTCTTTTCAACATTCCTATATAGCCCAACAATCATCATCTTACTCACTAAATCTCATCAATCTAAATCTCACCAATAGCAAAGCTAATGTAGAGGCTAAGAAAGGTAAAATGTAGACAGTCTTACCTCTATCTCGCAGTGGCGGACCAAGTATTTTTTTTCATGGGGTGCGGAATTTTAAAGGGGTCTTTTATCTATCACTATATAATACTTCTTTGGTCTGGGTCGGGTCGGGAAAATCTATTTGCATAGCTCTTCAACGTTGCTAAAGATACCTCTGATAGGGGCAGATCCAGTAATTTATTCCAATAAAGTCACTATTTTTAGATACCTTAGTTTTATAGAATCCAATATAGAAATTTTCAAGTTAGTTCAACAGTTCAAGTATATCAAATTGATCACAATAAAAATCTCTTTCTATATACGATACACCTACGCATATGTACTACAATTTTTTATGTTTTATTTATATATTTGTTCTTTTTAAAATTTTAAAATACAAAGAATGTAACTAATTTATAACCATATATGTATTATATGTTATATTTATATCTGATAAGGATAGGTGAAGTCTAACCTATGAAGGTTGCAGGCTTTTGCTGCAAGCGTGAGAAAAGCAACAAAAGAAACAATAAAAAATCATAACTTTTAAAAGGAAAACCCATTCAGGTTTCAAAGATGGTCTTCTTCTTCATTTCATTTGCAGCTACTCCCAACGGCCGGCGTCACTTTTCGGAGAAAAAAATCCGGTCACATATCAGTTTTTGCAATTAAGGGGTGCGATTGCAAACGTTCAAGGGGTGCGATTGCAAACGTTTAAGGGGTGCGATTCGGATTTTAGCCTAAAAAATACACTAAACTTTTATTTTTTAAGGGGTGCGCCCGCCCACCCAACCTCACATGTAGGTCCGCCCCTGCTATCTCGTAAGAATAGAGGGCCGCTTATAGTGAGACCCTCGGTTCGATAATAGTTTTGCATCAAGCCTTGGACATAAGACATATAACACTCAGCGATTGGGACAAAAGCCGATTAGTGCATATACACCATTGTTTTTCGACTATCAACACCACCACATGATGCATGATTAGCCGTCCCGCGCGTTTTAACTTTATTTTCACGAAATTAGTAAAATAATGTTAAACTTAGTGCACTTATTATATTATGGTATGAACACCAACATTTAAATCCAAGGTGTTGGTGAAAATAAATTGGAACTTTCGGATTAAGAAGGTCCAACCAAATAAAGATAATATTTTTCAAATGTAATTGACTAAACTTACACTTCTAACCCTGTAAGTTCCCTTACTAAGTTTCGTCCATGATGAACACTCAACTCATAGATGATTGTTTGAACAAACCGATTGTTAACAACAAATCGATCTGAAGTTTCTTCAGATGAGAGGTTGCGTCGGGGTCAGATATTTTTTTCTAGTTGGATCCTTGGATTGATGAGGTTCCTTTGAAAGAGACCTTCCCTAATTTGTTCCGGTTGGAGGTTGTGAAGAACTGTTCGGTCAAAGATCGGCTAGAAGATGGTGGCTCTTGGCTTTGGCGGCACGACCCCGACACGACAGCTGAGTTAGTCGAGCTGGTTGATCTTTCTGGTAAGATTTCTTCGATTTCGCTTGGGGTCGGAAGGGACAAATGGAAATGGAAGGGTGACGCTGTGGGGTCTTTCTCAGTGAATTCGGTCAAAAGTCTTCTGGTTCGCGGTAGTCTCGATCCGTCTTGCTTTGTGCTTAATTGGTGTAAGTGGGTTCCCTTGAAATGTAACATTTTTGTTTAGAGATTGGAGTTGAACCGTATTCCGACATCTGACGCTCTCGTTTCAAGGGGTATTCTGGCTGATGTCGGGGTGTCCTATGTGCGGCTTTGAAGATGAAACAGCGGAACATCTTTTCATCTCTTGTCATTTTGCTTCTTTACTTTGGCAAAAGGTGAGTAGATGGTGTCGTATCTCGTATATCTTCGCTTTCTCGGTCAAAGATATTTTGGAAATTCACAAGTTTGGAAGGCTGGGGTCGGTGGAAAAGAAGTTTATGCAGGGTATAATTATTACGGCTTGTTGGTGTCTTTGGTTGGCCAGAAACAAGACGGTTTTCTCAGGTTCCCGAGTTAGCGTGGAAGATGTTTTCAGTGAAGTTAGATCAGTGGGTTTCTTTTGGTTGAAATATAGGTCGTCTTTTCGTTCCATCGTGTGGAATGATTGGTGTAGATTTGTGATTATGTAGTTTTGTTTTGTTGTTTGGTCCGGCCCGATCTTCGGGTTCGGCTGTTTGGTTAATGAAAGTCTCTTTTCTAAAAAAAACATCATGACCCCACCATCAACATCTAGCATTTAATTATCTGTGACAACCCTCAATTCCATGTGCGTTAATAATTGTTGGAATCCAAAGATATTACATTATTACCATTTTACCAACACTTGGTTGTTAGAGAGGAAGAGGCATACCTTAGCCTCGACCGACCATCATTTGGCACATCAAAAATTACACCAAGTACCCATTAACTAGTAAGTGGTGGCGGCGTCTACTCGTGCCGCAAACTATTTTTTATTTAAATAAATCAAATGTTATGTAGAAAATAAATTTTATTAACCTAAAAGAAAAATACATAACTCAACACAAACGAATAAAAAAATAAAATAAAAAATTCCTACACATCGTCTTCCTGCTTGAGGTATGGTAGATCTTGAGCTGCAATATGGATAAGAACATTTTTAAGTCGATAATGCGTATCAGGATCCATCAACTCCGTAAGCACACCGCGTCGTCAAAAACGGGTTCGACGACAACTGGATCCCTAACGTGGACCGGTGTGAACACATGCCCCTCGTCTTTTAAGATCATATTGTGAAGTATCATGCACGTATACGTCTCGCTAATAATATTGTCACTGTCATAGCATGCATGGGTCTCGCAAGTATGCCCCATTTTCGTTTCAGGACACCAAAAGTGTAACACCCCCAAAATTCCACCGGCGGAAACCCCGCGAGGCGTGTTACGCATCAGAGTTCGAGCCACCAATCACATTGAACCAATGATAAATATTTAAATAAGTCATGACATTAATTACTAAAATAAGATGTCAACATGATATCAATTCTCAAAAGTTGTGTAGCGGAAGCATGTAATAAATTATTTAGCAAATGTTTCGTAATAACCCTTAAACCAATGTATCAATATAAGATAATCCGAAAGCCTCGATCCATGACCACTCCAGCACTCCCAGATAGCAAGTCCATGTTCCAAAGTTAACGACCTACAAGCATGCAAACAAGTGTGTCAGACTACGCTGGTGAGTTCAAGGTTTTGTTAACGGGTTTTGTTACCATATGTATGTTAATGCGATTCAACGTTGCGATACGATGTTGCTCATGCTAGATACCCTAGGGAGTGTGCCCATATGTATCCGGGGAGTGTGCCCCTTAACAACCCCAATGCTCCTAACCGAGCATTGGTAATGATCGATCCCATGTACAATAACCAAGACCCAATTTAATTGTTTACCCAGAGTTTCCCTTCCAAATGTTTACCAGTTGTCCCAAACCACCGGGACGCATGCTAGAGAAATGCAATGAACTCACCTTGATTTGCTCGGCAGATTATACCAAAGTTACTTGAATTAAAGGTGGTCAATCACGTTCTAACAGGGTTACCATACAAGTCAGGTCTTTGACTCAAGTAATGCACGTATGTATCACATAAGTTAGCAGATAACGTGCACGTAATAATCATGGCAAACACGCAACATAAGTTAACAGGCATAACATATCCAACTTGTGAAATTATAAATCAGTCCAATAATATCCGGCCCAACATGTTGTGCGATCCACATAAATTCGGCCCAAATAGTATAAGTGATTCAATGACACCTTCGGCCCAAATAAACAATACATAGGTGACTTGTGCGATCCGGGTATGGTTGTGCGATTGAATCAGTCCGGCCCATAAGGTACTCCCGGCCCAAACTAAATAATGTACAATTGATTTGTGCGATCCGAGCAGACTTGTGCGATCTGCTCGGGTTGTGCGACTAGACGATTCGGGCTGCTCGGCCCAACGGCATAACATAACAACTTGTGCGTATTGGGGCCTTGTGCGACCGAGTTGTGTGATCATGAAATTCTAAGCTGTATACAGTGCATTAACAGTAGTACCCTAACACATTCCAGCTTGTGCGACTAGGGCTTGTGCGGTCGGCTAGCTTATGTGATTGGGCTCTTATGAAATCAAGGCCCCCTTGTGCGATTGGTTTAATATATTCCGGATTTTATGCATTCGTTTACAATCATACCAAAGTTTCCATGTTTCAATCAATTAACAGTTTCCTTACTATCAAAACAACCTACCATCGATCAAACAAAGTTGTTATATCCAAATCACATGAACCCTAATTGAACAAGACATGAACACTAATCAAACATTCGATTCTTAGAACAATAATATGAAACCCGATTTATCATGAATATTCTATAATACACATAAGCCGATTTCATGAGTACTACAAT
This sequence comes from Helianthus annuus, assembly GCF_002127325.2. NCBI lineage: Eukaryota > Viridiplantae > Streptophyta > Magnoliopsida > Asterales > Asteraceae > Helianthus > Helianthus annuus. The sequence goes on from NC_035449.2 coordinate 15,175,529, forward strand.
CAACTCTACGGATTCAAATCAAACACGTATATGGCCGATTACTTTCATACATTCTTAATCACATAGTATTCGAAACGAACATAACAAATCATCATCAATCATATCGAGCGCACATCATAATACCATCAAACAATAGTTAATCATACTAACCGAATCGAAAAGGAACGAGAATTGATCCGAACAGAGAATGATCCGAATCCTATGAACTTCGAGGAGGGTGGCTGCCTTCGGTTCGTGAGAGAGAGAGAGAGAGAGAGAAGAGCTAGGGTTTGTGTGTGTGTTTGTTTTTGATAAAATGTGAGATGGTTACAACACTTACAACATCTCATGTGTTAATCGGCTAGTGGGGTGGGCCGAACCCACACTTGGGCTGCCCCTTTGATCCGAGTGCAAGCAATACGGCCCAATGGCCTTGTGCGTTCGAGTGATGGTTGTGCGGTTTGGTTCCGTTGTGCTTTCGGGCCATTATATACATACATACATACATTTCATTACACACAGCACAAAATCATAACAATTAATAATTATAATAAATCACATAAGCATGTATCGTTACACAAAATAGGTTCGAATTGCGTGTTGTCACAGTATCCCCAACTAAAAAGAAATTTCGTCCCGAAATTTGGTATGCACTTACTAACGTAAGCTATATTGTTCACTAGTTTTCCTGGGGTGTCACAAAAAGCCCGCTCCACATCTTTTCTTGCCCTTTCTTGCAATTTCTTGAACTTCTTTTCATTCGGATCGACTGGATGTCTGGATACAAAAACGTTTTCACAAACGTTGACTAAGCAGGGTAGATCCCAATGGTAAAATAGTATCCTCATTTGTAACACCTCGAATTTTTGCGTCCAATAATGTGTTAACACGTGTCAATTGATTACACGTGACATTGATATTAAATAAAGGACTAATATTGACAAACCTTGAATATATGTAAATTCGAGGGTTATAATTGTCACACAAGGGTAAAAATGCTGTATGGTAACCCTAAATGGTGCTTGTACCTTCAAACGAATAAATCATGGATCGTACGGAAGCGAAACGCGGAAGATAGTGAGAGATTACAAGCTACAGGGGTTAGCTGTGTCAACATGTTTAATTATACCTCTGAGTGACCCTTTCACGCTCCCGAGGCTTTGTAACAGTATTATACGCTCACTAGAATATACTGTATAAATTCCGTGAAGTTCCGTTTTAAAACGAGAAAGTTATAATCAAATTCGTATGAGAAGGGTTAAAAGCATCAATAATGAAAGTTAAGGCTTTCTGAATAATTAATAAACTAACCGGGGACTTAACTAAGCGTGTAAATAACACGAGGTCCTTAGTTGTAATTAACCGAGGGGGAAACCGCAAAGTTACCCCTTCAAACCCGAAAGGTCAGGTAAATCATTACGAAAGATTTCGTTATTAATTACCAGATTCTGATAATCATTACAAAAGATTTAAAAATCCTGGAATTTTAACCTCTCGCGACCCGCGTAAAGGATTGGGTTAAGTTGAGGCGGGCCGCGAGCCACCTCTTAACCGCGTCTGATCTTTACACATCAGGCGGCCCGCGTAAAAGCAGCATGGATTCTCCATGCGGGTCGCGTGAGACGCCCAGATGCAGAAAGTTTGTATTTTCTTGCCTTTTGAGCTCATGAACGATCAAACATGCAATAAGAGAGGCATGGGCGCCCCCTACTCGACCCATAGCTCTATGGGACACCTGCCCATCATCCATGATCAGTGTAGGGTGTTGTGTGATGATCTTGAGAGCTTTGTTGCACTATAAATAGCCACATTTGGCTCATAACATTCACACAACTCAAACACTCAACTACTGATCATTCTAAAGCTCCCAAGCATTTCTTCTCTGCTCTCTAAGCAAGATACAACTTCTGTAAGTCGTTCAAATCCATTTTGGTCTTATATTTCCATAGATTTAGCTTATAAACTCAACCGTCGTAACTAACGGTTGTCATAACGATAATTCACAAATGGTCCAGTGAATTGTCGAATCAAAAGTAGTTTTGAGTTGGTATTTATGTGGGTAATAAACCCCTAAAAGGGTTCCCTCTGATCACCACTCTAACTATGTCAAATGTCGAGTCAAACGTGCACTTAAAAAGTCAACAGAAAGCTATTTTGCCGTTTTATACATAATCTGTAATGTATATGTTATGAAACCTGTTTTGACACTTATAAAACATGATATTAAGTACATAAACTTGTTTACGCTCGTTTGAATCGACCATTTGCTATATTGACCCGGTTCGGAGCCGAATGTCGCAAAAGTTTGACTTTTGCTTTGACTTCAGTTCTGACCCGTTTTAGTGAGGTATAGATATGCCTTAGGACTCTCTTAGGACCAGGTTACATGATGGTATAGACCTCTGTGATCGGTTCATGAATTGTCCGAGTCTTTTACGCATTTCCGTTAATCGCCTAAAAGTTGACCGTAACGGCCTTTTAAAAATAAAACGAGTATTTCGGACACGTGAACGGACTATAACCTTGCTTACTAAATTATAAGCATGTCCTTAAAGTTTCACGTCAATCCGAGGTCTAGAATGAGAGTTATGCTAAAAAGCGCAATTAAAGTAAACTTTTGTAATTAACTGCGCAATTAGCATAACGCCCATCTAAACCAAGATTTCGTCACCAAAACTTTTACCCACTGTTATAAAATAATATTTTTGGAATTTTAAAGATTTTTAATAATTTTTACCTTGCTCATAACCTGTGGTTATGGCTACGGTTCGGTAAATACCGAATATGCCTTTTTCGGCCAAAACTTGAGTTCTACAAGGTCTTTTGACCCGATTCCAGTTGCTACTGATTTTAAATAATAAATAAAGTATTTTAGACTTTATAAACTGTTCGGGAAACTCAGATTTCCTGTAGAACTCGAAAAGCTCTTTAAAAGTCTTTAAAATGACCGAAAAGCTCCTACGGGGCGTAATATTAACTTAAACTCGTTACGGGCATCACGGAAGGTATCCTACTGATACCACAACCTCTTTAAGGCATATTGACTTAGGAAATAAGCGTAAGACTCTCATGGTTAACCGTTTCGCCTATTGCGCGCACGGTTCGGCTTATGAAACTAGCTTTCGTAAATTAGCCGATACGGGTCAAATTATATTATTTGGACCCAAAATCCAGAGTGTGAACCTTAAACCCATATAAAACAAGTCTCTGAGCTTGTTGGGTCAGAATCACACTCCATTCTCGGTTTTCGCCTTTTCGCGCGATTAAACCATATTTATATTCCGGAACCAACCGGTCTAGGCTACGGCCAACATAAAGACCCGTTAGGATTCTAAGAGGTTAATTACAACCTTCGTTCCAGATTAGGAGCCCAGTAAAAGCTATCGGTGATTTAATCAAATTAAGGAATAATACTTGCAAAGGTAAATACTTTAACTTATTTCCCCTATACGGGCTTGGGTTACGGTATGTTAATACCGCTTGATTGAGCATTATATTTTCCATCGCTTAGGTGGTTAATTAAATAATATGATCGGCTCATTTAAACAGTTTTGTTTCTTAAAAGCCTTTGGGGGGTTTAATGACCGTTGTCCCGGATATCCTTGGCATCATTTTACGAAATGGCCACGACCATCGACATCCCGGTGTAGGCGTACACCCGGTATATATTGTCGACATTAAATTAAAAGACGTAGCCGTTGGTTTTCATACTACGGTTTTACACAATGTGGTGTGTCTATAAATCTTTAACCCGGCACGACCCGGGCTACTGAACGCATAAAAGAACATGTAATACGTTCACAAGATTTTAATAATTTTCCCAAGTTATAAAAGAGTTTGTGCCTTGTGCATTCAAATCAATTTTAATAATAAACATTTTCAAATGTGTCAGTTGAATGTATTTACCAGTGTAAACTGACGTATTTTCCCCAAAAAGATTAAGTGCAGGTACTATACGAAATTGGCTGGTATTAGCTTCCTAAGCATCACGAATAGTCTCGCAAACTCGATGCCGTATCTGAATGAACAATATTTTATTATTTTGATCCGCTATGGATACATTCGACTTCTGTAATATATTTGATATTACCACCAGAGGTTGAAGTATATATTTATCTTTAAAAGCTTCCGCTGTGCATTTATATAATTGTGTGGTTTGACTATATTGTTGCCAACTACGTCACGGTAATCCCCCACCGGGCCCACCGGTGATACACGTGGAAATCGGGGTGTGACATCATTTGTATGTATGTCCATTCTTCTGAAATTGACACTTAGTTCCATTCCATTCAGCAAGGAATATTGGAGATTGTTGGAGAACATTGATGTCGTTTAGTGAACCGAGCGGTCCACAATACGCATGCCAAAACCATAAATCTTGTGACGCGACCGCTTCGACCATGACTGTTGGGTATTCGTGATCACCTCTCGTATACTGGCATCGTAATGTCGTGGGACACATCCTCCACACAAGATGTGTACAATTAATGCTACCTAACATCCCGGGAATGTGGTGTTTTTCCTTGTGATTTTTGTATTTGGTACGTCTGTGCCTGTTGACCTATGCATGAACTCATCGCCATACATTTAGTTAATGGCGTTGCAAAAAAACTGAAGGTACTCTCACGAAGTCCTTTCGGACATTTGTAAATACTCGTCGTTCTCATCGGGGAGTATTACCGGTCGCATGTTGTTTGTTGGCGGATGTAACTTTTTGTATCGCCGTGAAACTTTTTTTAATCGCCCATCATATCCCTCTTGAAACCAATGATATTGAGTTTCAATATCACCAACCATTTTTAAGAATAAAGGTTTCGACATACGAAAACGATATTTGAATGTTTCATCATCATACTTTGGTTCATCAACAAAATAATCGTTCATAAGATTTTCGTTGCCTTGTATTCGATCACGTTTGACATTTTTTTGGAACAGCCGACAACGTTGTCGTGTCTTCCGCTTCGAGTTCCTCTAGCTTCTCCACAAAATAAAGTAGGCTATTGTCGGTTGAAAAATCGTCTTCGTAATCTTTTGGCGGTAAGTAAATATCTAACTATTCGTAAGAATGATTAGCCATTTAGAATGAAAATGAGTGTAGATTGTAGAGTGAAATGAGCTAGTTATGAGTGAAAATGGGTTGAAAAAGAGATGATTATTTATAAAGTTTAAAAAACAAGTATTTTTTTTTAAATTTTAACGGTCAACCAAAACATTCACAAACTCACACCTCTCATGCGGGTATCCGTGCTGGCTAACGCAACCCCCCAAGCATACTCCTAAGGATGGCGGCGGTGTACAGGATTCAAGCCCGAAACATGCTATCCGGGTAATGCCCTGTCCCACTTAGCCATGTTTGTTGATGATTTAAAAATTGCAAAAACAAAGTTGTGAATAAAATAATTCTACGTGCAAAAAAGATGTATTTTACCAATTATTACCTATATCTACAATGAACATGCCCGGAAATAATGAATTAAAATGATTGGTGGAATTGGTCGATAGTCCAACCGGTGGGTATCATATGCACCCACTAAAGAAAGTTTTTTTTCCCTCACATGGAGGGTAATAGTGTCAGGTACGCTCTCTGTTGGTCCAGTTAAATTATGATTTTGCCTCGTTTAAATTACAATTTTGATATTCATTTTGTTTTTTTCTTCATCTAGCAAAATTACGATTTTGCCCTCAACTCAAATTTATAGTTTTGCCGTTGTTTTTGTTTTTATCCCGTCAAATTACGATTTTTCCGCGGTATAAAATTCATTTTAATGCGTGTTTTGTTTTAATTGGTTGGCTCTATGTAATTTTTTCATTGTTTTAGTTTTTTTAGCAAAAGTATGGTAGTGTTTTGTTATAATAGATTGACTCGATATAATTTTTTTGAGATCGTGTTATTCGTAATAGGTACAAGTAACCGAAACACAAACGTACATGTTATCAGAGGGAAATATTCGGCTTAGTGCCCTGCAACGCGGACAAGCAAAAAACTAGTTGAATAATTGTAACACCCCAAAAACGTTAACAAAAAATAATAATATATATATATAATATTTAATAAAGAACTTAACTAAGTTATTGAAAAATAGTATAATGGTAGTTAAGTATGGGAAAAACTTGAACTTAAACACACCCACAAAGTAAAGGGGGTAAAGGTGTAAAGTATTAAACCTAATAATTAAAAAGAAAAGTTAACCCATAACACACGGATGGTGCGCCTGGGGGATGTCGACCAAGAACAGAAAACACAGGATGAAAACCCTAGCTTCATGAATCAAGCAATTGAATGCTTAAATCAAAAGAAAATCTGATGCATGAGCTCAAATTTCGAATAGCAAGTTCCAATTTGTGAAGTGGTAAGCTTAATTTTCTGAAATTATGATTTGTAGTATGAGGGGTTTAACCCAATCTCAAATTCTTGTAACAATCATGAGGAATCTGAGTTAGAATTTCTTTTTAGAATGAGACTCATGTTGGATTCTAGGTAAATTGAAAGATATTTTTGTATGATACTAATTTATGAAGATGTGCTAGGAATTTGATGATTTGATTAGATATAACTATATGAAATGTTGAAATTTGATGAAGTTGTAATACTTGAATCATAGGCAAAGCGATGTAGGATTAAAGAATTATATGAATTTGTTGATTGTTGATGGGTTATGAGGTGAACTAGTAGGAAATTATGCTTTAAAAACTTGCATATAGTGTCCTATTAATGCGAAACCCGCCAAGTGTTTGATGAAATGCTTAAAAGAATAATATGCATAATTTGGAGGATGAATGAATGAAATTTAGTTGTACTAAATAAATGAATGAATGTGTTGTTATAGGCGTGAAAGAAGAAGGTTCCTACACTAGGAAATCGGAAGGCTCCCAAGATCGAGGTACGTTAGTGTACATCATATTCTATAAAGTTGTCATTTGTTTAATAGTCTCATTTTTGAATTGTGTTGTTATGTTAAAATTGTGAGGTTTGAAATCTATGGTTCTTCGAAAGTAAAAGTAAGATCCGTCATAAACGGATTGTGAGGAATGAATAAGTTATGAAAGATAATGCATCATATCCGGTTCTTTAGTTGAACCGGGTATGGGAAGTTAAGTATGTATTGAATGAAAGTCTACTTGATCCGTCTTTCTCGGATCGGAGTATGAAGTAAGAATGTAAAGAATATGTTTGTTCGTCATGAACGAACCGAATGGAAGTTATGTAATGTTACTAGTATCCGTTCTTAGTGGGTATGTTAAGAAAAGTAGGCTTAGTCTCTACCTTGAGGCAAGCATGTAATGAACCGTTTAACGGTTAGTAAAGTAATTGAATGATGTATTACCGTGAAAGAGACGAATCGATTTATTATTTAGATGTGTTAGTGACGAAATACTAAATTATTTGTTATGTTGAATGTAGGTAAATCCTCAAGCTAGGCGGTCGGACGATTTGGAATGAGCACACTTGATCTACGCCCACTACACGCTTCCGTCATAAGTGAATATAACTGACATCAGGTATAGAGATAAAGAATGATATTTTTATTATTGGACATCAGGTATAGAGATAAAGAATGATATTTTTATTATTGAGTTCTTGCTTGAATACATTAACATATGCCTAATTTATAGTAAACTGAAAACAAGAATAAGGAAAGACAATAAATGGCTGAGCTGGAGTCTTGGGTGTAAAACAGCTGTGATTTGGCTGGAAATCTTCGTAATATTCTTCAGTTATTCTCTTCTTTCCGACACTCCCCCTCAAGTTGAGTAGTGGGATCACCAATACTTAACTTGCTCAAGCAGCTACTGAAAGCGTTTCCGTTGACGGCCTTTGTAAGAATATCTGCGAGTTGATCTTTTGACGATACATATGGGAGTTCTATGATTCTTCCCTCCAGTTTTTCTTTGATGAAATGTCGGTCTACCTCCACATGTTTTGTTCGATCATGTTGTACTGGGTTTTCTGAAATTTGTATTGCAGCCGTATTGTCACACATAACTTTACTAGGTTCTTTTTGAAGAAAACCAATGTCTTCTAGTAGCTTCCTAATCCAAAGAACTTCGCTTAGCCCTCGAGCTATACCTCTAAATTCTGATTCTGCACTCGACAGAGCAACCACCTTTTGTTTCTTACTTCTCCAGGTAACAAGGTTTCCACCGACCAAGGAAAAGTACCCTGATGTTGACCTTCGATTTCCCTTATCTCCTGCCCAGTCTGCATCAGTGTAGAGCTCAACATTCAGATGTCCATTTGTTTTGAACAACACTCCGTAGCCTACGGTCCCCTTGAGATACCTTAAAATTCTCTGAGCAGCTTGCATGTGGGCAACTTGTGATTGGTGCATGAACTGACTTACTACTCCAACCGCATACGCTATATCAGGACGAGTGTGAGAGAGATAAATTAGCTTGCCCACGAGCCGTTGATACCTTTCTTTGTCAGCAAGCTCCCCATTAAGTTCCATGTGAAGGTTGTGATTTACCACCATGGGAGTATCTGCGGGTTTACAATCAATCAACCCGGTTTCGGCTAGAAGATCAAGGACATACTTTCTTTGGCAAATGAAGATCCCCCGTTTAGACCTAAGAACTTCAATCCCGAGGAAATACTTGAGATTCCCTAGATCTTTCATTTCAAATTTTGAAAACAGATTCTCTTTCAGTTGTGCTATTTCTTCTACATCATTTCCGGTAATAATCATGTCGTCTACATATATGATCAAGCAGGTTACAAGGTCGTTTCTTCTCTTGAGGAATAGAGTATGATCAGCATTACTTTGGTGATACCCGTATTCTTTCATGGCCAAAGTGAACTTTCAAACCATGCCCGAGGAGATTGTTTTAGCCCGTATAATGACTTTTTCAACCGACATACTTCCCTTTCTTTAAAACTCTTTGAAAAACCTGGAGGTGCTTCCATGTAGACCTCTTCCGTTAGGTCTCCATGGAGACATGCGTTTGTAACATCAAACTGGTGGAGAGGCCACTCCTTATTGGCTACCACGGAGAAAAGGACTCTGATGGTGTCCATTTTTGCAACCGGAGAGAATGTCTCAGAGTAATCGATCCCATATGTCTGAGTGTAACCCTTGGCTATGAGCCGAGCTTTGTATCTTCCAATGGAACCATCTGGTTTATATTTAATTGAATACACCCACCAACACCCAACGGTTTTCTTTCCTTTAGGAAGAACGCACTTCTCCCACATGTTGTTTTTCATAAGAGCACACATCTCCGTTTCCATTGCTTCCTTCCATTTCTTCTTACCCCGGGCTTCCTTTACGGAACTCGGTATTTGTTCAGAGTATAGTGAGATAACAAATGCTTTCGCACTGTTAGATAAGTTTCCGTCAACCATATTGGCTGTATGATACCTTGAATTTCTGGTTTCCCTTTCTGGGGAGTACCGTTTTGGAGGAACCCCTCTATTGGCTCTAGGAGGTAAAACGTATGTTCCCGGTGTTGTTCCAGAGCCTCCATCATGTTGTTCATTAGATTCGACTTCTCCTTGGACTTCGTTTATTTGTTCAGCAATCTCCACCTGTTCCATTGTCCCAGGACTTTCCTGATTGTTAGTGGTATCTGGATCAAATTCAGGCACATTTCCAAGGTTTGGAGAGTCACTTACCTCGAACACCAGTCTGGATGATTCTTGGGTGAGACTTTTGACAGGCTTAGTATGTGTGGATGTAGGAGATGACTGATCATCGCTTGCAGATGGAATCCACTTCAACCAGCTCAGTGAGTCTTCATGTTCTATCTCCCCCCTGACCACTGAGATGGGACTGATAGTAATATTCTGTTTCAAGAAAATCGCAGTGAACAGTGGTAATTACACGACGTCGTGATGGGTTATAACATCGGTATCCTTTCTGATTCACCCCATAACCAACAAAGACACATTTTTCGGCACATGGATCAAGTTTGGATCGTTCGGTTTTGGGTATATGGGGAAAACGGTACACCCAAAGACACGAGGTGGTAAGGTAAGAGGTGGGGGTAGTTTGGTGAATGTGGATAAGGTATCTAGGGGAGTTTTTAGGTCAAGGTCTTTGGTCGGTAAACGATTAAGGAGATACACATCTGTGTTTATAGCTTCGGGCCAAAAATATTTAGGGACTTTGGATTCAAGCATAAGGGCTCGGGCCATTTCTACCAAAATACCATTTTTCGCTCAACTACACCATTCTGTTCTGGGTGTTTTGGGCAAGTGGTTTGGTGAATCATTCCCTTCTCTTGAATAAATTGTTTCATGGAGGTATTAACGTACTCCCCTCCATTATCAGATCGTAAGATCTGAATGTTGGTTTTGAACTGAGTTTGGACAATGGTGTAAAACAGTCTAAATTTGTCAAAGACTTCAGATTTGTGTTTTAAAAAATATACCCATGTCATCCGGGTACAGTCATCAACAAATAATAGGAAGAAACGAAGATTTTGACCTCCATTCGTTTCAGCTGGACCCCAAACATCAGAATGTATTAGTGAAAAGGGTTCACTAACCCTAGTGTTACTTGGTTTGAAAGGTTTTTTATGGCTTTTGGCTAAGGCACATGTTTCACAATCTAATTTACTGTTTGACGGGAAGAGTTTAGGGAGTAAAAGATGTAGATACCCGGCGGAAGGATGCCCTAATCTCCTATGCCAAAGCCATGCTTCTCTACTCTTTGTTCAGTGAGCAAGCATCGCAGTCCCTGACTGAGTCACTGATCGGAGTGTCGCGCTCCGGTCAAAGATAACATTTATAAGCCCTATTTACCCTTAACAAATAGCTAGTGGTAGCAAGGGGTCGAACCACGAAGAGTATGTGGTTTGCGAATGGACTTGATTGATTTTAAAGGTTTGTCACAATTATGAAGCTTACTAGATTGTTTTTATGAATTTTGTTGGTTAAGAAAATGGGTCGGAATGAACCGACAATTTGGTTTTAATTATTAGCTAACAAGAACTTAAACAAATGCACGGAATTGTAACTGATGGTTTAAAACAAGATACGTAAACACAAATCACACCCGGGTTTCGGATTAATAAGTATCTAGAGTTATTTAGCATGAACGGTTTGATTATTTTATGAACACCAATGATTTTTGAGTTTGTAAATTGAAAACCTAATTGTAGACATCAACAATCATCTAACATACGCAAATGGTGCAAGAAAACCTTCACAATATGAATTAAAGACAATTGTATGTTTTATAAATCAAGAACAATGAACAAACCCTAGCACGAATCAAAACTCATAGTAGTAATCATCTCTCAATGTCAATGATGCAAGAAAATCTTAACAATTTCGAGTTCAAAACAATACTAACAATCAATCCACACAATTTCAATCAAAAGATTACAAAATGTTTATATCAAACCAAAGCATGAAAAATTAAACCCTAGAAAACTCACAACCTTTCACCCGGGGATGATCTTGAAGAAATTAGCCACTCATGGTTGATGATTAATCTTCAAAACTTGATAGAATATGATAATAGATCACTTGGAACCTTCCAAACTCTCTCAAAATCTCCTAACGGAAGTCTAGAATAGAGTGTGTGTAACTGCCCTCCCGAAAATGGGTTCAAAATTCATCAAAAGAAAAGTTTCCCCAATTTCACGCTGGGACCAGCGTCTGGGACGCTGGTCTGGGCGTCTGGGACGCCGGTCTCTAAAGTCTTTGTCCGGTTTGCGCCGTTTAGCTCTGTTTTTCGCTCCCGTTATTCCTAACTTCATTCCCGAGATCCGTTAAGCTTTCAAAATACACCTTAAACATGTCAAGGCCTGCAAAATACAAACCATCTCAAAGTAGTGTATTCTAAAACTCAATTTCACATAAATCGGTAAGATTAAACACGTTAAGCTTTGGAAGTTTACCAACCCATCACATCCCCACACTTATCATTTGCTTGCCCCCAAGCAAACTCATTCATTACCATCTAACCTTTAAAAGCATCACATTTTCCTTCCATTACCAGTTCTCAGACGCGGTCAATAGTCATACCCTAACTCACAAGACTTACAACCTATCAATAGATCTCTATTTCAGTGAGTACAATGATGCAACATTTATTAAATAAAGAAATTGCCCAACCAAGTCTAACTAATCTTCAAGTTTCACATGCATTCACACCCCTCACAATGGCTCTCTCCTCTCCATTTGAAATAAAAAGAAAACTAGTTAGGGTGCACTAGTATAAATACACTCAAAGACCAAAATACAAAACTTGTTTTAATATGCTTGACTGACAATCATGCTTTCACCAACGAATACGAACAATGCACATATCTAAAGGACTTAGGGGCTTTTGTGTGGTTTTTTTTTTTTGAATAAGGTGAGGAATTATGGTGGTATAAGGGTGGTTAAAGGTAAGAAACACGAATCCGGATACAAATCCTTATTTATTTCTACAAAACGACTACAAGTGGGTAAATGTGACCCATAACTTTATTGCTTTTCACAACCTTTCATTTGGTTGCGTTTTTCTTTTCTTTTTTTTCTTTTTTTTAACATGGATAGCATACAAGGATTGTGGGTTGTGGTGATATGGTGACGAGTGGGTTTAGCAAGTGAATGGATGGGTGGTTGAAAAGTGGCTACTACGGGTAGATTTTAAGGTGACATGATAATCATAAGAGGGTAAGGTGGGAGGATGTCCTAAAAGCCTTTATCATCTATGTGCAAATATTCAATTCGTGGTTTCCACATGCATCAAATCAGTCAAGTTCTCAAACAAAGCATTGTATAGGCCTACTCTCAAACAATCAATAAATGCAAATAAGCAAATATGTATAAGTATTCAAGAAGAGGCTCAAGATCTCACAAACAAAAAGGATTGGGTTACCGATGTGACACATGTGTTACTTTACAACTTGTTATTCCTAGCTAGGCAATTCTATAAATTTTTTCTCAAAAACTCTCACTGAAAAGGCTTTATCAAGGAACTTAAAGAGTTTATGACCATGACTAGTGACCAACATCTATGCTCTGGAAGGTAAACAGTTAATAGTGCTTGTTGGTTTTCAAGTTTTTGATTGAGTTGCTTAAGGGCGACATTTACAAAATTTTCCATTTTTTCAAAAATTATCAACAAAATTTCCCCCATCCCCACACTTAGGATACAATGTCCCCAATGTATGTGAGAAGAAGGATTTTTACCATTCAAGCGCCATTTCTATTCCAAGATTCACCCCCAACACCCATTAACCAACACAAAAATTAACATTCCCAACACAGTTTTTTTTTAAACACCACCAAAGATAAAACACACCAAAACAAATAAAATAAGGGAAACAAAGTACAATTAGTTCGCAACCACACATATAGTATCAGACCATGCAAAAATAAAAGATGAGAGAACAAGCACATGGACCTGATCAACGCGCAGGTATGATCAGAGAGTGCCTGACGAACCACCCGGCTGGTAGTCATCCGGGCCATACTGACGATCATATGGTTGAAGTGGCACCTCATCCCCAAAGTACTCCCGCATCATAGCTTTGACCTCCTTGAGTGTGCCTTCAGGATCGACCAGATTAGTTGAATGCCCAGGTTGCTGCAAAGGTATCCATCTAGATGAGTGTGTTTTAGGAACGGGGTATGGGGCTTTGCCTCCTTGATAAGGAGGAAGCTGTTCCCATGGAACTGGTCCTGGGTTGGGTACAAATGTTCTGCCAGCATACCACTCTTCATATTTCCTTCTCTTTTCTGCATCTACATGGCGGGCATTGATATCCTCTTGAATCATCCAAGCCTGAGCAAGTGCATGCTGATCCTGTCTCTCTATCAAATCCTTCATCATTCTCCTCTGTGACTCTTGATGTCGGGTATCTCTGTCCCACATCATCTGCACATGTCTTTCCCAGCTGTTGTATTCGGGTGGCCTCCTCTTCACTACCAACACCTCAATCTCTTTCTTATACTGTCCCGTCTTCCTATCAATCTCATCACCATCACTTTCTTCACTCTCTTCCTCTTCTGTATCCTCCATCTCTTCTTCTATCTCATCAACCGGTGGCACATCGTCTCTTTGACCCTTTAAACTTTGCCCCATTACCCTATCCTTCAAAACATGATGTGTATCAGTAAGGGTGTATCTCCAATCCTTCTTATCTAAGCCGTTCAAGGATAAGAATCGATGAGTTTTGTGTACATGATAAATATTGTTACTAAGACATCCTTGAACCCTCATCAAATGTGTGATTAACCGGCAGTGAGGGATGAAACACCTGTCATAACTGTTTCTGCTTTCCCAAACATTGCTCATAATCAGGTGCCTTAAAGAAAGTCTCTCAGTTCCCGCCACTAATGCACATAAAACCCTTAACTCATACAATCTCATGTTTCCTTTATCTCCTAGGCGAGGTATCACATTATGCCCAGCGATAACCGCACATAATTTCGGGAGAATATTCATCTCTCGCCTAACCCACTTCGTTGTCCCCGGTCGAAACAACAAATCCTTCATATTCTGGTCAATCTCCTCACCATGATTCTACTTGTAGATTTCCCTATCGGGTGGATAATAGTACGTACCTTCCTCCTTTGTATCAAAATTACCCACCTGTCGAATGGTATCAAATGACATCTCCATTGTCTTCCTTCCAACCTTCCCCTTAAGAGTTGTTGTACGTGGAGGATTATTCCCCTCATCCTTTTCTAAAGTTGCCATCCATTGCAAAATGGCGTCTCTTGGGATATTATTATCCCCTTCTTCATCCCTATAAACCAAACATGCCTCCCAACCGAGCCTTTCAAAACACTCTTCCACCTTCAACGGTCTAAAATCTTCAACTTTAATAGCTTTCTCAACCACCAACACATTATCTAAATTTGATACTTTTTCCTTCAGCTTCTTGTGATTAAATCTTTTTGACACACCCCTTTTAAATCACACAACCAGTTCTTCCTCGTCCACTTTGGTTCGGGAACTTGTACCGTTTCAGATTCGGTTATTTGAGTACCCTTTTTCTGTCTTTTACTAGCCGGAGGCGTCGAAGATGATGCTTTATCCTTTCCTTTCTTTGAACCTGTGATTCTCATGATGTTCCTACAATTATACATAGGGGTTTTGTAATATCACTAAACCCTTTTATAAACCTCCTATAAAACCCTTTATGACCCAAAAACGATCGAACGCCCTTAACACTCGTGGGATAAGGCAACGTAGATATGACTTGTACCTTTGCTCGATCCACCTCTATCCCACGACTCGAGACGACATGCCCCAACACAATCCCTTCTTGAACCATAAAATGGCTCTTTTCCCAACTCAAAACCAAATTCTTTTCAACACATCTTTTTAAAACCTTTTCGAGTTGGTCAAGGCATGCGTCAAACGATGACCCAAATATCGAGAAATCATCCATGAAGATTTCCAAAGACTCCCCCACCATATCTGAAAAGATACTCATCATACACCTTTGAAAGGTGGCGGGGGCATTACATAATCCAAATGGCATTCGCCTAAATGCGAATGTGCCATACGGACACGTAAAAGTGGTCTTTGATTGGTCTTCCGGATGAATGGCAATTTGATTGTAACCGGAATAACCATCCAGAAAACAATAAAACTTTTGTCCGGCCAATTTCTCAACTATTTGATCAATAAAAGGTAAAGGAAAATGATCTTTGGAAGTTGCAGAATTCAACTTCCTATAATCAATACAAATACGCCACCCGGTTACCGGCCGAGTAGCTACCTTTTCACCTGCGTCATTTTTGACGACTTGAATACCTGCCTTCTTAGGAACTGTTTGTGTCGGGCTCACCCACTGGGTATCGGAAATGGGGTATATAATACCCGCATCTAGCCATTTCAATACCTCCTTCTTAACCACTTCCCGCATGTTCGGATTCAGTCTCCGTTGTGTGTCACGAGAAGGATTAATGCCATCTTCTGTGATGATTTTGTGCATCACCACCGAGGGACTAATTCCCTTCAAATCCGCAATGGTCCACCCAATAGCGGCTCTATGAGTGACCAAAATTTTCATCAGCTTATCTTCTTACTCCCCGGTCAAGTTAGATGCAATGATGACCGGAAGCGTGCTACCCTCACCCACATAAGCATACTTAAGATGCTTGGGTAGCGCCTTCAACTCTACCACCGGAGGCTCTTCCAATGATGGCTTCAACTTCGTGTCGATGCTTTCCGGAAGGCTTTCCACTTGGTGTGTCCAAGTGGGCCTTCCTTCCCTAACCGCTAATACCTCCAACTCTTTCATCTCTTCATCCATGCTCTGATTTGTTTCTCCTTGTAACCTGTCAAACATGAAACGTTCCTCTATTGTGTTTTCCTCTTCGACACTACTGTCGCATAGAGGTATACACTCGTCAACGATGTCCGCCATGTAACATTCATCGCCAACTAGAGGATCCGTTAATCTTGAAAAGACATTTAACCGCAACCGACGGTTACCAAAAGTCATGTCGACCGTGCCCGATTTGCAATTAATTTGGGCATTCGATGTTGCCAAAAATGGTCGACCAAGGATCACCGTTGGTTGCTTGGTTCGGTCCAAAGAAACATAATCTAACACAAGAAAGTCCACCGGATAGTAAAAGTCCTCGACCTTGACTATTACATCCGTGACTATCCCACGGGGTAGTTTAGGAGTCAAATCGGCTAACACCACGGTGGTGTTAGACACTTGAAGTGGACCAAAATCGTATTGGTCATATAAACTACCCGGCAAGATGCTCACACTTGCCCCAAGATCCAAAAGTGCCCGTGTCATTTTGAATTCACCCACTTGTATAGAAATAATGGGCGCCCCCGGATCTTGAAGTTTTGGTGGAAGTGCACCCGAAAGAATTGAACTCACATTTTCGGTTAAATCAAGTTTCTTAGGAAACTTGTGAGTCCTCTTTTGGGTACATAAATCCTTCAAGTATTTAGCATATGAAGGTATTTGCTTAATGGCATCTAAGAGTGGTAAGTTAATTTTAACTTGTTTAAAAATTTCCCACATCTCTTCTTGATGTGGACCTCTTTTGTTTACCACTTTCTTAGATGGTCCCAACAAAGCTTCGGGATAAGGGGCGGTATTAACCTCCACGCCCTTTTCCTTAGCCTTTGGGACGGGAACGGTCACAACAGGTGTATCTTTATTAAATTTTAAATCATTTTTATTTTGACCCGTTTGACCGTTATTACCATCATCATCACTCGCATCTTCCACCACCCCTTCAACAAACTTGGGTGGTGGTGGCTCAACACCGTTATCTATCACTCGACCACTACGTAAAGAAATTTTATTTATTGGTACCTCACGTGTGTTTTTCGAGCTCGACCCTTGATGCTTAGGGTTCACCGTGGTGTCGCTTGGAAGTCCTCCTCCACTTCCGCGAATTTGAGCCATCTCTTGAGCAAGTTGCCCCACTTGCTTCTCCAACGCCTTATGGGATTTATCTCGTACCTCAAACTCTTTCTTCATCTCTTGATTTGAATGATTGATAGCATTCATAATAGCATCAAATTTCGAATTTATCGAGTCATCACCTTGAGAGTTTGAAGCACTACTCCCATTTCCGCCTTGGTTGTAACCTTGTTGATAATTACCTTCACGGTTTTGATACCCTTGGTTACCCCCTTGATTGTAATTCCTTTGGTAACCCCCTTGGTTACCACCTTGACGATTGTTATATGAGGACCCACCTTGACCTCCTTGATTACCCGATTGAAAATTCGGGTTCATTTGGTTTGAAGCATTACCATATCGGAAATTAGGGTGATTTCTCAAGCCCGGATGGTAAGTGTTGGAGTTCATGTCATATTGCTTCCTATCTCCATACACTTGGTTGACTTCCTCGGTGTAGTCACTCGACCCTGTTGGACGTTGTTCCGCTCTATGTCCAATATCACCACACTCTTCACATACCTCGAATTGAACCGCATTCACTTTTTTTTTTCATTCGAGCCATTTCCCGCTCTAAGGTGGAAATTCGATCTTTAGAGTCGAGATCAGGAAGTGACCGGGAAATGGGATGCTTCTTAGCTCGATCAGCCGATTCTTTCTCTTTCGACCGTTTACTCATCCGTTCCAAGAACTCCCAATCAACATCTTCATGGTTGCTTAGAAGGGTCCCATTGCTTGTTGATTCAAGTCGGTTCCATATGTTGTCATCTAGACCCCGTACAAAGCACTTGACCAACTCCCACTTCTCTATTTGATGATGTGGGCATCTCCGCATCATTTCTTTAAATCTTGTAAAGGCTTCATGCAACAGTTCGCCCGATAATTGGCGAAAAGACCTAATTTCATCACGAGCATCGTCGGTCTTTGCCATAGAATAATATTCATCTAGAAACGCTTGTTGCATTTCTCCCCATGTGCGAATGCTATTGGCCGGGAGTGTAAGGAACCATTGCTTCGCTTTGTCTTTCAATGAGAATTGGAACAAGCGAAGTTTAACCTCCTCTAGTGCGAAGTTGTGCCCCCCGATAGTGTTGCAAACCGAAGAAAATTCCGCCAAATGCGTATATGGTTCATCATTAGACCTCCCGTTGAAGTGAGGAAGTATATTTATGTAATGCGGTTTACAGTCAAACATCCTCCGTTCGCATACTATCGGAGAGTCATTTTCAGTAACTATTGGTCGGAATCGGTCATTCACTCCCCGTGGAGGTTGTTGACGATGATAAGGACCGTTGACCTCTTGATCACCCAATCTTCGGTTATCCCTTCTATCATCCCTTCTTTCATTCCTTCTCTCATTCCTACCTTGGTTACCTCTTTGATTGCCACCCCCCACAAAACGAGGAATCCGGTTATGGTGAGCATTGTTGTTATTGTTGCGACCTTCACCATTCCGGTTCCGTTGATAATCGTTCAGTGGCTGACGGTTGTTCTCATAACCATCATTCCTTTCGTTCCCATAACCATAACCATAACCGTCATCTCCAACATAATTGGCATTTTGATAGCCAAATTCTTCATCTTCATATCCTCTTGCATTGTAGCCGTTACCCCGATTTAGATACGCCCAATCTTCATCATCATCCACCCGATCATCATAATAACCCCCATCATCCGAATTTTCTGTACGAACACTCACATGTTCCGGCGATTGATAACCGGGAACACTATAAGGTTCGTCATCGGGGATTGCATTCCTCAAATCGTCGATGTTGAAAAATGGGTCTTCATTCGTGGGATTGCCACGATCACGATTACCTCTACGGTCGGAATTGACATTCCGATCATCAAGGTTGATGGGTAAAGAAGCTTGTCTGTGAAGATTTTGTTGTTGGGGTGTCCGTTGGTTGTTATTGAGATTTTGGTTTCTGAAAGGTGGTGTGGGTGGTCTAGAATTGGTGTTACCACCCGGTTGTTCTTGAGGTATAGGTTGAACATTTTGGGCGGGATGAAAGTTTCCTCGGGAATGGAATTGATTTTGATTGAGGTTTTGGTTTGAGTTGAAGTTTTGATTGGAATTGTGGTTCGCCATTGAATCGGTTTCAATGGTCGGTGTGAGTGGTGGTGTTGTGGTGGCTTGATTAGAAGCAAGTGTTGCTTCTAACCGGCTTGCTAGGTTTCTTCTTGCGACTCTTTCGATTTCCGGTTCGTAGACTAAAGGTGAAGTCCGCCCGGAGTTCCGCGTATGCATGCACTACCTATAACCTACACAAGTAACACACCCCGCGTAACAAGGAGAAAGACAGGTACAAAAAGAAAGCTAAACAAATTATTCAGATAATCACACAAATTCAAACAATATCCAAACACAAAGCACACGCACTCCCCGGCAACGGCGCCAAAATTTGATCGGAGTGTCGCGCTCCGGTCAAAGATAAAATTTATAAGCCCTATTTACCCTTAACAAATAGCTAGTGGTAGCAAGGGGTCGAACCACGAAGAGTATGTGGTTTGCGAATGGACTTGATTGATTTTAAAGGTTTGTCACAATTATGAAGCTTACTAGATTGTTTTTATGAATTTTGTTGGTTAAGAAAATGGGTCGGAATGAACCGACAATTTGGTTTTAATTATTAGCTAACAAGAACTTAAACAAATGCACGGAATTGTAATTGATGGTTTAAAACAAGATACGTAAACACAAATCACACCCGGGTTTTGGATTAATAAGTATCTAGAGTTATTTAGCATGAACGGTTTGATTATTTTATGAACACCAATGATTTTTGAGTTTGTAAATTGAAAACCTAATTGTAGACATCAACAATCATCTAACATACGCAAATGGTGCAAGAAAACCTTCACAATATGAATTAAAGACAATTGTATGTTTTATAAATCAAGAACAATGAACAAACCCTAGCACGAATCAAAACTCATAGTAGTAATCATCTCTCAATGTCAATGATGCAAGAAAATCTTAACAATTTCGAGTTCAAAACAATACTAACAATCAATCCGCACAATTTCAATCAAAAGATTACAAAATGTTTATATCAAACCAAAGCATGAAAAATTAAACTCTAGAAAACTCACAACCTTTCACCCGGGGATGATCTTGAAGAAATTAGCCACTCATGGTTGATGATTAATCTTCAAAACTTGATAGAATATGATAATGGATCACTTGGAACCTTCCAAACTCTCTCAAAATCGCCTATGGAAGTCTAGATTAGAGTGTGTGTAGCTGCCCTCCCGAAAATGGGTTCAAAATTCATCAAAAGAAAAGTTTCCCCAATTTCACGTTGGGACCAGCGTCTGGGACGCTGGTCTGGGCGTCTGGGACGCCGGTCTCTGAAGTCTTTTTCCGGTTTGCGCCGTTTAGCTCTGTTTTTCGCTCCCGTTCTTCCTAACTTCATTCCCAAGATCCCTTAAGCTTTCAAAATACACCTTAAACATGTCAAGACCTGCAAAATACAAACCATCTCAAAGTAGTGTATTCTAAAACTCAATTTCGCATAAATCGGTAAGATTAAACACGTTAAGCTTTGGAAGTTTACCAACCCATCAGTCACCTCATCCACATAGTATAAGCCCTGTCGTTCAGTGCCACGCCCAATTATCTTTCCAGTTCTGATGTCCTATAAGATACAAAAATGAGGATGCATTGGAACTGTGCAATTGAGTTCCTTTGTAACATGACTTATTGATAACAATTTGGTGTTAACGAAGGAACATATAAACAATTTGACAATCTCAGATTGGGAGATATTTCGACAGTTCCTCCTCCCTTTACTAAAGCGTTTTCGCCATTTGCAGTCTTGATGTGGGTTCTGTTTGGTTTCTTTGTAGACACGAAGTCTGATGACTCGTACGTCATCGTATCAGTGGCTCCACAATCAAAAATCCAAGAACTGACTTGATCACCACTTTGCTGTGTTGTTAAATAGGCTTCCCCACTTATTGACGGATAGTCTTTCAACAACTCATAATTCCTATAGTTAATCATTTGCAAAATCCTCCCATTTTAAAAAAAATGTTGTTTTAAATAAAATAAAAAAGATTTCCCAAAAAGTGATGACAATCCCTTTTATTTCCTTCCCTTCACGTGCCTCCCCTTTATGACAATCCCCTTTATTTATCTTTCTTCTTCACATAGAACCAAAAAACCTAGCCCCTACACATTTTAGAGAAGAGAATCAGAGAGAGAGGCGAGATGGAGGCCTTTGGTTTACGGTTGCCATCAACAGCCGCGTATGACAGTGAAAAACCACTGGAACCCGACGCTGAAGCGGAAGTGTGCTGTGGTGGTTGACGCCGGAGATGAGAAGCCGACGAGTGTTCCGCGGCGGTCGGAGAACGATGTGACATTTACGATGTCTGGCTCTCCGTCGGGATCTGACGGTTACGCTGAAGCGTATGCGATTCCGGCAACAATGACGGTGGTTGTACGGCGGTGAAGTGTGGCCGAAACAAAAAAAACCTTGGAACCTTTCTGTTCCTACAGTGGTTGTATTGGGCTGAGTGCTTTCTCCGAGATAGCGAAGATGCAGCGGTTGTTTGTTTGATTTTTGAGAGTTTGATTTTGGTTTTTTGGGGTTGGATTTGCTGGGATAGATTGTAGATGATGAGCAAAGTGTTTCAAGGATCAGAAACCTGGCTCTGATACCATGACATCAGGTATAGAGATAAAGAATGATATTTTTATTATTGAGTTCTTGCTTGAATACATTAACATATGCCTAATTTATAGTAAACTGAAAACAAGAATAAAGAAAGACAATAAATGGCTGAGCTGGAGTCTTGGCTGTAAAACAGCTGTGATTTGGCTGGAAATCTTCGTAATATTCTTCAGTTATTCTCTTCTTTCCGACAATAACATGGTCTAAACTTTTAGTCTTATGTACTTTAAATTGTGTAGTATTTCAATGTCCTTATGGTTTGGTTTAAAACTTATTAGTGGTAGTCTTGTTGTAAACAACTTAAAAGTTCCGTTTTGGGTTTTTGTCAAGGATTTTTTATGTACAAATGGTTTACCGTATAAAACAGGTGTTAGTGGTCTATTTACGTACGGGTCATGCCGAAATTTCTAACATCTATTATCCACGTTAAGATCTTTTGTAAATGATAAGTTAGGGGCGTTACAAGTTGGTATCAGAGCCTAGGTTTGAGGGATTCGAGCAAAAGTAGTAGTGCTCGAACTCAAACCGACGGCTCGCTCGAAAGTGTGCTCGCTCCAAGACCGCTAAGAGGTAAAGATTTAAATTTTTGGTAAATATAAGTATGTACAACGTGTTCACGGCATAAGTTTAAAGTTATGTATGCTAAGAAATGATAATGTGGGTAAAATGAGAAGTCTTGGGCCCCGTGTGGTTGAAAACGGACCCGGGTGTCACACCCCTATTTTCCACGTGTCACCGGTAGGCCCGGTGGGGAGTATCGTGACGTAGTTGATATCATCATAGTCAAACAACACAAAATTAAAATGCACAGTGGAAGCAAAAGATAGATTTATTTCAACCGAATAAATATTGTAATATTAAGTATCACAAACAGTTGAAATGATCCACAGGCGGATCAAAAGAAAAAGGAAACTTGTTCAACAGATTTATTTGCATCCAAGCTTGCGAGACTCTAAACGATGCTAAGGAGAGGCCAACCTATTACGCGTAGTACCTGCACTTAATCTTTTTGGGAAAATACGTCAGTTTACACTGGTAAATACAATTTAACTAACTCATTTTAAAAAGGTTTAAAATTGATTTGAATGCACATGGCACAAAAAGATTTTTATAACTTGGGATAATTATTTGAATATAAACTTGTAAAAGGTTTACATGTTTCCTATGCGTCCAGTAGCCCGGGTTTACGCTGGGTTAAAGATCAATAGACACACCACATGATATAATCCCGCCGCAGTTTAACTCAAACCGGCGGTTATACCTTAATATTTATGCACAACGGGTGTACGCCTACACCCGTATGCTTAGGTCGTGGCCATTTCGTAAAATGATGCCAAGGATATCCGGGACATGGTCATTAACCCCCCAAAGGCTTTAAGCAAACAAAACAATTTTAATGGGTCATTTCAATGATTTAACCTACATTTGATTAAAGATTCAATGCCCGACCAAGCGGTATTTTATATACCGTACCCCAAGCCCGTATAGGGAAAATAAGTTAAAAGTATTTACTTGAGCAAGTATAGTCACAATAAGCAAGTGCAAATATCTTTTACTGGATCTCCTATTCTGGAACGAAGGTTTATAATAACCTATTAGAATCTTAACGGGTCTTTAATTTAGCCTAAGCTTAGACCGGTTAGTTTTATAGAAAGAATACGCTTCAAACGCATAATAAAGCGAAGAGCGGTTTAGAATGTGGTTTTGACCCGACAAGCTTGCATGCTTGTTTAATATGGGTAACTTAAACACATTCTGGATTTTGAGACAAGAACGATATGGTTTGACCCGTTTCGGCTAATATGTGTAAACTAGTTACATAAGTCGATCCGAATGCGGAAAGTGCGTAACGAGTAACCATATGAATCATATACAAGTTCCCTGAGTTAATATGCACTAAATATGTTGTGACATCAGTAAGATATCTTCTATTATGCCCAAAATAATTTTAAACTCAAACTATGCCTCATAAGGGCATTTTGGTCTTTTTAAAGGGTATAAAAGAGTTTAATTAGTAACCTGAGTTACAGGTCTGAATAAATCAGTACATATACTCATTTTAATGGGTTATAACAGTAGGGTATCATATATATGTGAAATTTATTAATTATAACCATACTATGCACCGAATGGGCATTTTGGTAATTTCACATAAGCCTAAAAGGTTAAAACTGGAAATCTGATTTTAAAACCTTTGTTTACTGTTATAATATAAAAATTTACTGAATATATCAGTAGGTATCAAACCTTATATATATAAACTAGTTTTGATACATACTATGTTGTAAAAATGCTTAAAAAGGCGATTTGGAGCCATTTCCGGGTTTTGTATAGAAAGCTGATATTTTTAATATTCCAGAAGGCTCAAAATAATTTATTTAACATATTGAATCAGTAGAAAAAGGTTTGAGGTCAAAAGGATTTATAAAACTCATTTTATAGCCCGAAAGGGCAAAACCGGCAATAACCGAATTAAGCTTAAAACTCTAAGTTATGCTCAGCCTAAAAATAAATAAAAATCTCCAAAAATCCCAAAATATTATTTTATATCAGTAGGTAAAAAGTTTTGTATAAAAATTTGGGTTTAGATAGGCTATATGCTAATTATGCCATTTATTTACTAAAAAGGCTTCTAATGAGCATAACTCTAAATCTAGACCTCAAACTGGTATCAATTTTTTGGTACAAGTTTATAAATCAGTAACTAAGGTGTCTACTCCTTTATATTTTCAAAAATCATAATTTAAGGTGAAAAGGGCATAATAGTCAACATTTAGGCGATTAACGGAAACTTGGATAATAATCGGATATCTAATGAACCAGGTTGTATAATCACAGAGGGTTATACTAACATGTAACTAGGTCCAAAAGAAGCTCCAAGGCAATCCTAAATTGGCTTAAACGGGTCAGAATTGAAAGTCAAAGCATAAGTCAAATTATGCGACTTTCGGTTCCAAACCGAGCCTAAACTGAAAATTGTCGAGTTGAACATGTTTAGACATGTTCTTATATTAATTACCAAGTTATATTAATGATAAAACAGGTTACATGGATCCTACATTGCTAGTTATGTATTAATTTGAAATAAAGCTTCATGTTTACTTTTTGTAATTAGCATTGACCCGACAACTGACATAGTTAGAGTGGGAATCTGAGAATACCCTTTTAAGGGTTTATTACCCATATAATTACCTACTTATAGGTATTCTTCATTCGCGATTTGACTGGATAATTATTGTTTAATCTCGAAGTCAAACCTTAATTACGACGGTTTGACTTTTAGCTAATTAACTAAGCTAAACTAAATTAAAGAGGATTAAGGACACTTACAAGAGTCCTAAGTATGCTTAGTGATGCTAAGAAGGTGTGTTGCTGATCAGAGGAGCTCCAGAAAGTGTCTTGTGTGACACCTGTGTCACCGCGACCATCAAACAAATACCAAGCCGATGAAATATTGTATTTCATACTTGGGATCTTGTATAAATATGTGTATGTTTTGCACATATCAATTATTGTTCAAATTCAAGCTCTACATCGCTTTCTGGAGCATTATACGCAAACTGGTGCGTAAACGTACTCAGTTTATTGCGACAAATACTCCGGAACATCAACATACACTCAACGTACCTTAAATAACCTCTACATAACTTAGAAATAAGTTTTGAAGAATTTGGTATAGCAAAAACAAGTTAATTCGCTTACAGGGACTAAACTTGACAAACTGCGAAAGTATGCCAATCTGAACTATAACGAACATTCCGGAACATGTCCATAAGTTAAACATACCATAAATATCCTTTACATGGCTTAGAAATAGGCTTTGAGGGGTTTAGTATGCTAAAATAAACTTCTGGGTCATTCAGGGACTAAAAGTGTCAAAAAGTGCACAAGTTTGCACTTTCGCGCATAACTTACGTTCTGAATACATCCGGACATCCAAAAATTTATGTAAGCATCCTTATATTATGCCTTAGTGTTTGGCATGAGAAAAATCCATTCGTCGCGTCATTTGGATCGTCTTTCACGCTTATGCGCATTCCGTCGTAATTAAGCGAACATCGCGATCGTACGGCCAAACGAACCGACATCCGACATATTTTTGGGCATGTTTCATGTCCACAATGTTTAGGCCTCATTTTAGGGCCTTAAAGATGGCTTTACAGGTCTTAGAAGGGCTGGAAATAGCTTAAACACGCAACAGGGACCAAAAGTGTAAATTCTGCAAGTGGTGCAGATCAGAGAGGGCCAGGCGGCCCGCGTGAGTTTTGCCCAAATATGAGGCGGGCCGCGTGGGGATGTCTGACAGAAAGATTTCGCATTAAATGCAGAATCTGGCCTTTCGTTCGATCAAGGGGCAATGCCTTTTCACCCAATGAAGAGCCAAGGGTCAAGTTCACTGAACTTATCCACTGGACACATGTACGCACGTGATCAAGGCTCGATATTCGATAAAACGATCCTAACGGTTCCACTTTTCCTATAAATACCCCCCCCCCTTTAGTGTAAAAATCACAAAATCAGATCTTGAAGCTCTAAGTTGAAACCATTGTTTCATACCTGAGCTATTTGGTCTTGATTTGCACTCGGGGACCCTCCGTAAGTCTTCTTTCGCTCTTTTATTCGCTTTTCGAGTCCGGAAGTCAACGTTTAGTTGACTTTCTGCATTGACCAGCTTATGGTCGATGCGAAGTTCATGGAACTTCATAACGTGAGCATGATCACGATGGTTATGGTCCATAGTGACCATACCTACTGATCACCACGTTATCTAGGCTCAGTGACGAGTCGTAGTTTCGGCCAAAATGTGCATTCTTGTATATTTTGTAACCAAACTACTCATGAGCATCAAAGCCGTTTGTTTTGATGTCAAACCTGTTTTCAAACTTAGTTAAGCATGTTCTAACATGCTTAGCTCGTCACTTTTAGTTTAGTGCTTATATAGGGTCGTAAGGTAAGCGATCTAAACCATCGCTTATACTTTCGAACCCGACCCATTTGGTCGGTCATTAGGACCTGACCAAACACATTAGGTGACCATAGCTATAACCTTCCGAGGTTATACCTTGTGGTCACGATGTTAGGCGTTCCAGACGCGTTCTACGCGAACGACGCGTAAGGTAGCATAAGCTACCTAAACGGGTCGTGATGGACCGTAAGCACTTAGGTTAAGTTTCATTTTAGTATGTAGGCTTTGTTAAACCATATTACACGAGTCTCCATACTCGTTTGGTTTTCGAACCCGCGTACTGTCCGATCCTTCCGATTTGGTCCGGTATATTAACATAGCTACCTATTAGGTGCCGTTTGATATCCCGTGATCTTTAGCATTATCTGGTTATTATACAAGAACTCCAAAGCAATCTCAGGTGAGTACATTGAACCCCTCTTTTACTGTTTTCTAAACTGTTTTGGGGTGAAACACATGTGCCTATCTGTTACTTTCATGCTTTCCTGTTTTCACATCATATGCTTGCTATGTTCAATAGTACATATATAGTACATGATTTCATTGTGTTTATGCTATGTATGTCCATCGAGTGCATACTTAGCACAACACTTTACATTACATTTTCATGCTATGTATGCCCATTGTGTGCGTACATAGTACATCGTTTTACATCACATGCTATGTATGCCCATTGTGTGCGTACTTAGTACATTGTTTTACATTACATGCTATGTATGCCCATTGTGTGCATACTTAGTACATTGTTGCACATTGCATTACTGTTGCATATGCTCATCCGGCATATGAACACATCACACTACATTTTGAACCGTTGTACTCTACAATACATTTCATGCTACGTACGCCCATTGTGTGCATACATAGTACATTGTTTCACATTACATTACTGTTGCATATGCTCATCCAGCATATGAACACATTACACTACATTTTGAACCGTTGTAACCATTTGACTATGTGAACCGTCTTAACCCTTCAATTTCATGAACCGTCTGTAACCATTGAACCGTGTAAACCAGTTGTATCCGTTGACATGGATTACATTTGACAATAGACATTTGACTATACATGAACATTTCTACCGTTGTTAGACATTTCATCTTGATGGTTTGGTTTGAGTAAGTGATTTAAGTAACGAGGCATGTGTAATATGATACAAGCATGGTGGATACGCCGCTGGTACTTCCTATATATAAGTGTTTGTATGGTATTACATATCGTAGCGTTATTTGAATCATTTCAATTTGAAACATAGAACATTTTATACAAATAACACGCTTTTCACAAGACATTGATTTACAAACAACAAATCTTATACAAACTCTTTTTACATGGTTATTCAGTTAACCATGCATTGTTCTCTTATTTATACATATCATTTGATCTTACCGTTTTTCAAATGATTTACAAGACAAAGCAAAATACGAGGTTCATGACTAAACATTTTCTCAAACTCAAGTCATGAATTTCGTTTTCACAAAACCAATGTATCTCACAGGCATTTTTATGCTGACGTACCTATTTTCACATGTGTTTTCAGGAGATGATGCATAGGACTTATCAAGACATACTTAGGCGGACCTGTGCCTTAGTGACTTAAAACGAGACAAGAACTAATTAATTTATGTTATGTACACTTTGATTCTTGTTTAGATAATGTAAACTTTCATGTTTGATTTATAAAACGAAACTTCATTTGCCATGGATTTGAAACAATTGATTCTGTTACAACACTCCCCGACGTTTCCGCCACGTTTTGTATGTTCCACGTGGTCGGGGTGTGACATCTTAAATGAAAATGAAATGAACAAGTGCAAAGTGTTTCAACAAAGCTCCTTATATACAAACTTTGATTGCATGAGATCACTCCAACTAGGTCTATAAATGTTGCAAGATGTTCCCAGGTGTCCTTATGGTGCCAAAAACCAGTTATATGGCCCCTGATTTTCGAAAACCACCAATATAAGGCGGTGGAACTGGCTGAACAGGCAGCTGTCCACTTCTGCTGCCAGCGACAGGCTTACGGACCGTAAGTGAATGCCTGTACCCTGGGTTTTCTGTCTAAGGTTAGAGTGTTCGTACAAATCCACATAATCGGACCAGTCACTCTTACCTGGGAACTCTTGGGGTGAGTGTCCACTTATAGGCGAGCATGTCTTCGCGATACACTATGAGGATCTATTTGCTTTGATTCAACCTTGGTGTTGTTTGTTTGCTTCATGATTCAAACAAGTGACCATCAACCGTGATTATGATCAGTGATTGTAACATCCTATTCTTACCCAATACCATTTTATTTGTTTCCTTTCATGTTTTCCTCTTTTAGAATGCCTCCTCGACGCGAACACCAGATAGCAACTGCCGAGCTGGCAGAAATTATTGCGCAGCAGATGGCTGCTCAATTCCCAAATCTCTTTGCTCAATGGAACCAAGCCAACAACAACAACAATGGTACATGCAATTTCAAGAACTTTAACTCGGCTAAACCACTCAAGTTTAGTGGTTCTGAGGGAGCAACTGGGCTTCTCCAATGGTTCGAGAGCATCGAGAATACCTTTCGCCACGTGCAGTGTCCGGAAAATCGCAAGGTCGAGTTTTCTTCGAGTGTGTTTCAGAAGAGGGCTCTTACATGGTGGAACGGGGTAATGAGAGACCGTGGTGCAGATGTTGCTCTAGCACAAACATGGGCTGAACTGAGAGCACTTATGATGAGAGAGTTTTGTCCTCGTCATGAACAACGAGCGTTGGAGAAGGAGTTTGATGATTTGAAACAAGATAGTGGCGAACACAGGGCATATACTGATAGGTTTGAGGAGTTGAGTCTACTTTGCCCGACTATGGTCGCCCCACTCGACAAGGCTATCGAAAGGTACATCGACGGCCTGCCTGACTCGATACAAGACATTGTCACTGGTAGCAACCCTACCACACTCCGTCAGGCCATTGAGCTATCTGCAACCTTGACTGAATCGCAGATCAGAAAGCATAAACTTTTTCGAAAAGGTGACAAGAAATCGGCCGGGGAATCGAACCCAATCGAGGAATCAAAGACCATGGATGAACAGACTGAATCTCCTAAGAAGTCAAGGAAGCGAAAGGCTTCTCAGAACTTCGCCGTGGTCGCTCACAATGGTCAAGCCGTCCCCAACCAACCAGCTCAACCCCCTGCTAGAAAACCATACAATGGAACTGCACCCTTGTGCCACCAATGTAGCCTCCATCATCACGCTAATGTACAGTGCCGCAAATGCCAAACTTGTGGACTCATAGGCCATACAACGAGAATCTGCCCAGCTGCAGCTGCACCAAACCAAGCTGGCAACACTCCCGCTCAAGGTCGTTTCCTACCAGGTTCTTGTTTCAACTGTGGCGAGATGGGTCATTTCCGAAGAAATTGCCCAAAGCTTGCTAATGCAAATCCAGCACAAGGATGATCACCCGACTGACTAGAAGACAACATCGTTTAGAAATAATCATGTCTTATGTATTAAGTTTCTTTTGTTGTCAAGATCCAAGGAACAGTTGATATCGTTGTTTATAAATAAATCTTTCATTTACATTGCAATGTATTTCTATGGTTGCATGTATAAACGACATATCCCTTGCAATACCGACAATCAAGGAACCGTATTCCTTGAAGAACAAACTACCCCCAAAATTCTCCCATTCTATAATCGCTTGCGTCTTCCACAGAATTCCTAAGTACCCGTTTATTCTAAGGAAACGAAGTACAAGGCGCAGGTCACAACACAAGACGAATACCCAAGGTACCACTATAAATCCTTAATAGGGTACCTAGGAATTTCCCGTAAGTCTTTAATTGTTGTATACCTTCATTCGAATGTGGTGATTCCTTGTAATCAAAAATCGAATTTTGGGAGATCTTTCTATCTTCTCAGATAGATTCCAGTGAACCTTGAGATCCGTCGACAGGTTTCCATATCCGTGTACAAGAGATTCATAGTAGGATGCCCAAAGGTATTACTTAAAATCCTCAGTGGACTTCTATGTTATGGTTAAGTCCCTCGGATTATAAAGTACTACTTCATAATTAGACCCCTTGAGTGGTCTAGCTAAACAGATTCATCCAAAAATCTGGTTAGGGATATCATGTGATGATATAGCTGAAAGGACTCCTTGGTGGCCTAACCAAGAGGATCCCCTGTCGATCTAATTAAAAGGAACCGATGGAAGTCTAGTCACCCTCGTCACAAGTTTGATATCCTTCCCCAAAACATTACAAAACAAACTGTGCGGACTGTGCAAGGGATTACGTAATTATGGATGCATACATAATTATGGAAATTTAGTGCACAGAAATCACAGCAAGTTCTGTCATGTGTCTAGAGATAACCCTATTCATTTCCAATTCTGATGAAGCATCCGTTGAGGAAAAATGAACTAGCTATTCATTTTTCGCTTCTGAAGAATATCCGTTTATCCTTCATTTCCAAATCTGAAGAATACCCGTCGAGGAAAATGACCCCGTTTGTTCATTTTCGTTCTGAAGATTTATCCGTTGAGGAAATGAATATCCGTTTATCCTTCATTTCCAAATCTGAAGAATACCCGTTGAAGATGACCCCGTTTGTTCATTTTCATTTCTGAAGATTATCCGTTGAGGAAATGAATATCCGTTGTGTAATCCTTCATTTCCAACTCTGAGGAAGCAACCGTTGAAGATGACCCCGTTTGTTCATTTTCGTTTCTGAAGATTATCCGTTGAGGAAATGAATGTCCGTTGTGTAATCCTTCATTTCCAACTCTGAGGAAGCAACCGTTGAAGATGACCCCATTTGTTCATTTTCGTTTCTGAAGATTATCCGTTGAGGAAATGAATATCCGTTGTGTAATACTTCATTTCCAACTCTGAGGAAGCAACCGTTGAAGATGACCCCGTTTGTTCATTTTCGTTTCTGAAGATTATCCGTTGAGGAAATGAATATCCGTTGTGTAATACTTCATTTCCAACTCTGAGGAAGCAACCGTTGAAGATGACCCCGTTTGTTCATTTTCGTTTCTGAAGATTATCCGTTGAGGAAATGAATATCCGTTGTGTAATACTTCATTTCCAACTCTGAGGAAGCAACCGTTGAAGATGACCCCGTTTGTTCATTTTCGTTTCTGAAGATTATCCGTTGAGGAAATGAATATCCGTTGTGTAATACTTCATTTCCAACTCTGAGGAAGCAACCGTTGAAGATGACCCCGTTTGTTCATTTTCGTTTCTGAAGATTTTCCGTTGAGGAAATGAATATCCGTTGTGTAATCCTTCATTTCCAATTCTGATGAAGCAACCATTGAAAATGACCCGTCTGTTCATTTTCGTTTCGGAAGAATGACCGTTAAGGAAATGACAAGATATTGCCTTACATATCATTGGTGGTTATTTGGCAAATTCACAAATAGACTCCTACGAATAAGTTTCGGGACGAAATTTCCTAAAGTAGGGGAGACTGTGACACCTGTGTCACCGCGACCATCAAACAAATACCAAGCCGATGAAATATTGTATTTCATACTTGGGATCTTGTATAAATATGTGTATGTTTTGCACATATCAATTATTGTTCAAATTCAAACTCTACATCGCTTTCTGGAGCATTATACGCAAACTGGTGCGTAAACGTACTCAGTTTATTGCGACAAATACTCCGGAACATCAACATACACTCAACGTACCTTAAATAACCTTTACATAACTTAGAAATAAGTTTTGAAGGCTTTGGTATAGCAAAAACAAGTTAATTCGCTTACAGGGACTAAACTTGACAAACTGCGAAAGTATGCCAATCTGAACTATAACGAACATTCCGGAACATGTCCATAAGTTAAACATACCATAAATATCCTTTACATGGCTTAGAAATAGGCTTTGAGGGGTTTAGTATGCTAAAATAAACTTCTGGGTCATTCAGGGACTAAAAGTGTCAAAAAGTGCACAAGTTTGCACTTTCGCGCATAACTTACGTTCTGAATACATCCGGACATCAAAAATTTATGTAAGCATCCTTATATTATGCCTTAGTGTTTGGCATGAGAAAAATCCATTCGTCGCGTCATTTGGATCGTCTTTCACGCTTATGCGCATTCCGTCGTAATTAAGCGAACATCGCGATCGTACGGCCAAACGAACCGACATCCGACATATTTTTGGGCATGTTTCATGTCCACAATGTTTAGGCCTCATTTTAGGGCCTTAAAGATGGCTTTACAGGTCTTAGAAGGGCTGGAAATAGCTTAAACACGCAACAGGGACCAAAAGTGTAAATTCTGCAAGTGGTGCAGATCAGAGAGGGCCAGGCGGCCCGCGTGAGTTTTGCCCAAATATGAGGCGGGCCGCGTGGGGATGTCTGACAGAAAGATTTCGCATTAAATGCAGAATCTGGCCTTTCGTTCGATCAAGGGGCAATGCCTTTTCACCCAATGAAGAGCCAAGGGTCAAGTTCACTGAACTTATCCACTGGACACATGTACGCACGTGATCAAGGCTCGATATTCGATAAAACGATCCTAACGGTTCCACTTTTCCTATAAATACCCCCCCCTTTAGTGTAAAAATCACAAAATCAGATCTTGAAGCTCTAAGTTGAAACCATTGTTTCATACCTGAGCTATTTGGTCTTGATTTGCACTCGGGGACCCTCCGTAAGTCTTCTTTCGCTCTTTTATTCGCTTTTCGAGTCCGGAAGTCAACGTTTAGTTGACTTTCTGCATTGACCAGCTTATGGTCGATGCGAAGTTCATGGAACTTCATAACGTGAGCGTGATCACGATGGTTATGGTCCATAGTGACCATACCTACTGATCACCACGTTATCTAGGCTTAGTGACGAGTCGTAGTTTCGGCCAAAATGTGCATTCTTGCATATTTTGTAACCAAACTACTCATGAGCATCAAAGCCGTTTGTTTTGATGTCAAACCTGTTTTCAAACTTAGTTAAGCATGTTCTAACATGCTTAGCTCGTCACTTTTAGTTTAGTACTTATATAGGGTCGTAAGGTAAGCGATCTAAACCATCGCTTATACTTTCGAACCCGACCCATTTGGTCGGTCATTAGGACCTGACCAAACACATTAGGTGACCATAGCTATAACCTTCCGAGGTTATACCTTGTGGTCACGATGTTAGGCGTTCCAGACGCGTTCTACGCGAACGACGCGTAAGGTAGCA
This sequence comes from Helianthus annuus, assembly GCF_002127325.2. Taxonomy (NCBI): domain Eukaryota; kingdom Viridiplantae; phylum Streptophyta; class Magnoliopsida; order Asterales; family Asteraceae; genus Helianthus; species Helianthus annuus. The sequence goes on from NC_035449.2 coordinate 15,209,665, forward strand.
TAAGCTACCTAAACGGGTCGTGATGGACCGTAAGCACTTAGGTTAAGTTTCATTTTAGTATGTAGGCTTTGTTAAACCATATTACACGAGTCTCCATACTCGTTTGGTTTTCGAACCCGCGTACTGTCCGATCCTTCCTATTTGGTCCGGTATATTAACATAGCTACCTATTAGGTGCCGTTTGATATCCCGTGATCTTTAGCATTATCTGGTTATTATACAAGAACTCCAAAGCAATCTCAGGTGAGTACATTGAACCCCTCTTTTACTGTTTTCTAAACTGTTTTGGGGTGAAACACATGTGCCTATCTGTTACTTTCATGCTTTCCTGTTTTCACATCATATGCTTGCTATGTTCAATAGTACATATATAGTACATGATTTCATTGTGTTTATGCTATGTATGTCCATCGAGTGCATACTTAGCACAACACTTTACTTTACATTTTCATGCTATGTATGCCCATTGTGTGCGTACTTAGTACATCGTTTTACATCACATGCTATGTATGCCCATTGTGTGCGTACTTAGTACATTGTTTTACATTACATGCTATGTATGCCCATTGTGTGCATACTTAGTACATTGTTGCACATTGCATTACTGTTGCATATGCTCATCCGGCATATGAACACATCACACTACATTTTGAACCGTTGTACTCTACAATACATTTCATGCTACGTACGCCCATTGTGTGCATACATAGTACATTGTTTCACATTACATTACTGTTGCATATGCTCATCCAGCATATGAACACATTACACTACATTTTGAACCGTTGTAACCATTTGACTATGTGAACCGTCTTAACCCTTCAATTTCATGAACCGTCTGTAACCATTGAACCGTGTAAACCAGTTGTATCCGTTGACATGGATTACATTTGACAATAGACATTTGACTATACATGAACATTTCTACCGTTGTTAGACATTTCATCTTGATGGTTTGGTTTGAGTAAGTGATTTAAGTAACGAGGCATGTGTAATATGATACAAGCATGGTGGATACGCCGCTGGTACTTCCTATATATAAGTGTTTGTATGGTATTACATATCGTAGCGTTATTTGAATCATTTCAATTTGAAACATAGAACATTTTATACAAATAACACGCTTTTCACAAGACATTGATTTACAAACAACAAATCTTATACAAACTCTTTTTACATGGTTATTCAGTTAACCATGCATTGTTCTCTTATTTATACATATCATTTGATCTTACCGTTTTTCAAATGATTTACAAGACAAAGCAAAATACGAGGTTCATGACTAAACATTTTCTCAAACTCAAGTCATGAATTTCGTTTTCACAAAACCAATGTATCTCACAGGCATTTTTATGCTGACGTACCTATTTTCACATGTGTTTTCAGGAGATGATGCATAGGACTTATCAAGACATACTTAGGCGGACCTGTGCCTTAGTGACTTAAAACGAGACAAGAACTAATTAATTTATGTTATGTACACTTTGATTCTTGTTTAGATAATGTAAACTTTCATGTTTGATTTATAAAACGAAACTTCATTTGCCATGGATTTGAAACAATTGATTCTGTTACAACACTCCCCGACGTTTCCGCCACGTTTTGTATGTTCCACGTGGTCGGGGTGTGACATCTTGAATGAAAATGAAATGAACAAGTGCAAAGTGTTTCAACAAAGCTCCTTATATACAAACTTTGATTGCATGAGATCACTCCAACTAGGTCTATAAATGTTGCAAGATGTTCCCAGGTGTCCTTATGGTGCCAAAAACCAGTTATATGGCCCCTGATTTTCGAAAACCACCAATATAAGGCGGTGGAACTGGCTGAACAGGCAGCTGTCCACTTCTGCTGCCAGCGACAGGCTTACGGACCGTAAGCTGAAGCCTTTGCGGTCCGTAAGCAACCCTTGCGGACCGTAAGCCTATACGGATACGGTCCGTAATCGACCCTGGTTTGATGCGCCCAGATATGATCCTTGCGGACCGTAAGCTTAAAGTCATACGGTCCGTAACCGATGACCAGAATCCAAAATTTTGCAAACTTTCAAGTTTTGACCATGCAACTTTGTAAACTCCGAATCTCATGCTATCCTTTTCAGTTGAGAGTCCCTTTGCTGAGCCTTTGCATGCACTTACATGTTTTGGATCTTGTGGGAGGTTTGAAATTGTCGGAGAACAACAAGAATTCATATTGGACATGAATTTATTCAAGTTCAATTCTTTTTAATCAAGAATCTAAACTCCGAATGTTATAGCAACATTTTAAAGAACCCAATTTCCATATAAAAATGGAATTTATCTGTTTAAGAACAACCGGCTAATATATCAGATGTTTATCATAATGATTTAAGGATCTTGGGATTTATAACTTTGGCCGCTCAGAGGTATTTTAATAACATGTCATCCTTTTAAATCCTACCATACATCTTTTATTTGATCCGGGTCCCCGACACGTTTGTCTTACATGATATGTGTCTTTATTTTATTGGGTATGATTTTACGAGGTGTTACACCGGGAAATCGTCGAATCAACCAATATAAAAGATCAGCACCGTTTCAGCATTTGGGAGGTCGTCGCCGATGCCCCCCTTGGACCGACGCCTTAAATGGCTGCCTACGAACAAAGTGGTCGACGCCATATTTTAAGGCCTGTCGCCGACGGGATGTTAGGCCGTCGCCGACGGTCCGCGGAAGTTCAATCCGCTGAAAACTTTTGTTTTGTGCTGTTTTTTCGCATGTTGAGTTTTCGGGTCGTCCGAAAGCCTATTCAATGTTTATGTAGGGTCCATACAAGGCCTAACAAGATACAAGTAATCACAATTAGTGGTTACGATGGAAAGAAAATTGTAAAAGTCGAAAGTAATGTGTCGAATGACACAAATGTATGATGAAAGTTTAAAAAGGGAGTAAAATTCAAAATGTAAGAATGCGAATGAAGTAATTACGGACTAATGAACTATGATATATTGAAAAGTTTATGATTCGTATTAAAGGCAAAACATGATGTTTTGTAAAGGCAGTTCGCCAAAACTTCCATATTTTTTTTCATAATTAGTTATATACACTTCTCGAAAGCCTCATTCGCGGTCCCGTTGAGTCTTTATGAGGCAAATTAAGCTATGTAAGGATAAAATAAATGATAGTATCGGGATAAAATTTCTAAAAGTTGAATGTAACATATGGAATGGCATGAAATAAATGACGAATTTATAAAGTGGAGTTGGAAACGTATGATAATGAATAATGAAGGAAGTAAATATAGATTAAAGTACTTGGATATGTGTAACACCTCGAAAATTTGCGTCCTATAATGTATTGACACGTGTCATAAACTTGAACGTGTTAATAAATACGATAGAGGGACTAAAGTTGACAAACATAGAAAGTATGTGAATTCGAGGGTTCAAAATGACAACAAGGGATAAATATACTTTACAGTAACCCTACATGATGCTCATACCTTCAAACGAATGAATCATAGATCATACGGAACGAAATGGGGAAGAAAGTGAGAGATTACAAACTACAGGGGTTAAATGTGTCAACATGTTTAAGTTATACCTCTGAGTGACCTTTAAGGAAACCCGAGGCTTTGTAACGGTAAATTATGCTCACTACAATGCACGATTTAAATTTCATAAAGTTTCGTTGTAAAATGAGAAAGTTATGATCGATTTCGTACATGAGGGGTTAAAAGCGTCAACGTTGAAAGTTAAGACTTTTCGGGTAATAACAAGGTAAACAAGGACTTAACATGATGGGTAAAAGTCTAGGGGCCCTTGTAGGTAATTTGAAAGGGGTCAAAGTGCAAGAGATAAGTTAAGTTGACCTTTCGAGGAACCAGGAGCCAACATGCAATTAATGAAAAGATTTGGAATAGATCCGAAGGCTCACGCGGGCCACGTAAAGCCAAGGAAGACTCTTACGCGGGCCGCCTGGCTTACCCAGATGCAGAAACTTGTTTTTGTTGCCTGTTCAGCCCATGTAAACGTCATATGCGCCCCTTAACCCTTCCAAGAGCTGCCTAAATTAATCCTAAGGCCTTAGGGACACTTGTTAGTGATCAAACATCAATGGTAGACCTTGTTGTCAACAATCTATGAAGATATGAACACTATATAAAGCCCATTGTTGCACACTTTGATCATTCATTCATTCCTTCATCTTCTGATCATTCTGAAGCTCAAGACCTCCTTCTAAGCTTCCCTAGTCGTGCATAGGACCTTTGTAAGTATGCTTGACCTTTCATTTTTGAGTTTTCGCTTAGTTTTAGCTGAAAATTCAAACCGTCGTAATTAACGGTTGACTTAATGATTAATCACTATTGGTCCAGTGATTTGTCGAATCAAAGGTAGTTATAAGTTGGTAATCATGTGGGCTTTAAACCCTTAGAAGGGCACCCTCTGATTCCCATTCTAACTAGATCAAATGTCGGGTCAAAGTTGTTTATAAAAAGTCAACAGAAGCTTAATTTTCGATTTAGCGCATAAGTAGCAATGTAGAAGGCGTATAACCTATTTTATCACTCATATAACTTGGTAATGAGTTTAAGAACTGATCTAAGCTTGTTGATCCGACAATTTCCTGTTTTGACCCGGTTAGGAACCGAAAGTCGCAAAACTTTGACTTTTGCTTTGACTTCAGTTCTGACCCGTTTTAGTATGATTTAGATATGCCCTAGGACTCTCTTAGGACCAGGTTACATGATGGTATAACCCTCTGTGGCTGGTTCGTTGTTTGTCCGAGTCGTTTGTACATTTCCGTTATATGCTTAAAAGTTGACCATAATGCCCTTTTTTACTTTAAAACGAGAATTTTGGAAATGTGAAAGGACAATAACCTTAGTTACTGAATTCTAAGCATGTCCCTAAAATTTCATGTCAATCCGAGGTCTAGAATAGGAGTTATGCTAAATAGCGCAATTATGGAAACTTTAGTAATTAAACGGCGCAATTAGCGTAAAACCTATCTAAACCCAAATTTCGACACCAAACCTTTTACACACTGATGTAATATAATATTTTGGGATTTTCAAAGATTTTTAATTATTTTTAACCTGCTCATAACCTGTGGTTATGCCATTGATTCGGTAAATACCGAATATACCCTTTTCGGACGTAAAATGAGTTCTACATGGTATTTTGACCCGAATCCAGTTGCTACTGATTTAAAATAATAAATAAAGTATTTTGAACTTTATAACCTGTTCGGAAAACTCAGATTTCCTGTAGAACTCGGAAACCTCTTTTATAATCTTTAAAATGACCAAAATACCCCTACGGGGCGTATATTGAAATTAAATTCGTTATGGGCATAATGGAAGGTATCCTACCGATACCACAACCTATTTAAAGAGTATTAACTTAGGAAACCTGTGTAGGACTCTTACGGTTACCCGATACGCCTCCTGCGCATTCGGTTCGGTTTATGTAACTAGTTTGCATAAATTAGCCGAAACGGGTCAAACCTTATCATTTTTATCTCAAAATTCAGAATGTGTTTAGTTTACCCATATTATACAAGTCTCCAAACTTGTCGGGTCTAAATCACATTCCAATCCGGTCTTCGCTTAATCATGCGTTTTGAACCGTAAACCTTTCCTTAAAACTAACCGGTCTAAGTTACGACTTAAATAAGACCCGTTAGGAATCTAATAGGTTAATAAAACCTTCGTTCCAGATTGAGAGCCCCAGTAGAAGTACTTGCGCTTGCTGATTAGAATATACGGCCGAGTATAAATTGCTTTTGCTAGCTCAGGTAAATACTTTTAACTTATTTTCCCTATACGGGCTTGGGATACGGTGTTATAATAATACCGCTTGGTCGGGTATTGAATGTTTAGTCGTATTGTGATTAAATTATTGAGGTAACCCGCTTTAATCTGTATTGTTTGAAATAAAAGCCTTTAGGGGTTAATGACCATGTCCCGGATATCCCTGACATCATTGTATTATAAAATGGCCACGTCTTATGCACGAGGTGTAGGCATACCCCTGGCAGTGCATAAGGGAAACGGTATCTCACTCTCTTGTGGGCTTATACTTGTGGCGTGTCTGTTAATCTTGACTCGGTTTCTACATCGGGCCCTGAACGTACAACGAACATGTAAATCTGTATACAAGATTATAAAGATAATTGTCCCAAGTTATAAAAGATATGTTGTGCCTTGTGCATTCAAATCAATTTTATTAAACCTTTTCAAATGAGTCGGTTAATTGTATTTACCAGTGTAAACTGACGTATTTTCCAAAAAGGGTTAAGTGACAGGTACTGAACGTAATTGGCTGGAAGCTCAGGGCGTTAATAAGGAATCTTGCAAGTTCTAGATGCCTAAAGTCTGTTGAACAGTTTTCTTTTATTTGATCCGCCTGTGGATCCTTTACTTTCCGTTGTAATACTTTGACATTACTTTATATTCGGAAATGTAATATATTTATCTTTTGCTTCCGCTGTGCATTCATATATTGTGTTGTTTGACTATGATGACATCAATTACGTCACGATACTCCCCACCGGGCCCACCGGTGATACGTGGAAATTCGGGGTGTGACAATATGTGAAGGAACCGGAATTGTTAATAAATGAATATAAAAATGATGAGATTAGTGGTGAAAATAATTTGAAGAATGTGAGTTAGATGAGATTCGTATGAAAATTCGGATGAATGTATGCTTTGATCAGAATTATGCATTAGAGGCTTGTACCTTGTGCTTGAATGATGTGATGCTTATGTGTATTTAATGATTTGCCTTGTTATGATTAAGAGGCGAATATGTGCTAAATGCGAATCATACGAGCTTATTAGTAAAGGATATGTTGGAATTATGTTATATAGTTAACTTGAATGATATTTACTATTTGTAGAATCATGAAGCATTAGCATGTGAAAGTACGTGAAAGTGAATGTATATATGTGTATTGTTTGGAGGCTTACGTAAATTGTATGTATGAAATACGTAGAATATTAATATTACGATCTATCATATTTAGATGATTACATGTTCAAAAGTTTGAAGTGTGTAAGCAAGACAGTTGACTATCTAAAAGTCAACAGTATAGGGATATCATGGAATGGCCATTAGACACAAATGTGAAAGTAAAGAGTTAATGTGTTATGTATTAAGTGATTTATGTGTTATAACTGACGATAGTTTAGTTGTATGGATTGGAAATGAGATAACTAATAATAAATGTCTCGTTTATACGAAATTTGACTAAGGAAAGTCAATTAACGTATGAATAGAAAGAAATGAATAGTTGTATGTATGCTCACATAAGCTAACAATGAGGCAAGCATGAACATGAACACTAAAGGTAAGTGATTTCGCAATCACTTCAAATTTATCTACATGAAGGTGTATACGTGTTTGAATATTTGAAATCAAAGTGAAATGTATAAATAAATGAGAAATGTTATGGCACGTTTTGTTGAAATTGTTGGCATAATGTTAAACCGATAAGACCTCATTATAAGGGTAAATCGGTCATAAATTTTAGTTGAGAAGTTCTAAGGCGGAAATGAGAACTTGGTAATGTTGATGAAAGGTATGGAGAGAATATTAGTTGGGATGTTAGCTAAAGACATTTGTAAATATGTTCGAATTGAAAGTAAGTACAACGCGTACAACAATACTTATATACAATAAGTACTAAGTGTGATTAACTTTAAAAGGTCAAATCATAGAAGTCAGTAAATAATAATTATTTACAAATTTTGGAAACATTACGTAAGAAATGCAACGTGTAATGTAGGATACTCATTAGTAAGAGACATGTTAGAGAATGTAGGTGAATTAACACCAAATACGATGAACGAACAAATGGAAATGGTATATTAAGGGATGGTCATTTATTAACCGAAGCTCGAGAAAAACACGAGAATCATCTCACTTATGTCCGGTCAAGCTAGTAAAAAGGGGTCTAACGATTCCTAAAGGATTGGATCAATATAAGAAAGAAAGATAAGAATGAAAAGTTTAAGCTGACGATTGAATGTAAAACAAACTTAAGAAAGAAGGGTGGGAACACCACTAGAAATAGGATGTAGAGTGTCGCGTTGAGACGCGCTACATGAATTAGGACATGGAATAAGTGCTAGGACCCAACACTTGATGTTGAATGTAGAAGATTAATACGAAAACATATCATAAGAAATGACATGGTAAATGATATGACAGAAGAACGAAAGGTATAGATGAAAATGTTTGAATATGAGAAATGGATTCAACCACGTAAGGAATGAAAGGTTGGATCCGTAAGCAAGCACGGATCAAACCAGTAGGAATGAAAGGTAATAAATTAAAAGTTCGAATCCGTAAGTGAAGACGGATTAAACAAATAAGAATAAAAACTAAAAACGAAACTCAAATGAGTCATCCGAGTCGAATGGCGATCGCCATTTGAACCTAGTATTTAATGTTCGGGTTGTCAAGTTTGTTACTTGTAGGTGAGCATAATGTATGGGCATGCATTGTCGCAGTTTGGAAAGTATTAACCGTCGCAAAGTATGAGCAACGAGTCAAGTGATTTGACCCGCGCCAGGTATGTATAGAAGATTATATTTTTAATAGGAGCTTAGGGCTCAACTAGAGAATGACGTGTCAGAATAGGATAACTGATTCAAATAAGTAAGAATGTATTTACAATTAGACTTCCGAAAAGTCAAACGAAGTGAATGAAGTCCTTGCAAGTATGCAAGTGTAAAGTACGAACGTGTACCTCGATACGACCACAATAAGTAAGGGGAGTTAGTCTGACCTTGAAAGGTCAAACTGCGAAAGTTGGCGAAATGACCAATAAAATGAAGGGATAGTATGTAAGAAATGGAATGTATGATATGTTTTAGCATGTACGTAAGAAAATTGTGAAAAATACAATAGGCGAACAAACACCATGTAGGACGCAATTATGAAAGGTTATGTGCTAACTATTTATTTATAGATAAATATGATGGAATTCTTAGTGAGATGATAGTAATAAAGCTAGTGGAAGGATGCTCCCGAGTGGGAGCATATTTCATGAATGAATGAGACCAATTCTGGTACGGAAGGTACATATAAAGAAGCGGATCGATCCGGCACACGGATAACTGATTTATGCAATAAAGTCGAGGTTAGTATAATAAGTAGTTCATGCAAAGAGCTAATAATAAAGTGTTGCGAAGGATTAAATTCGAGGCTAAACTCAAAGTTGTAATTAGTTCAAGTAACAGTAGTAACTGTAGAACGATGCTTTATACCCATAGTAAGCATGAAAAAGTAATTAGGAAGAGGGTAGCTTTGTCTTAATACTATTAAGTCATTAAATGTTTATAGTATGCGTATAATGATATGCTAAGCCCTCATATGAATAAGAAAGTAATTAGAAGAACGTTAGTAATGGGATGATAGGGTTTTTCTCATGGTTACAATAATGAATTATATCGTGTATGATACGTGAGTGGAATGAAATAAATCGATTTATTTTTGTTAGCAAATGTATGTATATGTTATGCTGAATTAGAAAGATAGAAACAAGCCGTAAACATAGGCTTGTATGACAAATAGTATACAATTGAAATAAATTTCAATGAACGAACCGCTAGTGATGATGTATGCTAGGAACTAGCATTATAAGGTGAAAACGATACTAATAAGAACTCTGGATCAGATTCTGACTTAAATACGATTATGAAAGTAATTTACTTAATTTAAGAATGGAGGGACAATGCGTACAAATATGTTTGTGCATAAATGAAACTTTTGCCAAGATACCGAATGCATCTAGGTTGTAGTAAGCATCGTGAATGAATAGATGAAAAAGTAAGAGTAGAATTGGTCTAGTTGGAATGAGAAATGTTTCGGGGACGAAACCTCTTTTAAGGGGGGTAAACTTGTAACACCCCAAAAACGTTAACAAAATAATAATAATAATAATAATAATAATAATAATAATAATAATAATAATAATAATAATAATAATAATAATAATAATAATAATAATAATAATAATAATAATAATATGCGTGAATTATATATATTTTTAATTAAGTTTTTCTTCACACAAATTTAGTTTTAAAAATGGGTTTTCACCTAAAAACTAACTACACACACAAAAGGGTAAGTGTACCCGTCGGGTGGTAATATAGCTAATCGGTAAGAACCGGATATCAATCCATGGATGCGGTGTCTCGATACTAAACTTTTGCTACTTTAAAGCCTTTTCAAATGTTTGAGTTGATTTTTTCTAACTTAGCATGCAAATAAATAAACTACTAAAAATTCTAACAAGAACAATATCTAAGAAAGGGTTGCCTAACCTAAGTTTCCACTAACAAACATATGACAACAAGGTGGAAGATTTGTGATGATGCAAGTTCTAGATTTAACTAAGTCCCCAATCAAGGCTTCCTAGTCTATAATTCTTAGGAAAACTAAAAATGAATTAACATTCTAATCACCTAAAAATTATTCTTTTAAGCTCACTTGCTAAGTTGATGTTAATCTTTAATCATGAGTTATTTGTTTGTCAAAACTCCTAACTCTACAAATTAGAGAAAACTAATATGAGAAACACACTAATCACCCTAACTTGGTTTCAAGTAGTTGGCACTATCATCATGTTCTTGATATAAACCACAAGTATGGTCATGCTAGCTAACAACTTTGGCCTAAATCATCAACCTAACATGAACACAAACTATAGAATCCATATAAACATACTTTTGATCTTTCCAAATCTAGATGCAAGAATTCACACACAAGCTCAAATCATTGTTCATATCACATTAGCACTCACCATTCCTAGTTTCATGCTATGAATCATACTAACAAGTTAACAAGATTCAATAATCATAATCTCTACATGGGCTTTCCAACACAACATGTAAATACTTATGAGCAAACACTCAAGAACAAGAACTTTAAGCATGCATATGAATTCCAAGAACAAGACTAAGTGACAACATGAAGATTAACAAGAACAATCATCACATCTACTTCTATATTATCATATGTTCATAAGCTTCAACATAGTTTAGACAACACAAGTGTTTAGCCCATAAGGCCCATGAATACCAAATCAAGCACAAAGAAACATAAATTGTTCATAATGTAGTAAGCTAACCAAGTTAAAGACAAGATTAAAATGGTGTTTGAGTAGATCTTCAAGTGATTTAATCCTCTTCAAGGCTTCCTCTTGGCTCCAACAAGCTTCCAAGACCAGATTCTTGAGAGAAAAAGTCACCAAAATGCTCCAACTCCCCTCCAAATGAGCTAGGAACTCGTATTTAAACTCTGGGCGTTTGGCACTACCATGCCACCTTTTGGCACGGTCGTGCTTGGTAAGTGTCAGAGCCACTTTCTTGAATGTTGACCAAGTATGCTACCATTTTAGGAAAAATCGCGCTCGAATGTTCCCGAGGTCGCACGACCGTGCTCGGGCATGGTCTGGTCGTGCGAGCCGATAGTGCTCGGTAACAACTACATCGTTCTCGGAAACAAGCTGATCAGGAGCAAAAATTGACCTAGAACGGTCGTGCCAGTGGTTGGCACAGTCGTGCTCCCCTGAATTTTGATGGTGTTGTTGCTGGATGCTAGTGCTGGTTGAGAGTGCCGCTGTCGGAAGGCCTGGCACGGTCGTGCCAGTGTTTGGTACGGTAGTGCCATATCTGGCAGTTTGCTGGAATGCACCATTTTCGCTCCATTTTGCTCCAAAAGCCTCCGTTTCATCACCGGGCCGAAGCCCGGACCTGTATTTTCACAAACAACTCAAATGAGTACCAAAATCAATGAAAATACAAAGAGTTTTCGCATAAACAGGGCGTATTTGACGTTTAAAAGATGTATAAATTCTTATATATCAAACATCCCCACACTTGAACTTTGCTTGTCCTCAAGCAAACTAAAATCAACAAAACTCTCTAAATGGCAATCATCTCAACTAGCATTTCATAAGCACAAACAAATAACTTGGGTCGAAACAATCAAGGAGTGCTCAATATAAAGAAACAACCGAAAAGAGATATGTAAAATAAGTTTATGAGCAATGGTCCATCTTAGAAATCCCTACCAATTCACCAAGCATCCTCGCAATGTTCACACACACTCGGCTTAATATAGGTGCACATACAATTCATGGAGTATGTTTAGAACACTCGATGCCAAGACGATAACTATGCGATGTCATAAGCTTGTGGAAGGATCAAATCTAATCACTCGGCAAAAATATAACATAAATCATGAGGTCTTGGTTGGGTTGTAACTTGGCTTGGGTTAAGGGTGTAGAAGTGGATTTTGAAAAGTGGCTAAAACGGTTGTAACCCGACGGTTTGACTAACTTAAAGCATAAGAAAAATAGAACTATACAACTAAATAGTAACTAACCGAGAGCTAACCAACAAGTATTTCTTTTCGTTCCCAAAATCGCTCTAACAAAGCCATTTGATAAGGCTTTTTCAACTATATTTCTTTAGTTTTTTTTTTTAACAAGAACAAACCCATGCTTTGGAGAGAACTAAGTACGTCTACCTAGCTAAAAACTCTTGAACATGAGGGATATAACAACTAAGGAGAACTATACAAAAGCTACAAGTTAATCATTAACCGAACCGGGCTTCCAACCAAAAAGGGGTTAAAAATATAAAAGGCTAATTTGGCTAAGTGGCTAATGTTTTGGGGTTTTTAAGAAACGAACAGGAAAGGCTCAAATTGGTTTAACTAGGGGAATAATTCGGGTAGGGAGGTGAATGAAAATGGCTAAAATGAAAAGGTTTCCTAATGCCTCAATCACTTCTATGCTTGTATTCTCGCTTTGTGGCCTCAAAATGCATGCCTAACACAAGTTCTAAATCGCAAAAGTTATCCGGCTCACTCAATCTTTGCCCGCAAAAACATGAGCAAAAATAATCTAAAGCTATAAGGCTCATAAATAACTCACGGAAACGGGCGTATTGGGTAAATATGCAAGGCAAACAAGTAGGTCAATCGCTTGATTTCTCATGCTCAATTTTATACAAAAAACAAGTTACTTAACGGTTTTTTCCTTACACGAGTGAACCCCCTTTTTGTGTCAACCCAATTTTATTTATCAAAAATTTTGGTGCTTATTTAGATACTTATGTTGATTTGATTTATATGCCACAAAAATTGTTAAAAGATAGCTTTGCATTATTACTATTTTATTTTATTATTATTTTTTTTTTATATTATTGACAACAACAAAGCTCAAGCAATAGACCACCTCCCCACACTTGAATTGTACATCGCCCTCAATGTACAACAAAAAATTGAATAAGCAAAAGAATTGCGAATTCAATACAAATAAAGGAAGGCGGGAACACGAAAACTCCCCTGAAACATGAAGCTAGAAGCGGAACAAGATGAAGCAACGAGGAGCATCCACAACGAACTACCAACCCTTCCACCAAGCCAACACCTCATTTAAACCAACACTACACATGTAGCAAACAAGATCAAACACATAAGAAGTTTACCCAACCCATTTTTTTCCCTTGCCTTTGTTTATTAATTTAACCCACTAATAAAGCGATAAAAACTAACACCTACAACGGAGGGATGTACGTACGATGGAAAATGGCACACCCCTCAAACACGAAATAGTAATAAAAATACGAGATGGGGGTGGGACTAAAACCTCCCACCGGTTCCCGAAGGACCGGCGTCGTCCCTGCGATCAAACCTGGATCTACGCGCAAAATGCGGCGGCGGCTGTGTGTATGGATGGTTGATTGAGTTCGCGATGTGCTGCTGCGAACCAAATAACCAATCCATGCTGCGTCTAGTCTGCTCGTGCAATTCCTCCAAAAAAATTGCCCTGCCGGTGTTGCTCCGCGCGTATGAGACCTACATCTCGCCTCACTTCTTCTTGGTCCAATGCCAGCCCGTCCATGCGCCTCTAGAGATCTATCGATGACGGCTCGGAAGGACCGTAAGTGCCATAGCCACCATGCTCATAACCTCCACCACCAAAGCCACCATACACGTTTTCCCAATTCGGGCTATCAAACCCGTGAACCACCTGTCCAATCTGCATGTGGGGGTCCGCTCCTCCAGCGCCCCCAGCCTGCCCCTGAACCGGGATATCGTGCATGTGCACGTCATGATCGCCACCATCATCACCATCACCATCATCACCACCATCACCCTCCTCAACTACAGGTAGCGGGTCCCAAATTCTTCCCATTCGGTCAACAAGCTTCGGAATCCCGTTCACTTTCCTGGTCAGATGCATCGAGTTCAACTGTTGCAAATCGAGAAGGCCGTAGTCGCAAGCTTCGGTCAGGTGGTCTAACCGAACCCGATAGAATTTGGCAAGTCTAGTCGCAAAGGCTCCTCCACAAATCCGTGACGTGGGTGTCGAACCAACGCCTCGAAATATCGATTCTGCAACGCTGACCGCTATGTTGAAGTTTGAATCAGAGATGATGCAATATAGGTGAAAGAGGTCACGGGTGGTGATGTTTCCTGTGCTATCACCCCGACCTCCGATCACGTGGAAAATGGCGCGCTCGATAACTCTATGGAGCGGGTGAAGTATCCATGTAGCCTTGGCTCTACGAGGGTCCCAAATCCGACCCGACACAGTGATCTCCTCCCAAAAAGCTGCCTTGTTTGTGTCCGGCTCCCAATCTTGCAAGCTCCCATGAATCAGTTCCGAGTCTATCTCATCGTCTTCGTACAACCCCAACACCCTTCCGAATCGACTCATTGATTGGTGATGCCATTTCCTCCCCAACCGGAATTTAACACCAACATTTTTGTCGTAGATATCCGGGCATGGGAAAGTGAATCGGAAGGATGCGAAAAACTCGATAACCAGCTCCACGTACTGAGGTTCCGCGATCTCAAAAAGGCGGGACCAAGGGGGAGTCATCAGATCATTGAACCTCTCGGACTGTCCGAGAAGATCCAAATCAACCATCTGTAGCCTCCTCATGGGCTCAATAAGGTGTCTCCTAGCCCATAACCTCTCCACCTTCGGGATGCAATACCCTTCCCTAGCATTGTTGTGAAACCTCAAGTACGGGTGATCCATCTGCAAGATTGAGACAAAATTAATCAGCAGCCAAAACAAACAGGCAAAAATTTCGGGACTGGCAATATGGCACGGTCGTGCCACCATATGGCACTACCGTGCGAGACCTGCAAATCAGTGAGTTTATGAAGATTCCTGGGGAAATTATGAAGTCTGGGTTTTTATTCCCCAGGAGCACGACCATGCCCTCCCTCGGCACCATCATGCTCGGCCGTAAACGGCTAGGATTTGAACCAATTTTTGGGTGAAGCACTGTCGTGCCACCATATGGCACCCTCGTGCCGGACCGATATCCGGTGACTGATCACGGCGACTTTCCGAGAAGCGCGACCGTGCCGTCGTGTGGCACCCTCATGCCACGTTGAAGATCTGGGAGTTTATGAAGATCCGACAAGCTGTTATGAAGAGCACGATCGTGCGTCTAGATGGCACCCTCGTGCCACGTTGAATTTCTGGAAATTTATGAAGATTTGATGAATTTATGAGGATCACGAGCGTGCCATAGCAGGTCACGACCGTGCTTGTCGGAACCCAGCTTCGAAAAACCGCCGAAATCACCCCCGAAACCCCGATTTTTTTAACTTTTTGCTTAGGGGTTTTGTAAATCGGTCCATTGTGGTTCAAATCAACACAAAAAACACTAAAAACGGGCTTGAATCGGGTGATTTAGACCAAGCCCTAAAAACCTAAAGAACTAACTATGAAGAACATGAAGAACATCAAGAACACGACATCAAAACACATGAAACTAACTAGAAAATGGATGAATTCGTACCTGGAATGATGTTGGGATGAAAGAATTTCTTGGAGGAAGCTAGGAGATGCAGAGGATTCATGAGTGCTTTGAAGTGGGTTCAAGTGAGGAAGATGAAGTTATGAAGAAAAAGATGGTGGTGGTTGGGTTTTATTCAAAATGGCCTTATTATTGATCTGCAAAGGGCTGACACATTTCTGGTAGTGCCAGATTTTGTTGGTAGTGCTTTAATTTTTGGATTTTTAATTTTTAAATTTTTTTTTGAGGGTGTAGAAAATGGACATCTTTATAGACAAACTCCTTGAACCCGGGGCACTCACGAAGCATCTCCTACCAAGAAAAAGAACCGAACTAACATACCTGAGAGCCGGCAACAAGCTCTACCATCCCTCGCGACCAGAACGAACCGCAACCTGAAAATAAATAGACAACCACACACAAAAATAATAACAAAAATAATAAACACACAAACATGCTAAATTTATTTACGAGTCTTCAGCTAGACTCACCACCCTGAATTCACTTGTTCTTAGGGTGGAGGGTAACAACCTCCTCACTCGGGTCAACGGGCCCTCCAACATAAGCCTTTAGCCTATTCCCGTTAACTTTGAACAACCGGCCATCCTCATGGCCTATCTCCACGGTCCCGTAAGGAAACACTGATCGTACAGTGTAGGGACCCGACCACCGAGATTTGAGCTTACCAGGAAACAACTTGAGACGTGAATTGTACAATAACACACGATCACCCACTCGGAATTCTTTCTTTTCCTTCAAGCGGGCATCATGGAGCGTCTTAGTACGTTCCTTGTACAGCTTGGAGCTTTCATATGCATCATGCCTAAGCTCCTCAATCTCGTGAATCTGCACAAACCTGTTCTCACCCGCAGCAGCCATGTCAAGATTAACTGTCTTCAAAGCCCAGTATGCTTTGTGCTCGAGTTCAACAGGCAAATGACAAGACTTCCCATAGACCAATTTAAACGGTGTGGTGCCTATAGGAGTCTTGTAGGCTGTCCGAAAAGCCCACAGTGCATCGTCCAATTTCTCGGACCAATCCTTACAGCTAGAATTAACCGTTTTCTCCAAGATCCGCTTGATACCCCGATTAGTAACCTCAACCTGTCCGCTCGTCTGCGGATGATACGGTGTAGAGAATCGATGTTGCACACCATATTGGGACAATGCTTTCTCAAGCTGAGCATTACAGAAATGCGTCCCACGGTCACTAATCAATGCCTTCGGGGCACCAAAGCGAGCAAACAGCTTTCTCAAAAATCACACCACTACCCTCGCATCATTAGTGGGCAAAGCCTGTGCTTCGGCCCACTTTGAAACGTAATCAACAGCGACTAGGATGTAGCGGTTGCCAAAAGAGGTCGGAAAGGGGCCCATGAAGTCTAGCCCCCATACGTCAAAAACCTCACAAACTTGGATGCCGTTTTGTGGCATCTCATGGCGTGCAGAAATGTTGCTCGCCCTCTGGCAAGCATCACAGGACCTCACCCACTCATGGGCATCACGGAAAATAGTCGGCCAAAAGAATCCGGCGTCAAACACTTTCCTCGCCGTGTTGTTCGCTCTGTGGTGGCCTCCCGTGGGTCCTTCGTGACAGTGGCGTAAAATATCCCTCGCCTCGTCACCATACACGCATCGCCGGATCATCCGATCCGCTCCTACCCTAAATAAGTAAGTGTCATCCCAGAAGTAATGCTTGACATCCGCAAAGAACTTTCGCTTCTGCTGATGGGTCATCCCCTTGATCAGGATGCCACTAGCTAAGTAGTTTGCAAAGTCAGCAAACCATGGGGAATCATCACTAGTCTCGATCCTCATGAGGAACTCGTAGGGGAAATTTTCATTGATGTTAGGCCCACGAGTTTCCTTTTTCTCGGAATGCTCAAGTCGAGACAAATGATCGGCTGCCAAATTCTCAGCCCCTTTCTTGTCACGGATTTCAATATCAAACTCTTGCAGCAACAAAATCCAACGTATCAGTCTCGGTTTAGCATCCTGCTTGCTAAAAAGATACCAAAGAGCTGCATGATCCGTGTACACAATGGTCTTGGAAAGGACAAGATATGACCGAAACTTATCGAAGGCAAAGACCACAGCTAGGAGCTCTTTCTCTGTCGTGGTGTAGTGCTCCTGAGCATCATTCAAGGTCTTGCTCACATAGTAAATCGGGTGAAAGTGTTTATCTTTCCTTTGACCTAAGACAGCCCCGACTGCGAAATCACTCGCATCACACATCAACTCAAATGGCAGCTCCCAGTCGGGAGCAACCATGATCGGGGCATTCACCAACTTCTCCTTCAACAACTCAAATTCCTGAAGGCATTCATCGGAGAAAACAAACTGGGCATCCTTCTCGAGGAGCTGAGTCATGGGACGGGCGATTTTGGAAAAGTCCTTTATGAATCGCCGGTAAAAACCTGCATGACCCAGAAAACTCCTAATAGATTTCACGGATGTGGGAGGCGGGAGCTTTGAAATAGTCTCAACTTTGGCTCGGTCGACCTCGAGCCCCGCCTGTGAAATCTTGTGCCCAAGCATAATGCCCTCCTTCACCATGAAGTGGCACTTCTCCCAGTTTAACACAAGGTTGGCTTCTTCACATCTAGCCAACATCTTTTTCAGATTCCCGAGACACTATTCAAAAGAACTTCCAAACACAGAAAAATCATCCATGAAAACCTCCATGGAGTCCTCGATCATGTCGTGAAAAATGGCCACCATACACCTTTGAAATGTGGCCGGGGCATTGCACAGTCCAAAGGGCATCCGCCGGTAGGCGAATGTGCCATAGGGACATGTGAATGTCGTCTTTTCCTGATCCTCAGGAGAGATGGGAATCTGAAAATATCATGAAAAACCATCAAGGAAACAGTAGTACATCCTTCCCGACAACCTCTCCAACATCTGATCAATGAAAGGAAGTGGGAAATGATCCTTCCTCGTGGCATCATTGAGTTTGCGGTAGTCAATGCAAACTCTCCATCCGGTGACAGTACGAGTAGGAATCAACTCGTTTTTCTCATTGGTCACCACTTTCATGCCTCCTTTCTTCGGGACTACCTGTACAGGGCTAACCCACAGTGAATCAGAGATCGGATATATCAAACCTGCATCAAGTAGTTTGATGACCTCTTTCTTCACAACCTCCTGCATGTTGGGGTTCAAACGCCTCTGATGCTGTACTACAGGTTTAAAGTCCTCCTCCATCAAGATCTTATGGGTACAAAAGGATGGATTGATCCCTTTTATATCCATAATCTTCCAAGCAATCGCCTTCTTGTGCTGCTTCAGGACTTCAAGCAATCGATCCTTTTCTTCTTTCGACAATCCAGCAGAAATGATGACGGTCAAATGGGTCTCACCCTCCAAGAAAGCATACTCTAAATGATCTGGAAGCTCCTTAAGCTCAACCGAAGGTGGATCCTCAATGGAAGGGCGTGCTTTAGGCTCAGTCACGTGATCCACAACCTCAAAAACCTCGGGACACGGGGGAGACGCGTGACCTATCAGACAGGTCACCTCCTCAATCATTCGGTCCGCACCAGGCGAACCAAAAATCTCCCCTCCTAGCAGCTGTGTGTCCACAACATCCTCCTCGAATGTAGCATGAAGATGATCACTCACATACGTATCAATAGTCTCAATGAAGTAGAGTGTATCATCTTGACTTTGTGAGTGTTGCATGGATTTCCCAATGTCAAAGGTCACCTCCTCATCGTCAACCCTAAGAGTAAGTCTACCGGTGCAGACATCAATCAAGGCTCTCGCAGTGGCTAGGAATGGGCGACCTAAGATAAGGGGAACATTTTTGTCCTCATCCATGTCTAGAATCACGAAATCGACAGGAAAGACAAGCTTGTCAATTTTAACCAGCATATTCTCAACTATGCCTCGAGGGTACTTCACTGAATGGTCGGCTAGCTGAATGCTCATACGAGTCGGCTTGGGCTCGCCCAAGTCTAGCTTAGCAAAAACCGCATATGGCATGAGGTTTATGCTAGCTCCAAGATCAGCCAATGCATTGCTGACCGACAAACTACCGATCAAACACGGGATAGTGAAACTCCCAGGATCATTCATCTTCTTCGGTAGTTTGTTCTGAAGAACCGCTGAACACTCTTCATTCAAGGTCACCTGCGAAAGCTCCTCAAGTTTCTTTTTGTTGGATAGGATATCTTTCAGAAACTTGGCATACTTAGGCATTTGAGCAAGTGCCTCGACAAATGGTAAATTTATATGAAGTTGCTTAAAAAGCTCGAGGAATTTACCATAGTGTTCTTCCATTTTCTGCTTCTTCAACCTCCCCGAATATGGAATGGGAGGGACATACTCTCTCACTGGCTCCTTGGGTCGTGCGGTACTTGCTGGGACTCGCCTCTGTTGCACCTTACCCGGAGACTCAGCCTCAATCTCCTCATCAACCTCCTCGTCATCGACTGGCTTTTCTGAAACAGCCGGAGGGATGGCTTGAGCGGTCTTGCCGCTTCTCAACGTGATGGCCTTTGCAGTAGCATTTGGATTTGGCTCTGTGTTGCTCGGAAGGCCCCCCTGTTGTCTCTCAGACAACATGTTGGTAATCTGGCCAACTTGGTTCTCAATGGTCTGCATGGAAGCCTTTTGGCTTCTCAACTCACTCTCGTGCCTCGTGAAACGGCTGTCATACTCCCTAAATCGCTTCTCATTCTCCGCTTTTTGAGTGTTTTGACCAGCTAAGATTTGACTAAGCATATCATGCACACTAGGATCGCTAGAGGAAGGTGCCTGCTGAGGTCGAGGTGGACCATATGCTCCATGAACTGGAGCTGTGGGACGTGGAGCAAATCCGAGTGGATGCTGGTTAGAAGCATCGGGCTTCCAACTAAAGTTTGGATGATTCTTCCACCCCGGATTATAAGTATTGTTGTAGGGATTGTTTAGAGGACGGTATTGGTTTCCCATGAAATCAACATGCTCGTGTGACATCTCTCCCGTCGGAAAATCACCTACCTGATATGCTCCCCCACTCGAGGAACCTCTCGAGTGCATTTCCATCACTCGATCAAATTTCGAAGATAAGGCATCCATACGTGCTGTCATGGTTGTGTAGTCGTCCACATGATGAACTCCCTGCCGAGAACTCTTTCCCCTCGGGGGCTGTTGTGTCCGGTTTTTCGCGGCACATTTTTCAAGAATCTCAAATGCCTCGGTGGCATTTTTCGTGCCGATATCACCACCCGAGTAGGTATCAACCATCATATGTCCCTGACTGTCCAAACCATGGTAGAAGATCTGACATTGTTGCCACTTGGGCAACCCGTGATGTGGGACCTTTCTCATAAGCTCTTTAAACCGCTCCCATGCCTCGTAAAGGGACTCGTCCTCGTCCTGACGAAAGTTCAGAATCTTGGTTCTCAACCGAACAGTTTTCTCTGGAGGGAAATATTTCTGAAGGAACTTCTCAGCTAATTGATTCCATGTAGTGATAGATCCAGCTGGAAGTGAAAGAAGCCACTCCTTGGCTCCATCCCGTAAAGAAAACGGAAAGAGCCCAAGGCGGATAGCATCCGGTGATGCATCACGAATCCTAAATGTGGCACAAACCTCTCTAAACCCCGCGATGTGAACACTAGGATCCTCGTGATCCTTTCCATAAAACTGCACCGCATTCTGCAACATCGATATGGTGCCAGCCTTGATCTCGAAATTATTATTGTCGATTGTCGGTGCATTGATGCTCGCAGGCAAACCATCGAGTGACGGTTTTCCAATTTCATTCAAGATCCTATTCTCTTCCGCGTCCGCCATGTCTACCCGAACCTCGTAGAAGGTGTCGTCGCCCACTGCGTCTGTCTCAATCGTCTCGGCTACCACGCGAAACCGCTCCCGCAGTCTCCGGTGAAGATCGCGCTCCGGCTCCGATGAAGGCTCAACGATATCAGCAGCAGGGGTTGAGGACATGCACGACCTGTAGGGAATAAGGAGCACAATGCACAAAATATATACAAAAACAAAAACAACTAGCAAATAATCATATTCTTTTTTTTTTCAATTAATCAAGCAAAGGCAAATAAAACAAGTAGACAAAAACTTTGTACACTTTTCACAATCGCTAAATAAGTAACTCGAATCGTTTTTAAGAAGACCGCATCCCCGGCAACGGCGCCAAAAACTTGATTTGCGTGAATTATATACATTTTTTATTAAGTTTTTCTTTACACAAATTTAGTTTTAAAAATGGGTTTTCACCTAAAAACTAACTACACACACAAAAGGGCAAGTGTACCCGTCGGGTGGTAATATAGCTAATCGGTAAGAACAGGATATCAATCCGTGGATGCGGTGTCTCGATACTAAACTTTTGCTACTTTAAAGCCTTTTCAAATGTTTGGGTTGATTTTTTCTAACTTAGCATGCAAATAAATAAACTACTAAAAATTCTAACAAGAACAATATCTAAGAAAGGGCTGCCTAACCTAAGTTTCCACTAACAAACATATGACAACAAGGTGGAAGATTTGTGATGATGCAAGTTCTAGATTTAACTAAGTCCCCAATCAAGGCTTCCTAGTCTATAATTCTTAGGAAAACTAAAAATGAATTAACATTCTAATCACCTAAAAATTATTCTTTTAAGCTCACTTGCTAAGTTGATGTTAATCTTTAATCATGAGTTATTTGTTTGTCAAAACTCCTAACTCTACAAATTAGGGAAAACTAATATGAGAAACACACTAATCACCCTAACTTGGTTTCAAGTAGTTGGCACTATCATGATGTTCTTGATATGAAGCACAAGCATGGTCATGCTAGCTAACAACTTTGGCCTAAATCATCAACCTAACATGAACACAAACTATAGAATCCATATAAACATACTTTTGATCTTTCCAAAGCTAGATGCAAGAATTCACACACAAGCTCAAATCATTGTTCATATCACATTAGCACTCACCATTCCTAGTTTCATGCTATGAATCATACTAACAAGTTAACAAGATTCAATAATCATAATCTCTACATGGGTTTTCCAACACAACATGTAAATACTTATGAGCAAACATTCAAGAACAAGAACTTTAAGCATGCATATGAATTCCAAGAACAAGACTAAGTGACAACATGAAGATTAACAAGAACAATAATCACATCTACTTCCATATTATCATATGTTCATAAGCTTCAACATAGTTTAGATAACACAAGTGTTTAGCCCATAAGGCTCATGAATACCAAATCAAGCACAAAGAAACATAAATTGTTCATAATGTAGTAAGCTAACCAAGTTGAGGACAAGATTAAAATGGTGTTTGAGTATATCTTCAAGTGATTTAATCCTCTTCAAGGCTTCCTCTTGGCTCCAACAAGCTTCCAAGACCAGATTCTTGAGAGAAAAAGTCACCAAAATGCTCCAACTCCCCTCCAAATGAGCTAGGAACTCGTATTTAAACTCTGGGCGTTTGGCACTACCATGCCACCTTTTGGCACGGTCGTGCTTGGTAAGTGTCAGAGCCACTTTCTTGAATGTTGACCAAGTATGCTACCATTTTAGGAAAAATCGCGCTCAAATGTTCCCGAGGTCGCACGACCGTGCTCGGGCATGGTCTGGTCGTGCGAGCCGATAGTGCTCGGTAACAACTACATCGTTCTCAGAAACAAGCTGATCAGGAGCAAAAATTGACCTGGCACGGTCGTGCCAGTGGTTGGCACGGCCGTGCTCCCCTGAATTTTGATGGTGTTGTTGCTGGATGCTAGTGCTGGTTGAGAGTGCCGCTGTCGGAAGGCCTGGCACGGTCGTGCCAGTGTTTGGCACGGTAGTGCCATATCTGGCAGTTTGCTGGAATGCACCATTTTCGCTCCATTTTGCTCCAAAAGCCTCCGTTTCATCACCGGGCCGAAGCCCGGACCTGTATTTTCACAAACAACTCAAATGAGTACCAAAATCAATGAAAATACAAAGAGTTTTCGCATAAATGGGGCGTATTTGACGTTTAAAAGATGTATAAATTCTTATACATCAAATAATAATATATAATATTAATAGAGAACTTAACTAAGTTATTTAAAAATGGTATGGTGGTAGTTAAGTATGGGAAAAGCTTGAACTTAAACACACCCACAAAGCAAAGGGGGTAAAGGTGTAAATTATTAAACCTAATAATTAAAAACAAAAATTAACCCCAGAACACACAGATGGTGCCCTGGGGGATGTCGACCAAGAACAAAAAACACAGGGTAAAAACCCTAGCTTCATGAATCAAGCAATTGAATGCTTAAATCAAAAGAAAATCTGATGCATGAGCTCAAATTTCGAATAACAAGTTCCAATTTGTGAAGTGGTAAGCTTAATTTTCTGAAATTATGATTTGTAGTATGAGGGGTTTAACCCAGTCTCGAATTCTTGTAACAATCATGAGGAATCTGAGTTAGAATTTCTTTTTAGAATGAGACTCATGTTGGATTCTAGGTAAATTGAAAGATATTTTTGTATGATACTAATTTATGAAGATGTGCTAGGTATATGATGATTTGATTAGATATAACTATATGAAATATTGAAATTTGATGAAGTTGTAATACTTGAATCATAGGTAAAGCGATGTAGGATTAAAGAATGATATGAATTTGTTGATTGTTGATGGGTTATGAGGTGAACTAGTAGGAAATTATGCTTTAGAAACTTGCATATAGTTTCCTATTAATGCGAAACCCGCCAAGTGTTTGATGAAGTGCTTAAAAAGAATAATATGCATAATTTGGAGGATGAATGAATGAAATTTAGTTGTACTAAATAAATGAATGAATGTGTTGTTATAGGCGTGAAAGAAGAAGGTTCCTACACTAGGAAATCGGAAAGCTCCCAAGATCGAGGTACGTTAGTGTACATCATATTCTATAATGTTGTCATTTGTTTAATAGTCTCATTTTTGAATTGTGTTGTTATGTTAAAATTGTGAGATTTGAAATCTATGGTTCTTTGAAAGTAAAAGTAAGATCCGTCATAAACGGATTGTGAGGAATGAATAAGTTATGAAAGATAATGCATCATATCCGGTTCTTTAGTTGAACCGGGTATGGGAAGTTAAGTATGTATTGAATGAAAGTCTACTCGATCCGTCTTTCTCGGATCGGAGTATGCAGTAAGAATGTAAAGAATATGTTTGTTCGTCATGAACGAACCGAATGGAAGTTATGTAATGTTACTAGTACCCGTTCTCAGTGGGTATGTTAAGAAAAGTAGGCTTAGTCTCTACCTTGAGGCAAGCATGTAATGGACCGTTTAACGGTTAGTAAAGTAATTGAATGATGTATTACCGTGAAAGAGACGAATCGGTTTATTATTTAGATGTGTTAGTAACGAAATACTAAATTATTTGTTATGTTGAATGTAGGTAAATCCTCAAGCTAGGCGGTCGGACGATTTGGAATGAGCACACTTGATAACGCTTCCGTCATAAGTGAATATAACGTGGTCTAAACTTTAATCTTATGTACTTTAAATTGTGTAGTATTTCGATGTCCTTATGGTTTGGTTTAAAACTTATTAGTGGTGGTCTTGTTGTAAACAACTTAAACGTTCGAGACAAAAATGTTGAGTTTTCCGACAAAAAATGAGCTTTCTGGCCAAAAAACGTTTTTCCAGCGACCGGAGACTAACGGCGTTAGGGTTCTGTTAGTCAGGGTCCATTGGAGGCCAGTATGTTAAAAGTTAGGACTGTCAGTGGTTATTTTTAAAGTTGGGACTGTTGGCGGCCAACGACGCATAGTTGGGTTTATTAAAATCCAATATTCCTTAATATTAAGAAAACATGTAAGGACCGTGGAGAAAAAATGTTTTGAAAAATCGATAGGACCGATCTGTATATTGTGAATCCTGTGGAATTTGAAAATTCTCAATAGTATCACTTCATCATAAATAATAACATTAGGGTTGCGGACGAATAGAACGAACACAAACAAGACCTCTTTCGTGTTAGTTTGTTAAGAAAAAAGCACATGTTTATGAACTTTTCATGAACATTTACCAAACGAGATTTTTATGTCCGTGTTCATTTGTTAATTTGAGGTACGAACACAAACGAACGTTCATGAACACAAACAAACACAAATTCATATTCATGAACATAATGGAAACGAACAAACAAATGTTCATGAATAGAATGTATAATACACTAATACTTATTAAATATTTTATTCATTGGAATTTTGAATTATTTGTATAATAATAATAAAATTAAAAAAATACAAATAAACTATCGAATACAAACAAACATAAACAAACAGAACGTTCACGAAAATTAATGAATGAGCATTGCCTCTATTCAAGTCCGTTCATTTAACCAAATGAACGAAATTTAATGTTTGTGTTCGTTTATTTATTAAACGAACGAACACAAACGAATTTTCCGCCGAACAGTTCATGAATGTTCACTAAACGTTCGATTCGTTTGCAACCATATTTGCAAGCTTGGATAAATAGTGGTTGCAACGGTTCATATGTGTGGTCCATGAGTTACACCCCGTTGTATTTTCTTTTCCTTTTTAACCCTTAATTTTATTTTTTCTGTTTTGCTTTTTTTCACTTTTTTTCACTTTTTTTAAGAATTAATTTTTCTTTTGTTCAACTAAAATTTAACTAACACAACTTTTAATAAGGATCATGATATTCACACACTCACTTCTTATTTCCACATCCCCCAAAGCTCACCGCTTTGGTCAAAGCGGGGCGTTTAGGGTTACTTTTTAGACAATAGGTGATGTGACAGTGGTACGAGGTTCTTTTCTGTACCCCAAAGCGCAAAGCGGGGCGTTTAGGGTTCTTTCTGCAGACAAAGGGTGATGAGACATTGATACGATGTTATATTCTGTACGAGGTTGCACAAAGTTTCACGCATTAACCCTAAACTTCGACCCCATTTCAGTTGCATTTAATAGGCAGGCCATGCATTCTGTTTCGTATTAAAAAAAACTGAGGTTGAGGTTCTGTTGGGTTTTTTGTTTGAACTGTGAAAATTCTGCTGAAGAGAGCATTTTTTCAGTGATTACGATGTCGTGGTTTAGCAACTACCTTTTCGGTGAATACTCTGAGGAGTCGGTTGTTCCAGATTCTTACGAGGGAACCGCTATTTCTGCCTCGTACAATACGATGCAACTGGACTTGAATATCCCTATGGAAGACTCGTACGCACAACACGGCTATTCGGATTTCGGATACGGAGGTGAATCGTATCCTCAGGCTGAATATCCGTACGGTCAGCCAAACTATCCCGACCACGGCTACGGTGGAGAGCAGAGCTATGTACAACAAGATTATCTCGACCACGGTTACGGTGGTGAGCAGAGGTATGTACAACAAGACTATCAAGACCACGATTACGGTGGTGAACAGAGCTATGTACAACAAGACTATCCTGACCAGAAGAGGGTGGTCAGCAGGATGAGGAATGCTCTTACCCAGTTCTATATTCATCAAAATATTAATAAGAACAGCAAGGATAAATTCACTGAGAAGGAGTGGAAAGAATTTATTCGTTCGTTTTCGACATTGTGTGTGTCTTCCACAGAGGAAATATACAGTTATAATCTGGCAAACCTTGAAGCACAACTGAAAGAAGTTTGTCATGGACGTGAGTATTTCTTACATTATTTTTAAATACTTTTTTACATACATACATACATACCTAACAACTTATGGT
The DNA here is from genome assembly GCF_002127325.2 of Helianthus annuus. NCBI lineage: Eukaryota > Viridiplantae > Streptophyta > Magnoliopsida > Asterales > Asteraceae > Helianthus > Helianthus annuus. The sequence continues at coordinate 15,237,144 of NC_035449.2, forward strand.
TATAATTTTAGATGTTTTTTACTATATGAAGAAATCATGGTTGGATCCGTACCTAATATAACCCAATAGTCAACCATAACAATAAAAAGAACAAAGACTTTCTATATTCTAATGTATAGATGATTCACCATGTGGAATAATGTATACACCATTAATGGATAGTTGTTAGGAATTGTTTGAGAATATATTTTCTTATCAGAAGATTCAGCATCTTCCATCTTTTATATGCTATAAAATTTGGCTTTGCATGAAGGGCATGTGGAAACTTTTTCATTGAAGCCTGTATATACAATATATATATATATATAGTTATATCGTCGTTACTTGTGTTCTAGGAAACTGACAAGTGTAAAGGATTATGAACGAAGGATAAAATGATACCATATGATCTGCCCAGTTCTGTATGCATGAAAAACAAAAGCAATGTATAAGCCTGCGATTTCTTCTGGAGGGTTCACCTATGGTAGTGTTTTTCCTTTTCTGATTCATACAATGTGAAGAGGAAAGTGTAAAACTTAAAAAACAAATACTGGCAATTAATTTTTCATATAACTAAATAGTTCTAGTGATTTTAACTAATATACATCTGTGCTTTTCAAGCCAAATGAAAGAGACTCCTCTAAACAGTATTTGTTTTTCGACAAGTCATCCTACTTTGAGCATCTCTTAGTTCCTTTTCTCTTTAATCTATTAGAACGCTCCTTTTCGCAACTTATAGTACGTTGTTTTAATTAAACATGTTCGTGTAATATAACAAAATAAAATCGGTTAGCATTTATAAAAAAAACAATGGCATAATGAAACGTATCTTATAAACGACTGTTATAAATTAACTATAACCGGTACACTCACGTTAAACGACCGTTATAAATCAACTTTAAATTATATATGTTTTGTATAAATAAAACAAAAATCTACAACTTTTCAACAAAAAAACACAACCAAATACAACCAAACAACAAACCAACAACCCATTTTTCCACCAAAACCTCACTTTTTCCCCCAAAAAATAAACAATCAGCCCTAAACGCCCAGCTTTGGCCAAAGCGAGACGCTTTGATACGAGGTCAGTAGACAGGGGCGTGTATGAATAGCCTGCGCCTTTAATAATGGTGTTTCCTTTTTTTTATAATTTAACATTATATTTTTTTGTTTTTTCTTTTGTTTGTTATAAAGAGTACATCGAAACTAACTAATTTTTTTTTTCTGCCATGTAACAATTTATTTAATATATGACAGTTGTAAGATGGATGAAGAGTGCTCCACACTTTGTTGTTTTTTCCTTTCTAAGGCTAAGGCTGGAGGGTATGGAGGGCGTCATCATGCCACATCACCGTTCATAGCGCCCCTCTCGGCGCCACCACCCACACCCTGCTAGTTAAACTGGGGCGCCATTGATGGGGCTTTACCATGGTAACGAGGAAGAAGTGAGGGGGCAGGTGGGGCCCACATCATTTCATACAATAACAATTTTTTAAAAAAATTTTGTTTACTAGGGGGCGTTGTAACAACTGTCACTAAAATCCATAATTAGGATGGTAATTAGCTATTAAGGAAACTCTAATTGAGAAACCCAAGTGATTCCACATAAACCCTAAAATTTTCGTAACGATCGGAATCAGGATCAGGGCCCCTAAAACTCAGGGGGGGGGGGGGGGTTAAACCCTAGTGATGTTTATCTTCTAAATTGCTGTAGAAACGAAATTGATTCGTTTAACTTGCTCACCAAGGCTAGTTTGGACACGAAACAACCTAAGCTACGAAATAGACCCGTCGCGCCACGCAACGGGTACACAAGTCTTCCTCGCGTGGCGCGAGGGAGGACAAATTCCAGCTATATATAGAGGGCAGTGGGACTTAGTTCTGTGCTTTACTTCGACGTTCAAATTCTAATTGAGCTCTGAGTTATAACGAATATCGTTCACACAAAACACACACCGATCACGAAGTGCTGCCGCAATCAGGGTAATAACTCGATCGCTATTACGATTCAACGTCCGATCGATTATAACTATCCAACGATAGTCCAAGTGCTGCTCAATTGAGCTTGTACTTTGATTATTCGTCGTGATTTCGACTTGAATATTTGAGTGCTGTTCGAATTCGGACTATGCTCTGTTATTCGTTGTGAATCCGATTGAATTATCGAGTATTGCACTGATTAATCGTTGTGAAGGTTTAATCTCGTGAATTGACGTAACTGCTGTATTAGTTACTAACCTGTCTGTGTGTGCATTGTATTAAACTAGGTGTAATCAAGGCTAATCAGTAGGCTTATATCTATTGCTCGTTAATTTGCAAAGTGAGTCATTCTTCTTTTTAAACTATTTTCTCACAGTTTGTGAGTAAGTATTACAAAACTTCAAAGTTATTTTCAAGGTTATAATTACAGGGATTAAGTCTTTGTAATCACCAAATTACAGCTGGTATGTGGGGTATTGTGCACATTACTATTTTTATCACTCTAGGTGAGTGAGCCTAATATCACTCTATGTGAGTAAACCGTCACTATTAGGGCAACGGGACCCAATAGTGATATGACCACAGTCACAGATCCGGTCGAGTGACAAATACCCATTCTTGATAATTGGTTGATAGAAACATTGTAATCGCTCTTAATACTGTGATTTATAACTAACGGGTCGTTTTAGAAAATGGAATGATTCACTCAGTATTTCCCGCTGACAAAACCTTTTTCAAACATGTTTCAGGTGATCTGTGTGATCCAAGAAAAGTGCAGTAAAGCACTATCAAGCTCAGAGAAGTGGCTCAGTGTAAATAAACGAATAAAACATGTTTTGGAAAATAAAGATTTCTGTGTGAAATCAACTTATTGTAAATGATGGGATTTATCCCTTAAACTTTGTGTAATATATTAAACGAGCATTTTTCCGGTGAAAAGATCCTGTTGTAAAAAGACTTCCGCTGTCGCATAAATTAAATACCAAGGGTACCACTGGAATCTGCATCGCGGGGCCCGACTCCGTCCAGGGTGGGTCGGGGGCCGCGACAGAGAAGGTGGTATCAGAGCTAATAATTAAATTGAGCCACTGATCGAGCCACTGATTAAGCCTAAATTAAGTATTTTGTCCAAATGCTTAATTTTACTAATTGTTATTCGGTGATTATATGTTGTATTAACTGGTTATTTTAGTTACAGTATGGGTAAGCAAAAGCTGTCTGCTATCTACCACAAACTAGATGTGGCATCTTCTTCTAAAAACCCATTAAACCTAGAAGAAGGAATCTTTGTCCGCAAGGCAAACTATGAGAATCCTCTTTCCCCAGAGAAAAGGGATTCGATACTTAAAAAGAGTCAGGAGACAAAGAAACCCCGAACCAAGAGAGTTAGGTTTAACCCAGAAGTCCAAGAATTGGGTAATAGTACACCTTGGGAAGATAAAATAGACGGGAAATGGGCAAATCTCTATATGCTAGCTACTGTAGCAGAAAATACTAATCTCTAAATATCCGATAAATTGGGTCTAGTAAGAGAAATCACAATCCCGTAAATAAATAAAATCCCAGTGTGTTTATTTCAGTTATTTCTGTACAAAAAAGTAATATGCAATAAAACTTCAGTGTTTGTTTGTTAAACTTTGTTCCAAAGTTTTAACATTGCATTTTGCATATATGCTATGCAGCATGAATGAGATGTCGGAAGCCTTCCAGAATCTCAACTTATATCCAGTGCCTATCGAAGTCTCGCATGACTTTATTGGTTACATTGCTGACATAGAAGAACCTGTGGAATTCAAAGCTCCACCGCTGGAAAAAGCCAAACCTAAAAAGAAGAGAAGATATGTAGGGTGGAGGAAAGTACGCCGTAGGAAACCTGCCACTAGAAGACTCCCTAAAATAGAAAATCCTGTGATCGTAAGCAAGGGAAAGGAAATAGAAACTGGAGAAAGTTCAAAACCACCTGAAAAGGAAATAGGAATAGATCTGAAACAAAAGGGAATAGAGATTGGCGAAAGCTCTAAACAATCTGAGGAAATCACGTTCCAGGACGAGATAGATCGCCTACTGGAAAATTGTGATGTTTTAGAGCCTATCAACGATAATCTCTTTTCTTACCCGGCTACAGTTCAATTCCCACTAAACCTAGGACCAGCTATTCCAGACCCACTAGTTCATACCAGACCATTAGGCCAAATGGAGGAATGGTGGACCAACGACTGGCAATTCCAAAATATAGTTAACAATCCTTATAGTTTCCTTCCACAATTTGACCCAGAACCACTCCCAAATCCTCCCATGAGTAACGAAAACCTAGCTGAACTCCGTCAGTTCGGTGAAGAACTGATAGGTACAGGTAATAGGATCAGGGAAATGGGGGAGCATCTAACTTGGAAGTACGATGAGAGGGAGCATCGTTACTAGAACAGTCAGTTAACCCACAGAAAGCCGTATTGTATGATAGTAACTTAAAAATTCTGTAAAATGGGCAATAAAACTCTGTAAAATACGGTGTGTATGGATGCATATACAATATACCATAACAAAGTAAAAGTCGAGAAATCGACAATTTTGGTTATGCTTGTATGTTGTGATAATCTATGTGTTTATCTATGTGAATTTTGTCATTGATAAGTTAGACACTAATAATTTTTACCAATTAGCAGATGGAAAATGCTAATAATGAACCAATTAATGAAGTAAATAAATCTAAGCAAGAACAGGAAGATCAATATATAACTCGACAAGATATCGAGCACTTTATCACCCAAGGGATAGCTCATGCTATTCCAGAAATTGTAGCTGCTGTTCGGAAACCTGCCGAACCACAATTAATTCCTAGTAAACGTATTCCAGAAGATAACGGCAGTAACAGCATAAATGGAAGCGGCAATCATGACGATCATGATTCGCAACAGGCCCCACTCCCTAAGAGAATGAAAGCTGCAACACCTGGTTGCACTTACAAAGAATTTCTTGCTTGCAAACCCGCTGAATTTGCAGGTAACGAAGGGGCAACTGCAACACTACGTTGGTTAGAGAAAACGGAGGCAGTAATTGCAATAAGCAAATGTGCCGAAGAGGATCAAGTGATGTATGCATCAAATCTGTTCAAAGAAGGAGCACTCGAATGGTGGAACACGGTCCTTCAGGCAAAAGGAAGAAGGATAGCCTACGCCATAGGTTGGGAAGAATTTAAGAGTTTGGTAGAAAGAAAATTCTGTCCCGAATACGAGAAGGAACAAATGGCAAACAAGTTCCTGAGTCATCGTATGCTAGGTGTAGATTGTCGGGGCTATACTTCGACATTCTTTGAATACGCAAGGATAGTGCCATCACTGGCTTCGCCAGAACCGGTACTTATTTCTCGTTACATCTGGGGGTTAATTAGTGAAATCCGAAACATCGTTAAAGCTGCGAGACCTCGCACTATTGACGATGCAGTAGAATTAGCTAATACCCTAACAGATGAGTTGGTACACACAAGAGAGGAAGATCGCAAGAAGGAATTAGCTCAAAAGATTACCCAAGGATTTCGTGCGGGTAATACCAAGAAAAGAGGAACAGGGCAATCCTCATCACCTCCTTTCTGCAAAATTTGCAAAAAGAAGCATTATGGACAATGCAATATGGTTTGCAATTTTTGCAAAATGAAAGGACATCGGGAAGAAGACTGCAGGAAGAAAACAAGAGTTTGTTACAATTGCAGAGAAAGGGGACATTTTCAATTTGAATGTCCTAAGTTAGCTAAACCTGTAGTTAACCAAGCCAAACCAGCTGAAGGAGCAACCAAGAGAAATGCGCGAGCATTCCAGCTGACCACTCAAGAGGCCGAACTCATTCCGGATGTGATAGCTGGTACGTTCCTAGTACATGACGTATTTGCAAAAGTATTATTTGACTCTGGTGCGAACCAAAGTTTTATTAATACTTCATTTTGTCAAGCTCTTAAGTTACCATTAACCACTCTTAGGCAAATCTTCACAGTTGAACCGCAGAAGGAAATTCTGTGAATATAGATAAAATCTGGCAAGAAGGAAAAATAGAACTATTAGGCCATAAGTTTTCTGCAAATTTGTTACCAATGAATTTAGCAGGATTCGATGTAGTCTTAGGAATGGATTGGTTAGTAGCCAACCATGCACGAATCTTATGTGATAAAAATGCAGTAGAAATTCAAACCCCTACAGGAGAAGTAATTTTGATTACTGGAGATAAACCTCGAAAGCCACTGAAATTTGTCTCAGTAATGAAAGTGGCTAGTTATTCAAGAAAACAGGAAATGGTGTATATGATTTCAGTAATCATTAACACTAAAGATAAGAAACTCCAGGACATCCCCGTAGTCTCAGAATACCCAGACGTTTTTCCAGAAGAATTACCTGGATTACCCCCTGATATAGAAGTAGAATTTAGAATTCATTTAATTCCAGGTACTGCACCAATAGCTAAAGCACCTTATAGATTAGCACCTACCAAAATGCTAGAACTGAAAAAGCAATTAGATGAATTACTAAGCAAAGGATTCATACAACCGAGTTCATCCCCTTGGGGTGCACCAGTACTGTTTGTGAAAAAGAAAGATGGATCGATGAGAATGTGTATTGATTATAGAGAATTGAATAAGGTTACGATTAAGAATCGATACCCACTACCTAGGATTGATGATCTTTTTGATCAATTGCAAGGAGCTAGGTATTTCTCAAAGATAGATTTAAGATCCGGATACCATCAGTTGAAAGTACAAGAAGAAGACATACCTAAAACTGCCTTCAGAACTAGGTATGGTCATTATGAGTTTACAGTCATGCCCTTTGGATTAACAAATGCCCCAGCAGCATTCATGGACATGATAAATCGAATCTGTAAACCATACTTGGATAAATTTGTGATCGTTTTCATCGACGATATACTTACTTATTCCAAAAGCCAAAAAGAACATTATGAACACTTACATACACTCTTAACTCTGTTAAGAAAAGAAAGGCTTTATGCCAAATTCTCAAAATGTGAATTTTGGTTACAAGAAGTACAATTCTTAGGTCATGTGGTAAATCATGAAGGTATCCATGTAGATCCTGCTAAGGTAGAAGCCATTACGAAATGGAAAGTTCCACAAACAGCTATGGAGATAAGAAGTTTTCTAGGCTTAGCTGGATACTATAGACGATTTATCAAAGATTTTTCTAAGGTAGCCGTACCATTAACTAAGTTAACCTGTAAAGCCGCTAAGTTTGAATGGGGACCTAGACAAGAAGAAGCCTTTAAGATTTTAAAGCATAGGTTGACGAATGCACCAATCTTAGCTCTACCCGAGGGAACAGAAGACTTTGAAGTATATTGTGATGCTTCAAAGTTAGGCTATGGATGTGTGTTGATGCAACGCAAGAAGGTAATTGCGTATGCTTCTAGGCAATTGAAAAAGCACGAAGAGAATTATACGACTCATGATCTAGAATTAGGAGCCATAATTTTTGCCCTTAAAATCTGGAGACATTATCTGTATGGAAGTAAGTTTACTGTCTATACAGATCATAAGAGTTTAAGATATATATTTTGGCAAAAAGAGTTAAACATGAGACAAAGAAGATGGATGGAGATGTTAAGTGATTACGACTGTGATATCCAATATCACGAAGGAAAGGCAAATGTAGTTGCAGATGCCTTAAGTCGTAAGTACCATGAGAAACAGAAACGAGTTCGTGCTCTAAGGTTAAATCTACAAGTAGATTTAATGGCACAAATTAAAGAAGTTCAGAAAACAGCAATCCAAGACGATGCTGAAGGAATGAAAGATTACCTAAAAGAATTAGAACAAGGAAATGATGGAATTTGGAAATTCCATAAGAAACGAATTTGGGTACCTAAGCAAGGAGAGTTAAGAAGTAAGATTTTAGAAGAAGCTCATAAATCTAGGTATACCATGCACCCAGGAAATAATAAGATGTACCAAGATTTAAGAAATAATTTTTGGTGGATAGGAATGAAAAAGGATATAGCCGAATACGTATCCAAATGCTTAACTTGTTCACAAGTTAAAGCTGAACACCAGAAACCTTCAGGACTACTTCAACAATTAGAAATGCCTATATGGAAATGGGAACTCATAACAATGGATTTTGTTACAAAGTTACCCAAAACCAAAAGAGGTAATGATGCGATTTGGGTAATCGTAGATCGATTAACCAAGTCAGCTCATTTCTTACCAATGAAAGAAACCTTTAGCATGGAAAGGTTAGCACAACTCTACGTGGACGAGGTAGTATCCCTACATGGAGTCCCACTCTCCATCGTTTCGGATAGAGATAGTCGTTTTACATCTCATTTCTGGACAAGTTTTCAGAAAGCAATGGGAACTCGACTAAATCTAAGTACTGCTTATCATCCACAAACAGACGGACAAAGTGAAAGGACAATCCAAACGTTAGAAGACATGCTCCGAGCATGTGTAACTGACTTTGGTGGTAATTGGGATAGCCATTTGCCATTAATTGAATTCTCCTATAACAATAGTTATCATTCAAGCATCGAAGCTGCACCATTCGAAGCACTGTATGGACGCAAGTGCAGAACCCCAGTATGTTGGGCCGAAATAGGAGAAAGTCAAATATCAGGTCCTGAAATTGTACAAGAAACGACTGACAAGATAACACAGATCAAGGAAAGATTAAAAACAGCCAGAGATCGCCAGAAAAGCTATGCAGACAACCGTCGCAAGCCTTTAGAATTTCAAGTCGGAGATAAAGTACTTTTAAAAGTTTCTCCTTGGAAAGGAGTAGTACGCTTCGGTAAGAAAGGAAAGCTAAGTCCCAGATACGTAGGACCATTTCCAATAAACCAACGAATAGGACCTGTTGCTTATCGTTTACAACTACCAGAAGAACTAGCTGGAGTACATGATGTATTTCATGTATCCAATCTCAAGAAATGTTTATCAGACGAATCCCTGGTAGTACCTCTTCAAGATGTAGAGGTGAACGAAAAGTTAAAGTTTATAGAGAAACCACTACAGATCGAAGATAGAAAAGTCAAATTTCTTAAACATAAACGACTGGTGTTGGTTAAAGTCAAATGGAATTCCAGGAGAGGACCAGAATACACTTGGGAGCTAGAATCAGAAATGAAGCGCAAATATCCTCATTTATTCCCATAAATCTCGAGGACGAGATTTTTCTTAAGGTGGGGAGGATGTAACAACTGTCACTAAAATCCATAATTAGGATGGTAATTAGCTATTAAGGAAACTCTAATTGAGAAACCCAAGTGATTCCACATAAACCCTAAAATTTTCGTAACGATCGGAATCAGGATCAGGGCCCCTAAAACTCAGGGGGGGGTTAAACCCTAGTTATGTTTATCTTCTAAATTGCTGTAGAAACGAAATTGATTCGTTTAACTTGCTCACCAAGGCTAGTTTGGACACGAAACAACCTAAGCTACGAAATAGACCCGTCGCGCCACGCAACGGGTACACAAGTCTTCCTCGCGTGGCGCGAGGGAGGACAAATTCCAGCTATATATAGAGGGCAGTGGGACTTAGTTCTGTGCTTTACTTCGACGTTCAAATTCTAATTGAGCTCTGAGTTATAACGAATATCGTTCACACAAAACACACACCGATCACGAAGTGCTGCCGCAATCAGGGTAATAACTCGATCGCTATTACGATTCAACGTCCGATCGATTATAACTATCCAACGATAGTCCAAGTGCTGCTCAATTGAGCTTGTACTTTGATTATTCGTCGTGATTTCGACTTGAATATTTGAGTGTTGTTCGAATTCGGACTATGCTCTGTTATTCGTTGTGAATCCGATTGAATTATCGAGTATTGCACTGATTAATCGTTGTGAAGGTTTAATCTCGTGAATTGACGTAACTGCTGTATTAGTTACTAACCTGTCTGTGTGTGCATTGTATTAAACTAGGTGTAATCAAGGCTAATCAGTAGGCTTATATCTATTGCTCGTTAATTTGCAAAGTGAGTCATTCTTCTTTTTAAACTATTTTCTCACAGTTTGTGAGTAAGTATTACAAAACTTCAAAGTTATTTTCAAGGTTATAATTACAGGGATTAAGTCTTTGTAATCACCAAATTACAGCTGGTATGTGGGGTATTGTGCACATTACTATTTTTATCACTCTAGGTGAGTGAGCCTAATATCACTCTATGTGAGTAAACCGTCACTATTAGGGCAACGGGACCCAATAGTGATATGACCACAGTCACAGATCCGGTCGAGTGACAAATACCCATTCTTGATAATTGGTTGATAGAAACATTGTAATCGCTCTTAATACTGTGATTTATAACTAACGGGTCGTTTTAGAAAATGGAATGATTCACTCAGTATTTCCCGCTGACAAAACCTTTTTCAAACATGTTTCAGGTGATCTGTGTGATCCAGGAAAAGTGCAGTAAAGCACTATCAAGCTCAGAGAAGTGGCTCAGTGTAAATAAACGAATAAAACATGTTTTGGAAAATAAAGATTTCTGTGTGAAATCAACTTATTGTAAATGATGGGATTTATCCCTTAAACTTTGTGTAATATATTAAACGAGCATTTTTCCGGTGAAAAGATCCTGTTGTAAAAAGACTTCCGCTGTCGCATAAATTAAATACCAAGGGTACCACTGGAATCTGCATCGCGGGGCCCGACTCCGTCCAGGGTGGGTCGGGGGCCGCGACAGGCGTTATCCCACACCCTTCAAGTTAAGAGAAGACGTGATAAAGCCCCCTGGCTGATGTGGATCCTAGGTGACGCTGACGTGTCCTAGGGGCTTTATCCCATTTATCCCACACCCCATAGCATAAAAGAATCCGAGATTTTTTTTAATGCAATGACCTCTAGCTCAGTTCAAGTGGTAGGAGGATTTGAGTTATTCTGTGAAGACCCAAGTTTAATTCTCATTTGGTGCAAAAACGGAGTGAAGCACTGGTGAACAATGATAGGAGACCCAGAGAAACCTGGGTTCGATCTTTCGAGATTGATTTGTTTGCCGTTAAAAAAAAGAATGCGAGGTTTTGGTTTTGGAGTTTTGAATTTTGCCACAATATCTATATCTACAATTTACATTTAGTTATATAGTGGAAGGCTTTTTATTTTTTATTTTTTATATTTTGTCAGCTTATTTAATAATATAAAATCTTATTATTAAAAACTATAAATTATCAACAGTTAGTTGTTTTATATGTTTGTAATATATGCATGGGGAGTTTTTTAAAAATTTTTTTGCATTTTTCACTTTTAACCCCTTTGACTTTTTTAGTTTTAACCCTAAGCTTTTCAACTAGTCAATTTAACATCAACACTTTTTAATTTCAACTTTGGTCCCCAATACTTTTCATTTTTCACAAGTTTTTCGTTTCACACTTCGTTTTAAATTTTACGAGTCAACACGTAGCAACGTGCGTGGGAGGTTCAACGTTTTTTTTGTCTGTTTTTTCCCGTTTGACAGGCCAATCGCGACGCATCTATTTTAATCTGTTTGACAAGTTCGTGGCAACGCGTGAATCTTAGATCAGCTTAGTTATTCTTTTATACGTTTTACGCTTCTGTCTAATTTCATCGCATTAACACGCTGCAACGGGTGTGCGTGGTTCAACAATTTTACGTATGTTTTTGTTCGGTATTATTTTTTTCCTTTTTATTTATTTTATTTTTACAAGCTCTTCTGATGTTGGTGTTCGCTGGCAATGGTTTGGCATTAGTGCTACTTGACACAATTTTACAAACGTTATTGACCTATTAAGTTTGTACTAATAATTTGTTTTGAGTTTACCGTTATACCTCCTCTACTTAAGAAAAACTATTTTTTTCACGTGCATATTATTATGTACGTGCCGGGTTAAATTCAATATGCTCTACGTGTCGAAATAAACTTTTTTCTGGAAACGAGTCAGGTCAAATATAATACGTTTTCGTTTAAAAAAACATTTTTATGTGCATATTTTTATGTAAGTTTCGGTTTAATTTGAGTTGGTGTATCTTTCGACGTATTTTTTTTGGGAAACGAGTTAGGTGATGTTTAGTAAATTTTGTTTGTAACCGAGTGGAGTCAAATTGTGGTTTTCTTTTTTTCCATTTATACTAAAGCTCTAATTAATCTCTTTTGGTTATACGTGTCATCTTTTCCGTTATACCCGCTACATTTTCTATGTATGAATCAGGTCACATATAATACGTTATGATTGTACGGCATATTTGATTTACTTTATGTTTGATCCAATTACAATGCTTATATAGGTTACGTTGAGTTCAATCGGATACGTCGAAACACGTGTTTTCGTATGGTTAACGCATCACATAACGTTTGGACTAATCCATTTGATGTTTGCGATGTACCGCGCAACGCGCGCGGGTGTTATTGCTAGTTTTTATACAATTTATATACTAGAAAAAGAAATATCTCATGAAAATACATTAGTGTGAAATATACAACAAGTAACACATACCTTAGAAAGCGGGCCTTTGTCTTTAATCCCTTCTTTTAATGGATCATACCTAGATAACATGTTTTAGTTAGCGAACCATGAAGAAAGTGAAAGAAATCTCTGACTCTTAATATGCTGCCTTTTCCCCGAGGTAGCTACAATAATTTGTAGGGTGTAACTAGCAAGGCCGCATAGTGGAAACTGGCTTGCTAAAGCTTGAATCTAACTTAAACGAGCTCGAGCTAAATGGAGCTCATTTAACAGAGTTTGCCTAGGCTCGCAAACTTAAACGAGCCAAGTATTTATATAATTATAAGAAATTTTATATGATATATGTAACATCCCAAAAACAAATTTGGTAACTAAACCAAATTAACCAGGAATGGTCGGGTAAAGTACCGTTAGTGGTATAAGGTTAACCCATAAACATTAGGATTTAAATAAATAAATATAATGTTAAATAAAAGGGGAGTAAATGTCAAGTTTATCACATAAGAATGTTTCAGTAACACGAATCTATTGGAAATTTGGTGAATGGATATTTAGTGAATTATAATTTAATGAAACTATAATTATTAATAAACTCTTCGTATGGTGAACTAAAGACTAAACTCTTAATTAGAGTTTTAATGTCTTTTAATTTGAGTCTTTATGTCTTAAATTAAGTTCTAAAAAGTGAGACTTTTCATTCATCCTCAACTCTTGTATAATAATAGGCTATGTGCCTCATTTGAGAAAAAGAACATCTAGAAAAATACAAGAGAAGATACAAGAAAATTACATGAATATATGGAGAGTTACTGAAAAGAAAAAAATACTTGAAGACCCATGTGTTGGGTACTTAGAGAGATATGTTTTCTCTATTCGATTCCACCACCGTCACATCTTTATTTGTTCCATAAGTTCAAACACTACAATTATCCAGTGTAACCTCGGGCGCGTGGCCATCTTCGGCAGTATAGACTGCTTCGGCTGTTGTACCCTGGGAGACAGACGCGTCGTCTTTGGTAGAGGCGTGAAATCCGTTTTAAGGGAAGCGTGTTGAGCACGTGCCTCAACCAAAATCGTCAACGTTTTAGTGTACTCTTTCTTGCAAACAAGGAGTATTTTTCAAGACTCAAGATGATGAATACTCGAGTCTAAAATGCTATCAAGTGCGCGTGAAGGACCCACCAGAGATGCTGCTTGAATCAAGATTGGTATATATAATTATATTTTATATTCCTTTTATTTAGTTACTGCAACCAGTATTGTACTATGATATTTCTACGAACAACAAGAGTCTCGTTATTATATATTTTGTAATTATATTTTATAAAAGGTGAACCTAGTTCCTACAAACTTAAAATAGATTTCTGTGAGATTGTTGCTACAATCTTAAAACCTTATTTATAAGGATTTTGGATTCACAAAAAGATTTATAATAAAAAATATTTTTAAAGATTATGATCTTATAAATATTTTCTTTTGGGAAATATGTATGTAGTACAACTTGTTGTGTTTGGATTTCTTAAGATTGAGATACAATCTTAAATCCTATACCGTGGTACAAAATGAATAGTTTTGGTTCAACCGTTTGTTTTTTTAAACGATTTTGGGAATCGTTAATTTTTCTAACTTTTGTGTTGGATCGGGTTTATTAGTGTAAACCGTACGTTTTTTGTAAACGTTAAATTCTCTAACATGTGTGTTAGACCGGAATTATTGGTGTAAACAATATGTTTTTTGTAAACGTCAAATTCTCTTAAGTAGAGTTTTTTTTTTTGTTCAACCGTTTGGTTTTTTAAACAATAATGCTTTGTATGACTTAGAAATAAAAGGTCATACATTGAAGTTGATGTTTGATTGGCTTTAAGAATTAAATCACCATAAAATGATGGTGTAGTTGTGGTGGATTTATCACCAACTTTAATTTGTGATTTCTAAATCCATTTGAGTGAAATTTTAATTACTAGTTAAACTCTTCATATGGTAAAACTCTTGAGTAGAGTTTTGATGATGACATTTGATGAGTTTTATTAGAGTTTAAGTCTATAATTATTGAGACTCTTAACTACTTATATGGTGAAACTCTTGAGTAGAGTTTTAATGATGACATTTGATGAGTTTTATTAGCTAGTTTAAGTCTATAAGGCTAGAGGGTATGGTGATGGTCCTTCCTTGGAGGATGATCCGCCACGTAGGCGCCACATCATAGTCCTCCTAAGGATGGTTCATCCCACAAAACTAGAGGGTATGGAGGATGGTCCTAGATGATTCTACCCCACCACTTTTTATGTTTTTTATTTTTTTAATTCATCTACTTTTTTAATGGCCACAAAGGTTAACAAGAAGACTATAGAAGGCTTATAAATTTAACTGATACAAAGAATTGAACGCATTTCATTGCCCTACGAATTTATAGCATTCATCGAATCAACTTTCAACCATACATGACACACTTTTGACCCATTCACTTCTGAGTGAAACCATTCGGGTTATTGTTATCACATGGATGAAAAAAAGAAACTTTAATGACAAAATGCGAAAGGCCAAAATCAACGACTCAAAAGAAACTTTAGCATCTGGGCACGTTTTGTAAACCTTGATATAACAGGCTCTGTTATATCTAGATCTTCTGGTTCAAAATCAATTACTCAAAAGAACGAAATTATAAAAATAATATAAAATTTTGTAAATATAAAGAACTGAAAACAGGTGCTGGTCAAAAGAAACGATGGTGGTTGATCAAACTTGATCCACGGGGTTCAATTGTTCATCCCTGTTGCGTTCTTCACTGCCTCGGTTGCTACTTGTGCCTTTTCCTTAATCTGCTAGCCAGCCTGCAAATAAATTCAATCTCAATAAAGAAACTATATAAAAATAATTATAATAATCAGTATAAAAATCATAAAGCGATTAAAAAAAATGGACCTGCTGCATCGACTCTTGGGCGGACTGTGCAGCATTGCTGGCTTGCTCCATCAGCTGACTGGTCTTTTCCTGACAGCAAAAGATTCTTAACATCAGTGACGGATTCAGTAAATAATTCCACCATATGCGCAAAATAATTACCGTAATATGAATTAAATTTAAAAAGCGTGTAAATTTATTAAAAATGATAAATAAATACATCCTACAATGCGTACATATATGAGGTTATGAGAAAGAAAGATAATAAAAGTAACCTGAGCTTCGGCCTTAGCCTGGGCAGTTGCCTGTTCTGGTTCACTCTGAGAGTTGTTCATCCTGATCACAAAACTATAGTCATCAAAAGCTATATGTGATACATTCGAAGATAAACTATAGTCATCAAAAGCAACAATATATTCAAATTTAACAATCACCGTGATCACATGAACTTTTTGGCGAATTTATTGGTTCGGTTAAGAACTTAGAACCATCTGCAAAGGATGCAGGTTATTTACGAGTCAAGTTCGGACCGAGTACGGGTCAACCCGACAAGCTTTTCCATTCTCTGCAATTTGCACATTTTACATATATCTGTGAGTGTGTGTTGTGAGGGCATTTGAGAGGGGCCTGAACCCAACAAAAAAAAACTCACAACGAAACGCAGGGACGAACCTGATCAACGAAACGCAGGTTTGAGTTCAAGGCTTCAGGGGCCAAGAAACCGAAAACTCACAACGAAACGCAGGTTCGAGTTCAAGGCTTCAGGGACGAATTGGGACGATGTTTCTGACATGTTCAGACCTGTTTCTGACGAATCGGGATGATGTTTTAGGGGTATCCTTTATATAAAATCGAAAAAAAACAAAAAATTAACACTGCGAACACGACTTTGAGCCGTAGCCTGTGCTATGGCTGGGTATAAGCTGTCTCCGCCCCTGCTAAAGGTACTAGAAAAAAACATTTAAACTTCTAAAAAAGAGCCAATACTATCAGATTCAAACTATCAGATTTATAAAAAAGTGCCAATACTATCAGATTCAAACTAAAAAAGAGCCAATACCATCATAACTCAAACTTGCTGACAATCAGGTAAGAGTATCATTTTCAGATTCATAATTTTTGGTGTGAACGATTCAAATAAACTTTGTTCTAACGAAAGACTATAACTTTCAGATGCCGTATATGATGGAGACTGATGCCATAGCTAGGTACTACGGACCGGAGAAGAAGCAGGTGGTCAAGATCACATGTAACAACAAGATAACCAGGTCGTTTGTCACATATCGTTGTGTGAAATAAAGTAATTGAAATCAGTTAGTAATTTATATAAAATCTCACATTTTATTTCATGCCTTTATGAATATCTTTAATAACAACTTTTTTTGGAATGACCAAACAAAGTGAGAAATCTAACCATAACTAATGACGTTGAACCAGATACGATATTGCTCCACTAATCGGACCTGTCAGACCTGTTCCAAATTGTTTCATGCTATCCCTAGTTTAGTGATCAATATCATACTAAATCAAGATTTTATAAAAAAATAAAATCATTCTAAAGCATCCATCTGAGCATACAATCTCATTGTCCATACAAAACAGATGCATATCTCATTGATTAACTAATATTAGCAACAGAGTAGACTTGTTTTTACATTATTCCACTTCAATTAATTTCTTCAAACAAAACAAATGTGTATCAGTTATAAAGTTATGGACCGAAAACAATTACACAACTAAATCAAGAATCAATGAAACAGAGGTAATACATTCAGCAAAATCTAAACACATTTTACATCAAATAAAACATCGAATCAACAATTTTAAACCTAACAAATCATGAAAAAACGAAGGAAATCACGAATTGTAATCGATTACACAACTGAATCTAGAATCAACGAAACGTAAGTGAGAAATTTGTTGAATCAGTGTGAGAAATGAGAGGACTTACGATGGTGGTTGTTGCGAGCGGTCGTGGTGGCTGCGAACGGTGGTGATGGCTACAATTGGGGTCTCCGGTGAAACGATGATTGCGGTGGACTGGAGGTCGACGGAGGTGGGACGGAGATGAGGTTGGAGATCGACGGAGGTGCACTGCAATAGGGATGAAGATGATGGAAGTGAGTTGAAGATGTAAAAGAATTGGGAAAGGTAACAAGAGATTGGATCTTTGTTTTGTCTTCTAGTGGGTCGTCGAGGACGTCTGGTTGTTGCCGTTTGGGACGACGACGGGGTGGGGGGAAACGGAGGGCGGGGCGGCGACGGAGGAGGACGGGGCAGGGATGAAGCCCATACCCTCTAGCCTAATTATTGAGACTCTTAACTCTTCATATGGTGAAACTCTTGAGTAGGGTTTTATTGATAACATTGATGAGTTTTAATGATAACATTTAATGCTTTAATTTGGTCATGTTTTGTATATATAAAATGACTTAAATTTTCTAACACGTGTGTTAGAAAATGTGTATCACGAATACGAGATTAGAGATTGTCCATAATGAACAGAAATGTTTTATGTAAACATTTAATTGCCTATGTGTACATTAAAAATGATGAGAAATGGTTTATTTTATAAACTATATCTTTGGAAAACGTTTTATGTAAACGTTCGATTCTATAATGTGCTTGTTATAACATTTTTTTTCTAACCTGCGTGTTAGAAAATGTTTAGTACATGTGTAGTAAGACTAAACAATATAAAACCAATTGATATTTTGGGTTTGATCAATGTTTTCATAACCCTAATTGATATTATTAATATTGTATGTTGCAAAACTAAGAAACTGTTTTAAATTATTTTTAAAACAAAGTTTTGCATAACATTGATAATTCAAATGGTTCGCTACTCTTGCTAGAAGAAGCATATGGTGAACAAAGTAACAGTCTGGTGGATGTTATTTGGTGAAAAACAACTTGGTGTTGTTGTGAACAAATTTAATTGTTCAAGTTTACTACTTAATGTAGTATTTGTAACAACTTGGTGTTGTTTTGAGCATAATTGTCCAAGTTTAAAGTTTCAAGATGAAATGGAGAACTTGTACTTACAAGTGCATGGAGTTTTATTGAGAGAGTACCTCAAGATATGCCATGGGACGATATTGTTGAGAAGATTTCGGTTAGATTATAAAGTGTTGAAGATAAAAGCACTTTGCTATTTGATGTCTACATATTGTCTATGCTTCCGTTTAAATTTCAAAAGTGATTGGCACTTATGATTTAGTTTACAATGTATTTTATTGTTTTGTGTTCAATATCTTCAGATAACACATGCAATTTTTTTACAAAGAAATAAATCACTAATGGTTGGTTGTGACGTATAAATTATTTTTGTGGAAAATAATTATAATGTTGGTTATACATTGTTTAAAAGAATATGGTTTTAAACGGATAGTATATGAAAATACTTGGACATAAACAACTTGAGAGTTGTTACATTGACTAAAAGTCAAAGACGAAGCATCAAATGTATAACCACATCATGAGTGAGTATGAAAGAACGTAGTGAGTGTAGTGAGATGAAATACACTAACGACATTCATGTCGACATACTTCATTAGAAGTCATTGGAAAATTCACAAGTGTGAATTCTAACATATGAAAGTAAAAGTACTATATGTTATTGTATACATTTAATAAATCTTGCGAGATTTATAAGTAGATGCGTCTACTACTTGATTATTGTTAGATCTATATGGAGATTTACCTTCATTTGGGAGAGCATCCTAAATATACATATCTCCTAATGAATAACAATAGATGTGTGCAAATCACCTATGGCAAAATTACAAATGTCATGCTGTTGAGTGTCGATCTAGTTGACTCTATCTCACACATAAGAGTGATTGTAGACGAGAAACATTCATCTTGTTGGTGATGAATGTGTTCACCAAGTGACATGGATTAAGACTTATGTTTAAGTACTTATGAGTCAATGGTAGATTGTTGGAGATCAAAGGTAAACAAGTTATGTTCCTTAAATGAATAATGAAATTTAGCTATGTGCTATATACAATAATTTGTGAGACCTTCCTAAATATTGATGTTTTAGGATTATGAATAAGTCTCATTATTTTGTCTTAACAAGGGATGAATGTTGCAAAGTGATATTATGATATCCTTAGGGCTGTGAAGAATCAGAATGATGCATCTTCTGTTCACATGCTAAAGTATTGTAGTCTAAAGCATGCTAGACTAGTACTTGGTTAATTATGGGTCTTGACGGAGACTAATTAACTCTGAACATTCAAATGTGTATGAACTCAAAAAGAATTTGTGTATAGACAAAGTTGAGGGAGAATTTTCATTCATTATAAGGAAAAGACATGTAACTTTTTAAGAGTTTGTTCGAAAAGCTAATGAGGAGAACTCATTGTCTAAGCTTATTATAGATGTTAAATTAGAATTATTCTAAGTTGGTGACAAACTTATGACTATGGCATGTGTTGCTTTGGTCAGCTCGGAAGCTTATGTAAGCTAATGCAATATGAGTTGAATTCACTGATACAATGAGGTTGATCTTGTTCAATCATATGTGTATAAATGTCGCCATAAGTGGTGTTACGGAAATGTTGATCAAATGGCAAGAAATATGGGGGAGGATCCATTTAAGAAACAACCCTATAAGGGTATGTAGAAATGGTTCTCATTAACCCATCTAGATGTTATCCAATAACACTTAAATGTGGGGGTGTCTTGCAATTCTTTTTGGCAATAAGGATTTTGTAATCCAATCTAACATTGCAAATAGACGACTAAGTGGAGGACACAAAGGTCGTAGTGCATAATGGAGATGTGTTTGCCTTAAATGATACACGTATCTTACGAAGACATATGTTATAACCAGATTCAGATGGCCACTGAGGTTATAGTCTTAGAAGTTAACAATAGGCAAAATTAACTTACGAGTTAAGAAAAAATCATGACAACTGATCTCAAATACGCAAAGTTATTTGTTAATGTTGTGGATCCAACAATCTGAGGGTTTATTAGAGATCAAGTTGTGGAATGAGACTGAATCCCATGAAAAGGGTGTGTGAAGGAAACCTAACTTAGTTGACTGGAGATCCCAAGATCTAAGTTCAATAGGACAACTAACTCATATGCCTAAGGGTGGTCACTGTGGGGGCATAAATGATATGCATAAGCTAGTATATATGGTTATACATACCCCCAAAGTATAAAAGGGTGTTTAAATACATCCTAGTCTATTCCTATGATATTCAGTGACAAAGAGTGAGGCTAAGCATAATATGTGGTATATGATTTGGATAAATCACGATAACCACAATGCTTTTAATGATCTAAGGAGAATCACCCATGTTAGAGAGAAGTGAGGTTGCTTTGAATGGAATTGAGGGCACAATTCCTAGAGCTCTCACAGAACCAGGAAAGTGTTCCATGACCATTATTGGACACGACTATGAGGAGATGACCCGTCTAGGGAGAGTCTTGTGTGAAGTGTATTGTCGTCTACACAAACGGCAGACGAGTTCAAAGACATCGAGATCTACTCAGAGCTAGTGGGCTAAGTGCATTTCATGAGCAAAGGTTCAAAAGACTTTTCACTCATCCTCAACTCTTGTATAATAATAGGCTATGTGCCTCACTTGAGAAAAAGAACATCTAGAAAAATACAAGAGAAGATACAAGAAAATTACATGAATATATGGAGAGTTATTGAAAAGAAAAAAATACTTGAAGACCTATGTGTTGGGTACTTAGAGAGATATGTTTTCTCTATTCGATTTCACCACTGTCACATCTTTATTTGTTCCATAAGTTCAAACACTACAATTATCCGGTGTAACCTCGGGCGCGTGGCCATCTTCGATAGTACAGACTGCTTCGGCTGTTGTACCCTGGGAGACAGACGCGTCGTCTTTGGTAGAGGCGTGAAATCTGTTTTAAGGGAAGCGTGTTGAACACGTGCCTCAACCAAAATCGTCACGGTTTTAGTGTGCTCTTTATTGCAGACAAGGAGTATTTTTCAAGACTCAAGATGATGAATACTCGAGTCTAAAATGCTATCAAGTGCGCGTGAAGGACCCACCAGAGATGCGGCTTGAATCAAGATTGGTATATATAATTATATTTTATATTCCTTTTATTTAGTTACTGCAACCGGCATTGTACTATGATATTCCTACGAATAACGAGAGTCTCGTTATTATATATTTTGTAATTATATTTTATAAAAGGTGAACCTAGTTATAATTAGTTTTATATATGATTATATGTGTTTCGCTTATAACTTTTTAGATATGATCATTTATAAAATTTCGAGTATGTCGCTGCGACGTGTTAATTATTATCTATGTCTGAAATAAATTTTACTTAAATCCGAGTTGTAAATAGTATTGCATAAGTGATCAAAACATAAGTGTACATGTCTTCAAGTTGCTTCGTCATTATTTTTTTACATTTAAAAAGTGATGTTTACACTTTTTGTTATTTTATTATTTTAGTAAAGAAAGTAACATTTCATAAAATTTCGAATACACCAACATGACGTGTTTATTCTTTTTCTATAGTTCAATAAAAGATTAATTCGAAGGAGGTTAAATTTTATCACTTTTTCCTTTATGGTGACGAACCCTACAAATACCGTTCAAACAACATTTGTACAGGCATATTATTTTTACTTATGATTTTCTCAACGTATCTTATGATTTTCTCAACGTATCGCAATAGAGGTTTTTTTGTCTCGTAACCCATAGAGAATGTTAGTAACCAAACCGATGCTAGCCAAACAACATCGGTACCTGTACTGGTACCGGTATTTTTTTTGTTTTTGATAGATATAAAACATGTGTTGATATCCTAATGTTAATATCTTTTTCGGTTACTATACCGAGTGACAAAAATATACTAGTACTAAAACGAATTGAACCGATAACGATTGATAGCCCACCACAGAGCACGGGAAATCTCACTGGTTAAGAGATAAAATTCTTAGAACACCCTTTTAATCACTTTCACAAAATCCACAAATGAGTAGAGGGGGCAATTCTGACCCAAAAACTATCATATGGGTCAATTTTAACCATTTAAAAACTACAATGGGTTGTTTTGGGTCGAATAAATTAGACAAGGGGGTCAAAGTGGGTCAGTTAAAAAGTAGAAGTTGGGTCAATTAAATTATCACTACGGGTCACTACGGGTCATTAGGTTTGAAATAGAAAACCACGGGTGAAGATTGAAGAACATGAAGTGATGAACGTCTGAAATCTCTGAAGACGAAGACTGAACATCATCATCAACGCCCCAATTTCCACCGTCTCCGCCGTCTCTGTCGTCTCCTCCGCCACAAACCCCCTTGTCACACCCCGATTTCCACGTGTATCACTGGTGGGCCCGGTGGGGGATTACCGTGACGTAGTTGGCAACAATATAGTCAAACCACAATATATAAATGCACAGCGGAAGCATAAAGATAAATATAATTCAACCATTCACTGTAATATCAAGTGTATCACAAGTAGTTGAATAGTATCCACAGGATGGATCAAAATAAATAAAAATGTAGTTCAACAGATAAGACATCAAGCTTGCGAGGCTTCTTAACGATGCTATGGAGCTAATGCCAGCCAATTACGTGTAGTACCTGCACTTAATCTTTTTGGGAAAATACGTTAGTTTACACTGGTAAATACGATCAACTGACTCATTTTGTAAAATGATTAAAAATTGGTTTGGATGCACGTGGCATAAACACATTTGTTTAACTTGGGAGAATTATTTAATATTATAATCTTGTGAACGAATTACATGTTCCTTCTTTGCGTTCAGTAGCCCGGATCGTGCCGGGTTAAAGATCAATAGACACACCACATTTGCGTAAAACCGAGGTGGGTAAACCATCGGCTACATCTTTTAATAGTATAGACATCATACCGGGTGTACGCCTACACCCGGGTGTCGAGGTCGTGGCCATTTCGTAAAATGATGCCAAGGATATCAGGGACATGGTCATTAACCCCCCAAAGGCTTTTAAGTAACAAGACTGTTTAAATGAGCCGATCAAACTATTCAATTAACCACCTAAGCGATGGAATTATTCGATGCTCAATCAAGCGGTATTTTATATACCGTAACCCAAGCCCGTATAAGGGAAAATAAGTTAAAAGTATTTACCTTTGAAAGTACTATCCTTAATCAGTTAAATCACAGGTATCTTTTACTGGGGCTCCTTATTCTGGAACGAAGGTTTAAATTAACCTATTAGAATCCTAACGGGTCTTTATATTAGCCGTGGCCTAGACCGGTTAGTTCCGAGGGATAGATATGGTTTAATCGCGTAAAAGGCGAAAACCAAGAATGGAGTGTGATTCTGACCCAACAAGTTCGAAGACTTGTTTTATATGGGTTTATTATTCACACTCTGGATTTTGGGGTCAAAATGATATGGTTTGACCCGTATCGGCTAATTTATGTAAACTAGTTACATAAGCCGAACCGTGCGCGCAATAGGCGCAACGGGTAACCGTATGTCACACCCCGATTTCCACGTGTCTCACCGGTGGGCCCGGTGGGGGATTACCGTGACGATGTTGGCAACAATATAGTCAAACCACACAATTATATAATGCACAGCGGAAGCATAAGATAAATATATAAACTTCAACCTCGGATTGTAATATCAAAATGTATTACAGGGGTTGAATATATCCACAGTGGATCGTAAGTAAACATAAAGTATTGTTCCATCAGATACTGCAATCAAGCTTGCGAGACTTATCCCGACGCTAGGGAGCTAATACCAGCCAATTTACGTTTAGGTACCTGCACTTAATCTTTTTGGGGAAAATACGTCAGTTTACACTGGTAAATACATTCAACTGACACATTTGAAAATGTTTAATAAAATTGATTTGAATGCACAAGGCACAAACTCTTTTATAACTTGGGAAAATTATAATAAAATCTTGTGAACGTTTTACATGTTCTTTTATGCGTTCAGTAGCCCGGGTCGTGCCGGGTTAAAGATTTATAAACACACCACGTTTGCGTAAAACCGTAGTATAAAAACCAACGGCTACGTCTTTTAATTTTAATGTCGACACTTTATACCGGGTGTACGCCTACACCGGGATGTCGATGGTCGTGGCCATTTCGTAAAATGATGCCAAGGATATCCGGGACAACGGTCATTAAACCCCCCAAAGGCTTATAAGCAACAAAACTGTTTAAATGAGCCGATCATATTTAATCAATTAACCACCTAAGCGATGGAATTATATAATGCTCAATCAAGCGGTATTAATATACCGTAACCCAAGCCCATATAGGGGAAATAAGTTAAAGTATTTACCTTTGCAAGTATATTTCCTTATTTTGGATTAAATCACCGATAGCTTTTACTGGGGCTCCTAATCTGGAACGAAGGTTTAATTAACCTCTTAGAATCCTAACGGGTCGTTATAATGGCCGTAGCCTAGACCGGTTGGTTCCGATATATATAGATATGGTTTAATCGCGCGAAAAGGCGAAAACCGAGAATGGAGTGTGATTCTGTCCCAACAAGTTCAGAGACTTGTTTTATATGGGCTAATGGTTCACACTCTGGATTTTGGGGTTCAAATAGTATAATTTGTCCCGTATCGGCTAATTTATGAAAACTAGTTTCATAAGCCGAACCGTGCGCGCAATAGGCGAAACGGTTAACCATGAGAGTCGTACGCTTATTTCCTAAGTCAATATGCCTTAAATGGGTTGTGGTATCAGTAGAATACCTTCCGTGATGCCCGTAACGAGTTTAAGTTTATATTATGCCCCGTAGGGGCTTTTCGGTCATTTTAAAGACTTTAAAAGGGCTTTTCGAGTTCTACAGGAAATCTAAGTTTCCCGAACAACTTATAAAGCTTAAAATACTTTATTTATTATTTAAAACCAGTAGCAACTGGAATCGGGTCAAAAGACCTTGTAGAACTCATGTTTTGGCCGAAAAGGGCATATTCGGTATTTACCGAACCGTAGCCATAACCGCAGGTTATGAGCAAGGTAAAAATTATTAAAAATCTTTAAAATTCCCAAAATATTAATTTATAACAGTGGGTAAAAGATTTGGTGACGAAATCTTGGTTTAGATAGGCGTTATGCTAATTGCGCCGTTAATTACTAAAGTTTATTTAAATTGCGCTAATTAGCATAACTCTCATTCTAGACCTCGGATTGACGTGAAATTTTAAGGACATGCTTATGATTTAATAAGCAAGGTTTTGGTCCGTTCACGTGTCCGAAATACTCGTTTTAATTTTAAAAGGCCGTTACGGTCAACTTTTAGGCGAATGACGGAAATGCGCAAAAGACTCGGATAACTTATGAACCGACCACAGAGGTTTATACCAACATGTGACCTGGTCCTAAGAGAGTCCTAAGGTATATTTATACCTCACTAAAACGGGTCAGAACTGAAGTCAAAGCAAAAGTCAAACTTTTGCGACATTCGGCTCCGAACCGGTTCAATATAGCAAATGATCGATTCAAACGAGCGCAAACAAGTTCATATACTTATTATCATGTTTTATGATTATCAAAACAGGTTCCATAACATATACATTACAGATTATGCATAAATCGCTAAAATAGCTTTCTGTTGACTTTTTAACCGCACGTTTGACTCGACTTTTGACATAGTTAGAGTGGTGATCAGAGGGAACCCTTTTAGGGGTTTATTACCTCCATTGATACCAACTTATAACCACCTTTGATTCGTCATAAGACAGAACCATCATGGACATAATTTAAAGTCAAACCGTTTTTACGACGGTTTGGTTTTTAGCTAAATACTAAGCATAAACTGAACTACGGATGATCAAGGTAACTTACAGAAGTTAGAACTTGAATATGGAGCAGAGAAGGATGCTTATTAGCTCTTGAGATGACCAAAGAATGTGTTTTTGAGTGTGATGAATGTTATGAACTTACTAGTGCTATTTATAGCAAATGTCATGGCTCAAGATCATTACACACAACTCTACAAGTGCCCTTGGGTGAATGGCAGGTGTATTAGAGGGTTATGGGTCGAGTAGGGGGCACCCATGCCTCATTGATTGGTGTTTGGTCGTTCATATGGTCCAAAGGCCAAGTAGTTACAACAATTCTGCATCTGGGCGTCTAATGCGGCCCGCATGGAAGTTCCATGCGTTTATAATGCGGGCCGCCTGGGATCTAAATACCAGACGCATAATTGAGGAGGCTCGCGGCCCGCCTCAACTTAACCCAATATGCAATGCGGGCCGCATGGGGTTAAGATTTCAGAAATTTTAAATCTTTTGTCATGATTACAGAATCTGGTAATTAATAACGAAATCTTTCGTAATGATTTACCTGACCTTTCGGGTTTGAAGGGGTAACTTTGCGGTTTGGCCCTCGGTTATTTACCGATAGGGGCCTCGTGTTATTTACCCGCGCTATTAAGTCCCCGGTTAGTTAATTTAATTATTTGGAAAGCCTTAACTTTCATTATTGGCGCTTTTAACCCTTCTCATACGAATTCGAGTATAACTCTTTCGTTTTAAAACGGAACTTCGCGGAATTTGTACAGTATATTCTAGTGAGCGTATAATACTGTTACGAAGTCTTGGAAACGTTAAAGGGTCACTCAGAGGTATAATTAAACATGTTGACACAGTTAACCCCTGTAGTTCGTAATCTCTCACTTTCTTCCGCGTTTCGCTCCCGTACGATTTATGATTTATTCGTTTGAAGGTTTAAGCATTTATTTAGGGCTACTATACAGTATATTTACCCTTGTTTGACATTTATAACCCTCGAATTTATATACTTTCAAGGTTTGTCAAAATTAGTCCTTTATTTATTATAGATGCCACGTGTAAACAAATGACACGTGTTAACACATCATTGGACACAAAAATTCGAGGTGTTACATCCTCACCCCCTTAAAATAAATCTCGACCCGAGATTTACTCGAATAAATAGGGGTACTTTTCTTTCATTGTAGCTTCGACTTCCCACGTATATTCAGGACCTCTACGAGCATCCCATTTGACTTTTACAATCGGTACGTGCTTTCTGCGAAGCTTCTTCACCTGTCGATCTTCAATCGACAAAGGTTTTTCTATGAACTTTAAGCTCTCATCTATATGCACATCTGTGTGTGGAATCACCAACGATTCGTCGGCGAAGCACTTTTTGAGATTGCAGATGTGGAACACATTGTGAATTCCATTGAGCTCTTCAGGCAAGTTCAACTTATAGGCAACTGATCCGACCCGTTCAATGACCTCAAATGGTCCTATGTACCTCGGACTCAGCTTGCCTTTCTTGCCGAAACGCATCACCCCCTTCCAGGGTGATACCTTAAGTAATACCTTTTCACCCACTTCGAAGTGAAAATCCTTACGCTTTGGATCAGCGTAGCTTTTCTGCCTATCGCGGGCAGCCTTGAGACGTTCCCGGATCTGGACAATCTTGTCCGTCGTCTGGAAAACAATCTCTGGTCCCGATAGTTGGACCTCCCCTACTTCCGCCCAACAAACAGGCGATCTGCATTTCCTACCATATAATGCCTCAAAAGGCGCAGCCTTTATGCTGGTGTGGTAGCTATTATTGTAGGAGAATTCGATCAGGGGTAGGTTTTTATCCCAGTTACCACCTAAATCGATCGCACATGCACGAAGCATGTCTTCTAGCGTTTGGATAGTACGCTCACTTTGACCGTCCGTCTGTGGATGGTAAGCCGTACTAAAGTTTAGACGCGTGCCCAAAGATTGCTGGAAACTCTTCCAGAAGTGAGATGTGTATCTAGTATCCCTGTCGGAGATAATAGACACAGGTATGCCGTGTAAGGCTACAATCTTATCAACATAAAGTTGGGCTAACATATCGGAGCTATACGTCTCCTTGATGGGTAGAAAATGAGCTGATTTAGTCAGCCTATCGACTATGACCCATATTGTATCGTTTCCTTTCCTGGTTTTGGGTAACTTGGTTATGAAGTCCATAGTTACACATTCCCACTTCCACTCGGGAAGTTCAGGCTGTTGTAGCAAGCCAGATGGCTTTTGGTGCTCGGCTTTGACTTGAGCACAAGTCAAGCACTTTGCTACGTGGGCGGCTACAGACTTTTTCAAGCCTATCCACCAATAATTTGCCTTCAAGTCTTGGTACATTTTGTCAGCACCAGGATGGACTGAGTATTTGGAACTATGGGCTTCCTGGAGAACAACATCTCGTAGTCCTCCATGTATCGGAACCCATATACGTCCGTTCAGTCTAAGAATTCCATCCTTGCTAAGAGTCAACTGCTCCTCAGTTACTCCCAGCTTTTCATTAGGATAATTAGCTTCCAACACAGCCTCACGCTGCGCAGCTAATATCCTTTCCATCAAGTTATTCTTAACCTCAATGCTCTTGGCATTGATTCGAATGGGTTTTACCCTTTCCTTCCTGCTCAAGGCATCGGCGACTACATTCGCCTTGCCGGGATGGTACCTGATTTCACAGTCATAATCATTCAGGGTCTCCATCCAACGGCGCTGTCTCATGTTCAACTCTTTCTGGTTGAACAGGTGCTGGAGGCTTTTGTGATCAGAATAAATCACGAATTTAATACCATAAAGGTAATGCCTCCACAACTTCAGTGCAAATACAACGGCACCTAACTCCAAATCATGGGTGGTGTAATTCTTTTCATGCACCTTTAATTGTCTTGAAGCATAGGCAATCACCTTGCCCTTCTGCATAAGAACACACCCCATGCCTGTGTGTGATGCATCGCAGTAAACTACGAATTCCTCTGTACCTTCTGGTAATGTCAGCACAGGTGCGTTGCTTAGCTTTTGCTTCAGTATTTCGAAGGACTCTTGCTGCTTTGGGCCCCAAATGTACTTTTCTTTCTTCCTGGTCAAGGAAGTCAAGGGCGCAGCAATCCTCGAGAAATTTTCAATAAATCTCCGGTAGTATCCTGCTAACCCCAGGAAGCTACGGATTTCGGTAGGCGTCTTTGGCTCCTGCCAGTTCATGACCGCCTCTACCTTAGCGGGATCCACTTGGATACCACGCTCGCTCACAACGTGTCCTAAAAACTGAACTTCTCGTAGCCAGAATTCACATTTCGAGAATTTGGCGTAGAGTTTCTCACGCTGTAATAATTCGAGAATGCAACGGAGATGCTTCTCGTGGTCAGCTTGGTTCTTGGAATATATAAGGATATCGTCGATGAAGACTATGACGAATTTGTCCAAGTACGGCTTGCAAACGCGGTTCATGAGATCCATGAACGCAGCCGGTGCATTTGTGAGCCCAAAAGGCATCACTAGGAACTCGTAATGACCATAGCGAGTCCTAAATGCAGTCTTGTGTACATCTTCATCTCTGACCCTTAGTTGATGATAACCCGACCTTAAGTCGATTTTGGAGAAGTAGCTTGCTCCTTGCAGCTGATCGAATAGATCATCGATCCTTGGTAAAGGATATCTATTCTTTATGGTAACTTTATTCAGTTCTCTATAGTCGATGCACAACCGCATCGATCCGTCCTTCTTCTTTACAAATAGGACAGGAGCTCCCCAGGGAGATGAACTAGGTCTGATAAAACCCTTCGCCAGCAGTTCATCCAACTGGGTCCTCAGTTCTTTCATTTCCGTCGGAGCCAGCCTGTAAGGTGCTCTTGCTATCGGAGCTGCTCCAGGAATGATGTCAATTCTGAACTCCACTTGTCTATCTGGTGGCAAACCAGGTAGTTCTTCAGGAAAAACTTCGGGGTATTCAGAAATGACAGGAAGATCCTCGATCTTCGGCTTTGGTTCTTCAATTATCACCTGAGCCATGTAAATTACACAGCCTCTGTTCAAACACCTTAAAGCTTTCAGCATAGATACGTCTTCGGGCAATCCGTAATGCGTATCCCCTCGAATGGTAAGAGATTCACCACTCGGAGTCTTTAAAACTATCTGTCTTTTGCCGCAAATGATTTGGGCCTGATTACGGGATAACCAGTCCATGCCTAGCACGATGTCAAAACCCGCTAATTTGAAAGGAAGTAGAGATAAAGGAAAAGAATGGTTCCTAATGGACATTTCACATCCTTCTAGAACAGTAGAGACGGTTTCGATCGTGCCGTCTGCCAACTCTACTTCGTATTTCACGTCAAGGGTTTTGATTGGCATATTTAGTAGTTGGCAAAATTTCTGGTCTACAAAGGATTTATCAGCGCCAGAATCGAATAGTACTCTTGCAAATATATTATTTACGAGAAAAGTACCTGTAAGCACCTTGTCGTCCTTAACCGCTTCCTTTGCATCCATGCGAAAAACTCTCGCATTTGACTTCTTAGTCTCTTCTGCCTTCTTGGCATACTTTGGGCAATTACTCTTTATGTGCCCCTTTTCGTTACAACCATAGCAGGTTGCATCCTTTATCTTTTTGCACTCCACGGTCTTATGATCCTTGGACTTGCATAGCCCACAGGATGGAGTCTTTTGTTGCGACTGTGAACCAGACGCAAACCTACACTTCCCGGAGTGAGGTTTCTTGCAGACCTTGCAGTGAGGTCTTCCATCAGCTTGCCCCTCCTTCTTTGCCTCCGACCCTCTCTTGCCCTCACCGTTTCCACGGTGCTTTTTCCCAGACTTTCGTGAGGTATCATCCTCACGTTTTCGCTTTTCAGCCTCCTTGCTCCTTTGTGCCCTCAGACGGACAGCATCAAGTGTAAGAGACAAGGAGAGGTCAGTAACTGACCTGAAGGTCGTCGGCCTAGAGGCCTTCACACTGGCCTTGATCGCCAGCTCTAAGCCCCCAATGAAACGGGCAATTCTTCTGGGTTCTGGTGTCACCAGGTATGGAACTAGACGAGACATGGTATTGAAACTCGTCAAATATGCCTGGCAGTCCAGGTTCGTCATCACCAGAGAGACAAAATCAGCCTCTATCTTCTCAACCTCGTGCTGAGGGCAGTAGTTTTCTTTTATGAGGGCAATAAACTCCCCCCATGACATTTTGTATAAGGCAGACTTACCTGAAGCCTGCACCAGAGCTCTCCACCACGCCAGGGCCTCGCCCTTGAATGACTGGGACACAAACTTAACCACGTCCCTCTCAGCGCACCCGCTGATGTCCACAATCGTGTCCATCTCGTCTAGCCAGGTGATACAGTCAACCGCACCTTTCTCCCCTGTAAATTCACAGGGCTTACATGATACAAAGTATTTGTAGGTGCAACCCTTAGCATTCGACGCATCAGTATATTCTCTATCGCGATGAACGCTGTGCTCAGTAGACGAATGTTTGTCGTCATCTTTCTTGGGTTCAGAGGGTGGTTTGGAGTGTGTCTTTGGTTTAGAGGGTGGCTTTGACACAGTTCTGCCCTGGGACTCAGTATTTTGACGATCAATAGCTGCCTGAACAGCATTGTCAATCAGAGCCTTCAGTTGTGCGCCTGTCAAATGTACTGACGCATTGTCATAGTCATCTTCATTCGTGTGGCTGTTTTCTCCATTGGGATCCGCCATTGTAACTTGAATCTGTTACAGAAGATAACAAAATTTTATTTAGGCGATTATTATATAATTGTCTTTTATGACAATTTGTCAACCATGGTACAAAGACCATATTTGGTTAACTTATTATTTCATTATATATTAGGATTTGAATATATCCTATTTCAGCTATATAAATAGTATTGGCGGCATAAAGCCTAATCACGATGATGTTTTATAATATTAGCCGAGATTTCGTAGAATCAAAGGCATAGAGAATTGAACCGTAGTTCCTTTATCTCTTTCTGACAGGGAGTCATAGACCACCACTGTCTCTTGTCGTTATAAGACGATTATTATGGCCCATAGGCACTACACCTCTAATGGATGTTTAAATATAGTTGGCCCGTAGGCACTACATCTCTAATGGATGTTTTGATATGGTTGGCCCGTAGGCACTACATCACTAATGGATGTTTTAATATGGTTGGCCCGTAGGCACTACACCACTAATGGATGTTTTATAATACTGGCCCGTAGGCACTACATCACTAACGGATGTTTTAATAATATTGGCCCGTAGGCACTACATCACCAAGGGATGTTTTAATAATACTGGTCACCTTCATTGGTGATTTAACCCGCGATTTATGAATCATTTAGTTGGGTTTTGAAATCCTTAAGGGATTATTGTATAGGAATGACGTGCGTGATTTTAACGAATCACATCTGCCATGATTGTTAACATGCGTACAGAGGTTAACAGGGAATCAGAATCCTTTCATTTAGGTCGTACCATCTTGGCTGGATCTTAAAAGACACCAAGCTAGGTCTCACCTTTTAAGATTCTTTATTTAGGCAGATCAATTAAAAGGATTGGTTTTGATTTATTTTATATATATTAAAACAAAACTCATAACATACATTCCAAAATCTCAAATACAATTACATATTGCCCTAAACGGTTCTTTCAGATAATACATACCTCCAGAGTGGTTTTAAAATAAGTGACAAGTCCACGCAGGGATTAATACAAGATAGGTGTCCATGCAAGGACTAAAGATAAGTCCACGTAGGGACTGAAATATGATAAGTTGTCCACACAGGGACTTATTTTAAAGTAGAAATTACATTCGTACAACTATTAAGGGCTAATGGTCACGTTTCTTCTTTTTGCCCTTTAGTAGATTCGCCAAGCCTTTGAGAAATCCTCGGTGGCTTTTCTTCTCTTCCTCGAACTCTCTCTCCACACGATCTAGTCGATGGAGTATTTCTTCCTGTTCCGGAGGAGAGAAACGTGGTTGTGGCGCTTGATGTGGAACTGGAGGTCTGGGAGGTATTGGATACCCATGAGCTGAGTAATCCGGTGGTCCCATGTTTCCATGTGCTCCGTCAGGGTAGCGCGCATTATATCTAGCCGACACCACATATGGGTCGCGCTCATAGCCGTAGTTGTATTGTGCTTGTGACGGTTCGAACGGGTTGTAAGCCGTTGGACCCGTATAAGCAGGTATGGGTTGGTCATACCCAAATGGTGGCGAATTTCGTGCAGTCGGTGCGGAGTTCGCCTCCTGTATAGGACTTGAAGGTCCTTCTTCTTGTAGTGGCGGATAGTGGCTACTACTAGAATGTCGAGGAGTGCTGAAGTGGATACCCCCTCCTCCTCGTGTAGACATACGAGCATTTGTCCTCCTACGCCTTGGCGGATCAGGTATTACTGGTTGTGCCGGTGGCGGAGGTGGTGGCGTAACTGCCTCAAAGCGTGAATCCTCAGAGGGATCCTGTGGATGTCTCGGTTGTTGAGATGTCTGTCGAGATGGCGTGTGGTACCATTCATGTCGGTCAAACATCACTTGGAAACTGTCTGGTCCTTGATAGGGCGTTCCATGGAAGGATGACCCATCAGAAACTTCTATCGGATGCGTGGGCGTACCACGAGCTCGTTCAGTTGGATCCTCATCCTCCTCCATGGGATCTTCATAAAAATGGTCTTGTGGCCCTAGTGGAACAAAACCTGAAGGTTCCTGTATGTAGTCAGCCGGATTAAACTGACCTATGTAGTAGGGAGTAGGGTCATCATAATTCCGGTGCGAAACCGAACGTTGTAGAGGTATGAAGGAAGGTTGTGGGTTGTTGGGATCATTTTCTGAGTCTGGCCCAAAGGAGTGCCGGTAGGATGGCGTCGAGCTGTGCGAAGTGGAATGCCTCGCGGGTTCGTAAAGATCTCTTCGTCGTTGTGGCTCTTCGCTTCGTGTCATCGAAGGATGTCTTGTACCAGATGGTCCAGCCTCGTTATCGTGATGTGTCACGATTTCTCCTCGGCCTCTTCTTCCCCTTCCTCTTCCTCGGAATATAACAGGTGGCATTTTCCTGCTTAAAACTTATTAAAAATCAAATCGAAAAATAAAGACAAAAAGGAGTAATAATCCGAATGTGTCCTAAGTTCTTGTCTACACTCAAGTATGTGCAATTGTGTCATTGAGATTAAACACAATAGGATAGTGTTTAATTCACTCAATGTTGGCTCTGATACCAACCTGTCACACCCCGATTTCCACGTGTCTCACCGGTGGGCCCGGTGGGGGATTACCGTGACGATGTTGGCAACAATATAGTCAAACCACACAATTATATAATGCACAGCGGAAGCATAAGATAAATATATAAACTTCAACCTCGGATTGTAATATCAAAATGTATTACAGGGGTTGAATATATCCACAGTGGATCGTAAGTAAACATAAAGTATTGTTCCATCAGATACTGCAATCAAGCTTGCGAGACTTATCCCGACGCTAGGGAGCTAATACCAGCCAATTTACGTTTAGGTACCTGCACTTAATCTTTTTGGGGAAAATACGTCAGTTTACACTGGTAAATACATTCAACTGACACATTTGAAAATGTTTAATAAAATTGATTTGAATGCACAAGGCACAAACTCTTTTATAACTTGGGAAAATTATAATAAAATCTTGTGAACGTTTTACATGTTCTTTTATGCGTTCAGTAGCCCGGGTCGTGCCGGGTTAAAGATTTATAGACACACCACGTTTGCGTAAAACCGTAGTATAAAAACCAACGGCTACGTCTTTTAATTTTAATGTCGACACTTTATACCGGGTGTACGCCTACACCGGGATGTCGATGGTCGTGGCCATTTCGTAAAATGATGCCAAGGATATCCGGGACAACGGTCATTAAACCCCCCAAAGGCTTATAAGCAACAAAACTGTTTAAATGAGCCGATCATATTTAATCAATTAACCACCTAAGCGATGGAATTATATAATGCTCAATCAAGCGGTATTAATATATCGTAACCCAAGCCCATATAGGGGAAATAAGTTAAAGTATTTACCTTTGCAAGTATATTTCCTTATTTTGGATTAAATCACCGATAGCTTTTACTGGGGCTCCTAATCTGGAACGAAGGTTTAATTAACCTCTTAGAATCCTAACGGGTCGTTATAATGGCCGTAGCCTAGACCGGTTGGTTCCGATATATATAGATATGGTTTAATCGCGCGAAAAGGCGAAAACCGAGGATGGAGTGTGATTCTGTCCCAACAAGTTCAGAGACTTGTTTTATATGGGCTAATGGTTCACACTCTGGATTTTGGGGTTCAAATAGTATAATTTGTCCCGTATCGGCTAATTTATGAAAACTAGTTTCATAAGCCGAACCGTGCGCGCAATAGGCGAAACGGTTAACCATGAGAGTCGTACGCTTATTTCCTAAGTCAATATGCCTTAAATGGGTTGTGGTATCAGTAGGATACCTTCCGTGATGCCCGTAACGAGTTTAAGTTTATATTATGCCCCGTAGGGGCTTTTCGGTCATTTTAAAGACTTTAAAAGGGCTTTTCGAGTTCTACAGGAAATCTAAGTTTCCCGAACAGCTTATAAAGCTTAAAATACTTTATTTATTATTTAAAACCAGTAGCAACTGGAATCGGGTCAAAAGACCTTGTAGAACTCATGTTTTGGCCGAAAAGGGCATATTCGGTATTTACCGAACCGTAGCCATAACCTCAGGTTATGAGCAAGGTAAAAATTATTAAAAATCTTTAAAATTCCCAAAATATTAATTTATAACAGTGGGTAAAAGATTTGGTGACGAAATCTTGGTTTAGATAGGCGTTATGCTAATTGCGCCGTTAATTACTAAAGTTTATTTAAATTGCGCTAATTAGCATAACTCTCATTCTAGACCTCGGATTGACGTGAAATTTTAAGGACATGCTTATGATTTAATAAGCAAGGTTTTGGTCCGTTCACGTGTCCGAAATACTCGTTTTAATTTTAAAAGGCCGTTACGGTCAACTTTTAG
This sequence comes from Helianthus annuus, assembly GCF_002127325.2. Classification (NCBI taxonomy): domain Eukaryota; kingdom Viridiplantae; phylum Streptophyta; class Magnoliopsida; order Asterales; family Asteraceae; genus Helianthus; species Helianthus annuus. The sequence goes on from NC_035449.2 coordinate 15,273,203, forward strand.
GCGAATGACGGAAATGCGCAAAAGACTCGGATAACTTATGAACCGACCACAGAGGTTTATACCAACATGTGACCTGGTCCTAAGAGAGTCCTAAGGTATATTTATACCTCACTAAAACGGGTCAGAACTGAAGTCAAAGCAAAAGTCAAACTTTTGCGACATTCGGCTCCGAACCGGTTCAATATAGCAAATGATCGATTCAAACGAGCGCAAACAAGTTCATATACTTATTATCATGTTTTATGATTATCAAAACAGGTTCCATAACATATACATTACAGATTATGCATAAATCGCTAAAATAGCTTTCTGTTGACTTTTTAACCGCACGTTTGACTCGACTTTTGACATAGTTAGAGTGGTGATCAGAGGGAACCCTTTTAGGGGTTTATTACCTCCATTGATACCAACTTATAACCACCTTTGATTCGTCATAAGACAGAACCATCATGGACATAATTTAAAGTCAAACCGTTTTTACGACGGTTTGGTTTTTAGCTAAATACTAAGCATAAACTGAACTACGGATGATCAAGGTAACTTACAGAAGTTAGAACTTGAATATGGAGCAGAGAAGGATGCTTATTAGCTCTTGAGATGACCAGAGAATGTGTTTTTGAGTGTGATGAATGTTATGAACTTACTAGTGCTATTTATAGCAAATGTCATGGCTCAAGATCATTACACACAACTCTACAAGTGCCCTTGGATGAATGGCAGGTGTATTAGAGGGTTATGGGTCGAGTAGGGGGCACCCATGCCTCATTGATTGGTGTTTGGTCGTTCATATGGTCCAAAGGCCAAGTAGTTACAACAATTCTGCATCTGGGCGTCTAATGCGGCCCGCATGGAAGTTCCATGCGTTTATAATGCGGGCCGCCTGGGATCTAAATACCAGACGCGTAATTGAGGAGGCTCGCGGCCCGCCTCAACTTAACCCAATATGCAATGAGGGCCGCATGGGGTTAAGATTTCAGAAATTTTAAATCTTTTGTCATGATTACAGAATCTGGTAATTAATAACGAAATCTTTCGTAATGATTTACCTGACCTTTCGGGTTTGAAGGGGTAACTTTGCGGTTTGGCCCTCGGTTATTTACCGATAGGGGCCTCGTGTTATTTACCCGCGCTATTAAGTCCCCGGTTAGTTAATTTAATTATTTGGAAAGCCTTAACTTTCATTATTGGCGCTTTTAACCCTTCTCATACGAATTCGAGTATAACTCTTTCGTTTTAAAACGGAACTTCGCGGAATTTGTACAGTATATTCTAGTGAGCGTATAATACTGTTACGAAGTCTTGGGAACGTTAAAGGGTCACTCAGAGGTATAATTAAACATGTTGACACAGTTAACCCCTGTAGTTCGTAATCTCTCACTTTCTTCCGCGTTTCGCTCCCGTACGATTTATGATTTATTCGTTTGAAGGTTTAAGCATTTATTTAGGGCTACTATACAGTATATTTACCCTTGTTTGACATTTATAACCCTCGAATTTATATACTTTCAAGGTTTGTCAAAATTAGTCCTTTATTTATTATAGATGCCACGTGTAAACAAATGACACGTGTTAACACATCATTGGACACAAAAATTCGAGGTGTTACACCGTAGGAGTCCTACACTGTTTTCCTAAGTCAATATACTTTAAAGAGGTTGTGGTATCAGTAGGATACCTTCCATAATGCCCGTAACGAGTTTTAGTTCATTATACGCCCCGTAGGGGTTTTCCGGTCATTTTAAAAGACTTTTAAAAGGGATTTCTGAGTTCTACAGGAAACTTGAGTTTCCCGATCAGTTTAACAAGTCTAAAATATCTTATTTATTATTTAAAATCAGTAGCAACTGGAATCGGGTCAAAAGGCCTTGTAGAACTCAAGTTTTGGCCGAAAAGGGCATATTCGGTATTTACCGAACCGTAGCCATAACCGCAGGTTATGAGCAGGTTAAAATTTATTAAAAATCTTTAAAAATCCCAAAATATTATTTTATTACAGTGGGTAAAAGTTTTAGTGACCAAATCTTGGTTTAGGTAGGCGTTATGCTAATTGCGCCGTTTATTACTAAAGTTTACTTTAATTGCGCTTTTTAGCATAACTTCTATTCTAGACCTCGGATTGACGTGAAACTTTAAGGACATGCTTAGCATTTGGTAAGCATAGTCATGGTCCTTTCACGTATCCGAAATACTCGTTTTATTTTAAAAAAGGCGTTACGGTCAACTTTTTAAGTAATTAACGGAAACGCGTAAAAGACTCGGACAACATCGAACCGGTCACAGAGGCTTATGCCATCATGTAACCTGGTCCTAAGAGAGTCCTAAGGCATATCTATATTGCACTAAAATGGGTCAGAACTGAAGTCAAAGCAAAAGTCAAACTTTTGCGACATTCGGTTCCGAACCGGGTCTATATAGCAAATGGCCGAATCAAACGAGCGTAAACAAGTATATATATTTATTATCATGTTTTATGAGTGTCTAAACAGGTTGCATATCGTTTATATTACAGATTATGCATAAATCGCAAAAATAGCTTTCTGTTGACTTTTTAAGTACACGTTTGACTCGACATTTGAACTAGTTAGAGTGGTGATCATGGGGAACCCTTTCAGAGGTTTATTACCCACCTAAATACCAACACATAACCACTTTTGATTCGACAAGCGACTGAGCCATTAAGGATTTATCTTGAAGTCAAACCGTAGTTACGACGGTTTGATTTTTAGCTATTAAACTAGGAAAAACTTAACCACAAAGGGTTTGAATGACTTACAGAAGCTTGACACGAAATAGGATGCTAAGAGAAAGCTTTGAGAGCTCCAAGTATGATCAGAAGAGTGTGTTTGAGGTGTGGTGAACATATGCACACAATGTGTCTATTTATAGTGTTCAAATGGCTCTTAGATCATTACACAATAGCCTACAAGTGATCATGGATGAATGGCATGTGTCTCTAGGTGTTATGGGTCGAGTAGGGGGCGCCCATGCCTCTGGGAAACCCATCCTTAATTGTTTTACCGCTTTAAACAGCCAACAGCCAACTTTCTGTCGCTGGGCATCGCTTACGGACCGTATAGCTTAGGCCTTGCGGGCCGTAAGCCTGTGGCGGATCTCAGTTAATCATTCACTCCCTTACGGTCCGTAAGGCATGACCTTTACGGTCCGTAAGGGGTTAAGAAACAATCTTTTTAAATCTTTTTACAATGATTACTAAAATCTTTGGTAATTAATACCCTGACCTTTCGGGTTTGAAGGGGTAACTTTGCGATATGGCCATCGCTTAATTATAATTAAGGACCTCGCGTTATTTACCCGTGTTATTAAGCCCCCGGATAGTTTACTTATTATCCGAAAAGCCTTAATTTATATAGTTGACGCTTTTAACCCCTCTCGTACGAATTTGGTCATAAGTTTCTCGTTTTAAAACGGAACTTCGCGGAATTTATATATTATATTCTAGTGAGCGTATTTTACTGTTACAAGTCTTCGGGTATGTCAAAGGGTCACTCAGAGGTATAATTAAACATGTTGACACGGTTAATCCCCGCAGCTTGTAATCTCTCACTTTCTTCCGCGTTTCGCTTCCGTACGATCCATGATTTATTCGTTTTAAGGTACGAGCATCTTTTAGGGTTACTATACAGTATACTTACCCTTGTTTGACATTTATAACCCTCGAATTTACATACTTTCAAGGTTTGTCAATATTAGTCCTTTATTAAATATTAAATGCCACGTGTAAACTCAAGACACGTGTCAATACATTATTGGACTCAAAATTTCGAGGTGTTACATCCTCACCCCCTTAAAATAAATCTCGGCCCGAGATTTACTCGAACAAATAGGGATATTTCTCCTTCATCGTGGATTCAACTTCCCACGTGAATTCGGGACCTCTCCGGGCATCCCATTTAACTTTAACTATTGGCACATGTTTTCTTCGGAGCTTTTTCACCTGTCGGTCTTCAATCGACAAAGGCTTCTCCACAAACTTCAAGCTCTCATCTATATGCACATCTGTGTGTGGGATCACTAATGATTCATCAGCAAAGCACTTCTTTAGATTGCAGATGTGGAATACATTATGAATTCCATTGAGCTCTTCTGGTAAGTTTAATTTATAGGCAACTGACCCGACCCGTTCGATAACCTCAAAAGGTCCTATGTATCGCGGGCTCAGTTTACCCTTCTTACCAAAACGCATCACCCCCTTCCAGGGCGATACTTTTAGTAACACTTTTTCACCTACCTCAAAGTGAAAATCCTTACGCTTCGGATCAGCGTAACTTTTCTGCCTACCACGGGCAGCTTTGAGACGTTCCCGGATCTGGACAATCTTGTCCGTTGTCTCGAAAACTATCTCTGGTCCTGATAATTGGACCTCTCCCACTTCTGCCCAACAAACAGGCGATCTACACTTCCTACCGTATAATGCCTCGAATGGCGCAACCTTTATGCTGGTATGGTAGCTATTGTTGTAGGAGAATTCGATTAGGGGTAAGTTCTTATCCCAACTACCACCTAAATCGATAGCACATGCTCGCAGCATGTCTTCTAACGTTTGAATGGTACGCTCACTCTGACCGTCCGTCTGTGGATGGTAAGCCGTACTGAAGTTCAAACGCGTGCCCAAAGATTGCTGGAAACTCTTCCAGAAATGAGACGTGTATCTCGTATCTCGATCAGAGATAATAGACACAGGTATGCCATGTAGGGCGACAATCTTATCAACATATAACTGGGCCAAGGTATCGGAGCTATAAGTCTCCTTGATGGGTAAGAAATGAGCTGATTTAGTCAGTCGGTCGACTATAACCCATATTGTGTCGTTTCCTTTGCTCGTTTTTGGTAACTTGGTGATAAAATCCATAGTTACGCACTCCCATTTCCATTCAGGAAGTTCAGGCTGTTGTAGCAAGCCAGATGGCTTCTGATGCTCAGCCTTGACTTGCGCACAAGTCAAGCATTTGGCTACATAGGCGGCTACAGACTTTTTCAAGCCTATCCACCAATAGTTTGCCTTTAAATCCTGATACATTTTGTCTGTTCCACGATGGACAGAATATTTGGAACTATGGGCTTCCTGGAGGACAACATCTCTTAGTCCTCCATAAATAGGAACCCATATTCGCCCATTCAATCTCAAAAGTCCATCCTTGTGGAGAGTTAACTGCTCCTCAGTTATTCCTAATTTTTCCTTAGGATAATTAGCTTCCAACACAGCCTCTTGCTGTGCAGCTAATATCCTTTCGATCAAGTTATTCTTTACTTCCATCCTCCTAGCATTAATTCGGATGGGTTTCATCCTTTCCTTCCGGCTCAGGGCATCAGCGACTACATTCGCCTTGCCGGGATGATACCTGATCTCACAATCATAATCATTCAAGGTCTCCATCCAACGGCGTTGCCTCATGTTTAGTTCCTTCTGGTTGAACAGATGTTGAAGGCTTTTGTGATCTGAAAAGATCACAAGCTTGATTCCATATAAATAATGCCTTCACAGTTTTAGTGCGAATACAACGGCACCCAGCTCCAAGTCGTGGGTGGTGTAATTCTTTTCGTGCACCTTCAACTGTCTTGAAGCATAGGCAATCACCTTGCCTTTCTGCATGAGTACACACCCCATGCCAGTGTGTGACGCGTCGCAGTAGACTACGAACTCTTCAGTATCTTCCGGTAGCGTCAACACAGGAGCGTTGCTCAACCTCAGTTTCAAAATATCAAAGGATTCTTGCTGCTTAGGGCCCCAAATGAACTTTTCCTTCTTCTTGGTTAGAGAAGTTAAGGGCGCAGCAATCCTTGAGAAATTCTCAATGAATCTTCGGTAGTATCCTGCCAATCCCAGGAAACTACGGATCTCTGTGGGCGTCTTTGGCTCTTGCCAATTCATGACCGCCTCTACCTTAGCGGGATCCACCTGGATACCACTTTCACTTACGACATGTCCAAGAAATTGGACTTCTCGTAGCCAGAATTCACATTTAGAGAATTTGGCATAGAGTTTCTCGCGATGCAGTAATTCGAGAATACATCGTAGGTGTTTCTCATGGTCGGCTTTATTCCTTGAATAGATAAGGATGTCGTCGATGAAAACGATGACAAATTTATCCAAGTACGGCTTACAGACGCGATTCATGAGATCCATGAACGCAGCCGGTGCATTTGTGAGCCCAAAAGGCATCACTAGGAACTCGTAATGACCGTAACGAGTCCTAAATGCTGTTTTGTGTACGTCTTCATCTCTGACCTTCAACTGATGATAGCCCGACCTCAAGTCGATCTTTGAGAAATAGCTAGCCCCTTGCAATTGATCAAACAAGTCGTCGATCCTTGGCAATGGGTACCTATTCTTTATCGTGACTTTATTGAGTTCACGATAATCGATGCACAGACGCATCGATCCGTCCTTTTTCTTCACAAACAGGACAGGTGCTCCCCAGGGAGACGAACTAGGCTTGATGAATCCTTTTGTTAACAGTTCATCCAGCTGGGTTCTCAATTCCTTCATTTCAGTCGGTGCTAGCCTGTAGGGTGCTCTAGCAATGGGAGCTGCTCCAGGAATGATATCTATCCTGAATTCCACCTGCCTATCTGGTGGCAACCCAGGTAGGTCTTCAGGGAAAACTTCTGGATACTCCGAAATGACAGGAATGTCTTCTATCCTTGCTTTGGATTCTTCAATAATCACTTGTGCCATGTAGATGACACAACCTCTTTTTAAGCACCTTGAAGCTTTGAGCATAGATACGTTCTCGGGCAACCCATACTGCGTATCCCCTCGAATGGTGAGCGATTCGCCAGTCGGGGTCTTTAGCACAATTTGTTTTCTATTGCAGACTATCTGGGCCTGATTGTGCGCTAACCAGTCCATGCCCAGAACGATGTCAAAACCAGCTAGATTAAAGGGAAGTAGAGATAGAGGAAAAGAATGGTTCTTAATGGATATCATACATCCCTCTAATATAGTGGAGACGGTTTCTACAGTGCCGTCTGCTAGCTCTACTTCGTACTTTACATTTAGGGTTTTAATAGGCATGTTCAACAGTTTGCAAAATTTTTGGTCTACGAAGGATTTGTCAGCACCTGAATCGAAAAGTACTCTTGCAAATATATTATTCACGAGAAAAGTACCTGTTATTACGTTGTCGTCTTGCAGGGCTTCCTTCACATCCATTTTGAAGACTCTGGCGTTATTCTTTTTGGGTTCTTCCGTCTTCTTGGCGAACTTGGGGCAGTTGCTCCTGATGTGCCCCTTCTCACTACAGTTGTAGCAGGTTGCGTCCTTGATCTTCTTACAGTCCACAGTTTTGTGGTCTTTGGACTTGCACAGTCCACAAGCATATGTTTTTGACTGCGACTGTGAGTTCGACCCAAGCCTGCACTTCCCGAAGTGGAATTTCTGGCAGTTCTTGCATTTGGGCTTCTCTCCCGATTGTTGCCCATCCTTTCTCGACTCGCCCCCTCTCTTGCCATCACCGTTTCCACGGTGTTTCTTTCCCGACCTTCGCGAGGTATCATCCTCACGCTTCATCTTTTCAGCCTCCTTGTTCCTCTGCGATCTCAGTCGGACCGCGTCCATCGTGAGGGACAAAGAGAGGTCAGTCACTGACCTGAAGGTCGTTGGCCGAGAGGCCTTTACACTAGCCTTTATCGCGGGTTCTAACCCCCCGATAAAACGAGCAATCCTTCTTGGTTCCAGGGTAACTAGATAAGGAACCAAGCGAGACATCGTATTGAAGCTCGTCAAATAGGCCTGGCAGTCCAGATTTGTCATCACCAATGAGACAAAATCGGACTCTATTTTCTCCACCTCATGCTGAGGGCAGTAATTTTCCCTGATGAGAGAAACGAATTCCTCCCACGTCATGCTGTAAAGCACAGCTTTTCCTGAGGCCTGAACCAGTGCCCTCCACCAAGCTAGGGCCTCGCCCTTAAATGACTGTGACACAAACTTCACAACATCCCTTTCAGCGCAGCCACTGATGTCCACCACTGTGTCCATCTCGTCCAACCATGTCATACATTCGACAGCACCCTTCTCCCCCGTAAAGTCTCGGGGTTTACATGATACGAAGTACTTGTATGTGCAGCCCCTGGCACGGGAAGCATCAGTATACTCCCGTTCGCGACGAACACTATTTTCATTCGACGAGTGATTGTCGTCGTCTTTCTTGGGCTTGGACGAATGGTTATCGTCGTCCTTCTTTGGTTTGGATAGTGGTTTGCTGTGGGTTTTTGAGTGTGTCTTTGGCTTTGATGGTGGCTTGGAAACTGTTCTGCTTCGGGATTCTGTATATTGCCGATCCAGAGCTGCTTGCACAGCATTGTCGACAAGAGCCTTGAGTTGAGCGCCCGTTAGATTTATTTGGGCATTATCATACTCATTTTCATTTGTATGACTACTTCCTTCATTGGGATTTGCCATAGTAGCTTGTATCTGCTGCAGAAGATAACGAAAATTCTATTTAGGAGTTTATCATTGAATTGTCTTTTATGGCAATTCATTAACCATGGTATTGAAGACCATATCTGGTTAAGTTGTTACTCACTTTACATTTAGGATTTGAATCATACTTATCCTAATCACAATTAACATTGCTAGTGGCATAAAAGCCTAGTCACGAGGACGTTATTATAATATTAGCCGAGATTTCAGAGAATCACGGTATGAAGGTTTGAACCGTAGTTCTTTTACTCCTTCTGACAGGGAGTCATAGACCACCACTGTCTTTTGTCTTATTATGACAACAATTATGGCCCGTAGGCACTACATCACTAACAGATGTTTGATAATTCGGCCCTTAGGCACTACATCTCTAATGGATGTTTAACAAGTGATCATCTTTATTGATGATTTAACCCATGATTGATTATATCATTTATTTGGGCTTTGGAATCCTTTAAAGGATTCTTGCATAAGAATGATGTGTGTGACCTTAACGAATCACATCTGTCATGATTGTCAACATGATTACAGAGGTTAACAGGGAATCAGAATCTTTTAATTAGGTCTTACCATCTTGGCCGGATCTTAAAAGACACCTGGCTAGGTTTCACTCTTAAGATTCTTTATTTAGGCAGATCAAGTTAAAAGGAATGATTTTTGATTTATTTCATATATAGTAATAACAAAATGAAGTTCATAATATAACATTCCATAATTTTAATTCGATTACACACCGCCCTAAACGGGACTTTTAAATAGTACATACCTACATAGAGGTTTAAAACAAGAGACAAGTCCACGCAGGGACTAATATAAGATAAGTGTCCATGCAAGGACTAAAGGATAAGTCCACGTAGGGACTGAAATACGATAAATGTCCACGCAGGGACTTCTTTTAAAATAAACATTACATTAGAACGTACATAAGGACTAATGGTCACGTTTCTTCTTCTTGCCCTTTAGTAGGTTCGCTAAGCCCTTGAGGAATCCTCGGTGGCTCTTACGTTCTTCCTCGAAGTCTCTTTCCACACGGCTCAAACGGTGGAGTATTTCTTCTTGTTCGGGAGGAGAGAAACGTGGTTGTGGCGCCTGTTGCGGAACTGGAGGTCTGGGAGGTGCTGGATACCCATGTGCTGAGTAGTCCGGTACTCCCATGTTCCCATGAGCTCCGTCGGGATAGCGTGCATTATACCTAGCCGACACCACATATGGGTCGCGCTCATAATTGTAGTTGTAATGTGCTTGTGATGACGGTTCGAACGGGTTGTAAGGCGTTGGACCCGTGTAAGCAGGTATGGGTTGATCATACCCAAATGGTGGCGAATTTGGTGCAGCTGGTGCAGAGTTCGCCTTCTGTACAGGACTTGAAGGTCCTTCTTCTTGTAGTGGCGGGTAGTGGCTACTACTAGAGTGTCGAGGGGTGCTGAAGTGGAAATCCCCTCCTCCTCGTGTGGACATACGAGCATTTGTCCTCTTACGCCTTGGCGGATCAGGCATTACTGGTTGTACCGGTGGCGGAGGTGGTGGCGTAACTGCCACGAAATGTGGATCCTCGGAGGGATCTCGCGGATGTTGCGGCTGTTGTGATGTCTGTGGCGTGTGGTACCACTCGTGTTGATTAAACAACACAATGAAGCTATCTGGGCCCTGATAGGGTGCACCATGAAAAGATGACCCATCAGAGATTTCTATTGGGTGCGTGGGCGTACCACGAGCAGGTTCTGTCGGATCAGTATCCTCGTCCATATGATCTTCGGAGAAGTGATCTTGCGGCCCTAATGGAACAAAACCTGAAGGTTCTTGGATGTAGTCAGCTGGATTAAACTGACCTCTGAAGTATGGAGTAGGGTCGTCAAAATTTCGGTGTGATACCGAACGCTGTAGAGGTATGAAGGAAGGTTGCGGGTTGTTGGGATCATTCTCAGAATTTGGCCCAAATGAGTGCCGGTATGATGGCGTTGAGCTATGCGAGGTGGAATGCCTCGCAGGTTCATAAAGGTCTCTTCGCCTCTGCGGTTCTTCACTCCTTGTGGTTGAAGGAGCTCGCGTATTAGAAGGTCCGGCTTCGTGATCGTGATGCGTAACGATCTCTCCTCTGCCTCTTCTTCCCCTTCCTCTTCCTCGGAAAATCACCGGCGGCATATTTCCTGCTTTTTAAAACTTTAAATAACAATAATAAAAGAAAAAGACAAATTGGAATAACAATTCGAATTTGTCCTATGTTCTTGTCTAGACTCAAGTATGTGCAATTGTGTCACTGAGATTAAACACATTAGGATAGTGTTTAATTCACTCAATGTTGGCTCTGATACCAACCTGTCACACCCCGATTTCCACGTGTATCACCGGTGGGCCCGGTGGGGGATTACCGTGACGTAGTTGGCAACAATATAGTCAAACCACAATATATAAATGCACAGCGGAAGCATAAAGATAAATATAATTCAACCATTCACTGTAATATCAAGTGTATCACAAGTAGTTGAATAGTATCCACAGGATGGATCAAAATAAATAAAAATGTAGTTCAACAGATAAGACATCAAGCTTGCGAGGCTTCTTAACGATGTTATGGAGCTAATGCCAGCCAATTACGTGTAGTACCTGCACTTAATCTTTTTGGGAAAATACGTCAGTTTACACTGGTAAATACGATCAACTGACTCATTTTGTAAAATGATTAAAAATTGGTTTGGATGCACGTGGCATAAACACATTTGTTTAACTTGGGAGAATTATTTAATATTATAATCTTGTGAACGAATTACATGTTCCTTCTTTGCGTTCAGTAGCCCGGATCGTACCGGGTTAAAGATCAATAGACACACCACATTTGCGTAAAACCGAGGTGGGTAAACCATCGGCTACGTCTTTTAATAGTATAGACATCATACCGGGTGTACGCCTACACCCGGGTGTCGAGGTCGTGGCCATTTCGTAAAATGATGCCAAGGATATCCAGGACATGGTCATTAACCCCCCAAAGGCTTTTAAGTAACAAGACTGTTTAAATGAGCCGATCAAACTATTCAATTAACCACCTAAGCGATGGAATTATTCGATGCTCAATCAAGCGGTATTTTATATACCGTAACCCAAGCCCCTATAAGGGAAAATAAGTTAAAAGTATTTACCTTTGCAAGTACTATCCTTAATCAGTTAAATCACAGGTATCTTTTACTGGGGCTCCTTATTCTGGAATGAAGGTTTAAATTAACCTATTAGAATCCTAACGGGTCTTTATATTAGCCGTGGCCTAGACCGGTTAGTTCCGAGGGATAGATATAGTTTAATCGCGTAAAAGGCGAAAACCGAGAATGGAGTGTGATTCTGACCCAACAAGTTCGAAGACTTGTTTTATATGGGTTTATTATTCACACTCTGGATTTTGGGGTCAAAATGATATGGTTTGACCCGTATCGGCTAATTTATGTAAACTAGTTACATAAGCCGAACCGTGCGCGCAATAGGCGCAACGGGTAACCGTAGGAGTCCTACACTATTTTCCTAAGTCAATATACTTTAAAGAGGTTGTGGTATCAGTAGGATACCTTCCATAATGCTCGTAACGAGTTTTAGTTCATTATACGCCCCGTAGGGGTTTTCCGGTCATTTTAAAAGACTTTTAAAAGGGATTTCTGAGTTCTACAGGAAACTTGAGTTTCCTGATCAGTTTAACAATTCTAAAATATCTTATTTATTATTTAAAATCAGTAGCAACTGGAATCGGGTCAAAAGACCTTGTAGAACTCAAGTTTTGGCCGAAAAGGGCATATTCGGTATTTACTGAACCGTAGCCATAACCGCAGGTTATGAGCAGGTTAAAATTTATTAAAAATCTTTAAAAATCCCAAAATATTATTTTATTACAGTGGGTAAAAGTTTTGGTGACCAAATCTTGGTTTAGGTAGGCGTTATGCTAATTGCGCCGTTTATTACTAAAGTTTACTTTAATTGCGCTTTTTAGCATAACTCCTATTCTAGACCTCGGATTGACGTGAAACTTTAAGGACATGCTTAGCATTTGGTAAGCATAGTCATGGTCCTTTCACGTATCCGAAATACTCTTTTTATTTTAAAAAAGGCGTTACGATCAACTTTTTAAGTAATTAACGGAAACGCGTAAAAGACTCGGACAACATCGAACCGGTCATAGAGGCTTATGCCATCATGTAACCTGATCCTAAGAGAGTCCTAAGGCATATCTATATTGCACTAAAACGGGTCAGAACTGAAGTCAAAGCAAAAGTCAAACTTTTGCGACATTCGGTTCCGAACCGGGTCTATATAGCAAATGGCCGAATCAAACGAGCGTAAACAAGTTTATATATTTATTATCATGTTTTATGAGTGTCTAAACAGGTTGCATATCGTTTATATTACAGATTATGCATAAATCGCAAAAATAGCTTTCTGTTGACTTTTTAAGTACACGTTTGACTCGACATTTGAACTAGTTAGAGTGGTGATCATGGGGAACCCTTTCAGAGGTTTATTACCCATCTAAATACCAACACATAACCACTTTTGATTCGACAAGCGACTGAGCCATTAAGGATTTATCTTGAAGTCAAACCGTAGTTACGACGGTTTGATTTTTAGCTATTAAACTAGGAAAAACTTAACCACAAAGGATTTGAATGACTTACAGAAGCTTGACACGAAATAGGATGCTAAGAGAAAGCTTTGAGAGCTCCAAGTATGATCAGAAGAGTGTGTTTGAGGTGTGGTGAACATATGCACACAATGTGTCTATTTATAGTGTTCAAATGGCTCTTAGATCATTACACAATAGCCTACAAGTGATCATGGATGAATGGCATGTGTCTCTAGGTGTTATGGGTCAAGTAGGGGGCGCCCATGCCTTTGGGAAACCCATCCTTAATTGTTTTACCGCTTTAAACAGCCAACATCCAACTTTCTGTCGCTGGGCATCGCTTACGGACCGTATGGCTTAGGCCTTGCGGTCCGTAAGCCTGTGGCGGATCTCAGTTAATCATTCACTCCCTTACGGTCCGTAAGGCATGACCTTTACGGTCCGTAAGGGGTTAAGAAACAATCTTTTTAAATCTTTTTACAATGATTACTAAAATCTTTAGTAATTAATACCCTGACCTTTCGGGTTTGAAGGGGTAACTTTGCGATATGGCCATCGGTTAATTATAATTAAGGACCTCGCGTTATTTACCCGTGTTATTAAGCCCCCGGATAGTTTACTTATTATCCGAAAAGCCTTAATTTATATAGTTGACGCTTTTAACCTCTCTCGTACGAATTTGGTCATAAGTTTCTCGTTTTAAAACGGAACTTCGCGGAATTTATATATTATATTCTAGTGAGCGTATTTTACTGTTACAAGGCTTCGGGTATGTCAAAGGGTCACTCAGAGGTATAATTAAACATGTTGACACGGTTAATCCCCGCAGCTTGTAATCTCTCACTTTCTTCCGCGTTTCGCTTCCGTACGATCCATGATTTATTCGTTTTAAGGTACGAGCATCTTTTAGGGTTGCTATACAGTATACTTACCCTTGTTTGACATTTATAACCCTCGAATTTACATACTTTCAAGGTTTGTCAATATTAGTCCTTTATTATTAAATGTCACGTGTAAACTCAAGACACGTGTCAATACATTATTGGACTCAAAATTTCGAGGTGTTACACCCCTCAACCCTCTGTCGTATGTAACGACCGATTGATTATCAGCTGCTCATACAACAACAACAAGATTGATTATCATTCTCTAGGGTTTTCATTCTTCAATCGCCGATTATTGCAACTGTTAATTCGTTCGGTACTCTCTCACTTGGACCCGCTATGTTAGCTTTGTTTCCACTAGTAATCTTCACACGACAATCTTTCTTGAAATGCCTCGGTTTGCCACATCTCCAATAACCCCTTTTTGGTTTCTTATCGGAATCCTTATTATTCGGGATAAGCTTTCTCTTATTACCCATTTAAATCCCAAATTAACTCCACAAAATTAATTGGTTAATCTTTGTAAAAGAAAGATTTGATAGTGAGCAATTGAGATCGACCAAACATAAAATTCGAAAATGATATATAGAATTAAATCTATCAACCCACTGATATATGCCAGTTAAATAATTGAAATATTCTTTTCAACTAGTTGGTTGCACTCGCACTTCGTGGCGGGGCGACCTGACTTTTAACAAATTTTAATTAGAAACATAGACGCAATGATAACGTGAATGGTGTGAATCCAATCGGTATTTGTTCAGTTTGTTACGGTATCAGCACTCGCTGTAACAACCAAAAGAGAGACAAAAAAATAAAGTCATTATATGACCAAAAGGATATCGACACATGTTTTACATTTATCGAAAAACAATAAAAATTAATTCCGATAACGGTACTAAACTTGTGATATGACCAAAAGGATATTGACATGTGTTTTACATCATCAAAAATAGTAAAAACCAAATACCGGTACCTACGTTGTTCGATCGCTATCGTCATTAAAAATAATAAAAACCAAATACCGGTACCTACGTTGTTCGATCGCTATCGGCGCAGTTCATTTCGTTACATGTACAATACCAGAAATTTATAAAGTTAACGAACATAAGTTATTTAAAATATAAAAGTCAGATTAATAATTCAAAAAAAAAACAACAAACTAAAAGAAATACCAAGGAAAAGGACAAAATAAAAATACTGTAGCAAATATGATATAGCATTTGATATATAATAATTAGAAATCCAAAATATGTCAGTGACCAACTAGAAATCCAAAATATATTGTACTAGCAATTGATTGGTTGATCACCAATTATTTTGTAGAACCAATAATTTAGGGTGTCCGGAGTGGTCGGTAAAGGGGCGCGGCAAAGTCGGTTTGCCGAGCGGCAACACCGCCGCCAACCCCTTTACTGATCGGTGTGGTAAATGGATCGGTGACTGCTTACCGACGCGAGGAAGTAGAGAGAGAGTGAGGGAGCAGGAGGGAGAGAGGGAGTGTATGAGAGAGAGAGAGAGAGAGGGTGTTGTGGGGTGGGGTCCATGCCATCTCTCAACCAATCACACATTTTTTCTTTTTTTTTAAAAAAAAAAAGTTTACCACTTCACCAATGATTAAACCATTGCCAACACTTTTCACCAAAGTTTAAACACTTTTCACTGATTGACATGGCACACTCTCATTGGTTGATTTTTTAGTTTGCCACTCCAAAGTGTTTAACCATTCCTTACACCCTTAAACACCAATTTAAATTCCAATCGTATTCAGCGAATTCCCAAATAATACTTTTCAATTTCAACTATCCAAATTGACCGTTCAACCAAGAAAATTCTTAACTTGAAATAATTTTCCAAGTTCATTCACCCCAAAACAATTAATGGTTTATTTATTAAGAGTTAAACTTTGCAAACTAGGGTTCCCAGAAAACCACCGACTTAAATTCACAACTAGAAAATCAAAAATTATGAAACTATAGTTCTAAAATTAAAACTTGCGAAATCAAGATAAACAAACCCAAACTAATCACTAGAACACGTGAATTACGGTTAATTCACAAACTACAAAACAGAAAAATATTCACTGTACAATATTTTTCAAACTTGAAATCACAACCAATGACCAAATTGAACCCTAAAATAGGTTTATCTTTGTTGTATAATTGGTCTAGAACAAGTAATTTCAAAAAAATTAACAAACCTAGAACCCCAATTGAAATTGCAAAGTTTGCGAAAAACCTGAATTAATCGTATGAGAACTATTAGATAAACCTATTTGCGGATTATACCGCAATGATTTATCGGATTAGACAGAGATCACTTTTGTTGAAATTGGATTTGATGATTCTGTTATTGAACTCTTGTAACCGTACGCTATCTTTCTGTTTTTTGTGCGTTGCTTCTTTTTTTCACCCAAGAAAACTAAAGTGGTTTTCTTTATGTCTGTATCTCATGTGTTAATCGAGAATAGAATAACTGAAGTTTCATTAAACTTCACAAGGGCTTATTAAAAAATAACATATTGGACTTTTATTGAATCCATCATCGTCAAAACACCCTAAAACAAATGAAATTTGTTTTAGTCTCAAGTCAGCCAATATTGGCCCAACAATCCACATCAACTTCATGAATTAAATTGATGTAATGGGTTTCAACGATTTGATAGTCTTTCAATTTAACGGGCTTTTAATAAAACAACAATAATATAATATATATATTTAGTACAAATTCGTTAATTACAACCTGATCATTAACTAGAAAGCCCATGTAAATTATCTATATAATAAACTCAAATAATCTTAGGATTAAATCGAGCCTGTACTCCCACGTCACCTAATTTGTTTAATCTCTAACATTATTTCCTCGATCAACAAGTTAATCCAATACCTTAAAATACCTGTTGGTAACACTAAAATAACCAACGGATTAGGATCAAATACAAAGGATCCTAATTGTAAGAAGTGTAAGAAGGATTTATAGAGTGACAAGTGTCCAATAACCTAAAAGAACCCACTACACAAAAAAACCCCACTAAAAAAAAACCTTAAACATCCACCACCACCAAAAACCTAAACCCCCCCCCCACATCACCCACCCTAAAATATATATATATATATTTTGCCGAGGGGGTGGGGGTTTAGGTTTTTGGGTGGGGGTGGGTGTTTAGTTTTTTTAGGTTTTTTTTTTTTTTTTTTTTTGGGGGGGGGGGGGGGTTTAGGTTTTTTTTAGGTTTTTTGGGGGGTGGGGGTGGGGGGGGTTGAGGTTTTTTGGGGGTCTTTTTGGTGAAGTATAGTTTTTTTTTTTTTGTTTTTTTTTTTTGCCGGGGGTGGGGGGGTTTAGGTTTTTTGGTGGGGGGGGGGGGGGGGTTAGGTTTTTGGGTGGTGGTGGGGTGGGGTGGGGGTGGGTGTTTAGGTTTTTGGTGGTGATGTAGTGGGTTTAATTTTAGATTATTGGACACTTGTCACTCTATAAATCCTTCTTACACTTCTTACAATTAGGGGGTATTTGGCCTAGTTTTTATTTTTTGGCTTATACTTGTATTTTTAAGTAGCTTATAGCTTATTTTCTATCATTTGATAAGCCTTGTTTAAGTGTTTGGATTAGCTTATAGCTTTTTTTATATCATTTACCCTTACACAAAGAAGCTTTTTCAAAATAAGCTAAAAAACCATCTTTAAGTAAGCTTCTTAAAATTAGCTTATATAAGCTAATAAGCATAAGCTTAAAAAGTTAAACCAAACACCAAATGAAGCTTATTTTGTAAAAAAAGCTAAAAAAGCTATAAGCTTTGTTAAAAAAGCTAGGCCAAACACCCCCCTTAAAAGCCTTTGTAGAATAACTTGAGCCAATAACCAACATCAAACTTCTGTTTTGATTATTCTCGTAACTTTGGGTTTTCAATGCTGCAAATTTGGCTTAAATTCTGTTGAAATGAGGAAGCAAATTATGGTTTCCATTGCCCCACTAGTCTCAACCTTCACTCATAAGTTTGTCCGAAACGCATCAACAACGTCTTCTTTCTTTCCATCGCAATTTGACTCTTACTTCGAACACAATCCTCGAGACAAAATTTACACCTACAACAGAGACATTGAAACCTTAATGAAATCTGGGTCAGTTGATCATGCACTCCAACTGTTCGACGAAATGCCCATGAGAGACATAATCACATATAACATAGTTCTTTCGGGGCTTAAACGTAATGGGCTGTCAAAAGAAGCATTGTATGTGTACAATCAAATGGTATCCCAAGGATTTATTGAGAGTTCGTCAACGTTTTCGACGGTTTTGGGTGTGTTTAGTCAAGAAGGGTTGTATCAAGAAGGTTTTCAAGTTCACAACAGGGTGGTTGTTCTTGGTTTGAGTTTGAATGTGTATGTGGGAAGTGCATTGATTGATCTTTACATGAATATGGGTCTTGTTGATCTTGCTTTGAGATTGTTTAACGATTTACCGGAAAGGAATCTTGCTACATGGAATCAGTTACTAAAAGGTTTTGGTGAATTTGGAATGTCACAAAAGTTGCAATTGTATTATAGGATGAAAAGAGAAGGTGTTGCACCTAATCCGCTCACTTTTTGTTATTTACTTCGTTCGTTTGGGAACGAGAGTGTAGTGGATCAAGGAAGAGAGCTGCATTCTTACACGATTAAAGTTGGATGGGCCGAATCGGACGTGTTTGTTTCAAATGCTTTGGTGGATTTTTATAGTGCTTGTGGCAGTATAACAGATGCCGAGAAATCATTTGAAGTTATTCCGACAAATGATGTGATTTCTTGGAATTCGTTAGTTTCTTTGTATGCATCGAACGAGATTGCAAGCGATGCGTTAAGGATCTTTTCTATGATGCAAGTATCGGGAAAGAAGCCGTCGATTCGTTCGTTTGTGGGTTTGTTGAATTTATCTAGCAGGAATGTAAATATAATTATTGGAAAACAGATTCATTGTTTTGTTTTGAAACTAGGGTTTGATCACGGTAGTTGTTACGTTTGTTCTGCGTTAATCGATATGTACGGAAAATGCGGTGAAATAGAAAGTTCCGTGTCGATATACGAAAGCGTTCCAAGAAAAACTATTGAAGTATGCAATTCGTTGATGACATCATTTGCACATTGTGGGATTGTGGAAGATGTGATCGAATTGTTCGGTTTGATGGTTGATGAAGACATCGGGTTTGATGAAGTTAGTCTATCCACTACAGTCAACACACTGTCTAGGTCAACTTACGCTGGGTTGACCAGCTGTAAATTGTTGCATCTTTGTGCTGTGAAATCGGGTTTTGCTCACGATCTTGCGGTATCTTGTTCTTTAATCGAAAGTTATTCAAGATTCGGAGATGTTAAATCGTCTCGTCAGATTTTCAACCAGCTTTCTTCACCGAATGTTATATGTTTTACATCAATCATCAGTGCTTATTCCCGCAACAAAATGGGAACGGAATGCTATAAACTCCTCGAAGTAATGATTAACAAGGGTTTGAAACCGGATAAAGTGACATTCTCATGCGTGTTAACAGCTTGCAACCATTCGGGAATGGTTCACGAGGGAAAGATGGTGTTTGAGTCAATGAAGACCGTACATGGCGTTGACCCAGAAAGTCAACATGTAGCTTGCATGGTTGACCTTCTTGGACACAAAGGTTTACTTGAAGAAGCCGAACGGTTGCTAAAACAAACACAATTTAATAACGACTCTGCCATCTGGAGTTCATTGTTGCGCCATTGTAGGGCCCACCATAATGAAACAGTAGGAAAAAGAATTGCGGAAACAGTAATTAAACTTGAGCCTGAAAACGCTTCAAGTTGGTTACAAGTGTCGAACTTTTATTCAGAAATCAGGGATTTTGAAACCGCTAAACAAATTAAAGACGTTGCACTAGCAAGAAGAATGCAAAGAGATATGTTTACGCCTTTACGGTTTAAATAACGCGTCTGATTAAACGTGGGCCACCGGAAGAGACACTTTTTGGATATGTGAGTGTTTTATGAGTGAAGCAAAAGGTCTCCAGAAAATGTATATTCTTACACTTGAAGTATTGGTCATGTAGAAAATCTTTCACTTTCATGTACTTTAAAGCCAAGTAAATTACCTACAAAATTTACCATTTTTAGCCCTAACCTATACATATAAAATAATCTCATTTCATCATATCTGATTTCATCAAACAGTATCCTGAAGCTTGTAGAACTTATAAATCATTAAATCATGAGCAATATCATATTCATTTATTTTCTCGCTCTGCTTTTCGTTTGTGAAAACACGTGTAAGGTTAGAAGTTTGGAAACCGAAGACGATGAAAAATGCTCAAGTGAACATGGTATCAAGACACTCGTAAATGTTGATAGTTTTGGTGCTGTTGGAGATGGTGTTTCTGATGACACGAAGGTGAATATGAGGATATTATTCGACTGTTAATAAACTACGTTCACTTGTTGAATTATTAGTTTAATGGTTCTTTGAGGATATTACATAACGCTATAACAGGCATTTGCAAATGCATGGAAGCAAGCGTGCTCTACAGCAGCGGCAGTGCTTTTGGTTCCTCCGGACCGTACTTATAAAGTTAATGCAACGAGATTTAGAGGACCTTGTAATGAAGATCTACTTGTTCAGGTTATTTAACCTTTGAATTCATTTTTATAATACACGACATATGTATCTGTAAAACTGGAACATATTTATCTGTGTGATACAGATCGATGGAAATATTGTAGCACCAGATGAGCCTAAAAACTGGGATCCGAAAAACCCGAGAAATTGGCTCTACTTTTCTAATCTCAACGGAGTCGTTTTCCAAGGACATGGAGTTATAGATGGATCGGGCCGGAAATGGTGGGCTGCTTCTTGCAAAAAGAACAAAACAAATGTAGAATTATTCTTATTTTTCGTTTTACCCAAATTAACCAGTAAATACTAAATAACATACTGACAACCTTTTTTTTTTCTTTTTTGTTTTTTTGGGTCCTCTACAGCCTTGTGTAGGAGCCCCAACGGTAAGAATAAAGAAACATAGACTATTTTAGTAAACGTTATGAATTAAGTTTTAACATGGAAGGGTAAAATGGTCAATGCAGGCACTGACGATTGATCAAAGCTCAAACATAGAAGTGAATGGCCTTACCATCCAAAACAGTCAGCAAATGCATTTTACTATATCGCGATCAGAATCCGTTAGAATTTTCAATGTTGTAGTTTCAGCTCCTGAAGATAGTCCAAACACTGACGGAATCCATCTCACTGCATCGAAAAATGTAGTTATTCAGGATAGTAAAATCGGGACAGGTTCTAAAAATCTTGACTTTTATTTATCTATTTAAATTCTTGTTCATCTTAAAGGATGCATCTTGAAATTAATTTCCATGAAAATGATTCATATAGTTTTGCATGTGATCCTCAGGTGATGATTGCATCTCAATTGTGAACGGTTGCTCTAATATCAAGATGAAGTCGATATTTTGTGGGCCGGGTCATGGTATCAGGTGCTTATTTATTGATTTTGTTAATTAGTTTTTTCACAACAATATTTATTGACTAATATAAAAGCACGAAAAACTAATCCTAATTATTTTGGACAATTTTTAATAATGTCAGTATAGGAAGCCTTGGAAAGGATAATTCGACAGATTTTGTAACAGCAGTAGTTGTGGATACGGCTTTCCTTAAAGGCACTATGACAGGCCTCAGGATTAAAACATGGCAGGTAATTGTTTTTAATAAACTCTATCGTTTCGATTATAATCGATATTTCCTTAATAAAAGTAATTTAGAGGGTTTTATGCATTAAGAAGACGCACTGGCCTGCTAATTTGTTTCTGGCACAGGGAGGATCTGGTTATGTTCGAGCTGTGCGGTACAAAAACGTTCAAATGCATGATGTGGCAAATCCCATTATTATCGATCAATTCTATTGTGATTCGCCTAAACGTTGTCAAAATCAGGTATGTTTATCTTGCTCATCAAACATTTTCATTTGAGTTAACTGCCATTTTCGTCCCTGTGGTTTGTCCAATTATGCCAGCCATGCCAAATTTCAAATTTTTCCGTCCTTGACATTCTTGAAACATGTCAGTTTAATCCAAAAAGTTATCGGTTGTTAACTTTGACTGTTAAATGAGGGGTAAAAAAGTTACTTCCCTTTTATATTTTCTTTTTCAACTTTTTTACACCTCTTTAACACACACACATATATATACACAAACACAACACCTATATATATTTAGGAAGGTTCAAATGAAAACCACTAGTCAACGCGAAAACTCGAAAACTAACTAAAAAAGCCTAAAAAACAAACAAATTTTTTTACCAATTTTCGCTATTTTTTGTATATATATAAAAAACTTTTTTTCAAAAAAAAAAAAAAAAACTTTTTTTGTAGTGCACATGTGTAATAGTACACACGTGTATGTGTACTACACATGTGCATTACAATTTTTTTTTTCTGAAAAAAAGTTTTTTTTATATATAAAAAATAGCGATTTTTAATAAAAAAAAATTGTAAAAAAAATTTGTATGTTTTTTAGGTTTTTTTTAGGTAGTTTTCACGTTAAAAGTGGTTTTCATTTGAACCTTCCCCTACATATGTGGTTTATAATTGAACCTTCCCCTACATATATATGTGTGCATATGTATTAAAGAAGTGTAAAAAAATTGAAAAATAAAAAATGGAAAATTACCTTTTTACCCCTCACTAACACTCAAAGTTAACGACCGTTAACTTTTTGGATTAAGCTGGCATGTTTCAAGAATGTGAGGGACGGAAATGGTACACATTTGAAATTTGGCATGGACTGGCATAATTGGACAAACCACATGGACGAAAATGACAGTTAACTCTTTTCATTTTGCGTGGCCTTTCAACCTGTTTGACTCTAACCATTAAATTTTGATATTTGCTTTATTATTATTTTATGAACAGACATCAGCTGTGGAGATAAGTCAAATTGTGTATGAAAACATCAGTGGAACATCAAAGAGTCCAAACGCTATCAAATTTGCATGCAGTGACACAGTTCCATGCACGAACATCGCTCTTAACAATATCAACTTAAAAAGAACAGATGGGAAATCAGCTCAAACGTTCTGCAACTCTGTTATGGGATTTGCCATTGGTCATATTGAACCACCTGCAGACTGTTTAATGCCCGTTAACAACTCGTTCTGCAACACAGAGACTGAACTCAACCGTGAGTATTTGATTCATAGTGAACTTTAGTTTGTATTCTTTGTAATTCTAGCGGTTCTAGAGGGCGATCCGTGTAGCACTGAAGATTATTTTAGCATTCTGAATATTGTTTTAGTGTATTGGGTATTTATTTTGAGTTGTAATGGGTGTTATATATATTTGGAAAATTCTTCAGAGTAGATTTACATTTTGCATCCCTATTGTACATACGCTTCTAATCTTTTGTGTTGCTTACAAGGGCGGACCCAAGGCAAGCCTTGGGTGGGCGGGCGCCCCCCTTAAAATTTATTTTTTTTGTGTATTTTATAGGCAAAAATCTTGATCGCACCCCTTGAAAATTTGGTTAAACCCTTCATTGGCACCCCCATGAAATAATTTCTGTGTCCGCCACCGGTTGCTTATTGATGATATTGGGCGGCATTTGAGTGTGTGCTATAACCATACGTCTAACATCACATATGTTTATGTTTGGGAAGGTGTTAATATGTATTATTGAAAAGTGTTAAATGGATGTAATTTTAACAATCTTCAACTCAGTAGTAAAATACATAAAATAATAATTCTGGTGAGAAATATGGCTATAAAATGCCACTTCCAAGACTCGAACCCGGTACCTGTGGGAAGAGGTGGGTGTCGGTGGCCAACTGGGCTACCCTAAGTGATCTTGCGCGTCTTATGGTTGAAACAGGAACACATATTTCTTGTCCTTTAGTTTATCGGGTAGTTAAGTTAGCTTTGCTTGTACCGGTTGCAACCGCAACCGTTGAAAGATGTTTTTCGAAATTGAAGCTTGTCAAGACGGATTTACGCAATCGAATGGGCCAAGAATTTTTGAACAATGCTATGGTTTGTGCGGTCGAAAAGGATTTTTTACATGAAGTAAAAGACGAGAATGTGATGGAACGATTTCAAGCTATGAAAAAAAGAAGAGGACAAATCTATTAGGTAACTGTTTTACTTTATTTATTTATTGTCGTTTTTTTTATATTTTATGATTGCACGATAAAAAAAAAATTGGGATACCCTTGAGTTGATGTTCTAGTTCCGCCACTGATTTTATACTTGGTAATTAGTTTTTGTGGAAACGAGTAATGGAGTATTTAGAAGAGTTAAACTGTTATTGGGTGTTAATGAATCAAGGGATGGACTGTAGAACCTTAAAGCTTATAATGCAAATGAGTATGTAAGAATTCATGAGACGATGACCTAGTGATGTAGTGATATGGTGATTGCTCTCTACAAAAGTGGTGTGAGTTCAAAGCTTTACAAATGTAAGATTATTTGATATTCAATGTGAAAAATGAGTATATATAAGAGCATATAGGCGTATATGAGTGATTGTTAGGTTGTGTCATATTGAATCTCTTAACTTCTAGCCGATTTCGGTTTAAAAAGTGAGGTGTCTTTGTCTGCTGTGCCCGAACGAAATATTGTTGGTGTCATCCCAACAATAACCTTTTTTTCATCGAATCCATATTACACTTGTTCTTCATCGTATTCTCTAGCTTCATTAACTTGTTCTCCTCTAGATTTGAATTTGGACCACATCTACTTATTTTAGACCCCGTTCTCTACTTCATCATACTCATTGTTTCATCAACTTGTTCTCCTTTAGATTCATATTTAGACTTCATGGACCTCACATAATCTGCTAATATGACATCACAAGACACCATCTAACACCTATGTTTGAACTACCAAGGTTTATATGGCGATTAACTATAGTAAAGATTTATTTCACTATGATTTAACATTAAGGCATGTATTGCACTGTTCTACGATCTATGTTGATTTTTTCCACCAAAGGATTTCTGTTCACACACCATGATGTTAAAAGTACGATTTGTAGGTGCTTTGTAGCACATCTAGAGCTCCATCTCGACTTCCCATTCGAGATTAATGACTAGCAAGTGGTTTGTTGTTATTTGTCGTCCTTGTTAGAGACGAATGAATGGGGTTCAACGAAGGAGATAAAAAAATGACTAAGTGGGTAGACTTTTTATACTTTGTTTTTTCCACATAAAACGATATATTAGAGCATTCACATCATGTCCATCAAATTATGTGGGAGGACCCCCCCCCCCCCCCCTCCACACACACACCCCACCACCACCTAATTATATACAGTGGTTATGAGTGGAGAGAAAAAATATTAGTATTCATCTGTAAAAATGAAAAAAAAAAAACTTTTCACCCTTATAAATTTTTTAATATTTTTAGAAAATGGTTGTGAGTAGAGGAGAAAGAAGATAATGATAAAGCTATAAAAAATACTATTTAATTGAAAAAGAGACAGAAATATAGTGATTTTTGGTGTAATTATAGAGATGAAGATGGTGGATAAGATGTGAATGCTCTTAGTTATTTTATAGAGAAAAATGCAATTTGCGTCCCTGTGGTATGTGCCAAACATCAACCTGAGCCCATAAATTCATTTTTTGGTTTTTTGAGCCCCTGACCTTATAAATTCATAACACTTTGAGTCTCTGCCGTCAGTTTGACTGTTTGTGCCAGGGGTATGACCGTCTTTTGACATATATTCTATTTTATATAATAACAATTCACGTCGAAGCTTATCTACAGTGCCAAAGGGTAACTTAGTAAATTCCTTATGTTGACCGCTGTTTCTTTTTTACTCTGCAAACAAGCCAACACCACATCATCTACCGCACCACAACTGGAATTCTTTAGCTTATGTTCTTTACTGGAAAACCACCACCACCATAACTACACCCGCATCTACCGCACGTCCAACCAAAGTTCTTTGGGGGTGTTTGGCCTAGCTTTTTTAACAAAGCTTATAGCTTTTTTTGCTTTTTTTACAAAATAAGCTTAATTTGGTGCATGGTTGTAAAACAAGGTTTCCAAGGCCTCAGGATTAAAACATGGCAGGTAATTGTTTTAATAAACTCTATCGTTTCGATTATAATCGATATTTCCTTAATAAAAGTAATTTAGAGGGTTTTATGCATTAAGAAGACGCACTGGCCTGCTAATTTGTTTCTGGCACAGGGAGGATCTGGTTATGTTCGAGCTGTGCGGTACAAAAACGTTCAGATGCAAGACGTGGCAAATCCCATTATTATTGATCAATTCTATTGTGATTCGCCTAAACGTTGTCAAAATCAGGTATATTTATCTTGTTCATCAAACATTTTCATTTAAGTTAACTGCCATTTTCGTCCCTGTGGTTTGTTTGTCCAATTATGCCAGCCATGCCAAATTTCAAATTTTTCCGTCCTTGACATTCTTGAAACATGTCAGTTTAATCCAAAAAGTTATCGGTCGGTAACTTTGACTGTTAAATGAGGGGTAAAAAGGTTACTTTCCTTTTTTATTTTCTTTTTCAACTTTTTTACACCTCTTTAATACACACACCTATATATATTTAAAGAGGTGTAAAAAAATTGAAAAAGAAAAAATGGAAAATTACCTTTTTACCCCTCACTAACAGTCAAAGTTAACGACCGTTAACTTTTTGGATTAAACTGGCATGTTTCAAGAATGTAAGGGACGGAAATGGTACACATTTGAAATTTGGCATGGACTGGCATAATTGGACAAACCACATGGACGAAAATGGCAGTTAACTATTTTCATTTTGCGTGGCCTTTCAACCTGTTTGACTCTAACCATGAAATTTTGATATTTGCTTTATTTTTATTTTATGAACAGACATCAGCTGTGGAGATAAGTCAAATTGTGTATGAAAACATCAGTGGAACATCAAAGAGTCCAAACGCTATCAAATTTGCATGCAGTGACACAGTTCCATGTACGAACATCGCTCTTAACAATATCAAGTTAAAAAGAACAGATGGGAAATCAGCTCAAACGTTCTGCAACTCTGTTATGGGATTTGCCATTGGTCATATTGAACCACCTGCAGACTGTTTAATGCCCGTTAACAACTCGTTCTGCGACACAGAGACTAAACTCAACCGTGAGTATTTGATTCATAGTGAACTTTAGTTTGTATTCTTTGTAAATCTAGCGGTTCTAGAGGGCGATCCGTGTAGCACTGAAGATTATTTTAGCATTCTGAATATTGTTTTAGTATATTGGGTATTTATTTTGAGTTGTAATGGGTGTTATATATATTTGGAAAATTCTTCAGAATAGATTTACATTTTGCATCCCTATTGTACATACACTTCTAATGATATTGGGCGGCATTTGAGTGTCTGCTATAAGACCATGCGTAGTGGTAGAGAAAAATAATGCCCCCACCATGGGGCATTATTCGACACGTGTCATCCCAGTCAGCATGGGGCGTTATTGCGAAAGTGGTGTAGTGGGAATAATACCTAATAATGCCCCTTCCAATCATTAAAAAAAAAAGCAAAGAGATGGTGATTGGCTAGTCAAACTTAGACACATGCAAAAGTGGAAGTTGTGAGACCATGCTCAACATTGATTGGTTAAGCAAATATGTACATAGCGTTATAAATAAAACGCCGGAAACCAATTTTTGATTTTTTAAAAAAAAAAAAACGCCCCATGTAATGGGGGAGGGGCGTTTTTAGGCGTTTTTTTTTTTATTTTTTTTAAAAAACGCCCCACTACGGGTGGCCTAACCATACGTCTAACATCACATATGTTTATGTTTGGGAAGGTGTTAATATGTATTATTGAAAAGTGTTAAATGGATGTAATTTTAACAATCTTCAACTCAGTAATAAAATACATAAAATAATAATTCTGGTGAGAAATATGGCATTTTATACTTGGTAATTAGTTTTTGTGGAAACGAGTAATGGAGTATTTAGAAGAGTTAAACTGTTATTGGGTGTTAATGAATCAAGGGATGGACTGTAGAACCTTAAAGCTTATAATGCAAATGAGTATGTAAGAATTCATGAGACGATGACCTAGTGATGTAGTGATATAGTGATTGCTCTCTACTAAAGTGGTGTGAGTTCAAAGCTTTACAAGTGTAAGATTATCTGATATTCAATGTGAAAAATGAGTATATATATAAGAAGAGCATGTAGGCGTATATGGGTGATTGTTAGGTTGTGTCGTATTAAATCCCTTAACTTCTAGCCAATTATGGTTTAAAAAGTGAGGTGTCTTTATCCGCTAGCCCAAGGACCTTGTGCGCGAACGAAATATTGTTGGTGTCATCCCAACAATAACTTTTTTTCGTCGAATCCATATTACACTTGTTCTTCATCGTATTCTCTAGCTTCATTAACTTGTTCTCCTCTAGATTTGAATTTGGACCACATCTACTTATTTTAGACCCCATTCTACTTCATCATATTCATTGTTTCATCAACTTGTTCTCCTTTAGATTCATATTTGGACTTCATGGACCTCGCATAATCTGCTAATATGACATCGCAAGACACCATCTAACACCTATGTTTGAACTACCAAGGTTTATATGGCGATTAACTATAGTGAAGATTTATTTCACTATGATTTAACATTAAGGCATGTATTGCACTGTTCTACGATCTATGTTGATTTTTTCCACCGAAGGATTTCTGTTCACACACCATGATGTTAAAAGTACGATTTGTAGGTGCTTTGTAGCACATCTAGAGCTCCATCTCGACTTCCCATTCGAGATGAATGACTAGCAAGTGGTTTGTTGGTATTTGTCGTCCTCGTTAGAGATGAATGAATGGGGTTCAACGAAGGAGATAAAAAAATGACTAAGTGGGTAGGCTTTTTATACTTTCTTTTTTCCACATAAAACGATATATTAGAGCATTCACATAATGTCCATCAAATTATGTGGGAGGACCCCCCCCCCCCCCACACACACACACACCCCACCACCACCTAATTATATACGGTGGTTATGAGTGGAGAGAAAAAATGTTAGTGTTGATCTGTAAAAATGAAAAAAAACAACTTTTCACCCTTATAATTTTTTTAATATTTTTAGAAAGTGGTTGTGAGTAGAGGAGAAAGAAGATAATGATAAAGCTATAAAAATACTATTTAATTGAAAAAAAGACAGAAATATAGTGATTTTTAGTGTAATTATAGAGATGAAGATGGTGGATAAGATGTGAATGCTCTTAGTTATTTTATATAAAAAGACAATAGCATTTGGAACAATTCATAACATCAAAGACCTAGTATGTTATTCACGGGTGAACGCTAGGACTAAACTTTAGGAAAATGATTCAAAATTAGGATGTGGTCGATAGTGGTACTGTATTAAACTAGTATTGTACCACATATTGCTGAAACCAAAATTTAGCTAATCCGGAATACCATGCCATATATATTCAGTCAGTATCGGTATGGTACGATACTCTTAAAAGTCACATACCAATGTCATTACCGTACATATAAGAGTTTTCCAGTTCTTACGGAAGCTCTTTCTTACTAGTCAAGTAGTACACTGTATCTTATCTTATAGCCCGGCGTGGCAGGTCGCCTTTTTAATTTAGTAGATAGAAGAAAGTATTAGATAAAGAGTAGGTGAGTGAGTCCTCGCTGACCTGAGCGATTTCGATCACCTAGCAGGCCTTTTATTTGGTAGGTAACATCGTCAAAGCGTATCATCAGATTTTACTACGAAGAAAGGAACTCGCCAGAAGATCGGTCTGCAAGAAAGGCCTACGTCAAATACCGAAATTGAGCTAATTCAGAATCGAACACCCTATGTCCTTTTACTACAGGTATTATAGATTATGGGTACAGATACGGGTATGTGTATGGGTATCGGGTCGGATATGTCTCATCCCTGTTAAAAATGACTGGAAGACTGTTGACTATTCATGTGCCTACATCATTCTCCCCCTTCGATTCAATTGCGTGACTTCACCAACGGAATTCGTTATCTTTGATCCAATAAAACAATCTGGTAGTTATCAAATCGACAAAACCCTAATAATCGTGTAATGATTTGATTGAATAAAACAACCTTGTAGTAATGACCGGGAACGAGTTTCGATTCTTCTTGTCTTGCGACATCAATCTTCCACTCACTTTCAGAATCGAAAAGTTAGAAGGCCATTTATCCTCCACTAATACCTCTAGTCCAGGTTAATTCCTCTTCAAATTCACTATTTCAATTTTAATTTTATTATGAAACCCTAATTTGTTCATTTGTCTGTCTATTTGAGTATTCAAGGCAGTAGTAATTAATTTATAACTACTTCATGCTACTGGATTTTGCATTATCATTGACTATGATATGATAGGATAGATAGCATATATGTATAACTATATGAATTTTGCATTTTGTAGTTACCACATTCATAGATTTACTGTAAATGAGATGGTGGGTTGTGAGTTAGTTCGACTATATCATCCGTGATCAAGCGTGTATAAATGCTGTGTAGCAAAGCTATTTGCAGGCCTGCGGAGGGTAGGATGTAGGCAAGCCTTACCTCTATCCTGAGAGACCCCCGACACCGAAACAAACAATAGGCAAACTAGTCGAATTAAACATACGAATAGAAAGCTACCAATAATAAAGGAAGTGGTGTCAGAGTAACGTGATAACGTAGAAACAGATATAACATTACATGACAACATAGAGGTATAAATACATGCAGACAATCACACGACAGCATAGAGGCGTTACTACAGTGCTAAATATTGACTGATATTGGGAGTGAGTGATTGTCAAGATTCGTGACATGTTTTAATTGAATATGCAGCAGATCGCGGTGTGGAGGACAAAAAACCCGAGCTTTATGTTGAGTGTGCTTTGTACATTGATGGCGCTCCGTTTGGGCTTCCCATGAGAACTAGGTTTCCGTAGCACGCGTTACACATTATAATTCATATTTTATTTATATCCTAGTTTTTTCCAGAAGTATTCTTAATTGATAATAAATATGTTCAGGCTAGAATCTTCCGGTCCACCATTTTGCTGGGGTGAACTAATTACATTGAGTACCAAATATCGAGACTTGACTGCCAACTCTCAACTTGCAGTAACTGTAAGTTATTAATTTGACTGTAATATATCCATCTGTTTAGTCTGAATCGTTAAAAATAAATTTACCGTAGGTTTGGGATGTTTCATGTGGGAAAAATGAGGGTGTGGTTGGTGGGGCAACTATCCGTCTCTTTAACGTGAAAAAACAACTCCGAACGGGGAAGCACAAACTTAGGCTTTGGCAAGGCAAGGAAGCGGATGGATCGATTCACTCTACTACTCCCGGAAAGGTTTAGTAAACACGTTATATTTTTAAATCGAGGAAAATGCCATTTTCGTCCCTGGTGTTTGGCCAGTTTTGCGACTTTCGTCCAAAGGTTTTTTTTTCCGCATCTGGATCCAAAAGGTTTCAAATCTTGCCATTTTCATTCGGATCGTTAACTCCGTCCATTTTTCTCCGTTAAGTCAGACGCATTTCCGTTGTTTTTGCTAACTTAAAGGGCAATTCGGTCTTTTTCACTTTATGTAAAAAGACCGAATACCCCTGAAAAAGACCGAATTGCCCTTTAAGTTAACAAAAAAAGACAGAAATACCTCGACGTAACGGAGAAAAATGGATGGAGTTAACGAGCTGGATGAAAATGGCAAGATTTCAAACCTTTTGGATCTAGATGCGGAAAAACAAACCTTTGGACGAAAGTCGCAAAACTGGCCAAACACCAGGGACGAAAGTGGCATTTTACTCTTTCAAATCTGTAGTGTCAAATTTTCACTAATTACACATTATTAACACGTGTAGGTTCCTAAAGAGGAGCGCGGGGAACTGGAGCGTTTGGAGAAGCTTGTGAATAAGTATGAAAGAGGGCTTATCCAGCGAGTCGATTGGTTGGACCGTCTTGCTTTTAAAGCTATGGAAAAAATCAAGGACCTTGAAAGCAGTAAAAACGGAAGCTCTCATTTGTATGTTATTATTGATTTCTGCAGTTTTGAACATCGTGTTGTTCTTCAGGTGCGTATTTTATTATTCATGTGTTGATATTGTAAGTTTTATAATCTGATACACAAACGGTGTTGGTTGGTTGTGACTTTTTGTGTTCTGAAATTTTAGGAATCGGGGCCGAATTTGTTAATACCGGCATCCATAACCTCAACTAATGAACTGGTTACTGTGTGGGACCCGGAAGTGGGGAAAATCAACCCTTCCGAGCACAAGCAACTGAAGCTGGCAAGGAGTTTGAATCGTGGTATTATTGATAGAGATCTTAAGCCCAGTTCTAATGAAAGGAAGTAAGTTGCACTCAAAATCTGACTTTTCAATTTTTATTTGTGTTTTTAAATAGTTGTATAATTTATTTTTTCATAAGGTTTTCGATAATCATAATTTGTTATTTCAATCACAACCTTTTCATTAGTGTGTTTACCATTAATTTTGCTATTTGAGTTGCTTAAACGCAATCTTTTTGGATACAAGAGTAAAGTACACGGATGGTCCCTGTGATTGACTAACATTTTGGATTTGGCCCCTAGCTTTCCAAAACTACATGGATGGTCCCTGTGGTTTGCACTTTGTAATGCATTTATCCCTAACTTAGATCTGCTGAAATCTTTAGATCTGTTAGCTGGGGACTAGATGCGTTACAAAGTGCAATCCACAAGGACCATCCGTGTACTTACTCTTGATACAAAGATGTCTAGTGAAATAAAACAAAAAGATTCTTGTATTATGGGCCATTTTGTTCTATGTAACCGTATATTTATATGCTTGTATCCTGGTTATTAGGTCAATACAAAGGATATTAAAGTACCCACCAACACGAACATTAAGTGGAGATGAGAGACAGTTGTTGTGGAAATTTCGCTTCTCATTAATGTCAGAGAAACGGGCTCTAACAAAGTTTTTGCGTTGTGTTGAGTGGAGTGATCTTCAGGTACACACAAAAAAAAAAGAAGACAAAAAAAAACATTGAATTACAAAATTTATTTTTTGTATTTCAGGAAGCAAAGCAGGCCATTGAATTGATGGGTAGGTGGGAAATGATCGATGTATGTGATGCATTAGAGCTGTTATCTCCTGTTTTCGAGAGTGAGGAGGTATGTCGCGTGTGTTGAAAATACACAAACGTGACCAGTTGCATTCTGATTTTGACTTATATCAACAGGTTCGTGCACATGCTGTCCGTGTTCTCGAAAGAGCTGACGATGAAGAACTCCAGTGTTATTTACTTCATCTGGTTCAAGCTTTGCGGTTTGAACGCTCTGATAAATCTTGTCTTTCTCAATTTCTCGTGCAACGTTGTACGCCACCTGTAACCATTATAAACATATAATTTAAAGTCAATCTTCTACTTGATTCTGGAATGTGACTTTTTTTGAATTTGGCAGCATTATCCAACATCGAAATTGCTAGCTTCCTTAGGTGGTATGTTGCTGTTGAACTTCGTGATCCTGCTTATGCAAAACGTTTCTATTCTACCTACGAAATGCTGGAAGAAAATATGATAAAGGTTAGTGTTCTATATAGTAATTTCTGAAGCGTGTGGTACAACATATATTCACGTCACGTGGCATTGGATTTGATAAACAATAATAGTTTTTATATAGAGTAAAATGCCATTTTCGTCCCTGAGATTTGGCCAGTTTTGCGCCTTTCGTCCAAAGGTTTGTTTTTCCGCATCTGGATCCAAAAGATTTGAAATCTTGCCATTTTCATCCGGCTTTTTAACTCCATCCATTTTTCTGCGTTAAGTCAGGGTATTTCCGCTTTTTTGTTAACTTAAAGGGCAATTTGGTCCTTTTCACTTTATGTACAAGCATTTAGCATAATGTACAAGTATTCGAAGTACCCTTAGCGGAGAAAAAAGAAGAAAATACCCCTGACTTAATGTAGAAAAATGGATGGAGTTAACGAGCTAGATGAAAATGGCAAGATTTCAAACATTTTGGATCCAGATGCGGAAAAACAAACCTTTGGACAAAAGTCGCAAAACTGGCCAAACCTCAGGGTCGAAAATGGCATTTTAGTCTTTTAAATATAACTTTTTTTGAGAAAGGTTAACTTTTTATTCTTGTAAATAAATTTTTTTCACATAAGCATTTTCTGATGTGGCGGCTGGCATGGCATCAACCCATGCCACATCAGCAATTTACAGGTAGAAACAGCCAAAACGTGCAAATCACGATTATATTTCTTTTGATTTTACAGTTGGGAATGGGGGCCCGTGACGGTGGGGACGTCTTTCGGTTATGGCAGAGTCTCGTTCGCCAGACGGAACTAACAGCTCAGCTTTGTTCTATAACGAGAGACGTGAGAAACGTACGAGGCGGAACTCAAAAGAAGATCGAAAAGCTCCGGCGTCTGCTTTCTGGCCTTCTTAGCGAACTTACGTACTTTGAGGAGGTAATATATTCTAGAAGCCTCTAAATTTTAGTATACATGTAACTAAAATCTTGATCTGTGACATTTTTAGCCTATACGATCACCTTTGGCACCTACTGTTCTTATCACCGGTATTATTCCATCGGATTCATCAATATTTAAAAGTGCGTTGCATCCTTTACGCCTTGCGTTTAGAACATCTGACGGTGGATGTTTGAAGATCATTTTCAAGAAAGGGGATGATCTTCGACAGGATCAGTTGGTATATAATTTGATCTTTTCTCTTTCCAGTTTTCTAATGTTACGGGCCGAATAGAAAGACTGATGTATGTTCTCCTGTTGGGTCATTTGTGTAGGTTGTTCAAATGGTATCACTTATGGACCGTTTGCTTAAACTGGAAAATCTTGATCTACATTTAACACCTTACAGGGTGTTAGCCACTGGCCATGATGAAGGCATGATGGAATTCATACCATCCAAGACGTTAGCTCAGGTGTGAACGGTGGTTATTTTGGTCTTTTGACACCTGCTGTAATGTTCTTATGATTTTTTTTCTGTTTTCAGATTCTTTCAGAGCACCGAAGTATCACAAGCTACTTGCAGAAGTTTCATCCGGATGAAGAGGGACCGTTTGGGATTACTGCCACGTGTCTTGAAACGTTCATTAAAAGTTGTGCTGGCTACTCGGTGATCACATACATACTCGGCATTGGAGACAGGTGACTCTTATATATGCTCCAAGGGGCGCTAAGATGAGCTGGTTGGGTTGACCCACAAGTAGGGGTGTGAATTTCTGACACGATCCGAAAACACGACATGAACCTAACACAAAATTCACGGGGTTGGGTTTAGTCTAAACGGGTTCGGGTCAGTTTCAGGTTGAACCTGCGAACCCGTTTAGCTAAACGGGTCGAGTTCGGGTCAACCCAGTCAAGTTGGCGGGTTGACCCGTATAACCCATTTATTATATTATATTTTTTTTACAATATGTGTTATGTCATAAATCAAATTGGGTGTGTAACTTATGGCATAATTAGAACTTAAAAAGGGAAGTTGACATAAGATATTATAATTAAAATGTAATTGTATTATATATATTTGTGTTTTTCTTTAGTAAATTTTATTTTTAACTATTAATTTGCAGCAAAAATAATAAAAAAATCGGGTTGAACAGGTCGTGTTCAAGTCAACCCGCGAATACTCGGGTCGTGTTCGGGTTCATATGTATGTCACGATTTTCGGGTTCGTGTCGTGTTCGGTACGAGTTGAACCCGCGAACCCGACCCATTAAGCACCCCTACCGCCACAAGTACTTTTTTATGTTCTTGTTTTAACACTTTCTTATGAATAATTAATGAGGTAGGTATGATTACAAAAATAAAATTTTTTACAGTACTAACATGAATCCTTTTGATTTGGGGGTTTTTCATATATATATCAGTTTATTTTTGTTTTTATTTAAAACTCTTTTACAATTTGCTAACTAATTGCGATTACATATTTGTAGGCACCTTGATAATCTTCTACTTAGGGATGATGGGCGCCTTTTTCATGTTGATTTCGGTTTTATTTTGGGTCGTGATCCAAAGCCATTCCCGCCACCTATGAAGCTTTGCAAAGAAATGGTGGAGGCTATGGGTGGAGCAGAAAGGTACAATACTAATATTAAAATGTGAATAACACTTTACATATTCTTGTTACTTTTTCGACTTTTTTCGCATTGCCACATGAACAACTTGTTGTTCTTCTCCTGCAGCCAATATTATACGAGGTTCAAATCCTATTGTTGCGAGGCATATAACATCCTTCGCAAATCGAGTAACTTAATATTGAACCTCTTTCATCTGATGGCTGGCTCTAACATTCCAGATATAGCTTCGGATCCTGAAAAAGGCATTTTAAAGGTGCACTGTCTGCCTATCTCTAGGGGTGTAAACGAGCCGGGCCGAGCCCGAGCTCGACCAGGCTCAAGCTCGGCTCGTTAGGTTTTTATGAAGCTCGAGCTCGAGCTCGGCTCGGTTCGAGCCTACTTTTTTGAGCTCGACTCGGCTCGCAAGTAAAACCCAAAGCTCGAGCTCGGCTCGAACTATTTTAAGAACAACCTTAAACGAGCTAAAAGGTCGGCTCGAGCTCACTTCAACATTGCTTAAACGAGCCAAAGCTCGGTTCTAGCTCGGCTCATCAATGTTATCATCATTATTAATATATTAAATATAAAAAAATTAAATTTTGTATGGGCTAGTTTAGGCTCGCGAGCCTAAACAAGCTTTGTATTTCAGGCTCGAGCTCGGGCTCGATAACAAAACGAGCTCTATTTCAGGCTCGAGCTCGGGCTCGTTAAGGCTCGGCTCGTTCGAGCTTTTAACCGAGCCGATCACGAGTAGCTCTCGAGCCTTTAGGCTTGTTTACACCCCTACCTATCTCCCATTTTTTTAATTATATTGTATGGGACCCACAAGCTTAATCTTTGTTGATTCGTGTAGCTTCAAGAGAAGTTTCGGTTGGACTTGGATGATGAAGAGTGTATACATTTCTTCCAGGATCTTATTAACGAGAGTGTTAGCGCGTTGTTCCCACAAATGGTTGAGACCATTCACCGGTGGGCACAGTACTGGAGATGATCATCAATCATTTACAGGTTTACTTTATTATTGGTCATATAAATTTATAAAGATTATATTTGTTGATTTAATTATTTATAACAGCTGAATGCCCCCTTTTCTTTAGGTTGCAAAGGGCTTCTGGATAGACAAACCGATATAGAATTGTAAATAATACTTATATTTACATATATTATTGGTTTAGTTAGTTTGTAAAAAGTTGGCATCAGGGCTGATCAATTATAAATGTATGATGTGTAATAAATAAATATAGGCATCTTTACATTTTTAAGTTAATACCAAACACAGTTTCATACAGATTATAACTTTATTTTACTCGTCTTTTTTTTCCAGGACGAGTTGAGATCTGTCGTCTTACTCGCTACTCGTCATATTTGCCATAAGGCTAAAGGGTGTGGGGGGCGTGGGTTGGGACACGATTCGCCACGTAAGACCATGAATGGAAGGCTACACCGCCCTCTTGCCTGATCCACCATGGTTCGCGTGGATTAAACCACGGCAACCACGGTCCTCTTTTTCATTTTCCAAGATTTCCTATTTCCTTTTCCTTTAGACAAACATAAATAAGGGAATTCTGGTTTGGGTCATGACCACACCCTTAGGGTACGGGTTTTGGATGTTGGATTAGAGGTGGGTGATGTGGCGCTGACATGGAGGGTCATGACCACACCCTATAGCTTAAGTGTGTTTATGCTTAGTATTGTATAATATAATAATTGAGAAAAATGCCCGGATAGTCCCTGTGGTTTCGCATTTTTCCACCTATAGTCCCCAACTTTCTAAAACTACCTGAATAGTCCCCAAGTTTTCATTTTTTGTTCCCGGATAGTCCCTGGGTCTAACTTCAGTTTGTTTTCTCTGTTAAGGAGGGTGTGAAATGACAAAAATACCCTTTCCTTAAAAGGCCAAACCATAGGGACTATCCGGGCATCTTCTTCATATTTATTTATAACTTATGTGGGACCCACCACCCACCCTACCCACTTCATCTTCCCCACTCCTCCTCCTCCTCCACCACCACCACCATCTCCACCTTCAACCACCACCCCCATCAATCAAAACATCAATCAAATATTGTGCAGATTGGGAAAGCTTTTGGTTTCCTTTCGGGATTTCGACATGATACCAACAGAACTCTTTCCCATTACCCTCTAACAAATCCCAATCTTTATTGTAGTAATCACCTAACCCGTCAAAAATATATGCTTTTAATCTAACTAAACCTGGATATCGGGTTCGAAAAGGGGTCACCTGATTGTTGTGATTACGTACTCGTGCAGATGATGATTCAGCCTCCAATTCATCTCCCTCAATATCCGTACTACCCATATCAAATCACAATCTTCTCGAATTTTATCGAATTAATTTGAATTTAAAAGGATTGCATGAATTGGGGGAAAACAGAGTATACAAACCCTAACTGTGATTGATCTAGAATTCAAGTCATCAAACCCAAATTCGGCACCAGGGTAATCAAATTAAACCCTGACGATCAACAATCGGTATTAAATGCGTCAAATTCCCCGTGAAATCAGCGATTTCAAGATCAAAAATTGGTGTGAAAAATTGAATTCGAAGTGAATGAATGAATATTCATTCGAAGTGAATAAATGAAAAATTGTAAAGAGAATATGATGTAGAAATTGAAGAAAATATTATCAAGATTTCAAGATTGTTGGATGAACAATTGAAATGATTTAAACGTTGATGTTTTGTTCATGGGGGTGGTGGTTGAAGGTGGAGATGGTGGTGGTGGTGGTTGTTGTGGTGGTGGTGGTGGTGGAGGAGGAGGAGGAGTGGGGAAGATGAAGTGGGTAGGGTGGGTGGTGGGTCCCACATAAGTTATAAATAAATATGAAGAAGATGCCCGGATAGTCCCTATGGTTTGGCCTTTTAAGGAAAGGGTATTTTTGTCATTTCACACCCTCCTTAACAGAGAAAACAAACTGAAGTTAGACCCAGGGACTATCCGGGAACAAAAAATGAAAACTTGGGAACTATTCAGGTAGTTTTAGAAAGTTGGGGACTATAGGTGAAAAAATGCGAAACCACAGGGACTATCCGGGCATTTTTCTCATAATAATTTGTAATATTGTCTAATATGCCTAGTATTATATTGTCTAATATAAGTTTACAATGCAACTAGCTCTTTGTGACCTCATGGATTTGGAAGCTTTTTATTGCTACAGAACTGAATGGTAATAACTAATAAATATAATTATATAATATTAAAGGATTATATATGGGAAGATAAAAAAATTAAATGGCAAATAATAGTATAATAGCTATATAAAGTTTTCTAAGGTGCAGTTGCAACAATAAGTTTTCTATATAAGGCTATATATAAAGTTCTAAATGGTCAATACGGTATGTGTTTATTATAAATTTTAAATTTCTTATACTTTTTTTTTAACGGCCAACAAAAATTTTATTCATTATAGCAAGATGCTACCACCAAACATACAAATTGTTCAACACCAAAACATAAATCTATATCTATACTATATAATAAAAGAAACCACTTTTGGAACACTTGTCATCATATTAGAGCATCTCTTATAGATAATTATTATTTTAATTTAATCTTTTTTAATTAATTATAGATAACCCTCCTATTAAATATTATTTAATTTAATATTTTATGGATCATTATTATTTAGTTTAATCTTCTTCTCATTTATAATATTATTTAGAGAAAATTACGATTTTGACCCTTGTAGTTATATCACTTTTACCATTTTAGACCAAAAAAAGAATTTTTTAACATCTGAGCCCCCAACGTCTTATTTTCTAACCCTTTTGGCCCCTAACAATAACCTCATCCATTAAATGTTAGGGGCCAAAAGGGTTAAAAAAAGACGTTAGGGGCCCAAAAGGTTAGAAAAAAAGACGTTGGGGGCTTAGATGTTAAAAAATTCTTTATAGAAAATTACGATTTTGCCCTGTAGTTATATCACTTTTACCCTTTTAGCCCAAAAAAGAATTTTTTAATATCTGAGCCCTCAATTGTTTTTTTCAAACCATTTTGGCCCCTAACACTAA
Source organism: Helianthus annuus (assembly GCF_002127325.2). Lineage (NCBI taxonomy): Eukaryota > Viridiplantae > Streptophyta > Magnoliopsida > Asterales > Asteraceae > Helianthus > Helianthus annuus. The sequence goes on from NC_035449.2 coordinate 15,313,206, forward strand.
CCCCATCCATTAAATGTTAGGGGCCAAAAGGGTTAAAAAAAGACGTTAGGGGCCAAAAAGGTTAGAAAAAAGACGTTGGGGGCTTAGATGTTAAAAAAAAACTTTAGAGAAAATTGCGATTTTGGCCACTGTAGTTATATCACTTTTACCCTTTTAGCCCAAATTATTTTTTTAACATCTAAGCCCCCAACGTCTTCTTTTCTAACCCTTTTAGCCCATAACACTAACACCATCCATTAAATGTTAGGGGCCAAAAGGGTTAAAAAAGACGTTAGAGGCCAAAAAGGTTTGAAAAAAATTCGTACAATACACGAGGTTTTTTAAGGATATATATTTTTTATTATTTAGTACAGAAAATTACATTTATTCAAACCGTGTAATACGCATATTTTTAAAGATGTAATTTTTTTATTATTTTTTTTTGAACGGCAAATTTGGATCACTGACGGACCACTGGAGTATCATCGTGCCACCAGCAGAACCACCCGATCATATCCATCTCCACTAGGTAATAATGCCTATACACCAATTTTTTATTATTTGGTATATAAAATTACATTTATTCAACCCGTGTAATAAATGAGGTTTTTTAAAGATGTATTATTTTATTATTTGGTAAATAATATTACATTTATTCAACTCGTGTAATACACGTGGTTTTAAAGATATAACTTTTTTGTTTTGTATATAAAATTACATTTATTCAACCTGTACAATATTGTTCTTATAGATATAATTTTTTATTATTTAATATATAAAATTATATTTATTCAACTTGTGCAATAAAAAAGGTTTTTAAAGATATATTGTTTTATTATTTAGTATATAAAATTTATTTATTCAACCCATGTAAAACACGGGGTTATAACCTAGTAAATTATAAATATTACTTATCTATCAACATTGAATCTACTCCAATCTTCCCATGTAAGCATCACCAACTTAAATCGGTTGTTATACTTAATCTAAGATTATGAGGGCATGATTCTTGCCATGTGGCCCACAAAAAACAAAAACCTACTTTTTTACATACGTAAAACATCACTTAATTTTGTTTTGACCAATTTATAGAATAACAAATCACTTTTTTAAAATATATAATCTAATATGTTGAATAAAGAGGCGGTAATTTTTAACGACAATTTTTTTTTTTAATTTCTGTCGTTTGTGAGACTTGAACCCATCACTTTCTCCTTCCAAACCTAAATGTTTAAAGTCTTTGTCTTTACCAACTATGGGTGTTCAGAATTCGATTCAAATTCGAAAACTTTGAAATTCAATGCTATCAAAATTCGAATTCAATTCAATTAAAGTTCAACAAATCGAATACGAGTTTATAATTTTAAATTCGGCTCGAAATTCGAACTCAAATTACACATATCTATTTATATTATATATAATATACACATATAACTTTATTTTAAGATATAGTATAATTTAATCTATAAATGTATTCTAAGTCTTAAAATAGCTCATTACCAAACCCAAATAGCCCATAGCTTAAACGTATATTCAATATATCAATTCTAATCTAACTTATTTGCATCAGCCATGACCATAACTTAACCTAATGAGATAACGACGCCACCATCACCCATCGCCATAGTGCCACTGTCGTTTCACCATCACCAATCGACCATAGCGTCGCTGCCCAGCCACCATTCCCCATCCCTTATCACCGCACCAACTAACACTCTACATCCCTATCACCGCACCAGCCACCATTCCCCATCCTTTATCACCGCACCAGTATTGAACCTTTTAATGTGATATTGTGATCCGTGCCTACTTTAAAATCTACATTTGGTGTTAAAGTTATGATTTTGGTAGTTTTTACATATTTTAAATGAAATTGAATCGAAACGATTTTTTTCGAATTTTTCATCGAATACGAATAGAATTCGAATAAGATTTTTTATTCGAATAAGGAAACGAATTGAATTGGTCAGCTTTTAATCGAATTCGACTCGAATACGAATTCAAGCAAAATTTAAAAAAAAAATTGGAAAATTCAATTTAAGTAACTTAAAACTTCGTTATTCGATTCATTGAACACACCTATAATGCCAATAGGTAGAGATCGCTAGTTTGATCCTTGAACTGAGCGAGTTTTATCTCACCGCACTGTCATGCCTTCGGGCGAGTGTTCACAGGCTTCGGCCTTCGGTGAGGGTTTTCCCCGGTTCGACGACAAGTGTATCACGATGTGGTGAATTTTGCTAGTAGCCCATTTAGAGGATTCATTAGTCGTTCAAAGGGCGGTAATTATAACACAAAACTTGAATAATTAATTGTTTAACTTAATTAACAAGTATTAATAATTAGGTAAAGGATCAAATAAAAACAAAATTAACGTACGAAACGTACGCATTGAGGGAAAAAGCAAAAAGTGGCGGTGTCATTTTGGTAATTATGAGCAACTTCCAAATTACTCTGGTAGAGTAATTTTGATTTCTGTAGAGTAATTTTGAGCATCTGTAGAGTAATTTTAGGAAATGTAGGGTAATTATCAAATTACTCTAGTAGAGTAATTTTGACTTCTGTAGGGTAATTTTGGGAAATGTCTTGTAGAGTAATTTTGTTAGCATTTAGTTATGGGGTTTAGCTTTATGGTTTAGTTTTTAGCTTTTAGTTTGGGTTGGGGGGGGGTAGGTTTTTTTAGGTTTTTGGGGGGTGGGGGGGGGGGTTTAGGTTTTTTTAGGTTTTTGGGGGGTGTGGGGGGGGTTAGGTTTTTTTAGGTTTTTGAGGGGTGGGGGGGGGGGGGGTTTAGGTTTTTTTAGGTTTTTGGGGGGTGGGTGGGGGGGGGGGGGTTTAGGTTTTTGGGGGGTGGGGGGGTTAGTGTAATTTTGATAATTACCCTACAATTTTGATAATTACCCTACACGACCAAAATTACTCTACTTGAACTTTTACAATGGTTTAGGTTTTTTTAGGTTTTTGGGGGGTGGGGGGGGGGTTTAGTGTAATTTTGATAATTACCCTACAATTTTGATAATTACCCTACACGACCAAAATTACTCTACTTGAACTTTTACAAAATTACCCTACAGAAGTTCAAAATTACTCTACTAGAGTAATTTTGAAGTTGCTGATAATTACCAAAATGCCACCGCCACTTTTTTGACTTTCTTTCACTTCGTACATTTCGTACGATAACTTTATTTTTACAGGAACTTAACTCTTAATAATTAATCGTTAAGACATGGGTTGGAAAAATATTAATGGCAAGCAGCAATACCCGGCCGGGGGTTATTTAACCTCATATTCATCATCGGTTTTCTCGCCCCCTTTATTCATACTCTTCATTCTCTCTCTACTCTCTCTCTCTCTCTCTTCGATTTGATCCATTGATCCCTCTCCATCAAGCTTTTCTCAGGTAAATCCAGATCCAGATCTTCGTTTTTTTTCATTCCTCTTATCAGATCTCAACATCCTGTAACTTAGATTCAAACTTTGTTTCTAAATCGTATTAGGTCGTCGCTTTATTTGCTGATTGTTGTAATTTTGTCTGTAATTCTATGTTATTTCTTCAATCGAGTAATTTGTTGGTAGTTTTTAGGTCTCGATTTGGAATTATACGATTATTAATCGAATTTTGTAGTGGAATATGTGATCTGGCTGATGCAATTTGAGATCTATTCTCCGATCTGAGTAGGTACTAATGTTAGTATTTCAATAAACTATTATCAGATCTGTTTTATAGATGCATCGTGTCGTAGCGTTCGATAATCGATTGTGATGTAATATTAGGTTTGTAGACATGATTTTACTGCTGAATGAGCATTGATCTGTATAATTAACGCTCTTAATATATGACTTCATGCTTTGCAGTTTTTTTTTTTTGCTAGATGTCTCTAGTTAACGCATACTTTTCTCTAATTGATTGTATAAGGGTATACGGGGCACTTCTCGGGGAGGCCTGCGGTGACCCAAGTCCCCGAGCGGGAACACCGCCGCCATCACCGCGGGGAGCGAAATCGGTGAGCAGGATCGGTGTGTAGTCACCGATGAGGGGATCGAGGTTTAAACGGCTTTATAGCCGTTATACATTTAAAAAAAAATAATTTCCTAACCCCTATAAATACTACCTCTTTAATCTTTTTATTTTTCAAACCCAAAACAACTCTCACTCATTCAACTCATCTAATTTTTTTAACCAATCTTTAGAAAAAATGGATTCCAAGTTCCCGTTTTTTTCTCCCCTGCCTGACTTTCCCGACGATGAAGATTCATCGTCAAGCGATGGTAGTTTAATTTTCTTCCAAAATCTCATCCAACAAGCGGAGGAGCTACTAGACACGGCATCGTCTAGTAAAAACGCGGGTATTATCTTACTGATGGGATCTACCCTAGCTGTTTTTTTTTATTTTTCTAGTTTGAATGTAATTTTTATTTTTAATTTAATGAAATGTCTTTTATTAAATTTTATTTAATTTTTATTAATATTTGTTTAATTTATAAACATGCATAATTACAACAAATAAAAAAAAACAAAAATAAAATAAAAAAGCAAGTCCCCTAAGAGAGGAGTGCCGCCATCAAATTGAGGGTGTGAGGGGAGTTAAGAGGGGAGTTGACGTGGCGCGTGCTGATTGGCCGTGCGTAAGAGAGGGGACTCCCCTAAGAGAGGAGTGCCCCTCTCACCCTAAGAAAAGCATCTGTTTCATTATCATGAACATTAACATCATGTTTAATCGCTTTTTTGGAGATTCTGCTATTTTATATTTTGATCTGTGATCTCAATGTTTTCAAAAGTCCTTCGGGGACCTTAAATGGCTTAACTATTGAGATCTATGAAATTCGGGTGACCTTTAGGGGAGATTCCAGCTAGATTTCGGTCAGATTCCGGCAAATCCTGAAATATCTGGCAAATTTTTGCTGATTTCTGGCAATCTGGTCTGTGAAATATCTGAAAATGGCTTGTGGCTAGCCTAAACTTCCCCTATACAAGCCTAAAACATGTCTAAAACCCTCCGAAACTGTATGGTTATTCTATGGGATTTGCTTATCTCAGGCCCTCGCTTTTTAAGCGCCTTGCGTCTAGGCACAATTGTGCCTTGGACAACTGTGTCTGGGATTTTGAACTATATCTTCTAGAGGGTTTTGAAGATTTGTACATCTGCTCAATAGCTAGGTGATGCTTGCTTAATATGTACGTCCACAAAGGCTGGATTTGCGTTTGAAATATAGTTGTTACATATTTTTACTTCAATATGTTGTATTATAAGATTTGTTTGTATTGATACATGTTCGAATTTTAGAAGATTCTTTTGACACAGATTAGTTTGAGATAATTTTATTAATAAATCATGTTATATGTGATGGATTACATTACATTTTGGAAATAGCTAAACCCTAAATGCTAGTTGCAATTCTTTGTTTTAGATCTTACGGTTCTGATCAAGTGTTGTTTTTTTGTAGGGATCGTCAATAGCAAGAGGATGGGGCTAACTTTCACCAAGCTCTTCAGCCGGCTCTTTGCCAAGAAAGAGATGCGTATATTGATGGTTGGTCTCGATGCGGCTGGTAAGACAACCATTTTGTACAAGCTCAAGCTCGGCGAGATTGTGACAACTATTCCTACCATAGGTAATTACGTCTGTAATCTTGTTTTGATTCCCATATCAGCTACAAGTTAACATTTAGGTTACAGATATCTCCTATAGACAAAGTTAGAACTTGGAAGTTTAATAGCTAACGGTGTTATTTTTGGCAGGTTTTAATGTGGAGACCGTTGAGTACAAAAACATTAGCTTCACAGTGTGGGATGTCGGGGGTCAGGACAAGGTAGAACAGATACTAATTTATGACTTTTGAGATTTTAATGTTGCCGAGCTTACTCTCTTTTAGAGAATGGCGTCTTAAGGGAAAGTGGGAAACACTAATTTGTTTTCGTTTGGACGTTTTAAGATTTCTTGTGTTCATTACTGCACAAGTACATATGTTTACATTAATGTGTTGTATTTGTAGATTCGTCCATTGTGGAGGCACTATTTCCAGAACACCCAGGGTCTTATCTTTGTGGTTGATAGCAACGACAGGGACAGAGTTGTTGAGGCAAGAGATGAATTGCACAGGATGTTGAATGAAGTAAGTGGTTGATTTGTTTAAATATATCTGTCTGATGGATTACTTGTTGGATTGTGGAGAACATGATGTGTGTCGTTGTTTCCTATGTCAATAACTGCATAAATTTTGTTTTATTGCTGCCATAAGATGTTCTATAATTACTAGAATGCCATTTTACTTATTTTTGGCAGGATGAGTTGAGAGATGCAGTTCTCCTTGTGTTTGCTAACAAACAAGATCTCCCAAATGCAATGAACGCTGCTGAAATCACCGATAAGCTTGGTCTCCACTCTCTCCGACAGCGCCACTGGTAATCAACATTTAGATCTTCTATCCATTTGAATAATTAGCAGCTTAAAGTCACTTACGTCACAAAATTAAAAAGTACAAATGTTAGAAACTAACTAGGTGTGTTTGGATTGGCGGTTCGGAAAAGAGGGAATGTGGATAATAATCAAATAGGGTGTTTGGTACAGGGGTATGTATTTTAGAACTAGAAAGGAAACCCTTGGAAATTTCATTCCACAATACTACCAAACCCATACCCATAGTGTGATTCCTGTCTATCGACCAGTATACAAACTCACCGATTCTTTTGATCAGGTACATCCAGAGCACTTGTGCAACCTCCGGAGAAGGACTTTACGAAGGATTGGACTGGCTTTCCAACAACATAGCAAACAAGGTAAGTACTACCGATTGTGACGCTCCTTATAATGATCATCTACAAAAATTGGCTACAGTCGTTAATTCTCATGTATTGTGCCATTTGTTAATCTTTTTTTACAGGCATGAGGCGGTGATTTGATAACGTGAGGATGGATCTTGGCAGTTTGTGGTGGTACTGGTTTTGGAACTTGTTATTTGAAAGGGTAATTTGCTTTTGATATACTTTGTTTGTTTGGATTGAAAGTATGTTTGGTAGGGTGGTTATTATTCTTTAATATGAAATTGTTAAGTTTTTGTGATGCTTAGAATTACCATGTAGTTTGTTCGTATACTATTATATGATATGGTAAATTCAGCTACTCAGCAAGTGCTTCATGCTATTCAATAGTATCTCCAGTGTTGTAGAGATCGCTAGGCGCTAGTCGGGCGGTGAGGTCGGACCCATGAATTTTTTTATGGGGGTGCGGAACATTTTTAAAAATTTTAGGCCCTAGGTATATGAGTAAAAAAATCGGTTCGTATCGGGTCGGGTCGGGTCGGTCATGTAAAACAAACGAACATCAAACTAAATTTATATAATAATCAAAAACATTTAAACTTTGTTACAAACATAATTAAAACGTCGACGCCCTACGGGTTTTCATTTTTTGAAATCTATCCAAAACATCATTTAAAAATAAATTTTTTAAACAATTATTTCTCTATATAACATAAGTTCATCGCTCCATAACATAATGTTTCAATTTTAATTTTCAACTATTCAAGCCTAGAAATTATAACGTTACTTGTAATCACCCTAAAAATATATAAACAACATAATCACCCTAAAAATCATCTAAAAAACCATAAACAACGTCAAAACACACAAAATTTCAAACATATATAACAACTTTATTACCTTTTTTTCTCCTATAATATCAACCAAAATCATCAAAATACAAAGAAACTTACCCGTGTTCGGATTCCGGTTAGATTTGGTGTCAAACGACGGTGGTATGGTGGCTGATTACGGTGGTCGCCGGCTGCTGGATTGTTGTCGCTAGGTGATGTTGTTCGTTGGCAGTGCAGGGACGCAAGAGAGGGAGAGAGCGGGAGGGAATTTCTAATGGTTTTGGGCTTTAATTATTTTATTATAGTTTGAAATATTGTTGGGTTTGGTTAATGGGCTAAGACTTAGTGCGCTAGCTAGTTAGGAATTATAAGTGGGTAAATGTATGGGTATTTGGGTTTGGTTAGTTAGGTATTAAAAGTTATATAATTTAGGTAGTATTTTTTTTTTTTTAAATAAGAGTTTACCAAAAAATTAAAATATAAATTGATAACATTTTTTACCTAAGGGATGCGTTCAAGGGTGCGGTCGAAAAATCCAAGGGGTGCGGACGAAAAATTCTAAGGGGTGCGGACGGGATTTTCGACGGAATTTAACAATAATTCTTTTTTTCCCCGGGGGTGCGCCCGCCCACCTTGAAGTGGGCTTGGGTCCGCCCCTGGGTGAGGTACCGCCTAGGGATTAATCGGATTGGATTGGACTTTTTATGTATAATTTTACAAATATATATATATAGATAACTTCATACTTTTTATTAATGAATTTACAAGTTTAGGAACCATATGTAAACTAGTGAAAGATAGAGGTGGTTAAATGTTAAAATACCTAAACTTAATATAACCTAATCCCCACCCAGGTTCAAAATACGCCCCTCTTACCCCATTTCCATCGTTTTCATCAGACAACAAAAGAACACATATTCTATGCCCAATTTCGCTTCATCTAATCGATTAGTTCTTCAATGTGTTGTGATTTTGCAAAATGAAGACGAGTTTAGATCCGATTTTGGTTCGAATCGAGGTAAGAACTCGTTCCTTTTTGACTGATTTGGTTCTTGGCCCATTATGATCTGATTTTGACATCATATTTGACCGACTAGGCCCGATTTTTAGCGATTTTTGACGACTTTGACCGATGTTGACCATTACCGTCTAGGATGGCCGATTTGGCAAAATTTAGGCGATGGACCTCCGATTACCGCCTAGGCGCTGATTGATCGGCCGCCTAGGCTGATTTCTGCAACACTGAGGGGCTGTTTGTTTACCTCTTAATGAGGCTCTTAATGGTTCAGACTTCTTACTGGTTCAAACTGTTTGTTTCACGAGCAGATGTCTAAATGGTTAAGACATTTGTCTCTGAATGGTTAAGATTTATACAGAGTTTGAATAGTTAAGACCTCTAATCTGATTGGTCATACATTTGCCTCTGAATGGTTAAGCATTATACAGACTCTTAATGATTCAGACCTCTTACTGGTTCAGCACTAAACCATTCAGATGTTGCCAAACAGTCCCTGAGTATCTCTTTGTTCTTTGCACAAGTATTTATGCGGTCTTTATACCCAAAACGTGTTTACGTGGTAAAACACGTAAATTATTAAAAAAATATAGCAGTTTTAAAACTGGAGTGTATTTTTACCAATTATTGCACTGTCAAGATTAATATGGTAGCTACCCTTGGCTAGTGGTGCAGCTGAGCCGGAGTTTGACAACTCTTTTGCTTTGCTCTCTAGAATTTCTAGCTCAAGCTTGGATGAGTTTTAAAATCAAACCTGGTTCGTACTAGAACGTTAAGGATCGAGATTTAACTTGGCATGCGCTTGTTATCAACCAGATAATATGAGAAGACAGATAAACAGATAACAAGGCTAGTTAAACTAAATTAAACGTCATCTGTGGGAGAAAACAAGATTACATTACGGAAGGGTAGTTGTGTTAGATTAGATTGGCTTGTTTCCCTTGACTGCTTATGTCTTCGCTTAAAAAGGCTCGTGAATTTAATTAAACAGGCTTAACATATGATGCTCATGTTCTGACTCCGGTTTGTTGAGCGCGTTTAAACTCGACTGTTTTTAAGCTTTTGTTGGTGACTCACAAACAACTAGACTCATTTACATCATTCTTTTGGTTGAAAGATTATATTTTATTATACATGGCGTTTTGTTTGTAAATGTGATTTGAAGACTGTATAATAGAAAATGCCAATTGACATATGATTAAATGCAACTTTTTAACATTTTTATTTTGATAATTCAAAATAGTTTAAAACCACGTTGCCAAGTAATTTCTAATTTTGTTGCTCTTGGTGTTTTTACATTTTCTTTTCCAGTCCAAAACTATAAATTGTGTACGTCAATTAATTTTTAAACGAACTAGTAATTTGACCCGCAGGCGATGCGCTGCGGGCTCGTTGCAAACATCGAATGGATCAGTCCAAATGTTATGTGATGCGTTAACCATATAAAAAATCATGTTTCAACGTATCCAATTTAACTCAACGTAACTTGTATAAGCATTAACGTAACTTGTATAAGCATTGCATTTGGATCAAAATGTAAAATAAATCAAATTTGTATCATACAATCATAACATATTTATGTGTGACATGACCCATACATAGGAATCGTACCCAAAAAAGAAAACATAAAAACATGTATAAAGAAAAAATGAAGAAAACATAAAAACATGTATAAAGAAAAAATGACACGTATAATCAAGATGGATTAATTACAGCTTAAAAATAAACCAAAAGAAAACACATTCACATCAAGGGGACATCATGAGTGTTCTGCAAATTATAATTGTACGCGTTGCAGGGGGGTCGAAGCGTAGAGTGACTCGAATTTATACCGTTGAGTGAAAACGTATTATATTTGACCTCACTCGTTTTGTAACAAAATTTACGCCGAAACGTTGACCAACCGAAATGTACATAAAATAAGCATAAAAGTACATTATATTTGACATGATTCGTTTTGAAAAAAAGTTAGCGTCAAAACGTAGACGAACCCAAATTTATACCTACACATACGTAAAAGTACGCATGAAAAAAAGTAGTTTTTAAAAAACTCCAAACTTTAAAATTTTGAGAGGGCTAAAATGGTATTTTATAAAGATTTTAAAGACAACGAAAAATTAGTTTATTAAAACCGAAATTAACGATCGAATGCTATGGAAGAAAAATTAAATTAGTTAAATATTGGAGGGTTAGTATGCAAAAAGAAAATGATAAGGGATTAGGATTGTCATATGCAAAAAAGTTGAGGGGGTTGGTGGAAAGTAGAAATTCGGAAACCCAACGACTTTCTACTTTAAGATTATGTATAATTATTGGTATTATATATTATTATTATTATTATTATTATTATTATTATTATTATTATTATTATTATTATGTTTGTAAGATGTTTAATTAACGTCTCAAAACTATTAAGCCATTAAACGATGCCATCAAACTTTCAAATACCAAAATAAGTAAAGCTAGTATTAAGTCCCCCGCGTTGCGGTGGGGGAGTAAAACCGTGACAAATAGCACCAAGGCCATAGCACCGCTAGCGACCACCAACACTGAAGTTGTGACGTGTTAATGCAGAGAAATTAGACCGAAACATAAAACATAGAAAATAATAACTAAGTCTGTTGGTTCAGTTCTGTTCTAAATACAATGGAAAACATTAAAACATACATGTCACCGCAGACAGTGCAGTGGAGAATCCAGTGAGAGAAGACGATATGGAGTTCGACATCTTTGTCAAGGTGATCTGGTTCCTCCTTAGGGTGCTGATTGATGATGGTGACTAAGAAAACCGAAAAGGGTATCGGCCGTAGGAGAGGGAGGTCGAACGTGATGATGTTATGCTTATGGGGTATCTCTAATTGTGTAACTGTCTAACCCCTTAACCTCCACATAAGTCTCCTTATATAAGCACCCAGGAGGAAACCTAATTAGTTAATAAGGGTAATATGGTCCATCAACAATTACCAACTAATTATTTAATAGGTTGTTATATATTTTGATCTATATAATGTAAATGGTTATAATGGCTATAGATTAAATATTAATACATAATATATTTAATCTTACATTCTCCCACTTAGCCGAATAATCATTTACTATGAGTATTAGATAAGCCTGATCAGGAGTTAACACTCATTTTAGCCTTAAACAAGTACTATAGCAGAGAAATACAGTCGTTGAATCATTATGCGACTCAGAACCCCCATTAATCATACTATAGCCTTAATTTAAAACCTAATTGTCATGATCAAAATACGCATAAGCTCTTTGTTTGATTTGTAACTTTATTTGTCAATATGCCATTATACCGGTTGAACATATTCTAAGAGACATACAAAATCAAACTGAGGAAATTTCATTAACATAAAACATAAGCTAGTACAATATGCTCAAATAAGGTCTTTACTAAATCCCATATTCCGAACATGTTCTTCATAAACCTTAGGAGGGAGACCTTTAGTCATCGGATCCGCAAGAATATCTTTAGTACTAATATACTCGATAAAAAGATTATTTTCCTCAACTCGTTCACGTACGAACAGATATTTTGTATCGAGATATAAACCAGCTCCAGTCGAACTGTTACTGTCCGAGAAACTAACGGCAACTGAATTATCACAGTAAAGCTTCAATGGTCTAGAAATGGAATTAACGATTTTAAGTCCAGTGATCAGATTTCTAAGCAACATTCCATGACAGGTTGCGTTATAAACAGCAATGTACTCTGCCATCATTGTGGAAGTTGTGGTCAACTGTTGTTTACGACTGTTCCATGAGATAGGGCCGCCTGCTAACATAAAGATATAGCCCGAAGTGGATTTCTTGTCATCTTTGCATTTGGCAAAGTCAGAATTAGAATAGCCCACCACTTCTAAATGATCACTTCTTCTATAAGTCAGTTTATAGTCTTTCGTCCCTTGCAGATATCGAAGTACCTTCTTAGCTGCTTTCCAGTGATCTAGGCCAGGATTAGTCTGATAACGGCCTAGCATTCCAGCTATATAAGCGATATCTGGGCGAGTACAGACTTGAGCATACATCAAGCTCCCGACTACTGACGCGTAAGGTTTCTGGCTCATTTGCTCCTTCTCAACCTCTGTTGTCGGACACTGGAATGAACCGAAAACATCTCCCTTAACTACTGGAGCGACAGAGGGTTTGCACTGTTGCATGTTGTAACGTGTGAGGACACGATCTATGTAAGCCCTTTGGGACAATCCTAAGATCCCTTTGTTTCTATCTCGGTGGATTTCGATGCCAATGACGTAAGAAGCATCTCCGAGATCCTTCATGTCGAAGTTATGCGAGAGTAACCGCTTCGACTCATGCAACATGTCTAAACTATTACTTGCCAATAGAATATCATCTACGTAAAGGACAAGTATAGTAAAGTTACTCCCACTCATCTTGAGGCAGGTGCATTGATCCACTTGATTCTTCATAAAACCTTGCTTCTTCATGACTTCATCAAACTTGAGGTACCACTGACGTGATGCTTGTTTTAACCCGTAAATGGATTCTTCAACTTACAGACTAGATGCTCCTGACCTTCAGGTTTAAAGCCTTCAGGTTGTTTCATGTAAACATCTTCGTCCAAGTCTCCGTTAAGGAAAGCGGTTTTAACGTCCATCTGATGCAGCTCTAAATCGAAATGAGCTACTAGGGCCATGACGATCCTTAATGAATCTTTACGAGAGACAGGTGAAAACGTCTCTTGATAATCAATTCCCTCTTTCTGAGTGTAGCCCTTTGCAACCAATCTCGCTTTGTAGCGTTCAACGTTCCCATTCGGATCCAGTTTTGTTTTGAACACCCATTTGCATCCTACGGGTTTGACTCCGTTGGGTAATTCTACCAAATCCCAAACGTCATTTTTCTTCATGGATTCAAGCTCATCAATCATTGCTTTATTCCATTCAGAAGACTGATCACTGCTAATGGCTTCATTGTAAGAGATAGGATCATTGAGCTTTCCGGGATCCATTTCAGTCAGGTAGGTAACATAATCATCCCAATTAGTAGGCCTTCTTTGCCTAGATGACCTCCTGAGTGGATTATCGGGTTCAGCGTTGTCTTGGTTATGAGCGTTTGATGTGCCTTCGTTATGAGGTATAATGGGTTCTGATTGTAGAGGTGAATTTGGAGTTGGTGCAGTAGCTTCAGGTGTAGTAGTTGCATTGGGTACAAGAGGAGTAATCGGAGTAATGGTAAGAGACGAATCCCCCCCCCCCGTCTTGTACTTCTTGCAATTCTTCGTAAGGGTTGGTACTGCTCCCACTGACCTTGAAATCCTCCAGGAACGCGGCACGCTTGGTTTCAACAATGCGGGTGACATGGGAAGGACAATAGAAACGATAACCCTTAGAATTATCAGGATACCCGATAAAGAAACAGGTAACTATTTTAGGGTCAAGTTTCCTTAGGAAAGGATTGTAAAGTTTTGCTTCAGCAATGCAGCCCCATACTTTCATATATTTAAGACTCGGTTTCCTTCCTGTCCAAAGTTCATAAGGAGTTTTAGGGACAGACTTAGAAGGAACTCTATTGAGTATATGAACATCTGCTTTTAACGCTTCAGTGCAGAGGAATAATGGTAAATTAGTGTTGGCTAACATACTGCGCACCATGTTCATGAGGGTACGGTTTCTTCTTTCAGCGACACCGTTCTGCTGAGGTGTACCAGGCATGGTGTATTGGTTTACAATCCCCTGGCCTTTACAAAACTCATAAAATGGACTAGGAGCTTGACCCACATCAGTATGTCTTCCATAATATTCACCGCCTCTATCTGATCTCACAACTTTAATTTGACGATCTAATTGCTTTTCAACTTCAGCCTTATAATCTTTAAAAGTTGTAAGAGATTCAGATTTCTCCTTAATTAGATACAAGTACATGTAATGAGAATAATCGTCAATGAAAGTGATAAATGAAGTATGTCCTGTTATGCTAGCGATTTGGTAGGGACCACTAATGTCAGTGTGAATGAGTTCTAATAAATTAGAGCTCCTAGTGGCACCTTTCTTATTCGCTAATGTCATTTTATCTTTAAGACATTTGACATATGTTCCAAAATCAGATAAATCGAGAGGAGGTAAGACTTCATCCTTTACTAGACGATTTAATCGTTCTTTTGAAATGTGGCCTAAACGCTGATGCCACAACATGGATGAAGTCTCTAAGTCTCGTTTCTCTTCTATCTTTGTGAGTGATTCATTAAATGTTATATGACAACAACGATTTGGAAAAGCCATCATCTAGTTCTAATCTATAGAGACCACGATCCAGAACACCAGTACCATAAAGAACATAATCATAGAGGATAGAGAGTTTGCGATAACCATGGGAAACAATAAAACCGTCCATGTCTAACTTTGGTCCTGATACAAGGTTCCGAGTTACCTCAGGAACATATAAGGTATCATAAAGTTTAATACATAAACCAGTTTTCATAACTAATTGTAATGTTCCAATGGCCTTCACTTCTAATTCTCGATCATCCCCAACCTTAAGCGTTCTTTGGTTTCTTTCCAGCTTCCGGATTGAAAGGAATCCCTGAGTTGAATTGGTAACATGAACCATAGAACCAGAATCAAACCACTAAGAATTAGCAGGAACACTTAAATTATAGGACTCAAGTATCATAAAATAATCGTTACCTTTCTTAGCCAGCCACTCCTTAAAGTCAGGGCATTCCTTCTGCATGTGTCCTGTCTTTTTACAGAACTTGCAGCGGATACTGCCTAAGAAGTTCTAAGAGATGGAAGGTGCATTTGTATTAGGATTAGGCCTTTGGACTTTTGAAGCATCCTTCCTCTGATGATTGTTCTTCCTTTTCTTAGAGTTGGAGGTGGTAAAGTTGGCAACATCGGTAGTGCGATCCATCCTCATACGCTCTTCCTCCTGTACGCACATGGCGACCAGCTCACTCATCGTCCATTTTTCCTTCTGAGTGTTGTAATTGATCTTAAATGCTTCAAAGGATGAAGGAAGCGAAGTGATGATAAAATGAACGAGGAAACCATCACTGATTTCCATTTCCAGCCCCTTCAGCTTATTGTCCATGTCATCCATCATCATGATGTGCTCGCGAATGCCGCTCCTCCCATCATACTTAGTTGTCACAAGCTTGAGGATAAGGGTACTAGCGTGTGCTTTAGACGTCCCTTTGAACTGCGTCTCCACGTGTTCCAAGTAGGTTTTAGCATCTTCAGAATCAGGAATAGCTCCCCTGATTGCATTGCTTATGGACTGCTTCATAAACATGAGAGACATGCGGTTACACCTAGTCCACTTTTCATGAGTTAACTGCTCAGCAGCAGTACTTTGCGTGGTAAGGTCCGCTGGCTTATTCTCTCTTAGAGCATAATCAAAATCCAGCAATCCAAGTGTAAGCATGAGAGCATCCTTCCATGTAGCATAGTTATCACCGGTCAAAGGTGGAATCCCGCAATTGGGCGCTGATAGTGGAAATAAGATGAGCAAATTATGATACTAAGGAAGAAGTCCTAATGTGATCTAAGGGCACGTTAAACTAAGGCAGGCATAAATAATGACCATTTTACGTTATGAAGCTATGATATTATCTATTACTAACATCAAAATAATAGACTTAGTTAAAATTCTACTTAAACGAAGACAAAACAGCTTTGGCCAGAAGTGTAATCATTTAAGCATATGTGCAAAGTGGTTGTAACAAATCAGCTTTGGCCAGAAATTGAGACAATCTATTTAGTTATGCACTTGTTAAGTATGCCATCTATGAAGGAATTAAATCAGCTTGGCCAGAAATTAAGACATTCATGTTTATGATGCACACTTAACATAGCTTTCGTAATACTTGAATGATAAGTAGATGTATCAAGTCAGCTTTGGCTAGAAATGATACATCAGAAGCTCATTCAAGTTAAGCTATTTTGGTTTTGCAAAACATTATCTGATTCTGATTAATTAACTAAATAATTACAAAACCAATCATTTAATAGCAAACCACCCGTTAGCGCGGATCGAACTCATCAAACAGCCTAAGGTAATGAGGTCTCGAGTGAGGTCTCAAGTTAGGTCTCGACTGAGTAAATCTTAGTTCACATTAAACAGCCTAAAATAATGAGGTTTCGAGTCAGGTCTCGACTGAGTTATGAGATCTCGAGTCAGTTATGAGGTCTCGAGTCGCAACCGAGTCGGAACCATGGTCTCGACTACTATATCTTATGAGATCTCGAGTCATGGTGAGGTCTCGAGTCGCAACCACGGTCTCGAGTCGCAACCTTATGGTCTCGAGTTATGACCTTACGGTCTCGAGTCGAGACCTTATGTCTCGAGTCGAGACCTTGTCTCGAGTTGTAGACTTTTGAGCCCTTATGATTTCGAGTCGAGACCTTATGGTCTCGAGTCGAGATCTGTTGGTCTCGAGTTGTGAAGGTTTAAGGACCTGATGATTTGGAGTCGAGACTGATGGTCTCGAGTCGTAATCTGATGATCTCGAAGCTTCCTGTTAACAGCTGTGAATGTGAAAGCATAACTGAAAATTCGAATTCTAAGGGATTTTGTGATAGTGTTTCCTGTTTTAAGATGATCTAATTTTATTAAAATATTTTGAAAATTATAACTGTTTATCTAATAACAGTTTTCGAAAATCTTTAGAGGACAAAATCAGATCAAAATAGGAAAAAACACTTAATAATCCGAATCATATTCCAAAACATAAAGGAATCTTCGAATTTTCTAAGAACATGTGATGAACCCTAAAAAAATTAATACTTAATTCTGGAACCCAAAACTTGAATTTTAATAGTTTCTAAACAGATTTCGGTCAAAGTATAACCCAGTTGAAATCGAGTGAACATATAATCAATCCTTTTTCCGAAAACAGTGGTCTCGAGTGGACCTTTATGACTCGAAATCGGCTGTTAGGTTTATTAAGTTATCAAAATTCTGTTTTCATGATTTCAATCCCAGAATTAATGGATACGAAAACAGAACTGACTAATCAACATATGCTCTGATACCACATGTTGGTTCAGTTCTGTTCTAAACACAATGGAAAACATGAAAACATACCTGTCACCGCAGATAGTGCAGTGGAGAATTCAGTGAGAGAAGACGACATGGAGTTCGACATCTTTGTCAAGGTGATCTGGTTCCTCCTTAGGGTGCTGACTGATGATGGTGACTAAGAAAACCGAAAAGGGTATCGGCCGTAGGAGAGGGAGGTCGAACGTGATGATGTTATGCTTATGGGGTATCTCTAATTGTGTAACTGTCTAACCCCTTAACCTCCACATAAGTCTCCTTATATAAGCACCCAGGAGGAAACCTAATTAGTTAATAAGGGTAATATGGTCCATCAACAATTACCAACTAATTATTTAATAGGTTGTTATATATTTTGATCTATATAATGTAAATGATTATAATGGCTATAGATTAAATATTAATACATAATATATTTAATCTTACAAAGTCGATTTAGGACCCGTTCATCACGATGAACCTATCAAACGGGAAAAAATAGACGACCATAAAAACGTTGAACCACACACGCACGTTGCGTAATGTTAACTCGCAAAATTTAGAACGAAGCGTAAAACAAAACGTAAAAACGTTGAACCACACATAAACGTTGCGTCGTGTTAACTCGCAAAATTTAGAACAAAATGTAAAACGAATTTTTTCGAAATATGAAAAGTATAGGGTACCAAAGTTGAAAGTAAAAGAGCTTGTAGGTTAATTTAACAAAGACAAAAAGTTTTGGGTTAAAAGTAAAAAACCAAGATAGTTTTAGTTTAAAAGTGTAATTATATCAATTTTTTTTTGAAAATCTCCCTAAGCATAGAGTACAATTACTCTATTCATCAACATGTTGATAATTTATAATTTATAATTTATAATGGATAAATGAGGAAAATATTTGTAACCTTATATGCTGACTGAATGTAAAGTGAAAATATTGGTGGTAAGAATTATAAGGTTTCAAAAATGTGCCCAGAAAAGTAAATATGTCATGGTTTGGGAGTGGGCCAGTAAGGATTGGTGAAGAGTACCTGGGTAGAGCCGTAGAGGTGTGCAAACCGGGGCTTTTTTCCTTGAAAAAACGGTTCGAGCTATAAACCGAACCAGGTTGATTAACCATGGTTGAAACCGGTTTGGGGTATAAACCGGTTTTAGTGGTAAAGTAGCCTAACCTATACTAATCGGTTTGGGCCAGGCCCAAACTGGTACCCAAAATAGCTATAGAAGACTATATCAAGGGTGACAAAACAAAACACGTCTCGTCAAAGTTCTTCTCAACACATAACCTGCAAAAATATGGGAAAATCGATGTTTGACGGTTAAAGTAAACTAAATTTCAGCTAACCTATTCACAAAATATCTACCTAGAAGCAGTTACGAGCAAGAGAGTATTGGACACCGTGGACTAAAAGACATCAATTAAATTGAGTGGCAGCATTACATACGTTGTACTTTTTTCCTTAATTAAGTTACGTCCTGCTTGATTTTCTTGGTAAGAATTTTAATGAGTCAACATATCAAACCAAGTAGA
The DNA here is from genome assembly GCF_002127325.2 of Helianthus annuus. Taxonomy (NCBI): domain Eukaryota; kingdom Viridiplantae; phylum Streptophyta; class Magnoliopsida; order Asterales; family Asteraceae; genus Helianthus; species Helianthus annuus. The sequence continues at coordinate 15,332,333 of NC_035449.2, forward strand.
ATTAGTTAATTTTCTAGGTCTTAGAATACTTCTTTAATATCATCCTTAATTAGTTAATTGTTTTTCAAGTTTAATGGAAACTATGTTTCATATTTATTATCATGGTTGTAGAACTCGCTAGACGCTAGTCGGTCAGTGGGGTGGGGACTAGCGATTAATCGGGATTAATTGGATTGGACATTTTATGTATTATTTTAAGTTTTATTTATATATACACATATTTTTGTACGTAATATGGCAGGTTTTGGCCGGAATTTGTGATTTTTTTCGTTTTTTTCGATTTTTGGCCAGCCGACTAGAGCCGACTAGCGATTAATGGACTGGTTAACGAAAAATTAACCAGTAGAGGGCCGACCAGCGATTAACAGCGATTTTTACAACACTATTTATTATATCTCTCTGTATTGAGATGAATAATATGATATGCTATATTCTTATTATAGATTCTTTTTGGAGTTTAGAAACTTAAATAGTTAAAGAGAATCATGAGAAAAGTAGTTGAATATCTAATATATCAAATCAGTTTTTGGTATGGGTTCAAGATCGAGTTTGGGGTAATAAGAACCCCAATAGGTAAAGTTTTAACAATATAAGACCATAAGCATGTACACCTAATACTTAGTCAAAAACTCACAAACCTATATAATAATGAGTAACGGGTACCGATGGGTATGAAACACAACTTTTGAATCACGAGTTCATGCTAGGTAAATAGCTGGAATTATCAAAACCCGCCTTATACCCAACTCGTCAAACAGAGGAGCAAGGGTAACTTTAATCTAGCTGGAATTATCAAAACCCGCCTTATACCCAACTCGTCAAACAAAGGAGCGAGGGTAACTTTAATCATCTTATTTAATTTGAAAAAGAAAACTTGTTTTCTCTACAAATTAGAACCCATGATTAATAAGGGTGTTATGATCTAATTCTTATCGTTGAAGCTAGTTTAATATTTTTACAAAGAAAAAAAGCATATAAAAATTGATTTAAACTAACATGTCATTTTTTTAACATAATAGTGTAGTTATTTAAAATAAAGGTAATAATAAGGCGAGGGTACTCTTATAAGGAAGTTAGAGCATCTTCAATGGAAAATTCCAAGAGCATATGTGGCACATATAGATTCTTAGATGGATGGATGCGTTGGAGGACCGAGAACCCACCCGAATTCAAGCGTCTGTCACTGCGTTCGGAATTCCAAACTCAACTGGATGGATGGATGGTGGGCCCAAACACACACACATACACGTATGCATAATATCTTTAAAGGTGTCTGAAAGTAGACATAAGTGTTAGAAATTAAATACATCAGACTATTAGAGACCTTCTTATTACAATTAAAAGTCAGTTTGGCGTTCCAATTATAAACTAGACTATACGTCTTTCATTAAGTAAAAATACATCAGACTATCAGAGTCCTTCCTATTACAATTAAAAGTCAGTTTAACGTTCCAATTATAAACCAGACTACCGTCTTTCATTAACTAAATTTTTAAATTAGACCAGCAGCACAAATAATGGGTAACTAATTGATCAAACAGTAAACACCCCTAAACATTTTAGTTATTTTTAGTATATTCAATATAATTAACACTTGTCTAAAAACCGGAATTGTTTTCATGGTTGTATCATGTATGACATTTATTAGACTTTGTACTACACACTTAGCCAGTGATTATTCAAGTATTAATTATGGATTTTCATGTGAAGCATAATTTGGGCACTAAGTTTCCAAGAGTTAATCATCATTTCACTTGGTGGATACGGGAATTCAGCAACGCTTTACGGGAAATGTAAATAAATACACATCAGATTTGACCTTTTTTCATTGTTTTTTAATCTTAGTATATATAGTATGTAAACCGATAATAAAATATATCATATTTTTCAATTTTTTTTTCGTAAGGGTAAACATTATTGTTTTCATCTTACTCGGTACGGTTCATGAGATGATTGTGTCACATGTTTAATTTGATCAACAGTATATTTTATATGCTTTTCATCATAAGATATGTTTAGGATATTTTATAAGTAAGAAATCTCGATATCAGGATAGATCTCAACTAGATTTTCTATATTGTTGGACTGATAAGTTTGTGGAACATATGAAGTTGTCTCATTTTGCTTGATGATTTAATTGTTATCAAATCATTTAGCTAATTGGGTTTACTTAAAACTAAAATCATCATCATCATACTCAATAAATCTCACAAATAGCAAAGCTAAGGTAGAGTCTGAGCAGGATAGAATGTAGACAACCTTACCTCTACCCCGTAAGAATAGAGAGACTGCTTCCAATGAGACCCACGACTCGATAGTAGTTTTGCATCAAGCCTTAGACATAAGCCACATAACACTCAACAATTGAGACAGATGCCAATTAGTGCATGTACCCCCTTGTCTTTCGGCTATCAACGCTACCACATGATGCATGATTAACCACTCCCCTCTTTTAACGTTATTTTCATGAAATTAGTAAAATAACGTTAAAATTAATACACTTTCACTTTTGCCCCCGAACGGCCACACATATATACATTTACTTAAACCTAAAAGAGAAGTAAAAATAAACATTAATACAAGTTAGAAGTCATTGACACCAATAAGGGTTCAAGGGACCCACTCCCTAGATTGCCGGAAGGGTTCCAAGAGGGCGTTAGCCTTTTAGTGGGTTCCAAGGGGGTAGCGTCCCTCGGTGGAAATCCAGGGTTGCCTCTGGGCGGGGCCCAAAGGGCTAAGCTCCTGGCAGAGGTCTTGCTCGATCAAAAGTATTCTTATCTCGACAGGTCACATCCACGACAAGTGAAAATTCGATTACCTGGTCCATAAGCTTTTGTTCAGGTACGGTTTCTTAACCAATACGATAATTTGTAGAAATCGGTCTATGAAAAATATCAACTAAATTGTGGTAGTTGTTAGGATCATCAGTGACTTGGGTTGTTAGTAGCAACTGCTCCAAAGAGTAATTGAGTGATGAATGCCAACTATGCATCAATAGCTATGTGGGCGATAATTTCTAACCGGTTACTATTGTCACTTTTACACGAATCATTGTGACGTTTCAACTAAGCGTTATAATGGTTCCTCGACCATAAAACGCAAGTGTTTGATCTATTTCAGACACATGTTTTTCAAAGCATGAAAAAATACTCATTACTGTTTTCTCTTTAAATTATCTGGTTATGAAACAGTGGTTAACCAAGAGGTTAGTCCACGGGTCGAGTCTCGTCAAGTAGGGTTAATCCCCCTTTCCTCGATTGATGGGCGGGTTATCTTGTTATCAACCATATAATATGAGAAGACAGATAAACAGATAACAGGGCTGGTTAAACTAAATTAAACGTTTCTGTGGGAGAAAACAAGATTACATTACGGAAGGGTAGTTGTGTGAGATTGCCTTGTTTCCCTCGACTGCTTATGTCTTCGCTTAAAAAGCTCGTGAATTGAATTAAACAGGCTTAACTTATGATGCTTCGGCTCCTGCACAATGAAAAAACACCGTGACTCGTAACAAGGAGAATGGGGTGGGGGTTGCTCTTTGTTACCACCCTTCGGCTTGAGAATAAGTATTTGCTTGGGAGCAAGATAATTATTTAAGTAGTAACTGTAAGAGAACAGATTAGCGTTTCCTCAAACCTAGTTCGGGATGAGTATTTATAGTCGAAGAGTAAAGGAGAAGGGTCGAAAGGCCGCTAGATGGGCCTAAGGCCCGACTGACAATCCTGTAGCTTTTTGTAGACGTGACTGTTGGGCGCACGCGGAAGTGTTGCCAGGTGTCCTGCTGCATTGGTTGCACGAAGGGACACCCGCCACGTGACGCGCTGGGGTTGTCAGTCTGTCCATCAGCTTTATGCATGTGCAGCTGACCGCTGCTGTCAGTGCCCGGGCATACCACTTGCTGGTTTGGTCACGGAAGTCAAAGTGACAGTTCCACTTATGTAACAATAGGATGCGGTTTTGCACCGCATCGCTATGTGCAGTAATCTGAGCACAACCCAAACATTTCTATTGCCGCTCTGTGCGCATCCGCGCAGGACCGCAACCTGGAAATGTGTTTGACAGAAAGTGAATGTAGTAAGCTACTATCATTCTTGGTAGTAATTACCGCATCCCTTGTATGTTGACGAAAACAATCATTTTCATATACAAGGTGAGTCTTCTCATCTTTCCCTGAGAGGGAAAGCAAACCGGGTTCGCGCGTGCCTGCAAGAACGGAGATGAATCCTATCGGTAGGGACGATAAGTTGAGTAATGGTCACTCGCGCCCAAGCCTGGTACGAGATTTGGGACCATACCCCTTTATCTGGTTAAAGATTTTGAGAGTATAATCGAAATATTGTTTTCTCTTTATTTGTTTGTTAACCGTTGTTGCTTATGACCATAACAACAAAGAAAGCGTCTAAAGCTTTGGTTTTAGAGGTCATCAAACATAACTTAAGTGTTAAATAAATTTTCTAGAATACATAAGTTTGATATTAAGATAAGATGGTTTATATTTCAATAGAATTGTGTCCTACACCATCCGGATTGTGATAAGATGCCATTTGAAAAAGACAATGTTCCAATCCATTTAAACTTTTGAAAAATTGAATAAAACAAAAGTACAAAACAAAACAAACTTCTTTTTATCGTGTTTAACGTATACGTTTCATTTTCGTCATCTCTTTGTAGTGACCTCCACAACTCGGCATATTTTGAAAATGTTCAGCGCATACGATACAAAAATCGGCACACAAGAAGCTACGTGGAGCACAACATTCTACCCAAAACATATTCGTGAATTCATACCGCGACAATGACTACATTTGTAAACAAAATCACAAAGAAAACACAACCTGTATTATTTCATTCATCATAATATTCCAAGGAATCAAGTATCTAAAACGAATCGAGCTTTTGTTGTTGCCGGCTGATACATAACTAGAAATACTATTCTTTTTGGTATCTATTTTGTTATTTGAATTTGATTAATGGGTAATTAGCGATTTCTATCCATTAATAATAATAATAATAATAATAATAATAAATTAAAAACATAACATAAGAAAGTAAAGCATGTCAATAAAATTGAATGCACATCTAGAAATACAAATTGCATAGTCAGACTAGTGGGTATGGTTTGGCTCATCCCCACGGGATGAGCCTCCACGTAGGCGCCACGTAGGCGGCTCGTGGGGGATGAGCCAAATGAAGGATGGAGGGGGATGGAGGATGGGGCCCCACCTCATTATTTTATAATTTCTTTTGTTTTAATTTTATAACCCAAGGTAATAAAATCTTTTTAAAATTTAAAAAACACAATATAAAACAACATAAAATAATTTCATTTCATAACATAAAAAAAAATACATTTCCTAAAAAAAAAATACCGAAACTAAAAAATAAAAAAAGCCTACGAAGTCTAAAATTTAAAACAAACACACTACTCGTCTTCGTCTTCGCCTTCGGCTCCGTCATCGTCCACCATGTTAACGTTGTTCCAAATATGTTCTACCAGATCTTGTTGAAGGTTTGCATGCGTGAAGTCGTTTGTTAGCGAGAACGAGTTTAAATCCTGTTGTGGGGGATCAACCGGGACAGTGTTCCCCCAAGGTGCATTCTCATCAAACTCACAAATCGCCCGACCCTCGTCTTCAATAATCATGTTATGTAGCAAAATGCAAGCGTATATTGGCCGCGCCACGCAGTCGGGCAACTATGCCACTCCCAATGCATACAATCAATGCTACCAAGCATTCCCGGAAACTCGTGCCTTGCTTCATGAGCTTGGTACAACTGTTGAACATCATACGCGTTTGGTTTCCGCAAATATTTTTTGCTATACAGTTTCACCACATTATGGCAAAACCGATACAAACATTCCCGCGTAGTTCTTGCCGACATCTGTAAATACTCGTCCAAAGCGTCGGCCACTGTCCCGTACGCCAGTTGTCGAATGGCCGCAGTACACTTTTGTAACGTTGTAAACCCTTGATAATTTCGAGCATCAGGACGTTGCGTGAAAAACGGGTCTAGCCCCGCCAAATCATTGGCAATCCTTGTGAATAAGCGGCGACTCATTCGGAACCTGCGTCTAAAAATGTCTGCGTTGTAAAGTGGCTCATCCGAAAAATAATCGTTCACCAATTTGTCGTGCGCTCCTGTCGTATAAAATATATAAGTACAAGTACGAGTTAAAAAAAAATAAGGACAATGAAATTTTGTAAAGAAAACCTTGGCGGTCTCTGTTAATGCGTATTCGTGTGGTAATAACATTTTCACCAATTTCTTCCATTTCCTCTTCCTCTTCCTCTTCGATTAAAATTTGTCCCGCCCGTAGTACAGCGTTTGCGAAAAACATCTCCTCTTCGTCATCCGAAGACGAGGGCCACCAAGGATTAGAAGCCATTGTGAGTAAAAAGATATTTTTTTTTATAAAAGTGGGAGAAATTGGTATAAAAGTGAGAGGGTTTTGGGTTGAAAGTGGGGAAATAATAGTGAAAGTGGGTGATTTTATAGAATAAAATGAATTTTTTTTTTTTTAAATACTTCTAGCCGTTCAACGGCTATAATTTTGAATGGAGGAGCGGCGCACCCGGCTATGGGTGGCCGTTTGAGACGGGAGCCGATCCAGGGGGCGGTGTGGGGGTCCGGCGCCGGGCCAAGCCGGGCCAAGCCGGCCCCCATACCTTCTAGTCTCAAAAGAAAAGTCCAAATCAAGAAATGGCACAAAGTAGATGGCTCCGGAAAGTTGGAAATTCAATTTTGACCATTGAGGGACCAACAATATTTGAAAAATGTGCTCATGTTCTATTTAAAATTCCAAGTTATCATCTTGTCTAATTATGCAAGCTACCAATTGGAACCATATTTTTATATCATATATGGATCGTAGAATTGTATTTGTATAACACACAGTACACGCTATATTAAAATACAAGATATGAAAAACAAGACAACATGTCTAATCTTGATATTAGATGCACATCTTTTCATATTCGTTCAACATCATATAAACTAGAAAAAATCCGTAGAGACTTTGTGTGGGGATTTTCTGATTCCACTAAAAAGCTTAGATGGGTCAAATGGGAAGGGATGTTAAAAGCCAGAAAAAGAGGAGGAATTGGGATTGGCAGTATTACGGATTTCAATCATGCGATGTTAGCTAAATGGTGGTGGAGATTCAAGTCGGACCCGAATCAACTCTGGGCCAAGGTCATAGCTTCTGTGCATAATAATAACTCGAATAATCTTTTGATTCCTGTTAAAAAATTCTGTTCATGGAGTTTGGAAAGATATTGGGAAAATGGGTGATACTTTTCAATCGAAAGGAATCAATTTGGATCAATTTTTGATTGTCGTTAATGGCGTCTGGAGATGGAGGACGTCTTCGGAGGAGTTCTTTTCGGTCAAACAGGTCAGGAGAGATCTTGAAGACGCTAAATGGGCCGATGTTCCAGACGATCCGGAACTTGTATGGAATAGTTGGGCCACGCCGAAAGGCAATCTCCTTTTGTGGAGAGCTCTTATTGGCAGAGTTGCTTCAAGAGAGGGGTTGGTTCGTAGAGGGGTTCCGGTGGCCGATGTTGGGTGCCCTCGTTGTGGGCTCGAACCCGAAAGCCCAAACCATATTTTCTGTACCTGTTTGTGGGCTAAATGTATTTGGTGGAACGTGTTAGCATGGACCCGCATTCGTTTTCCGGCTGAGTGCTCCACTCTGGTGGACTTAGTCAGGGTTATTAAAGATAGTCCGGGTAGCTCTATTTGGAAACGTTTAGTGTTCACCATCGTCATTGCCACGGTCTGGAGGATTTGGAGTGCTAGGAACGCGAAGGCCTTCGAAGGTACCTTTATCCCGGTTATGAAGTCGGTGGAGTTAATTAAGGAAGACTCTTTTCTTTGGGTCTGTAATAGAGCCAAGATTAAGAAGCCGTCTTGGGATAAATGGGTAGCGTTTGATGTTTTAGACATTTTGTAATCCGTTGTCTTTTCTTGTTTTTTTTTTTTTGTTGTTTTCCAGCTACTTGCTGGCTCTTTATATTTATATATAAAGTGGTTTGCCGTTAAAAAAAAATATTTGTGTGGTTTAGATATATTTTAATATAATATTAAATCATGTCCTAGTTGTCTAGCTTTGTATAGATCCTAGTTCCTTTTAAATTCAATGTACACATTTGATGTTTAGCATACATGGAATATGTGAAAGTTAGGTAAATAAGTGTTTTATTGGAATCTATAAAAAGGACCATGAGTTGAGTTAGTATCGGGTTTAGTTGACTTATGGTGTTGCAATACCCATTCACTTTTTCTATTTGTATTTTTGATTTATTGTTAAGAGAAAGTTTCACATAATGTTGTCTCCCCTCTTTGTTTTTTCATTTTCATGCAACTTTTTATTGTTTTAGAGTATATTACATTTTTATACAGCTTGTTATAGCATAATTTTGTGCAATTCATTGATACAAATGACTCATCAAAATTCGGTTCAATCAACTAATCTAGATTCTTGGATTGGGTTTGATTTTTCTGGTTGGTGGAGGATAATACAAGTATATATTATACATAAAATGACGTATTTACAATTTGCTACCCCAAGGATTAAGAGAAAGTAAAAGTGTTACTTATATTATTACACAAAAACACATCACAATGAAGATTCTTTCAACATGTTGGTTCGTAGTTGGATAACTATCTTAAAAAACGGGGCCATGTGCGATCACTGCTTTAAGAAACAATGGAATGTATGATTTCAAGATCAAGCTAGTGGTTCCAATATTACTAAAATTGTAAAATACTAGTAGATACATGAGCAAAGTTCTTGAAGTTTACATGCTAGTGTGCTTTACATAAGTGATAAGTGCGTGAAGAAGCTTAACAACGCCCTCAATACTGTCTCTTTGGGCGTTATAGGTGCATGAAGAGGACGGAAAGTTTTCAGTATAATGTCAAATGTCATAGTGAAGAGAGGAAAAATTGAAAAGTAATGATTGAAATGACATTAACGGCGTTAACCTTTACATATTTTTTGAAGAGGCGATATGATACTAATGTGACGAAAAATGCCCATAAGAGCATTAACCATTAGGGAGGAAAGGACACTCAAGGGTAAGTACCCTAGCCCCGACCAACCATCCCTAGCCACATTGAAAAGTGCCTAAAGTACCCGTTAACTAGTAAATGATGGTGGCGCCTACCCATATCGCAAACTTTTATTTTATTTTATTTTTTATTTATTTAAATAAAGTCTCAAAATTAAATTTCGTTAAAACTTAAAACTTAACATTAGATAAAAATAAAACCTAAAACTTAAAAACTTACATTAAAATAAAACATAATATTTAAAACACTATATAACATAAAACCTAAAGACATAAAGCTTAAACAACGGGCGAAATAATTTGCCACACCGATATGTACTCAAAGTCCTCGTCATAGGTGTGTTTGTGGTTCACAAGGGGCCACTTGAATAACTTCCTCCTCCGAAAGCTCGTCGTGGGGATTTTGCACATTCAAGAACCTACCATGGAATCTTGAACACTTGTAACGGACAAACACGAAACATTCATCTACTTGGCCTACGGTTCGGGTGGTCTCACCACGTGGATACAAAATTGGTGGAACACCCGGTTCCAAAATTTAGCCCTTCCACTAGGGTTTGAGTGACGGTGATGGATTGCGACAAGACAATGCCAATGCGTTGTCTTCCTCTCCGGTCCACGGGATCGTTGCCATATTTGAGGATGAGAGTTTTGTGGATGAGATAGATAAAATGAGTTTTAGTATATAAAAATATAGAAATGGGTATATGAAAAATATAGAATTTAGAGTGTTTTTGTGGATTTGTTAGAATAAATAATGGAATAAAATGGTTAAAAAGTGAAAGTTAAAAAATTATTTGAATTTTTTTAAAATTTGTGAACGGTCAAGAGTCCAAACCGTCAAAAAATCATCGAACTTTGCACTTCTCAAGCGGGTACCTGTGCTAGTCAACGCAACCCGCTAAGCCTATCCGCAGGGGTGGCGGTGGTGTGCTGGCTTGGATACAAAGCCTCTGGCTGGTATCCGAGGAGTGCCCCGTCCCCCTTACGGATAGTCTAAGTTATGTACTCTTTTGATAAATGATTGTAGCTGATGGGTGTCTTTTGATAAAAAGAAAAAAAAGGTTATCAACAGAAAGGTATAAATGAGGATAACCAAATATTGTGGATCGTCGTGTTGTTATCCGCCAACATTTACCCGCCAAAAACAAAGCGGGGTGGGCCCCACCATTGCCTTATTGACTTGTTGTGTTCTGTTCAACGACTGTGCATCCGTCCCCGGACATCGAACCGACCACCGCTCTTTTCCCTTTATTGCCATAAATACCCTTTATGGTTATAAGACCATGTGTAGTGGTAACTTGTTATAATGCCCCCACCATGGGGCATTATCCGACACGTGGCAACCCAGTCAGCATGGGGCGTTATAGCATAAAGTGGTGTAATGGGGATAATGCCCAAATAATGCCCCTTCCAATTATTAAAAAAAAAAAAAAGCAACATTAATCCTATTGGCTAGTCAAACTTGTTCCCTGCCACCATTGGAAGTATCCGGCGTTTTCATTATAACGCCAAGGGTCCATTTTTGAATTTTTTTTTTATTATAACGCCCCATGTAATGGAGGGGTGGGCGTTTTCGGGCGTTATTTTTGAAATTTTTTTAAAAAAAACGCCCCACTACACATGGTCTAACAAGATTTTAATCTATACTTCTATATATTTATTATAGATATCAATTGTGAGTCGCAACATGTGTAATGACCATTTTAAATGTCTAGTGCTATAGGTGTAACATCTTAAAATCATAAAGTAGTTAATGTTAACCATCACTAGTGCTCTAGTGGTGGTCACGAGAATTTAGCTTTCACTTATGGCGGGTCCGGGTGAGTTTTTCCATCCAGGTCTCAAGTTCGAGCCTGGGTGATAGGAGTGTCTCATTGAGGGGTTTAAATTGCGGATCTATTGTGCGAGTGGGCTCTCTAGCGCGGACCCGGTTAACAGTGGCGGATCCAGGATTTTTTTCCACTGGGTTCACTTTTTTCGGTGCTCGAATTTCGTTCAGCCCGACGTTAGAATTTTCGGGTCAGGTCGGGCTTTATCGCTAAAGATATCTATCCTATTATCTATCTTCGTCTCCAAATAAACACATTTCTCTAAAGTGATTTCTAATAAACTTTTACAAAAGTAATTTGAGTCAAGTCGTGTCGGGTTGGGTCGGGTCGGGCTTTATCACTAAAGTCACCTTTTCCCTATCATCTTTGGAAGTTAGTGAACCAAATGACTCCGCTAAATCTCCTCTAATTGTCTCAGCATGACAAGATGAAGAAATTGTTGTGTTGACCCCCACTTTTCAATAATTTCAAAACCCATAAAACCATACCCAAATGTTGTTACATTGAAGAATCAAATTGGTGTGTTCACTTCATGTAATTTTTGAACACAACTAAAAAATAATCAAAAACCGAATCCATTTGCTGAGAATCAGAAATAATGTATACACAAGTTGCCTACAAACAATAATTTTAGGTTAATGAGATGATACCCATAATGGCTAAAGTAGGTTGTATGGATTCTCAATACAAACAATTTTAGGTTAATAAGATGATACCCAGCTTTTGCTAATCATCCACAAGTTACAGATACAATCATGCGTTTTTAATGTGACAACTCGAGTTTCTGACTTTCACTTTCGCATTAAATGCGCGTTGACTTTGACTGTTTAGTTGTTTGAAGTTGTGGACTTGAAATTGTACGCGTTGTGTTTTAATGTAACGTATTTGCTGTGGTAGAAAATAATATTAGAATTATTATTTAAAACATTTAGTCTAGATCACGAAACATGACCCACAGTTCGAAGGATCTCGAAACATATCCTTCGATTCGAAGGATCAACTTTCGGTCCGAAAGATCTCGAAACATATCCTTCGACCAAGGACCCTATCCTTCGACATCTTTCGGCCCAGCCTTTCTAATGGGCTTGGCCCATTTCTGTGATACGTTTAAATACGTGAATGCATGTAAGTCATCGGTCAGTTTCAAAAACCCTAGTTCTATTGTGTGTGTGTGACGGCATAGCAGACCCATCCTCTGTTCGAAGGATTTCATTCCGTAATCCAGATTTCCGGTTAGTGTGTGGTGTTGTTTATGATGCTTTGATTTCACGATGCTTTGATTTCATGATTTACCTATTGTCTTGCAATATATTGTTGTATGTTAATCGGATATGTATGACTATCGGATCTGTTTTGATGATGTTCAATGATAATATTTTATGGATCGGTTATGATAACCGGATATGTATGTTAGATAGTTGAACCGAATGATGATTATGTTTACATGACACATAGATGACGATTCGGATTGGTTGATGATTGATTCTGTTACCGTTAAATGATTTCTAGGAATGATAGTAACTGTCGTAGATGATCTTGTGCCTTCTGTGTAATGAAACTGATGAAATGTGCTTGTTAATGATGATGACGGCTGTAGATGATTAGGGTTTCTGTTTCTGTAATTGACTGCGTGATATCCGTAACTGATTGTGATCAAACGTAACTGATATGTATCGAAAGATACTTGCTACTCGAAACATAGTTGTTGTCGAAAGATGCTTGTTAGTCGAACCATAGTAGTGTTGACCGAAGGATAGCTTTGACCGAACCATAGTAGCATTGACCGAAGGATAGCATTGACCGAAACATAATTAGGTTGACCGAAAGATGACAGTTGGTCGAAAGATGACTTTGGTTCGAAACATAACATTCGGTCCGAAGGATAACTGTGATAACTGTGTATCGAAAGATCACTAATGTACCGAAAGATAAGGGTGGATCGAAAGATATATAATTATGAACATACTTTGAATGTTGGAATGTATGCTTAATTTATTTGACATGCCATGCTTAGTGATGAATGTTAACATTTGTATTCGTGCGCACTAGCTGATGATTAAATGTGAAACAATACGTGTTGTGCCGATATGCAAACTGACTGTTATGTGAACATTAAATTGCATGCGTATCATTGTGAACATGAACTGATTTGTTACGTGCATACAATAGGACGTGATTAATTACTTGTGAGTGCATAATCTAGCATACCGAGCAAACCAAGGTGAGTTCACACAGCCAAGGCATGGGTTCCCAGGGTGGGAATGGGTTGGATGATTGTTGTGCATGCTTAAATGATACTTGTCGAACTGCCTTCGCACACACCCTGGTTGGTAAAGACTATGGTCGCGAACGAACTACTCAACTGCCTTCGCACACACCCTGGTCGGTAAAGACTATGGTCGCGAACGAACTGATAAATTGCCTTCGCACACACCCTGGTCGGTAAAGACTACGGTCGCGAACTAATGAACCTAATCTTCGCACACATGCCTGTGAGGCCGCGATGGAACTGATACGATATGAGACTTAATTGAACGAACGCATTATTACCCAAACTAAACTATTAACTGTGAACTCGCTCAACTAGTTTGTTGATCATTCTGTTACATGCCTTGCAGATCGTTAGGTACTTGGAGCTTGCACTGGAGAAGCGGGTCGTTGTGGACAAGGATCGTGGCTTTTCTGTTGAACTATTATGACACTTAAAACTGTTACTATTACTGGATTATTTACTATGCTTCCGCTTCATTTTGAAACTATGATTATCTTTGAACACTTTTCGTATTGAATGAATGGTTTACATTTATTTTACTTAATATTAATTGCATGTTCAATATGATTGGTGGCTTGATCCTGGTCATGTCACGCCTCCAAGCGGTGGTACTCCGCGTGTGGGATTTTGGGGGTGTGACAGATTGGTATCAGAGCCATTGGTTATAGAGAACTTGGTTTTAATATGGAAAAACGTTTTTATTAAAACCAGACTATAACCAGAACAGTGCTCTCAACGATCCACAACGACGCTTCGCTCCACGTGCAAGACTCAACTTCCTAGGTAATAAGGTTTATGTTTATTGCCTACATTGCTAGAATTTGCATAGAACTTTGCTCGTAGTATGCTTACATTACCTTGCTCACAACTTGTTATTGCATGAGAATACTTATGTGCTTACACTCTTCTGTCATCGCACTATTCGCGAACCTTTCTCACTTATGTTGCCTTTGATGTGAAGATCAATGGCCGCACGAATTACCATGACTCAAGCCCAGCTAGAGGCTCTCGTTGCTGCGGCAGTTGCAGCCGCCCAAGCAGGTAGTATACCCTGCAGTATAGACACTAGGATCTTTAGATCCTACATTAATTCTCGTACTTAACTTTGCCCTATTCGTACACAATAGGTCAACCCGCTCAGCAACAACCTGGGTGCACCTTCAAGAATTTCATGGAATGTCGTCCTAGCTCGTTCAGTGGCACGGAAGGAGCAGTTGGACTCCTCCACTGGTTTGAAAAGCTCGAGTCGGTTTTCGAAATGTGTGAATGCCCTGAGGCTCGCAGGGTGAAGTTCGCCACTGGCACACTTGAAGGGATTGCGCTCACTTGGTGGAACGCACAAGTGCAGATCTTAGGGTTGGCAGCTGCTAACGCCACACCCTGGAATGACTTCAAAGAACTGATCAAGAGGGAATACTGCACTAGAGAAGACATTCACAAGTTGGAGGACGAGTTGTATAACTTGAAAATGGTTGGTTCGGAAATCGAAGCTTACACCAAGAGATCAAATGAGTTGGCTGTGTTATGTCCAACTATGGTGGACCCTCCATACAAGCGTATTGAGTTGTACCTCAAAGGTTTGGCACCAGAAATACAGAGCCACGTTACCTCGGCTAATCTCAACAATATCCAGGAAATACAGCGTCTCGCTCATCGCATCACCGATCAGGCAGTGGATCAGAATAAACTGCCAAAGCGTGTCGGCGCTACTGCTACAGTCACTCCAGCTGCTACTTCTGCTACACCCAGCGACAACAAGAGAAAATGGGATGGGGATTCCAGCAGGGGATCGGTGTCTGCTCAGTCCCAAACTCAGCAACGTCGCACCAACGATTACCAGAGTCCGAGTCAGCAATCATCGGGAAGTCAGGGACAACGTGGTTATCAGGGAAATCATCCGTGGTGCAACAGGTGCAACAAACACCACAGTGGAAGGTGTCGGAAAGATCGCTGTCAAAGATGCCACAAGATGGGCCATGAGGCCAAAGATTGTAGAAGCGCGCGTGTAACGCCCTGCGTTTTCATACTTTCTATATTAAAAAAAAAACGTTGTTCGTATTCCTATTTTTGGAAAACTTTGTATTCTCGTATTCGTTATAATTGTCGAAAAATCTTTATTTTTTTTTTATTTCAGTCGTTATAAAAAATGGTTATTTATTCATGGTTTAATTTATTTAAATAAATTAATTAATAATTAAAAATTTTATTTTTTTTATATATCTAGTTAGTCTCGTTAGATATTAAAGTTAGTAAACTAACCTAGTTAGTTTAATTATAAAGTTAATCCTTTTAAATATATATATAACATAAACAAGGGTTAGTTAAAGTCCAGGGACTGATAGAGCAATTAACTGAAAGTTTAAACCTGTAGGGACCATTTATGTACGTTTTAAAAGTTAAAAAAATCAAAACAAAAATAAAGGGGGCTGGCCGGGACTCGAACCCGGGTCACCCCAATCACACGCGCGCAACTAACCAGCTGGGCTGCACCTTCACATGGATTAGAATCCGGCATTTAATTCATTTAACCACTCGGAGCGGCCCAAATAGGCAGCCGCGACCAGGCCCTTCCCAGCTCGATTTTCAGCGCCATTTTTGATGTTTTTTGAGTTTTAAACTCACTTCCAACATTAAATAACCAACCACTACCTAACCTTAACACTTCCCTATAAATACCACACCTCTTCCAAGCTTCATACACTTTTCAAACACCTCAAAATCACTCTCAAATCACCTAAAACGTAGCTGAAATTCTGTGTTCGAGTAGATTCATCGAGCTTTACGAAAATGGGCATAACTTCTTCATTTCTTATCCGTTTTGGTCCATTCTTTTTCCAGAACGCTTGGCTTGACCTTGGCCTTGATTCTAGGGGTGTTTCACAGCAAACAAGTCCCTGGAACTCCGGCAAAAAGGCTTCAAAGTCCACTGTTTAAGTTTGTTTTCATTAATCTTTGTTTAGACATGAGTTTAACTCACTCAAACCTATGTCCTTATGCTTATAACCACTCCTATGGTTAGTTAGGCTTAAAAACAAGGTTGAGACATACAAAATCAGAGGATAATCCTCAAATACTTTCTGTTTTGTTTAGGGTTTTTGACCTACAAGTCATGTTCAAGCTTCAAGCTTGATGAAGGAGTGATTATGGATCAACTTGGGTTATCCAACATAGAATCCCCACATGATTTGATGATTTCTCATAGTGTAGTTGTTTCTTATTCTTGTATTAATATTAGTTCATGACCCTCCTTGTATGTTTTTACATCAAGTGTAGTGGTGAACCATAAGAGGTACCTAAATGGAAGCTTGTTCTTCCTACCTCCTACATGATTTCTATGACACAATAGAGGTACCTAAATGAAGATTAACCTTCTACCTCATGCTTGATTATTGGACTAAATAATACATATAATACTTATACATATATATACTATTCGAACCCTTGATGGTGGACTTGTGTTCATTCGTCAAGATATTAGAATAACATCATCTAAGACATAAGACTTGTTACGATTCTAATGAGTATATTACTCATGAAAACATTAACCCTTGAGGTTTCATAGTGTCAAGAACAAGTACTTGGTGTAAAGAATGATTATTTTCGAATACCTATATTCTTGTGTTTTAACTTCCTAAATCTCTACACAAACACATTCAACCTCCTAACCTTATCAACTTCGTCATATTGGATAATCGGAAAGCTTATGCAAATTTGTGAGTATACTCGTATTTCCCCCTTTTTACTTTTACCACTTTTGGGGTGTAACATGTTTACCTATTAACTTACACATGAACACTTTGTTAAACACATGAACGTTCCTATAACATGCTTGTATACGTGATGACTTGATACTTTAAACTTGGGTTATTCTTATGTGTTGAACTTATCATTAACTTCGTACGAGCCAAACCTTGACATATGTAGCGCTATAGGATTAACGACCCGCCCGTAAACTTGAGGTTATGTCTTGAGCATATTGCGTTTTCTTGGTTTGATATGTTAGACACATGCCATATTTAATGTTATCTTGAATCATATGCTTGCCATGAGGAATTGTTCACACTTTATATCTTATGCTATGTACGTACCAAACTTGTATACTCGCCTTTGCTTTTGCATTGAATTGTATTTTTAAACATGTTACAGGTTGATGATGATGAAATGAAACGGATAGCAAAGATGCCTAGATACTCACTTAGACGTTTAGGGTTAAAGTGTTGTATCAATTTTGTTTATGTTATGTTGAACAATGTTGTTATTTGCTTTTCTTGTAATGTTTTGACAATTTATTTTGGAAATGAAATTTGGATTATTAAATTATTGTCACAAATAGCGTTATGATGTCTCGAGCAATCTTCACACTTCGTCTCATCCCGATGTTTCCGCCATTGGTTGGGGTGTGACAGATTGGTATCAGAGCCATAACTATAGGGAATTAGGAAAAGTAGGAATGCTTTAGCCTAGTCTATAGTTTTAGAACCTTATTCGTATGTTTTGCTTGGACTACTACATGATACTTTATTTGTTACTTATTTATGCTCTTTTAAACATGTATGTTACTCATGTGTAATATTCGACATGTTATTCTTACGCATTAATGCTTGTTTTATTATGTGTTAACACTTGTTTCGTTGTTCGATTCTTTATGTGTTATTCTTGACATATTTCTCTATGTGTTAATACTTGTTTTATTTCATTATTTAAGTATCATCCTTGATATGCTTTCTTATGTGTTTATACTTGTTTGTGTATCTCCTTCGACATACACTTCCCTCATGCATTTTACTCGATTATTCTAAATCCGACAACACTCATATTGTACAAATGAGACGAATTCACCAAAATAGGCGTGAAACCCACAATTTGGTGAACGACTCTCAATCTACCTACTCTTTTTTTTTACACGAGATATCGCGATTAAGCTAGGAGTGAAATCCACATCTTAATGGTAAATCTCAAATTTCAAGTTCTAGTGGACCCTCGTCAACACGTCGAAATTAAATTTTGACCCGACGAGTACCAACCACACTTAGGATACGAAATCGTCAAGTTAGGGGTGAAACCCGCACCTTGTCGACTAGTTCCACTCCTTGGCATTTTTTTTCATAAATCCCGCCAAGTCTCGAAATTTCGATTGATTTGGGACATGTAGTAACCGGAAGGGTAAATACCGTTAACCGACTTGTCGGCGAGAGTATTTTACCTATTAGGCCAAAACATGCTCCTCAAATTCAAAAGACTTTTTGACCACTTTGGTTAGTCAAAGTTCCGTTTTGGAACACTCCAAACTTTGGTCAAACATGTGTTTCTATTGTTCATTTTATACGATGCAATCTTTCAACCTCGAGTTTACCTTTGATTTCTCTTTTCACACGCACAACATATCGAACCTTTTCGATACACTTATATACGCATGATTTTCATATAATTTAAATTCATATTCCTTGTAACAACTAGTGGAGATGTATCATCGAGATTGGAGTGACTTCCTTACCTTGACGATTGACTCCACCCCTCTTCCCTTAAAACGACTTCACCAACGAGTTAGGGGTGATTCCCTTACTTAGGTGACCGTTACCCAAAACTTATCTTTCAAAATATTTTATTATGCAAACCCGATCATGTTTTATACCTAAATCATTTATCATTATTCAAAATACCTACTTATACCGATTTCAAAATACATTGTTTATCAAACGTACTTCTTATTCTACCATCCATTTTCACTCAAATCATATACACGAGATTCTTAATCATGTCTTTACCGTTTTACTACATGAATTTCCAAACCTTACGAAATGCTACCTATCAATTTAATCGGTCTAATGAATCTCTTGCCCATGAACTTCACATCTGATTTATTAACTGAAACACGTTCACATTATATCATCATACTAGAGACTTCCACTCTTAATCGAAATCAAACTAACCTTTCTCAATTACTTATAAGACCTCATAGATGTTATATGATCGTTTTACCAAATACTCTTTCCAACATCAATAAATCCTTTGTTAAAATTATTTTTAAACAATCACTAAGTTCTTTTACTAAATTTCTTTTCTAAGGGTCGACGTTTTCACAAGAACTTTCAAAGTTCAAAATTTCATGTTTTGATGCAAATGAAACAAACCCGTTATTTAAAAAAAAAAAAAAAAAAAAAACTTCTCCACAACGCTTAACTCGTCATCCAAATTTCAAAACACGTGGGCTAGAGACTTCATGGGGACCGACAATTTTCAACATACGTGAACTCCTTTTTTTTGCAAAAGTAGCATTTCCAATCATTACAAAATACGTTAAGCATGACCAATGAGTACTTTATGTTCCTTTACATATACAAACTATATTCTACCTTTCAAACCAAGCTCAATCTAATTTTGATTCGACAAACTCAACGTTTTGTTTAAACAACTATACATGCACATCATCATACACATTTTAGTCAATATCTCGCGATAACATCATTTATATCGTTCGTATCTACATACTTAACCTTTTTTTTTCTCTACAATGTCTCAACGTACACCATATACGCAATATTTATTTTTCATACCTACACCTATGTTCATACGTTTTATGCTTGTACTCATACACATACTACTTATACGTTTTACGCTTCTGCTTGTACACATACTACTTACACGTTTTATGTTTATGCTCATACATACATGCGTATTCATACTTAAACTTATGCTCATACTTTCATCCTTACTCATGATTCGTACATTCGTACCTATACGCGAGCGTAATCCGAGGGATTCGCTTACGTGGGTCCCATACATGCTTAAACATAAACATGCTTACATACGACATTCTTCTACGTACACATTCTTATTTTCAAATTCATGTATACCTTGATTCATACATAACTAGTACAAGCTATGTGGATCATGCGACAATCAGTATAATCGCGGGTGCACACGGGATTATAGTGATAGGCGTATGAGAACCATAGAGTGTACTACTGTGTATGGTAAGACACGGAACGTAACATGACCCCAAGTAACGAAACAGACGTAATGTGGTTAAAACATGGTGGATACGCCGCTGGTACTTCCTATATATAAGTGTTTTCACCATGTTACCAAACTTTCGTAAAACGTGCCATGAGAAATTCAGTGTGTTGCAGACCTTTTGGACCTAATACAACTTCACGCAACTCACAAACGCATTATATCCGATTATTCATGACGAGACTTCATCCTTAACACACTACTTTTCATCCATCTAACACTTACGCTATTCTTATACTTGCCTTCATTAAGAGTCAATCGTACGCCCCATACTCCTATTATTCTCCATTATCCTTTCTTTCATACGAACCTCGTTCACAATCAAGCTTGTTTAAACATTCGAATCCTAACTTATCTTATTACCTTTAGAACCGATTTTCTATTCTTTATTCTTGTGCAACATACTTAGTAGGCCGTTATCACTTTATTTAAAGTACCAAACCTTCTTGTCCCTTTCAATAAACAATTTTGTAATGTGTGATTTTACTATCCTTAAAACTTCCTACGCAAGCTACCTCTCTTTTATTGATTTTAACCCATTCTATATATAAAGATCCCTTTACGAACCTATTTTTTTTTTTTTCTTCTCGTTCTTCAAAGTTCGCACTTTTCAAAATATTTTAAAATTTCAGAATTTCAATTTTTAAAAAAAAAAAAAAATCATCTTTTGCCAAAACTCTTTCAAGTCTTCCTCTGGATTAAATTTCGGGACGAAATTTCCTAAAGGAGGGGAGACTGTAACGCCCTGCGTTTTCATACTTTCTATATTAAAAAAAAAAACGTTGTTCGTATTCCTATTTTTGGAAAACTTTGTATTCTCGTATTCGTTATAATTGTCGAAAAATCTTTATTTTTTTTTTATTTCAGTCGTTATAAAAAATGGTTATTTATTCATGGTTTAATTTATTTAAATAAATTAATTAATAATTAAAAATTTTATTTTTTTTATATATCTAGTTAGTCTCGTTAGATATTAAAGTTAGTAAACTAACCTAGTTAGTTTAATTATAAAGTTAATCCTTTTAAATATATATATAACATAAACAAGGGTTAGTTAAAGTCCAGGGACTGATAGAGCAATTAACTGAAAGTTTAAACCTGTAGGGACCATTTATGTACGTTTTAAAAGTTAAAAAAATCAAAACAAAAATAAAGGGGGCTGGCCGGGACTCGAACCCGGGTCACCCCAATCACACGCGCGCAACTAACCAGCTGGGCTGCACCTTCACATGGATTAGAATCCGGCATTTAATTCATTTAACCACTCGGAGCGGCCCAAATAGGCAGCCGCGACCAGGCCCTTCCCAGCTCGATTTTCAGCGCCATTTTTGATGTTTTTTGAGTTTTAAACTCACTTCCAACATTAAATAACCAACCACTACCTAACCTTAACACTTCCCTATAAATACCACACCTCTTCCAAGCTTCATACACTTTTCAAACACCTCAAAATCACTCTCAAATCACCTAAAACGTAGCTGAAATTCTGTGTTCGAGTAGATTCATCGAGCTTTACGAAAATGGGCATAACTTCTTCATTTCTTATCCGTTTTGGTCCATTCTTTTTCCAGAACGCTTGGCTTGACCTTGGCCTTGATTCTAGGGGTGTTTCACAGCAAACAAGTCCCTGGAACTCCGGCAAAAAGGCTTCAAAGTCCACTGTTTAAGTTTGTTTTCATTAATCTTTGTTTAGACATGAGTTTAACTCACTCAAACCTATGTCCTTATGCTTATAACCACTCCTATGGTTAGTTAGGCTTAAAAACAAGGTTGAGACATACAAAATCAGAGGATAATCCTCAAATACTTTCTGTTTTGTTTAGGGTTTTTGACCTACAAGTCATGTTCAAGCTTCAAGCTTGATGAAGGAGTGATTATGGATCAACTTGGGTTATCCAACATAGAATCCCCACATGATTTGATGATTTCTCATAGTGTAGTTGTTTCTTATTCTTGTATTAATATTAGTTCATGACCCTCCTTGTATGTTTTTACATCAAGTGTAGTGGTGAACCATAAGAGGTACCTAAATGGAAGCTTGTTCTTCCTACCTCCTACATGATTTCTATGACACAATAGAGGTACCTAAATGAAGATTAACCTTCTACCTCATGCTTGATTATTGGACTAAATAATACATATAATACTTATACATATATATACTATTCGAACCCTTGATGGTGGACTTGTGTTCATTCGTCAAGATATTAGAATAACATCATCTAAGACATAAGACTTGTTACGATTCTAATGAGTATATTACTCATGAAAACATTAACCCTTGAGGTTTCATAGTGTCAAGAACAAGTACTTGGTGTAAAGAATGATTATTTTCGAATACCTATATTCTTGTGTTTTAACTTCCTAAATCTCTACACAAACACATTCAACCTCCTAACCTTATCAACTTCGTCATATTGGATAATCGGAAAGCTTATGCAAATTTGTGAGTATACTCGTATTTCCCCCTTTTTACTTTTACCACTTTTGGGGTGTAACATGTTTACCTATTAACTTACACATGAACACTTTGTTAAACACATGAACGTTCCTATAACATGCTTGTATACGTGATGACTTGATACTTTAAACTTGGGTTATTCTTATGTGTTGAACTTATCATTAACTTCGTACGAGCCAAACCTTGACATATGTAGCGCTATAGGATTAACGACCCGCCCGTAAACTTGAGGTTATGTCTTGAGCATATTGCGTTTTCTTGGTTTGATATGTTAGACACATGCCATATTTAATGTTATCTTGAATCATATGCTTGCCATGAGGAATTGTTCACACTTTATATCTTATGCTATGTACGTACCAAACTTGTATACTCGCCTTTGCTTTTGCATTGAATTGTATTTTTAAACATGTTACAGGTTGATGATGATGAAATGAAACGGATAGCAAAGATGCCTAGATACTCACTTAGACGTTTAGGGTTAAAGTGTTGTATCAATTTTGTTTATGTTATGTTGAACAATGTTGTTATTTGCTTTTCTTGTAATGTTTTGACAATTTATTTTGGAAATGAAATTTGGATTATTAAATTATTGTCACAAATAGCGTTATGATGTCTCGAGCAATCTTCACACTTCGTCTCATCCCGATGTTTCCGCCATTGGTTGGGGTGTGACAGCGCGACCAGTAAACCAGAACCAGCAACTCCCACCGTCAGCTCCACAGAATCAGCAGCAGCAGCCACAGCGTGGAAATCGGGGATGTTTCCAGTGTGGGGCTGAAGGTCATTACAAACGCGATTGCCCTCAGTTGAACCAGAATCGCAACAACAACAACAACAACCAGGGCAACGGAAATAACAACAATCAGGGTAATGGTAACAACAACAACGGGGGAAACAACAACAACAACGGCAATGAAGCTCGTGGTCGTGCTTTTGTGTTGGGTCGAGGAGATGCAGTGAATGATCCCAATGTGGTTATGGGTAAGTTTCTTCTCGACGATATTTATGTTACTGTCTTATTTGATTCGGGTGCTGATACAAGTTATATGTCATTGAAAATGAGTAAATTATTAAAACGTACACCAACACCCCTAGACACCAAACACGTCGTAGAACTAGCCAATGGTAGAAGTGTAGAAGCCGCTCACGTAGTCAAGGGTTGTAGTATTGTTCTAGCGGGTCAGACTTTCTCGATTGATCTCATACCCATAGTTTTGGGTAGTTTCGACGTCGTCATCGGTATGGATTGGCTATCCCAACATCATGCGGAGATCTTATGCAAAGAAAAAGTTATTCGTATTCCTCGCTCCAGTCAGGAACCTCTCGAAGTACAAGGTGACAAGAGTGGTGCTGTGGTTGGCATCATCTCTTACTTAAAGGCGCAGAAATGTTTACGAAAGGGACATACTGCCATTCTGGCACTTGTCACTGACGCATCAGCAAAGGAAAAGAAGCTGGAGGATATACCAGTTGTGCGTGATTTTCCTCAAGTGTTTCCTGAAGATTTACCTGGTTTACCTCCTCATCGTCAAGTCGAGTTTCAGATTGAGTTAGCTCCTGGAGCAGCACCAATAGCCCGCGCACCGTATCGTTTAGCTCCAACCGAACTGGAAGAACTGTCGAAGCAGCTACAAGAGCTCTTGGAAAAGGGCTTTATTCGTCCAAGCTCTTCGCCTTGGGGAGCTCCAGTGTTATTTGTGAAGAAGAAAGACGGTACGTTCAGGATGTGCATCGACTACCGCGAACTCAATAAGGTGACGGTGAAGAACCGTTATCCTCTTCCGCGCATAGATGACCTATTCGACCAGTTGCAAGGGTCGTGTTACTATTCCAAGATTGATTTAAGGTCAGGGTATCATCAGCTGAGAGTCCGGGATGAGGACGTCTCCAAAACCGCTTTCAGAACTCGCTACGGTCATTACGAGTTTCTTGTCATGCCATTCGGGCTTACGAACGCGCCAGCAGTCTTCATGGATCTTATGAACAGGGTGTGTAAACCCTATCTAGACAAGTTCGTCATTGTCTTCATCGACGACATCCTGATTTACTCCAAGAGTCAGGAGGAGCACGAGCAGCACTTACGCCTTATCTTGGAACTTCTTCGAAAGGAGCAACTGTACGCAAAGTTTTCAAAATGCGACTTCTGGCTTCGTGAAGTCCACTTCTTAGGCCATGTGGTGAACAAGGATGGGATTCATGTCGATCCATCCAAGGTTGATTCGATCAGAAACTGGCCAGCACCACGTACACCGACAGAAATACGCCAATTCTTGGGTTTGGCGGGTTACTACAGGCGATTTATTAAAGACTTCTCAAAGATCGCGCAACCACTTACTATGCTAACACAGAAAGGTGTCGTTTACAGATGGGGTAATACGCAAGAGACCGCTTTTCAGTACTTAAAAGATAGGCTTTGCAGCGCACCTATTCTCTCATTGCCAGAGGGCACGGATGACTTCGTGGTTTACTGTGACGCATCGATACAGGGGCTTGGTTGTGTATTGATGCAGCGGGATAAAGTTATTGCCTACGCTTCGCGGCAACTCAAGGTTCATGAACGGAATTATACGACGCACGATTTAGAGCTGGGAGCTGTTGTTTTCGCGCTTAAGATATGGCGACACTACCTGTACGGTACCAGGTGCACAATTTACACCGATCACAGGAGTCTCGAGCATATACTTAAGCAAAAGGATTTGAATATGCGTCAACGGAGATGGGTTGAACTTCTGAACGACTACGAATGCGCCATCAAGTACCATCCAGGCAAGGCCAATGTTGTGGCTGATGCCCTCAGTCGGAAAGACACTCTACCGAAGCGCGTGCGAGCGCTACAGCTTACTATTCAGTCCAGTCTTCCTGCACAGATACGAGCTGCTCAGTTAGAAGCACTGAAACCCGAAAACGTCAAAGCTGAAGCCTTACGCGGCTCAAGGCAACGCATGGAACAAAAGGAAGACGGCGCCTACTACGTAACGGGGCGTATTTGGGTCCCACTTTATGGCGGTTTACGCGAACTTGTAATGGATGAAGCTCACAAGTCTCGCTATTCGGTACATCCAGGGTCGGATAAAATGTACCACGACATCAGTACTACTTATTGGTGGCCTAGTATGAAGGCCCACATCGCCACCTATGTTGGCAAATGCTTAACCTGTGCGAGAGTCAAGGTTGAATATCAGAAACCAGCTGGTCTACTTCAGCAGCCCAGGATACCGCAGTGGAAGTGGGAAGAAATTTCCATGGATTTCGTTACGGGCTTACCAAGATCCCAGCGTGGGAATGACACTATTTGGGTAATCGTTGATCGACTCACAAAGTCTGCTCACTTCTTGGCTATCAAAGAAACGGATAAGTTTTCTACCCTAGCAGACGTCTATCTTAAAGAAGTTGTTTCGAGGCACGGAGTGCCCACTTCCATTATTTCGGATCGCGATGCACGATTCACGTCAGAGCTTTGGCAAGCGATGCACAAATCCTTCGGCTCACGTTTAGATATGAGCACAGCATATCATCCTCAGACGGATGGGCAGTCTGAGCGAACTATCCAAACTCTAGAAGACATGCTTCGAGCGTGTGTCATCGATTTCGGCAACGGCTGGGAAAAACACCTCCCTTTAGTGGAGTTTTCATACAATAACAGCTATCATACCAGCATTCAAGCCGCTCCATTCGAGGCATTGTACGGACGTAAATGCCGGTCACCTCTCTGTTGGGCAGAGGTGGGGGATAGTCAAATTACGGGTCCAGAGATTGTAGTGGACGCCACAGAAAAGATAGCACAGATACGGCAACGCATGGCGGCAGCACGCGACCGTCAGAAAGCCTACGCGGACAAGCGTAGAAAGCCATTGGAATTTGAGGTCGGGGACCGGGTTTTATTGAAGGTTTCACCCTGGAAGGGTGTGGTTCGATTTGGTAAAAGAGGCAAACTGAATCCGCGGTACGTCGGACCATTTGAAATCTTAGAAAAGATTGGCAAAGTAGCCTACAGATTAAACCTACCAGCTGAACTCGGTGCAGTTCACAATGTATTTCACGTGTCAAATCTGAAGAAGTGCCTGTCAGATGAGACCCTTATAGTTCCTTTTAAGGAACTCACTATCGACGAGCGGTTGCAGTTCGTCGAGGAACCAGTTGAAATCACGGACCGGGATGTTAAGGTCCTCAAACACAAGAGAATCCCTCTTGTTCGAGTTCGTTGGAACTCCCAGCGTGGCCCGGAGTATACCTGGGAACGCGAAGACCAGATGAAAGAAAAGTACCCCCAGTTATTCGAAACCAATGCATCCACTTCTGAGGCTGAAGCTACTACTACTGAATTTCGGGACGAAATTCCAAATCAACGGGGGGATGATGTGACACCCCAGGAAAACCAGTGAACGATGTAACTTACCTAGCTTCCTCAGTGAGTGCGTACCAAATTTCGGGACGAAATTTCTTTTAAGTTGGGGATAATGTGACAACTCGAGTTTCTGACTTTCACTTTCGCATTAAATGCGCGTTGACTTTGACTGTTTAGTTGTTTGAAGTTGTGGACTTGAAATTGTACGCGTTGTGTTTTAATGTAACGTATTTGCTGTGGTAGAAAATAATATTAGAATTATTATTTAAAACATTTAGTCTAGATCACGAAACATGACCCACAGTTCGAAGGATCTCGAAACATATCCTTCGATTCGAAGGATCAACTTTCGGTCCGAAAGATCTCGAAACATATCCTTCGACCAAGGACCCTATCCTTCGACATCTTTCGGCCCAGCCTTTCTAATGGGCTTGGCCCATTTCTGTGATACGTTTAAATACGTGAATGCATGTAAGTCATCGGTCAGTTTCAAAAACCCTAGTTCTATTGTGTGTGTGTGACGGCATAGCAGACCCATCCTCTGTTCGAAGGATTTCATTCCGTAATCCAGATTTCCGGTTAGTGTGTGGTGTTGTTTATGATGCTTTGATTTCACGATGCTTTGATTTCATGATTTACCTATTGTCTTGCAATATATTGTTGTATGTTAATCGGATATGTATGACTATCGGATCTGTTTTGATGATGTTCAATGATAATATTTTATGGATCGGTTATGATAACCGGATATGTATGTTAGATAGTTGAACCGAATGATGATTATGTTTACATGACACATAGATGACGATTCGGATTGGTTGATGATTGATTCTGTTACCGTTAAATGATTTCTAGGAATGATAGTAACTGTCGTAGATGATCTTGTGCCTTCTGTGTAATGAAACTGATGAAATGTGCTTGTTAATGATGATGACGGCTGTAGATGATTAGGGTTTCTGTTTCTGTAATTGACTGCGTGATATCCGTAACTGATTGTGATCAAACGTAACTGATATGTATCGAAAGATACTTGCTACTCGAAACATAGTTGTTGTCGAAAGATGCTTGTTAGTCGAACCATAGTAGTGTTGACCGAAGGATAGCTTTGACCGAACCATAGTAGCATTGACCGAAGGATAGCATTGACCGAAACATAATTAGGTTGACCGAAAGATGACAGTTGGTCGAAAGATGACTTTGGTTCGAAACATAACATTCGGTCCGAAGGATAACTGTGATAACTGTGTATCGAAAGATCACTAATGTACCGAAAGATAAGGGTGGATCGAAAGATATATAATTATGAACATACTTTGAATGTTGGAATGTATGCTTAATTTATTTGACATGCCATGCTTAGTGATGAATGTTAACATTTGTATTCGTGCGCACTAGCTGATGATTAAATGTGAAACAATACGTGTTGTGCCGATATGCAAACTGACTGTTATGTGAACATTAAATTGCATGCGTATCATTGTGAACATGAACTGATTTGTTACGTGCATACAATAGGACGTGATTAATTACTTGTGAGTGCATAATCTAGCATACCGAGCAAACCAAGGTGAGTTCACACAGCCAAGGCATGGGTTCCCAGGGTGGGAATGGGTTGGATGATTGTTGTGCATGCTTAAATGATACTTGTCGAACTGCCTTCGCACACACCCTGGTTGGTAAAGACTATGGTCGCGAACGAACTACTCAACTGCCTTCGCACACACCCTGGTCGGTAAAGACTATGGTCGCGAACGAACTGATAAATTGCCTTCGCACACACCCTGGTCGGTAAAGACTACGGTCGCGAACTAATGAACCTAATCTTCGCACACATGCCTGTGAGGCCGCGATGGAACTGATACGATATGAGACTTAATTGAACGAACGCATTATTACCCAAACTAAACTATTAACTGTGAACTCGCTCAACTAGTTTGTTGATCATTCTGTTACATGCCTTGCAGATCGTTAGGTACTTGGAGCTTGCACTGGAGAAGCGGGTCGTTGTGGACAAGGATCGTGGCTTTTCTGTTGAACTATTATGACACTTAAAACTGTTACTATTACTGGATTATTTACTATGCTTCCGCTTCATTTTGAAACTATGATTATCTTTGAACACTTTTCGTATTGAATGAATGGTTTACATTTATTTTACTTAATATTAATTGCATGTTCAATATGATTGGTGGCTTGATCCTGGTCATGTCACGCCTCCAAGCGGTGGTACTCCGCGTGTGGGATTTTGGGGGTGTGACATTTATAGTGTAACCCTAAATAAATATGGGTTTTGTAAATAAAAAAAGAACAAATAAACCTAAAAGCACATTGATGTCTAGTCCATAATCAAAGCTCATTGTTTCCAATTCTACATACAAAAAGCAAATCACACACCAAATTTCTAACTAGGGCTCCAAATAAACTCATTTGTACTTCAAATTTGGGTTTAACACTACAAACCTACTCAGATTCTCAACTCAACTAAATCAAAAATCAAAACCTTTGCAGATGTAAAAGAGATGGGAAAGACCTGATGTGGTTTAGAGTCGGCGGAGGAGGACGGCGGCCGGTGTCGACGGAGGTGCAGGTGTTCGCTGAAGGTGGAGGCGTCACTGAGGTGCAGATGGGAAAGATCTGATCTTGTTCGCTTATGTTTTTTTGTTTTGGGCTTGTTAACTTGTTTTGTTGTAACCCTAAATGGGTTTTACATTAAAGGGAAAAAATAAAAATAGAAAAACGGAACAAAAATGATTGATAATGTCTCATACGAGATTCGAACCCGGGTGTCTTGGGAAAATAACGCAACCTTAACCAGTGAAGAACCAAAGTTTTTTGCTTATGGGTTCCTTTTATATTTTACTTGTGGGTTCCTTTTCAGTTTGTTATATATATTTACACTAAAAATTAAAAACCGAATGGGTTCCTGGGAACCCGATGTTTGTTAGTTAAGTCCGCCCCTGCCGGTTAAAACAACGTATGCTAGACCTCCCGACATTCGCGAATAATTCACACCTTGAAAAAAGTAGTTAATGTTGTGGCAAATAACTTTATAATCGATTTATAACCATTAGAAAATGTTGGTTGTTCACGACTTTGAACTTATAATTACGCTTTTTAGGTCAAATCATGAGCTAAATCGTTAGTAACAGATGATGTATAAATTTTTGGATGTTTACAATCCTATTTTATGAGAGAGGCCCCTGACTCAAATACAACCCTCAACCGCTTAAAGTGAAAACCCTAACCACCGATAACTATAAATACAAGGCACAAGTAACACAAAGCCATTCATTCAATATCTCTCTCTCACCTTAATGGGTTATCTATCATTCCAATTGGTAAATGGGTTCTATCAATCCAATTGGTACATAACCAAAAAAAAAAAAAAAAAAAAACTTAATAATATACGAGTAAAGTAAAGAAGCGATGGCAAGTGTGTATTAGAGTTGTGAAAATTAGAGTTGTGGGTACGTTTCAAGACCAATGAAGATAAAGTTTGATTAGCATGTGTCCTTACTGTTTAGGCAACAATGAACAAACGCTATACGTTCAATGTATGTTTCTGAGTTATTAGAGTTGTGGGTATGTTCAATGTTAAGACTTTTATCATCATGTGTTTACTATTTATCCAACAACATCTAATTTGTTTATTTAGAGACTAGTCAAACTCAAAATATGAAATCGAACCGTTCATACGGTATTTCAGTTTTGTAACAATTTGGTTTTATTTATAAAGTATAAAAAAACTAATGTTTTAATTTATAAACCATCAAATACATACACCACATTAATAGACATGATTAATTATTATTTATATAACGTGACAAGCGTAGTGGTTATGTTTGCTACATAATTATTGTATACACCTAATTCTAAATCAACTATAATGATTGTTCACGTCTTTAAAGATGTTGTACCTTCTTGTCTAATAGAAACACTGTATTTGACCGCTCAACAAATATTTTTCATGCATATTAAAGTTTTGGTCAAGGAAAGTTAAATTATTATACTAGAACTCAAATAACATCAGAAAAAGTCGATAAAATTTTTATACGGTTTATAATTCAAGCTAGACCAAAACCATGAATTTACAATCACAAGATGTTTGTTTTTTTTTTTTTTTACAAAATACTAGTAGTAAGACCCGTGTACAAACACGGTTGTTTTTAAAAAACCATGCATAACACATTCTATTTCATATTTCGTATTTTATTAATGTTACATGTGTACACCAAAAAATAAAATAGTTTCATAGTTTATTTATATTTGTTACACGCCTAATTGTTATAACGTAACAAGGTTTTTAAGAAATCAGTACGATCAATGGATCGATTGACGAATGCTTAATAACTGATCCAAAGATTAAAACATTGGTTAGAGCTTACTAAATAAATTTGAAGGCTTTAGAAAATTATAACTATCTAAGTTAAGGGGTTGTTTGGCAATTTTAGAATAAGTAAGTGCTGAACCAGTAGGAGATCTGAACCATTAACTACTGAATCAATAAGAGTTCCGAAATATTATATTAAGAGTCAGTATAATGTTTAAACTTCCAGAGACAAATGTCTGACAATTTCAGATAAGATGTCTTAATAGCTGAAACAAACAACCCCTAAATCTTAATAATATTGTTATGTGTTTTAAACTCATATAAATATTTTATTGACTTTAATTTATAAAACCTGGTTCACTTGCTATATAATTATTTTTTTTAGAAAGGTTATTTCACAAAAAATATTTTGGAAATAAAACCTAAATAAAAACAAAATACTGAATGAATTAAATCGACCCTTGATTCGGATTGAAAAGAGAAAATACACAACTAGATTTGATTAAATCTCCAAAACATGATAATCAATAAACGTGTGCCATAATAAATAAATCCAGAAAATAAACAAAAATCGAAGGGCAATTAGGTAATTCCAAGAACTAATGGATCGAGGAGTAGGGGGCGTGATTCCAGAAATTTGGTGGGTCGCGTGTTTGGTGGGCCCCACTCTCTACGTATTTCCCCGCCTTTACTTTTTATTTTTCTTTTTTCTGTCCCTCTGTCAGAAATATATTAAATATTAAATATAAATAAATATAAATGAAATATATACATTATAAGAAGAAGATGAAGAACACACATTTTTGCTCTCAACTCTCAACCGCTCAACGTCCGTCACCGTCAGTCCGTTCGTCATACTCCACCGTTTGTGTAACCGCTCAATAACTTCTCTAATCAATTTCAGGTATAACTTTTTTTTTTCTCGTAAATTATTTCATCGAATACAGTTTTTGAAGTGGATTGGCGATTGTTTTCGGTTTGCGAATTTGCAGGATCGAGTGATTGAGGTAGTATTTGATTCCTTTGTTTTTTTTTTTAATTTGCGATTGATGATATAAGAAGTATTTTGACTGTTTAATCTTCCCGTTGTATGTTTTCGTTTTTATTTTCAATTTTGAGTTGTAGGCAGGGGTGTGCACGGTTAGGTTCGGTTAGCATTATCCGTAACCGTAAAGTAAGTCATCGGTTAATCGGTTCGGTTTATTCGTTAATCTGTCGGTTTTTCATCGGTTAATCGGTTCGGTTTATTCGGTTAATCTGTCGGTTTTCGGTTCGGTTCGGTTAATTTTGGTTAATAACCAAACCAAACACTGGATAAAATTTTTGTTTAGAAATACATGTAACGGAGGTAAAAATATACGAAATACATATATAAATACATGAATTTGATGTATAAATAAATAAAATGGAGGACACATGAAATGGAAGTATAAAACAAGAAATGGAGGTATAAAAGCTAGAAATATAAGAAGATTTAAATGATTCGGTTCGGTTAATTTCAGTTAACCGATGGTGCAAAAATATACGATAACCGATTTTCGGTTAATTTGGTTTCGGTTAATTTCCGTTTTCGGTTAACGGTTCGGTTATTGCTCACCTCTAGTTGTAGGTGCAGTTGCAATTGAAGGAGTAAATGTTGTTTTATCATGTGCAATGTTATGAGATTTGTTGTGGAGAAGACTAATTAAGTAGATAACTTGTTGTGGTTGGAATTTAAAAGTCAGAAGGATTGTTTGATTATTTGATAGTTGATACTTTGATTGAGGCTGAATCTATTAATACCATGTGAATGATTAAACTTCACACCATAAACAAGGGAAGAGAACTATCATTTATAAAGAACTATATTACATTATAAGAAGCACATAAAGAATGACAACATGCATAGTATTTTTTTTTGGAACGATGACTTTCTTGTGTTAGGCCACCGCACTTCTCAAATTGGAGAGCCTCGTTGCCCCACTTCGGCTAGACTGTGTTGTCTTAACTGGGCCCATGTTGGCTTCAGAGTTTGGCTTCGGCGTTCCCCGGGAAACCGTACCGCCAACTGCCACTTGACAGACGTTGTGCCACTACAAGAGTTGAACCAACTATCTGGCGTAACACAGGGTGGGACGAAAACCCGGGTGGGCTCGGGATAGAACCTGGCACCTCTGCAAAGAGGCTAGGCTCTATCCATCATTGCCTAATCCACCAAAGTGACACAATTGGGGATTGAACTTGGGTCTCCATTGGAGAACCCGAGCCTCCCTACCACTAGGCCATTATCCATGAGAACAGGTGACATAGTTTAGCTAGGTTGAGTAGAGATGATTTTCTTGTTGGTGAATTTTTCCTAGTTTATGAAGGTTCTTCAGTTTGGAATTTTTGATGATTGATGACTTGACTGGTTGGATTTAAAAGAAACAGTTCATGGAGATTGTAGATGTGTGCAGGGCTTGATTAGCATGCCTTAGCCAATTCTTATTCAGTTAAATCACTGACCTGCTATCAAACATTTTGGTTTTTATTGACTTGGGCATCCATCTTTAGTTAAGTTGAATATTTGTTGTGAATTTATGGTGTGCTTGATTCATTGCTTCTTAGTCCTGTGCCAATGTAGTGCTTTGCATCGTATGATTTACGGCATGCTACATTGTAACTCAACGTCATTTTACTTGAGCTAATTTTCACCCAAAATTTGGCTTTTTCTCCATTTATTTTGTTACCATTGATCCTAAAACCTATGAATAGGGATTTACTGCGGATGCTTGTTGTTATCTTGGTTTAAAAAAGCGAGCTTAAAGCGTGAGGCGATGAAGCGCTAGGGTTGTCGCTTTTTTTGCTCTGAGGCGACAAATCACGTGAAGCGTTTTGAAGCGCGCTTTAAGCCCGAAGCGCCATCGGTTTGAAGCGACGCTTCAGCCCAATCAGGTCAGATTTGGGTTTTTTATTTAGGCCCAATAGTCTCTAATAGGGTTTAATCGAGGCCCGCTACTTCTTTACCCTAAAAAAAGAACGTTAGTAAACATCTTCAGCCGCTCCCTCCCTCTTCTCCATCGATTCTTCATACTTTCTCCAATAATCGACTTTAATTTATGTTTTAACTATGTTTTTTATGTGTTAAGTATGTTTTTTAATCATGTTTTTGTGTTTATTATTGGTTAACAAGTAGAATATGTCTTATTGATGTGTACAAATATATATATATATATTTTTTTGATCGCTTCGTATACGTGAAGCTCTCGCTTCGCGCTTGAAGCTTCGCTTAAAGCTTTTGGAACCAAAACGCTTCGGAGCGCCTCGCGCTTTTTTAAACCAAGGTTGTTATTGTTGTTGTTAGCATTGATTTTTTAGGATCTCGATACAGCATTATGTCCAATCAATTACGCGCACAGCTGCACTATTACTAGCTTTTTATGGACACATATTCTCTAAATTACGTATTACCCCCGTTCTTGGTTTCGCATCTTTCTAAAATCTTTCTTATTTTAGTATATTATTACTAGCCTTTTATGGACACATATTCTCTAAATTATTGTGGGAATCTTATGTTGCTATGTGCATTATTTTTTGATGGTGTAGAGGCATTACTTTTGACATTGGCTACTTGTGCATTTCAAAATCTAATTCCTTTCGTCGTTGTTCTTTTTTAGGTGGATTGTTTTTGTATAAATCATTTCTAGACAATGTTGGGAGGAAGTAACAAGAATTCCTTACCCCCTGTTTTTCTTGACGAGAACGTTTTCCAGTATCCTTCCAATGCGTCAAATCAGTTGCAGCTATTTGGAAAAGGTGAATTTCTACTCATGTTAACT
Organism: Helianthus annuus; assembly: GCF_002127325.2. Taxonomy (NCBI): domain Eukaryota; kingdom Viridiplantae; phylum Streptophyta; class Magnoliopsida; order Asterales; family Asteraceae; genus Helianthus; species Helianthus annuus. Next base: position 15,367,464 of record NC_035449.2, read on the forward strand.
TTTTTTAATCTTCTAATAAGGCGTTAAATTCTTTCGATTTACCAATCTCTATTATTGGTGCAGTAAATTATGACCATAATAGTCCCGCTTTTCGGCCCAACAAACGCACAAGGGAAGTCGATGCTAGTTTTACGCAAAATAAACTTCCGATTTCACTGAATCACAACTTTTATCACGATGATTCTGATCGACCTTCAACTATCCCGACCCCACACCATGTATCAACCGGCTTAAAATTATCATATGATGACGAGGAACGTAATTCATCAGTCACTTCAGCAAGTGCAAGTATGACTTTAGCACCGTCAGTCATGTCTTCTATTGGCGATAGTATTACAACGGAACTTGATCAGCACAAAGAAGAGTTTGAAAGATTCTTTATGATTCAGGTACCATTCCATACTGCCATACCGATGATTTGTATACAAAATATATGCGTATACGTATATTTTAGACTGAAGAGTAAAATGCCATTCTCGTCGAGGTTTGGCCAGTTTTGGGACTTTCGTCCGAAGGTTTGTTCTTTCTCATCTGGATCTTGCGTGAACTCCATCCATTTCTCTCCGTTAAGCTAGGGGTATTTCAGTCTTTTTGTTAGCTTAAAGAGCAATTCAGTCTTTTTCAGGGGTATTCGGTCTTTTTACATAAAGTGAAAAAGACTGAATTGCCCTTTAAGTTAACAAAAAAGACGGAAATACCCCTGACTTAACGAAGAAAATTGGATGGAGTTAACGAGCCGGATGAAAATGGCAAGATTTCAAACCTTTTGGATCCAGATGAGAAAAAACAAACCTTTGGATCAAAATCGCAAAACTAAACAAACCTTTGGTCGAAAATGACATTTTAAACTAGACCGAACTATGTTATATTTTATGCAATTTGGCCTATTTGGTTTTGCAATACAGAATAGTAAAGTGGTATTTAACAGGAAGAAAAGATGTTGAAAGGAATTCGAGACATAAGGCAGAGACACATGAGTTCGTTTCTGGCGGCTATCGAGAAAGGGGTAAAACATAAACTACATGAAAAAGAAATCGAAATAGAAAACATCAACCGTAAAAACAAGGAACTTATGGAGAGAGTAAAACAGGTGGCGAACGAAGCCCAAAACTGGCACTACAGAGCAAAGTACAACGAGTCAATGGTCAACTTACTGCAAACAAATCTTCAACAGGCACTGACTCGTGGAAACGACAATCGTTTTCAAGAAGGATTTGGAGACACTGATGCTGAAGTGTCATCTAATGATTATGTTGGATTAACAAACAATGTCGGGAAGTCTACATGTAAAGCTTGTAGGGCGAATGAGGTGTCGGTTTTGGTTATGCCTTGTAGACACCTAAGTTTGTGTAAAGACTGTGATAGTTTTACGCCTGTTTGTCCTGTTTGCCAGACGGTTAAAACGGTAAGTGTGGAAGTGTACCTCTCATAACGTATGTAACTCCCAAAATCTTATTAATGTTTTAGTAGCATTATGACATATGAAACTTTTCAACTCCTTTGAGTATGTGACATATGATGATGAATGAGCCTAAAATTTTTGTCTGGGTAATGGCCAATGGGACTAATCTAAATTTTCATTAGACGTAAATTTCACATTAACCCTTTTAATGCAAGTAAAATTACAAACTAAACCATAGAGTTAAACATTTCATATATGATTAGTCATAATGATAACTAATTAAATAAGTAACGTGTCTTGTGGTTGGAATTTTTGCTTTTGTTTACATATGTTTGGTTCATTATTGTATTTAATCAAGTGTTTTTTCTTTGGCTCTAATCCTGTTCCTGTATGTTATGGCGATGGTTATAGGTGAAAATCATGATCCACTTTTCAAAAAAAATATATATATATATATATATATATGGGTTGATTTGAGCAAAAATAAAGTGTATACCGGTTCATTTGGTCACCTCAAACTAGTCAACCAGTCAATTTGGGTAATACGTAAATTAGTCAAGGGGTCAAAACGGGCAACTATTATGAAACTTGCTAATTTAAAAAGGGTCCAAATGGGTTCCAAGGCACCAACCCTAACCGTTGTTTTTCTTCACTACATACTCATGGCCACTATCTCTACCCCCATTGCTGCCGCTAAACCTGGCACCATCACCGCCATCCTTAGGTATAAGTAAGTGAATAATGAAAGAATGGTTGTAAAAAATTGTCTGGTGAAAGATGAAGAAGTGACATGCCATATCTAGTTATAGATAAATGCATTTTAGATGGTCTAATGAGTAAGAAATTAAGAATGGGTTTCAAACTATCTACTTCTTATTAATATATTATAATTGGAAAATGAATATGGGGTTGTTAGTACTTAGACATATAATTTAAATACGAAACCAATAAAAACTACATCTTTTTGTCACATGAATATATTACTAGGAAGTTGTGTGACCAGTTTAAAAAAACTAGATGAATAATCAATTGATTCTTTTGATATTATTTCGATTGGCTTCTAATAAACACTCATTTATTCGTAACGACAATTATTTGATTTTTGAGCACGATCAACCCGACCAAGCAAGCACTCATTTGTTCGTGATGACAATTATTTGATTTTTGTGGAGCTGAAAATTAAGTGATTAATTGGGAATGTATTGGGAGCATTGTCCTTGAAATAGACTGTATATTCATGAGGGACTGTAAAATACTATTTTATTATTTAGATGCGTCCCTACGATATGTTAAAATATTCTTAGTGTTTTTGGATTTGTACACATTGAAACTGGGTATGAGGAAAGTTAATTTATAAGTCTATGGAGTATGGACACTTCAAATACTTTTAATATACTTTTAATGACGATTGAAGTCCAACTATGCATCTCCTACATGTTTAAAAACGAAAACCTAAATATATATAGAACCAATCAACAAAATTTGGTTATGGCTTTTGTATAACATATTTATATTGCAGTTAATCGGTTATACTTATATGTGTATACGAAATTGAAATAAACGAATCAAATCGACAACACAAACTATCGTTTATATATTCTTATTAGTAATATATCATTTGTCTCATTTTTCTACTCTACAAATTTGCATACTCTTTTTTTTTTACAAAAATATTTATTGAATATATCAATCGAAATGAGCTTGAATGGACTAAGAACCGCTTGTTAACCAACTTTTTGTATGTTATGGATCGTATTATGTGGGTGTTCACTCAATTACTAGCAACCACATCAAACTGGGCCAAGCCCAGCAATCCAAGGCCAGTCAATGGTGATCAAAAGGCCCAACATGAGAGGGGAAAGGAAAAGTATAGGATTAAAAGTAGAGTAAATTGTAATTTGAGTAAATTGCCATTTTAGTCTCTGACTTTTTTCCAAATTTGCCATTTTAGTCCAAATAGTTTTTTTTTTTGTCTTTGGGTCCCTGACTTTTCCCTTTTGTTGCCATTTTAATCACATACGCTAACTCCAACCAAAAACTCCATCTTTAACCAGGGGTATTTTGGGGATTTTCAATTTAAATGTTTTCAATTGCCATTTTGATCCAATTCAAAAAAATCAAAAAAATTCCAAAAAATCAAAAAAATTCCAAAAAATTCTAAAAAATCATAAAAATTCTAAAAAAATACAAAAAATCCATTTCGGCGCGAACCGTTTCGAACACGAACCGTTTCGACGCGAACCGTTTCGACCCGTACCGTTTCGACCCGAACCGTTTCGAGCTGAGCTGTTTCGACGCGAACCGTTTCGAGTCGAACCGTTTCGAGCCGAACCGTTTAGAGCTGAACCATTTCGAGCTGAACCGTTTCGAACCGAACCGTTTCTAGCTGAACTGTTTCGAACCGAACCGTTTCGAGCTGAACCATTTCAATGCGAACCGTTTCGACCCGTACCGTTTCGAACCGAACCGTTTCGAGCTGAACCGTTTCGACCCGTACCGTTTCGAGCTGAACCATTTCGACCCGTACCGTTTCGAGCTGAACCGTTTTGAGCTGAACCGTTTCGAGTCGAAACGGTACGGGTCGAAACGGTACAGGTCGAAACGGTTCAGCTCGAAACGGTTCAGCTCGAAACGGTTCAGCTCGAAACGGTAAGCGTCGAAACGGTTCAGCTCGAAACGGTACGGGTCGAAACGGTTCGGCTCGAAAAGGTTCGGGTCGAAACGGTACGGGTCGAAACGGTTCGGCTCGAAACGGTTCGGCTCGAAACGGTACGGGTCGAAACGGTTCGGCTCGAAACGGTTCGGGTCGAAACGGTACGGGTCGAAACGGTTCGGGTCGAAACGGTACGGGTCGAAACGGTTCGGTTCGAAACGGTACGGGTCGAAACGGTTCAGCTAGAAACGGTTCAGCTGGAAACGGTTCGGGTCGAAACGGTACGTGTCGAAACGATTCGCGTCGAAACGGTTCAGCTCGAAACGGTTCGGGTTCGAAACGGTTCGCATCGAAATGGATTTTTTGTATTTTTTATAATTTTTTAGAATTTTTATGATTTTTTAGAATTTTTTGGAATTTTTTTGATTTTATGGAATTGGATCAAAATGGCAATTGAAAACATTTAAAATGAAAATCCCCAAAATACCCCTGGTTAAAGATGGAGTTTTTGGATGGAGTTAGTGTATGTGATCAAAATGGCAACAAAAGGGAAAAGTCAGGGACCAGAGGCAAAAAAAAACTATTTGAACAAAAATGGCAAATTTGGACAAAACTCAGGGACTAAAATAACAATTTACTCTTGTAATTTTAATCTCTAAGGTTTGATCAAAATTGTCACTTTAGTTCAAATAGTTTTTTTTGTCATTTTAGTTTAAATAGTTTTGTTTTCTGTCATTTTAATCTCTGACTTTTGTCATTTTTTGCCATTTTCATCGACCACCACCACCACCTCCCACCACCCACCCCATCACAACCTTCTATCATCGTCACCACCTACCTGCACCGTCACCACCCACCCCGCCACCATCACCACTCACCATTTCCACCACCGCCGACCACTTTTCCGCCACCCACGTCATCAACCAACACTACCGTCATAATCGTAAAACCAACAACCACCGCCATCATCTTCATTGTTAACGGGCACAACACCATCCCCATACCATCACACCTGCAAAAAAAAGAAAGAAAAATATGGTTTGACCAAAATTCACCTAAGTTAACTAAATTTTTTGAATGGAGTTAGAGGGTTGGATGAAAATGGCAAAAAAAAAAAAAAAATAACAAAAGTCAAGGACTAAAATGATAGAAAACAAAACTATCTGGACTAAAATGGCAAGAAAAAACTACTTGGACTAAAGTGTCAATTTTGATCAAACCTTAGAGACTAAAATGACAATTTACTCAAACAAGTACTCATATTGGACCTTTACGTTTGTCTATATAATTATACTAAAAAGTATTATATTTATTTTAAATTAAATAATATTTTCTTAATACTTTTATGGTTACATTTTCTCTCTTCTCTAGTCACAACCTCTTCAAAAACAATAAAAAATTATAATGGGTGAACAATGTTTTCTCTAAATTTACTAATAAATAGTAATATTTTGTATTTTCTTCACTCACAACCACTTTATATACTATGAGAACTCACTCACATAAATATTTCCTTCATTCACAACCACTTTATATACTATGAATAACTCAGTCAAATAAAGGATTCAATTAACTTGTATTAAATGGTCTCATCTTAACTCTCTCTCTGTAATTCCCATCTGTTCTTTTGTTAATATGAATATGAGCTAGCTTTACCCTAATCTCCATTGTTGATTATTAGTTCAATATAGGTTCACTTCGTTGTATAACTATAACTCACAAAACCAAACGTAGAAAATTCAAAAACCAAATTCAACATCGTTTCTCGATTCAACTTTGATTCATGTTGAATCGACTCATACTCACGTCTAGTTAAAGTACGGTTAATTTATATATGTGAGCTTGTGTATGTTAAAATAAAATTAGAGTAAACTGCCATTTTGGTCCCTGAGGTTTGGTTACTTTTGCCACTTTAATCCAAAACTCAAACCTTTTGCATCTGGGTCCTCGTGGTTTCAGTTTTATTGCCATTTTGGTCCAAAAATGAAATCAGGTCATACTTGTCTTATAAAATCCTGCAATTTTGTCATTTCCTCATGGGCAAATCAGGTCATATTTGTCTTATAAAATATGGTATTTATTTATAAAAAGAGAAATGATCATTTTGCCTCTGCAGAAAATGACAAAATAACAGAATTTTATAAGACAAATATGATCTGATTTCATTTTTCGACCAAAATGGCAATAAAACTGAAACCACAGGGACCCAGATGCAAAAAGTTTGAGTTTTGGACTAAAGTGACAAAATTGACCAAACCACAGGGACCAAAATTGCAGCTTACTCATAAAATTATGAGTTAACTGCCATTTTCGTCCCTGTGGTTTGGTCACTTTGGCCATTTCAGTCCATTTTTCAAAAATGCGCCATTTTCGTCCCCCATGTTCTGGAAAGGTGCCATTTCAGTCCAAAAATCATAACCCAGTTAAGTCAGTTAGTAAATAAGGACTGATTGTGAAAATTTGTAACATAAAGGACTGATTGTGTAAATTTGTAACACCACCACCACTAGCCCTGCCACCACCACCACTCCGCTGCCACCACCGCCACCACCGCCACCACAGCCACTGCCACCACCACCACCACCGCCACCACAGCCACCACCGCCACCACAGCCACTGCCCCCACCACCACCACCACTATCATCACCGTTTCTAAAATACCCTACACCGTGAGATCCCGATGATATAGACTCGATGATGAACGGAAGTGGTGGTGAAGGTGATCGGAGGTGAGGAGGTTGCGGTGCTAACGGTTGGTAGTAGAAATTTGAACGGAGGTTGAAGGTGAACAGAGATCGGAATGTGTCGGAGAATAGAGATGATCGGCAACGGTGACGATGAATGAATGGTGGTGACCGGAGTTCGACGATGATGCTCGACGGAGATGAATAACAGGAACTGAGATGAATACGGTGACGATGCTAATGAACGTGATGTCGGAGGAGGTCGCGGAGAAGATGACCGATACTACGGATGATGATTCTGGTTGAACGACGGTGTAGTGATGCGGTGTCGTAGTTGTGACGGGTGGAACACCGGAGACGAAGAAGATGATGAAGTGTGCGGTTTCGGTGTGCGAAATCGGAATCGGTGTCGATGTGGGTTGATGAAGTTGCAGGTAGGATGGTGAGATTCGAAGCACAAAGGAAAGTGATGTTGCAGGTTCTAATGGAGATGATATGGTGACTAGAAGATGTGGAGGAACGGTGACTGATGATGATACGTTGATGAAGAACACAGATGATATGTTATTGAATGATGATGATGAACTTCTGATCGCACAAGCCAGATGATATGTTATTGAATGATGATGATGATACGTTGGCAGTGGCTGTGGTTCGAAGAACTGTTGATGATGATCAACGTGATGATTGTCGGTGGTGGCAGTGGCTGTGGTGGCGGTGTGGCTGTGGTTGCGGTGGTGGCGGTGGTGGCAGTGGTGGCTGTGGTGGCGGTGGTGGTGGCTGTGGTGGCTGTGGTGGCGGTGGTGGTGGTGGTGGCAGTGGCTGTGGTGGCGGTGGTGGCTGTGGTGGCGGTGGTGGCAGCGGAGTGGTGGTGGTGGCAGGGCTAGTGGTGGTGGTGTTACAAATTTACACAATCAGTCCTTTTATGTTACAAATTTACACAATCAGTCCTTATTTACTAACTTACTTAACTGGGTTATGATTTTTGGACTGAAATGGCACCTTTCCAGAACGTGGGGGACGAAAATGGCGCATTTTTGAAAAATGGACTGAAATGGCCAAAGTGACCAAACCACAGGGACGAAAATGGCACTTAACTCTAAAATTATATATACTTTTATGCAAGGTCGTTCCTACGTTTTTTGAGACCCTAAGTGAAGTACGAAGTGGAGGCCCTTTTGCAAAGTTATCATTTTCAACATATTTAATAACAAAACATTCCTCCTACCTGGGCTTAGGACCGACAATTATAAACTAAAAAGTTTATAATTTACGAAGTTATTTTTTTTTTTGAAAGTTATATATTTTCTAGCTTTAATTGAGGCAAATTGTTCTAATTCAAGTTCTTCTAAGCTACCAACTTCCCTAAGAGGCTAAACAAAAGTTTAAGAAACTAATAGAAAATCTGAAATTCCTTAACAAATAACAATTTTAAAGTTTGAAATTACCTAACAAATAGTAATTGAAATCTAAACTTACCTGTGCAATAGCCAACTTGAATTTCCTGACTTATAGTAATTGGTTATCATTACTTGACGGGATGAGTGATTTCAAGAGGCTGATGTCACACCCCGATTTCCACGTGTATCACCGGTGGGCCCGGTGGGGGATTACCGTGACGTAGTTGGCAACAATATAGTCAAACCACACAATTATATGAAGGCACAGCGGAAGCAAAAAGATAAATATAATTCAACCTTTTGAATGTAATATCTAGTGTATTACAGAAGTCGAACTGTATCCACAGGGGATCAAAATAATAATAAAGTATTGTTCAGTCAGATACAGCATCAAGCTTGCGAGACTTATCACGATGCCAGGAAGCTACTACCAGCCAATTTCGTGTAGTACCTGCATTTAATCTTTTTGGGAAAATACGTCAGTTTACACTGGTAAATACGTTCAACTGACACATTTGAAAATGTTTATTAAAATTGATTTGAATGCACGAGGCACAAACTCTTTTATAACTTGGGAAAATTATTAAAATCTTGTGAACGTATTACATGTCCTTTTATGCGTTCAGTAGCCCGGATCCTGTCCGGGTTAAAGATTAATAGACACACCACATTGCGTAAAACCGTAGTATGAAAACCAACGGCTACGTCTTTTAAATAATAGTGTCGACATAATATACCGGGTGTACGCCTACACCGGGATGTCGAGGTCGTGGCCATTTCGTAAAATGATGCCAAGGATATCCGGGACAACGGTCATTAACCCCCCAAAGGCTTTTAAGAAACAAAACTGTTTAAATGAGCCGATCACATTATTCAATTAACCACCTAAGCAATGGAAGATATGATGCTCAATCAAGCGGTAAATATTATACCGTATCCCAAGCCCGTATAGGGAAAATAAGTTAAAAGTATTTACCTTTGCGAGTATATTCCTTTAATAGATTACGTCACAGGTAGCTTTTACTGGGGCTCCTACTCTGGAACGAAGGTTTTAATTAACCTATTAGAATCCTAACGGGTCTTTATATTGGCCGTAGCCTAGACCGGTTGGTTCCGAAATATAAATACGGTTTAATCGCGCGAAAAGGCGAAAACCGAGAATGGAGTGTGATTCTGACCCAACAAGTTCAGAGACTTGTTTTATATGGGTTTAAGGTTCACACTCTGGATTTCGGGTTCAAAATAATATGGTTTGACCCATATCGGCTAATTTATGAAAACTAGTTTCATAAGCCGAATCATGCGCGCAATAGGCACAACGGTTAACCATGAGAGTCCTACGCTTATTTCCTAAGTCAATATGCCTTAAATAGGTTGTGGTATCAGTAGGATACCTTCCGTGATGCCCGTAACGAGTTTAAGTTAATATTACGCCCCGTAGGGGTTTTTCGGTCATTTTAAAGACTTTTAAAGGGCTTTTCGAGTTCTACAGGAAATCTGAGTTTCCCGAACAGTTTGTAAAGTCTAAAATACTTTATTTATTATTTAAAATCAGTAGCAATTGGAATCGGGTCAAAAGACCTTGTAGAACTCAAGTTTTGGCCGAAAAGGGCATATTCGGTATTTACCGAACCGTAGCCATAACCGCAGGTTATGAGCAAGGTAAAATTTATTAAAAATCTCTAAAATTCCAAAAATATTATTTTATAACAGTGGGTGAAAGTTTTGGTGATGAAATCTAGGTTTAGATAGGCGTTATGCTAATTGCGCCGTTTATTACAAAAGTTTCTTATAAATGCGCCATTTAGCATAACTCTCATTCTAGACCTCGGATTGACGTGAAACTTTAAGGACATGCTTATAATTTAGTAAGCAAGGTTATAGTCCATTCACGCGTCCGAAATACTCGTTTTATTTTAAAAAGGCCGTGACGGTCAACTTTTAGGTGATTAACGGAAATGCGTAAAAGACTCGGACAAACAATGAACCGGTCACAGAGGGTTATACCATCATGTAACCTGGTCCTAACAGAGTCCTAAGGCATATCTATACCTCACTAAAACGGGTCAGAACTGAAGTCAAAGCAAAAGTCAAACTTTTGCGACATTCAGCTCCGAACCGGGTCAATATAGCAAATGGTCAATTCAAACGAGCGTAAACAAGTTTATATACTTAATATCATGTTTTATGAGTGCCAAAACAGGTTTCATAGCATATACATTACAGATTATGTACAAAATGGCAAAATGACTTTCTGTTGACTTTTTAAGTGCACGTTTGACTCGACATTCGACATAGTTAGAGTGGTGATCAGAGGGAACCCTTTTAGGGGTTTATTACCCACATAAATACCAACTCATAACTACTTTTGATCCGTCATAAGCCTGAGCCATTACGGATTTATTTTGAAGTCAAACCGTATTTACGACGGTTTGGTTTTAGCTATTTACTAAGTATAAATCATACTACAGAGGATCTAATGGACTTACAGAAGTTGAGACTTGCTTAGAGAACAAAGAAGAATGCTTGAGAGCTCTTAGAAGTGACCAGAGAAGTGTTTTGAGTTGTGATGAAAGTTATGAGCACAAGGGGTCTATTTATAGTTAAGCAAGGCACCCAAGATCATCACACAACACCCTACAACTGATCATGGATGATGGGCAGGTGGCCCCTGATGCTAGGAGGCAAGTAGAGGGCACCCATGCTGCACTAATTGTCCAAATGATCGTTCACAAGTTCAAAAGGCAAGTCTGTCCAAACATTCTGCATCTGGGCGTCCCACGCGGCCCGCCTGGAGGTTTAGGCACATTTTAACGCGGGCCGCCTGATGTTTAAAAATCAGGCGCGTATCTTAGGGGGCTCGCGGCCCGCCTCCACTTAACCCAAAACACAATGCGGGTCGCGAGAGGCTTGATTTTCAGGTTTTTAAAATCTTTTGTAATCATTACGAAATCCTGGTAATTAATAACGAAATCTTTCGTAATTATTAACCTGACCTTTCGGGTTTGAAGGGGTAACTTTGCGGTTTGGCCCTCGGTTAATTACAACTAGGGACCTCGTGTTATTTACCCGCATTATTAAGTCCCCGGTTAATTTATTAATTATTCGGAAAGCCTTAACTTTCATTGTTGACGCTTTTAACCCTTCTCATACGAATTCGATCATAACTTTCTCGTTTTTAAAACGGAACTTTGTGGAATTTATACAGTATATTCTAGTGAGCGTATAATACTGTTACAAAGCTTCGGGAGCGTTAAAGGGTCACTCAGAGGTACAATTAAACATGTTGACACAGTTAACCCCTGTAGCTTATAATCTCTCACTTTCTTCCGCGTTTCGCTTTCGTACGATCCATGATTTATTCGTTTGAAGGTACAAGCACCACTTAGGGTTACTATACAGTATATTTACCCTTGTTTGACATTTATAACCCTCGAATTTATATACTTTCAAGGTTTGTCAATATTAGTCCTTTATTTAATATCAATGCCACGTGTAAACAAATGACACGTGTTAACACATTATTGGACACAAAAATTCGAGGTGTTACAGCTGAGCAAAATCAAGATTGATAAACGAAAATCAAGAGGCTGAGCAATAGTTTTTATCTATTGTAATCTTCAATTGAGATTGAGGATTTAAGATTTGCGATGATTATCATTACCCCTAACGAGAATATTCAATTAATGTTTTGTGCTTACCTACCGTGTAATCTTCAACCGATTTGCGAGGATTTCAGATCACTCAACCAACGCCGCATTTAGCGGGAATGTTCATCGAATCGTCGCACCCATGGAGGACTGGTTGACTGGATCTGAAGTATTGTTTACAGTGTAGCGTCGCATATAGGGAGATCAGTTTCAGCGTTTCAAGTTTTTTATGGGTATTTGGTTATCAGAATTTGGGCTAGACTTTTAACATGGGCCAAGTACAAAGAAAATTAGTTAGAAATTTTGTGACCCTTGAACTTGGGTGGCCCTAGGCCTGTGCCTAGGGTCTTAACATGTATGGGCCGGCCCTGCTTTTATGCAGTTTAATTATTACTATAGTAATTTTAATTGTTTTGTTATCATCTAATAATAGTTTTCTGTGTTTTTCTTGTTTCGGTTAAGGTTATAAACCCTTTAATAACTCGCATATTCATGCTGAAGCCCAAGAATGATGCCGGATTAACGCATAACAGAAGTATTGTCGTAAAATTTGTAAACACGCTCTTAAGGAAAAGTAATATTATTCGTCCCTAAGGGATATGGTGTGGTGGTAAGGTATCCACCCTTTATTCAAAGAGGTGGAAAATTTAGATTGTACAAGGGGCGTGCAAAAAAAAAAAAAAACTTTCTTCACTTCTAATGTTTAATGTTTAGGTCATTTTGATTATATTGAAGACTCGTTTGTGTTTAATCCTTACACTAAAAAGAGTAATATTATTTTTGAATTAACGTTAAATATTACATCAAACGTTCCTTTTACAAAACGGATATAGATTTTCCATGAAACGTCAAATCTTGAAATCTGAAATTAATAGGAAAATAATTAAAGTAACTAAATAAATGTGAATCAAAACTTCGATCTAGATCACAATTCAAAGTTTTTTTTTTGAACGACAAATTTCTATTATTCATGTCGTCTGTGGAACTTTAACCCAAGACCTCCCCCTCTCAAGGTATTTTAAAGGTTTTGTCTTTGCCAATGGACCACCACCCCATTGGTACAATTCACAAGTTTTAGGGGCTGTTTGGTAGTCTCTCAATGACCATTCAGATGCTATCTCTTAATGGTTTAAAACCTCTGAATGAATAAGAGGTAACCTCTGAATGGTAAATCATCATGTCACATTCTTCTACCTTTTCATTGGTAAAATTCTTAATAGTTCCCTTAAGAGATATTCTCTTAATGACCATTTAGAGACTACCAAACAATCCCTTACTTTAATAAAAAAAGAGGTTTAAGGATGAAAGTTAAAGTACAGACTCAAACAAAAGATATTCAAGTTTGATGACTTTGGTTATGTGGTGCAAATTCTTATTGGGACTCCAAGTTCAAAAGGGTGTAGTAAAGAGAACCACGTTGCCAATTTATATATTATTGTGACTACGCTAGCTTACACGTCTTTAGTGAAATATAGTGGAAACACATGGCATGTTGGTAACCAATCATGAAACACAACCAATCATTAAACCCCAATCATAACTCAACCAAGGACGGATCTACCACAATGGTGGGTGGGGAGATCGCACTCTATGGAAAAAAAAATTAGTGCTAATTTCTGTAGAAAATCTCAATCGTAGTCTTTGGATTTTTTCAACCGCATCCTTTGAAAATTTTGAACCGCCGTCCTTAGAAAAAAAATATTATGAATTTATAAAAAAATAAAAAATAAACACTGATCATTATGAATATATAAGTATATAACACAATTGATATAATTATTCTTTAACCACTTAATTACTTTACTTAACCCAATCTACAATCTAATTTTATTAACCCAACTACCAAGCCCAAACACAAGTCCAAAGATTGTGAACTAAATAAAATAACCCAAACCAACCCACCCATGATCCATTCGAATTCTAAATCCTGCTCAAAAAAGACGCCCAACGACTACAGTCTACAGGACGAGTTTTTTGGCCGGAAAATTCAAAATTCCGGCTGTTCCGAACATTATTACGCCGGAATTCCAACTTAGAACGGGTATCCTTTCCTTATTGATTGTTTTTGTTGTTTTATGCGGTGATTAGGAGAAAATATAAATGTATAAGGGTTTGGTCGTTTTATGTTTTTTTGATGTTTTTTAGTTGTTCTAAACTTTTAGTTAATAATTTTGTTGTTTTATTTTAAGCTTTGTTTGTTTAAATGATTACCAATCAACTTTTAAAACTAGGGCTTAAATGTTCAAAAATTATGAACAGGGGTATTGATTGAATATAATTGTTTATTTTGTGTAAGTGTTTAGTGTTGTTTTATAAACTTATGGAGCGATTTATATGTGATAAAAACTGAGAGTATGGAATATGACGCGATTTCTCAAGAGGAAAATGGTTGAACCACTTTTTTTCATCGGATTCTTCTAATTAAAGATTAAACTATGTTTTAGATAAGTTTTTTTATATTATTGTTTTATTTAATTATTATGAAATATAGAAGTAGGGATGGTTTGAATGTTGATAGTTTTTTGTTGTTTCTTTACTTACCTATGATGTGTTTACTGTTTTACTTCAAACTTTGTCTGTTAATGTGATAGGAAGTAGGAAATAGGGTTTGATTGTTTGAAAATTGAAATTGACCCAACCTGACCTGATCTGATCTGACCCGCCCTGAAACTTCGTTTGTTTACGTTTACTTGTTTTACATGACCTGACCCTATCCGACCCGCTATGAACCAAATTTTTTTTATATAGTTAGAGAGCTAAATTCTGTAAAAAAAATTTGCAACTCCCATAAAAAAATTTCTGGGTCCGTCACTCAACTCGACGCATAAAGACATCATGTGAATTGAATTGGGAAATTAAATATAGATTTCTCTTATCCCCAACGAGATGACATGAATCTCTCATTTGGATTCCTTCTGCCTTTTGCTCCTTTCACTTGGATATCTCCAAGATAACATACATTTATGCCCATATATGTGTATATATAGATAGAAAAACAAAAGAGGTTTATAATAATATTTCTTCTTCAAGTGAATTCAATTGTCACACCGTACCGCTCTTTTATTTTCTAATAAAGAATTTGAACAAGCTTCTTTCATTCTCTTTGTTTCTTTGTCCATTTTTTTAATCAAAAACAAAGATTCATGAAGCGCAAGTATCACAGTTGCCAGCCATCTTTACCATGTTTTCATTGCCACCCCATTACTTATATTAGACTGGTATGTATATATCAATGATCTCTCTATATATATATTTAAAACATTACACACGCACACACACTTATATTCATACTATACACATTATGTTACTATGATCGATTGGGTATATAAAATGCATATTAGTTGATGAGCTAGGTTTAAACGATGAATTATATATGTAGGTTCAACATCTTATAGAGAGGTGTCTGTTGCTGAAAATGCACCGAGATGAGTGTGTTTGGGCTCTTGCCAAACATGCCTGCATTCATCCAGTCGTCACACTTACAGGTTTTCTTTTTTGTTACATAACTCTCTCCCACACACGCATGCTCGATCTTGCACATTAATTATGGTTACCGTATTACATTATTGTGTTAAGGGCTCGTATGCTACAAATATATCCTTTCAGTTCAAATTAAAGATTGCAATGAAATCTAGCTATAGTATATATAATAAATGTCATGTGATCATCACTTTGTGTGAAATGATCATAGAGAACCAACCACCTACACCGGTACAATTGATGCAAAAAGGGTGTTACCCAATTCACTAACAAGATGTAACACCATTATATATGTTATCGATCAGCACCTAATTCACTAACAAGATGCATGCTAAACCCCCTCGTATATATTTCAAAACATCACGAATATGTTGGTTGAATATGGCGCATATATACACAAACATTAGAAGAGTATCAAAGTTATTAATTAACCGAACCATAACTAAGTGACCCTCATAACTCTTTATTCTTAATCCTTACCAAGGCCGTTTCTACGTTTTTAGAGACCCTAAGCGAACTAAGAAATGAAGGTCCTTTTGAAAAATTATCTATTTCAAAATATTTAGTAATGAAACCCTCCTCTTTTACCCGGGATTAGAACGGACGAAGTTATTTTTTTTGAAAGCTAAATGTCTTGTATGGATATAGTATATGTTTTAATAAAATTTAGAGTTAAGTGTCATTTACGTCCCTGTGGTTTGCTCACTTTTGTCATTTAAGGTCAAATTTCAAAATCGCACCGTTTTCCGTCCTGACATTTTGGAAACATATCATTTTAGTCCAAAAAATAACCACAGTTAAAAAATTTAGTTAGCTTAGGGGTAAAGTTCGTTTGTTCTTAAGCAGCTGGTCACGGGTTCGATCCCGGCCAACTGCAATTTTGACTGTGATTACCCCTAAGCTAATTGAATTTATTTAACTGTGCTTATTTTTTGGACTGAAATAATTTCCAAAATGTCTGTGAGGAAAATGGCGCAATTTTGAAATTTGACCTTAAATGGCAAAAGTGAACAAACTACAGGGACGTAAATGTCGCTTAACTCTAAAATTAATTTTTCTAGCTTTGGGGTGGGGTCGAATGGTCATGGTCGATAGTTGTTGTATTTATGTATATAGTTTAATTTTGAATGCTGGTCTTTTTTCCTAAACATTTTTTATCAGGGATCCTATAATAAAAAATTGGTTTAGTTTTGCTTTTTATTTGGGCATAATACATATATACAATATATAAGACTTTCTAAAAACTGGAGGCCCTTATTTTTGTTGGCCCTAGATCCATGCCTAGATTGAAAAGTCTAACGGGCCGGCCTTAATCCTCCTTACTCTTTGCTTGAATCTCATCACTATTAATCTTTATTGTAACTATGATTTCATGACGGCAATTTAATCAAACCAAATTTTTGGCCCATGCCTAGATTGAAAAGTCTAACGGGCCGACCTTAATCCTCCTTACTCTGATTTCATGACGGCAATTTAATCTTTATTGGCCCTAGACCCATGCCTAGATTGAAAAGCCTAACGGGCCGACCTTAATCCTCCTTACTCTTTTGCTTGAATCTCATCACTATTAATCTTTATTGTAAATCCCATCACTATAATACTAATATTTCTTAAAACTTACTTAAAAGATCAGCCGAGTCAACTTGTTATTTATGTTAGTTCACTAGTTCATAATCAAATTCACTCAAGTGAACTTTTGGTGTCAAATGGACGATTTCTCAAGAGGTAGGACTAAATATAGCATTTCACTTACTAGAGAACATGTAATTTAGTCATACACACGTATATATGTGTAACAAGCCAAAGGTTAGTATTAACATGGTGGCGACTTCATTTTGTTGATTTTTCGGTTAAAAATAGTTTCATCAAGTTGTTTAATAAATAAATAACTTTCTATACACACTTGATAAAATTTTACATTTTTTAATTGTCTTTAATTAGTTTGATAGTATAGTATTGATATTTTTATAAACCGTGTTTAAAGGTACAATGGCGTAAATGTGTATTTGCATGATTTGTTAACACGTTTACATGATCGATGTGATATGCGTCCAACTCATTTACAATTATGAAGATGTACGTTCAAGTTAGTATTGGGTTCCATACATGGTGTGCATATGCGTCCAACTCATTTACAACTGTGCATATATGCGTCTATCCCATTTACAAAGTTCATTTACACGTGGCATGATACAAGCGTACAAAATGAGCAAAAATACCACTCACTATAAAACCAATGCATCTATAATGTCACATCCTCGTTTCACCCTAATCTTTTTAGGGAACACAACTCTATACATACATACAATCCGATAAAAAACAAAGTGAAAAAGTTTCAGAAAGGGGACCATGGTCACAATTTTTTTAGTGGTTAAGATTGGAGTGATGGAACGATTTTTATCAAAGTGACAAAAAAGAAATAACATTCATTGTTCACCATTTTCATTTAAATTTATTTCTGTTAGTTATTTGAAAGTCAACTAATTTAATATATAATTCATTATTTTTGAAACTATATATAATAAAATCAGGAATTTTACTTTTTTTAAACTATAAATAACAAAAAGAGGATTTTTTTTTTATTTTTCTATTTGAGTATAATATTACTATAATATTTAATCAAAAGAATAGTGTTCTTTTAAAATATATTGATACACTAGTCTACGATTATAGCAATGCATTTAAACTAATTATAAAAATATGTCTAACGTTACAATGATATGCCTAAACTCTAAACCTATTGGTGTCTCTTATGATACAACGATAAGTGCAAGTTAGGTATGATGAATGAAAGAATTGGGTGATTATAATTATGCGTTCAAACCACTATAGTGCATCTAAATTGTCTAGATTTGGCGATTTATTTGATGTGCCCAAACCACTAAAATAGTGCCATCTAAAATTCACTTATAATTTATTTCATCCTAAAATACTTATGTCTCGTCTTCGATTCTTTATGTGTTTGTGCACACATTTTCCACTTTGTATAGAATCATCCTACACACATACATATACACATGTATATAATATGTATATGTATTTATGGATGTGAACTCTTTAGTTTTATTTTTATATACTTAGGCAAATTATTTCAGTTTTTATTACTTCTACAAATTTACGAAGTAAAACCGTATACATATTTTTATTTATATGTATTGTTTTGGGATTATCGGTATAATTAACCAATTAAGTTCAAAATTGAGCAATTAACCCATTTATGAATTCATGTACAATTGACAGTGTGGAGGGGACTACAGAAAGAAAACATAGAATTCTTCCAAGCATATAATTTCCATGCTACTTCTTCAAGACTTTTTATGAGTATGTTACTCCATCTTCCTTACATTTTCAGCTTTTATTTCTTTTGTCTTGTATATAGTTTTGGACTCTTTTTCTTCAATTCATCAATTAATTCTTTAATGGTACACCAATCAACACTTCTAGAGTTTTTTTTTTCCTTTCATTTCCTTCTATAAAAATTAATAAGATGATAGAACTTTCAAGCTATTCCTCAATTTGTAAATCTTAATTTATTTTGCAGGATATAGTCATAAAACACAAAGGTTTGGGAGAAGGAATCATCATTTGAGATATTAAAGAAAAATAAGACATTCCTTCATAACCAGCATGCAAGCACACCCTGAGTGTCATATGTTTGATAAAATCTCCAACTTAACCGATCGATAGAACTATCATAATCAGAAAAACCCGAGGGTCTACATATAAAGAACTTATAGCATACTCAAACCCAATGAATCAACTTGTCCAACAATGTCAATGACTCAAAAGAGTCTACCTATTTAGTAACGTACCCTTGAGTCATAGTTATAGGGTTTGAAGAATATTAATATTTGGTTGATGTTTTATTTTATATATGTTTTTATGTTGGAGTAGTAATTTTTGAAGTGTTGTCTAATTAAAACCTAAAACATTGTAACCTTTTCTTCCTGTAACATCACAATCTAATCTTAAGTTTATAATATATATTTCTCAACTAACAATAAATACAAGTGTAAAAAGCAACTTTGCTATAATTTCCAAATGGCACATGAAGAAGGTTTTGTCAAATGTCAATCATTTGTCACTCTTAAATTTGAGAATTGAAGGTCTTGGATCACAACTACTTCAAACCCCAAGAGCATCTAGCCAGCTACTACATGCCTCATTAGATCAATTATTTGTACATTATAGAACCCCTAAAAGCTTCTTAAAATGGAAAGAACAACTCATGGTTCTTAACTCCATGGGGTCACTTACACAAATGTCATTTAAGGCTAGGGCTTTTCTTTTCCTTTGTGAAGGAACCTGCAAGTTCTTGACAGAAGGACTTGCTCCCATCTATGTGGTAACGTTATACTAATTCGATATTTATTTTAACGACTTTATATTTTGAAAATTTTAATGAGAAGGAACTAAAGTTTAGAGGGTTTCTTATGGTAATTGTATCACTTAAAAACTTTTGTTTACCTTACTCATATTAAAATAGACGCACAAGCTAAATTAGATTACTTAAACGATAAACGGTAGCTACTCCTCATAGGACATGTTAATTTTTGAAGCAAAACAAACCTATACATAGAAGATTAATTACTTATCTATAGTCACTATCGATATTTTAATCCGTAACATGTTATGCGGCTTGCACTCTATGATCAGATATGTCAACTTAAGATGGCTGGTCCAAACCAAGCTCCTGAACCATGCCTGTGGATTCACCACCTGAGCCCTTTGATTTATCTTCTTCATTCTGTTGAATGAGTGGTGAATGGGCCCACTGAAAGACAAGACAAAACTTCACATAATTAATCTGAGTTCATGGTATATATATCATGTGTGTGTTATAAAATGTTTGTTCCCTTAACTATATAAACACACACACACACACACTTGTAGTTTGATAGAATTAAAAAAAAAACATACATTTTTGGCAGCTGTACTAAAGGCTTGCTTATGAGACATGTTGGGATCTTGTGTCTTCAGCCTTCTGATCTCTTCTCTGATAATGTACATATCAGAGTGAATTAACCTTAACCATTAATATTACTTAAATCAACCTAAAATACTTAATTAACTTAAATGAGTACTTTACTTGATGAATTGGTTATATGCGGATGGGGCACGTTGTCTCTTTTCGGGGGCTGCGACATACACATAAATTATAATAAATAAGTTCATCATGAAGACACATACACTATCCTAGACAAATAACTTGATGAATAGTGTTTCATATAAATGGCATATTAATTCTCATATTAAAAACCTTATTGTGTATGGCATATAGGACCTTTTATCATGTGGGATACCTATAAAGATCAATTCTAATTGAAGAATATATAAGATTAATCAAGTAAAGTTTTACGCTTGTTGACGACATGGTTTACTACTTCAAGATCATCATCGTCGTCGTTTTCAAGTGATGAAGTGAGAGGGGAAGAGCTATGTTTGCTCAAGCTTAATTTAGAAAAATTTTCTTCTCCAGAAGCTTCCACCATTGGCTGCATGTGATAAGAGTCATACATTAAAGCTGATACATTTTAACATAAGGTGTGATAAAGAATAGTAATATACTGAAAAGAAATATAAAACCATACCTCTTCTTGATCATCAACAAAAGAAGAGAAATGAAGAGGAAGAAAAGTTGATCCCATCATGTTGACTGGAAGAAGACTTGTGCAATGGCCACATTTGACTGTAACGACCATAGATAAACAACTATATGGTACAACAACCTAGATATAAAATAGATAAACATAAACAAATTAGATTAAATAATTGAAATTAAACAATAAATTCTAATTTGGTTGAGTGAATAGATTGAAATGAAACAGTTTACCAGTAAAACTGTGGTGCAGAAACCACATTGCACATAGCAAATTTGTTCTTGGGGTTGAAGATCTAACAGATGGTTGAATGTTGACATTTCAGGAGAGATAGAGATGTGAAGTTGGAAGAGGGTTTACTTTTGAAAGCACATGGACATATATATATGTATAAATATAAAGGAGACTGAAACACAGGCGTTCAGTGTTTGGCATTTAAGTGAAACATTTGAGTCATTTCAAAGGCATAACTAGCTAGTTGATTTTTAGGAGTCAAGGTGTCAACCATTTTATATCTTTTTTCTTCTTATTATTTTTTGTATTCTTGATCTAGTTTAGATATACAAGTATTGAACAAAAGTCTTAAGTTTAATTTATGGAGTACTAATTTTCTTTTTCCAAACACAGGTACCGATACCATGACGGTACTATACAATACCGATACCAGACAAACAAAATCGATACTGTTATTCATTTTTGTGCTTTTCGGTTTCCGTACTAGTCAATCGGTACGGTCATAATGGGTACGGAAATTTCCGAACCGGTACTGTACGACCATAATCGGTGTGGAAATTTGTTTTTTTTCTCGTTTTCAGTAACAGTATTTTTTGGTACAGTACCAAGTCTCATGCCTAATTTAACTAGTGACACAAGATGTAAGGTGGTGTTTGGTTTGGGTTTAGAAGTATAGACCTATGGGAAAAGCAATTAAGTTAAAGTATATATATACAATTATATATATTGTTAACAAAGGAACATTAATAGCAACTTTATTTTTATAATAATTTATAGTTTTTAATAACTTTTTATTTAATATATTATAATAATTTACTATTATATTTACTTTTATTATTATACATATAAAGTCTTCATGAATAGTAATTCAAATTAAATTTAATATAATACAACTTTGTCTGTGATAATTAAACCGATATCATGAACCGAACCAATATCATCCGAAAAACATGGGTATCAATGTTCGTTTTTATGGTTTCAATCGATGTAAAATGCGTGTTGATTGTTATACCGAGTGCATGCATCGTATCATATCGTATATGTAGTGTAGCAAACTAAACCGATAACGACTGAAACCCCGTTGTGATAGTGCGAAAAAAACCCATTAACTTACATATATGATTTTACAAATGACATGAAAAATAACATAAATTTTATATGTAATTTTATTAAAAAAAATTATCGTTTTTTAACATGGCGTAATCAAGAAGCTCGAATATTGTCGCGTGTATTGATCTTCCAGATAATTATATTTTAGGGACAATTGCATATTTCCCCTTATAAAACATATTTATTGCGTATTTACCCAAGCCAAATTTGAAATTGCATATTTCCCCTTCATTAACTAATAATATTGCAAATTTACCCATTTTGATATATTTTATTAAAATTTAATTATACAATGACTATTTTACCCTTAATTTTACTAAACCTCAAAAAACATTGCATATTTACCCATTTTCGCTAGTTTTTGTGTCTTTTTCACAAGTTTCTTTATGTTTACGTTTCGCTAGTTAGCTTTTTTCATTTCTTGCCTCTTTACTAAATTAATTTTTCTTTATTGCAAATTTTCATTGTTTGCTTGTTTATCACAAACTAGAGTAACAATCATAAGAAAATACGAGTGACAGTCATCTGAACGAAAAGAAAAACCAAAACTTTAATCTATAATCGAAGAAAATAAAAAATAACATCCATCTAAAATCAAAAACCATATGAATTCATATAACTATTCGCATTATCATCTCCTCTGCTTTTGTGATTTTACTATATATATGGATCAATATAACTCCCCATCTTCACGTTACAAGGTTGAACATTTGACTTCAAGCAAATGAAGAAAATAAAAAAATAACAGCAAATGAAAGAAAATAAAAATAACTAATGCTTTATAGAATTCCTCAAAAAAGTCATTAACTAAATCAGATCCAAGGTCAAATGTTCACGGAATCGCTGTATTCACAGGTCAATATTAGATTTCCTTTGATCTTGTTTGGTTATCGATCAATATAACTATCCTACTTCATGTAAATCGCCGTATTCACAGAATCGCCGATGATTACTGAATCACTGGCTGGTTGAATAGCAGAAGGATAAGAGTCCCTGGTTGATTGAGTAGCATGGAGAAGAACATGAAGAGTCGTTTGACTACTTTGATATCAGATTTCATCTGATCTGGTTTGGTGTAGGTGATAAAAAATCTTTTAGTTTTCAAAAGGACAATTTAGTCATTTTAATTAATAAGGGGAAATATGCAATTTTAGTTTATGTTTGGGTAAATATGCAATTAAAAAGTTTGTTAAGGGGAAATATGCAATTATCTCTATATTTTATGTAATTATATTAGTTTTATCAAGCTCTAAATGATGAATAGTGATTAAACTTTCTAAGTACTTATTTTTTTAAGTACCTGTATTGTAACGAACAGAACCCCGATATCAATCGAATGCCAACGGTAACGTACCGTCGTAACGCGACGGGCATACACCCTAGTATATATTGTTAACGAATGAACATGAGTAGTAACTTTATTTTTATAATAATTTATAGCTTTTTAATAACTTTTTTATTTAATATATTATAATAATTTACTATCATATTTACTTTTAATAACATGTTTTTATTTTTTTTCCTTTTTTAAAACCATATATTTCCTTTACCATTTTTTAACAATTCTTTTTTAGAACATATATATGAAGTGCATATTATTCTAAGAATTAATCATAAAAACCACACTTTTAGGAGATTTAGACTTTATAGCCGTACCTGATCCTATATAGGAGTGAATTGCAGGTTTTGTCCTTTACCTTTATACTCAATTTCAGGCGGTGCCCTTTGTCTTTAAAATTGACGAGTTTTGTACTTATTGTTTAGAAAACTTACATGTTACGTTCTTTAAGCCTAACTTATTTAATTTTAACAGTTAAGTAAAGGGCAAATTGGTCTTTTATGTATTTATTTAATAAACCATTTTAATAGTTTTAATAAATAAAACAAAATGATTTATATATATTATATTTTATATGTACATTTATATCTAAACACACACACTCTCGATCTCTTTCTCTAAAACACACATTTTCTCTCTATACTCTCTCTTTAAAACACACACCTACCCTCACCAACACCAACTGCCACCACCCACTTAAAACACACACCCACCCTCACCAGCATCACTAGAGCACAGGCCTGATTCATCAAAAGAGGTTAGATCCAGCCCAATTCCAACTGGCAACCCAACACCCCTAACCACCCTACTCAAGCCCACCACACTGGCTATAACCCACTGACCCTTACCACTCTACTGAGGCCCACCTCTCTAATTATAACCCCCTGAAACCCACTGACATTGGGGAAGCGTTTCAAGAAATGACTCTGGAGTCTGACACTTGTGAAACTCAATGGGTCATATAATCTCAAATCCGACCAAGGTATGATCTCAGTTCCCTCTCAAGTTAATTCCATTAACTCTATTTTTGTCGATAATAGTTATAGCATGCTAGTACTTGGATCGGGTAATTCAACCCTACATACCTCCTCAAAACCTTTGCAACTAAACAACATATTATACGATCCTGATGCTATTAGAAACCTGATTTCAGTCCGTCGATTTACCTTTGATAATTGGGTTTCGGTTGAATTTGATCCATTCAAGTTTTCTATGGAGGGTTTTTGGGATAGGAATATCCTGAGTGTCGCAGCCCCCGACCCCTTGCACCGGGAGCGGGCGGCCGCGGGATAAACGCAGAGCGGGTGGTATCAGTGTTTATTAATTTGGCAGCGGAATACATCAGGACCGTAGTTAGGAAATATTTTTATCAAAGTCAAACACTAAACTTTTATAACAACAATTGGGATAAAACCCAAGTTTCATTTGACAATACATTTGTAGGGGTAAACCCTAATTATTAAAAACATAAACTCCTTTTTTGTTTAGGTAACTTTTATAGCCATAACTTTAAGCTTTCAGTGCTCTCCAGCTGTTTTCTATTGGCTTCACAATAAGTTACCTGAAATGCGTTTTAGAAAGGTTTTATCAGCAAGAAATACTGGCGAGTGCATCCCAGTTTAATCAAAACAACTTTTATAACTTCACAGTATTGAGAGCGATTACAATGTTTATATCTACACAGTTACTCATTCAGTACTGTCAACACCTGACTTGTGGGTCATGTTACTCATTTGCTAACTCTTTGTCCAATAGTAACGGATTAAAATAATGTATACAAAACCCCAACATACCGATAGTAATTGTAGAATACATAGACTCAATCACTATTAATTATAATTGAAAACATTTGAGGTTTTAAAAAAAGATTTACAAAAAGAGAATGACTCACAAAAAAGGTGACAAAAATAAGATGTACTCACATTGTTAACTTAGGTGATACTACTATAACTTCTTGGTGATTCTCCCGGTTATTATCTATTAAAATTAAACAACGCACACGTGTTAATAAGATAACCCAAATCACTTTAACCGTACAACTCGAGACAGAACTCCAATGACTGAGTCAGGCAGAGCCTTGACATGCATTACGGAGTCCTAGATCAATCGGGTGTAACATGAGACAGAACTCCAACGACTGAGTCAGACAGAGCCTTGACATGCGTTACGGAGCCCTAGATCGATCGGGTAGGGTAACAGATACATGATCAGGGGTTATATTACTTACAACGAGGCAGAGCTTCGCTTTTTAGGGGTATTATTTGTCACACCCCAACCAATGGCGGAATCATCGGGGCATGGCACTGAGCGAAACAGATTGTCCAGAAGTTTCCACAACAACTATTAATACTATTCAGTTAAATGATACGTCCCATACCGTATCCCAAATAATATAATAAATTATTACAGATAACAACCAGTCAAGTAATTCTGTTCCGACAACTCAGATTTAAATAAAATATAATATTGTTTGTTCGTTTCTAAAGACCCCTAGCTCGGCAGCTACAGACAACTATTTGTTGGGGGCTCTAGAGCTTTATTCTAGCCTCGCTTCCCTACCAAGTATACACCTTAAACACCTGTCACATACGTTAAAATAAAGTCAATACATAAAATGTAAAGGTGAGAATACAAGTTTGATATTAGCATATAGAGTTCGAAATAGTTTACGCATAACCAGCATGTACACAGAGGGAAACGAAGCATGTTAATTATCGACATGGATCTATCGATACCAATGACTGCGGGTTGACTGTCTGAGACAGTTCGCAATACATGATTACCACCGTAATCCATGCAAGTAATTGTCCTTAACAACCCCCGTGTGAACGGGTGCTGAGTCCAAACTATAGTACTACGTCGTTAAGGCAGGTAGACAATATTCCACGTGTAACCTAACAACAAGCAATCATTTAGTCACGTAATACATGCAGAACGGTTAGCGTATAAAGTAATTGAGTAGTGTGTTCGATTGTGATTTAAATATGTAACGTATGTAACACCCAAAAGTGCTAAAGCAAAAAGGGTTAGAGTATACTCACAGCGATTGATTGATGGATTGAAGGGAGCGCTTGAGAGTAGGGTTAGCCGGAGTAGTTCGATAGCATAACGATGAGTAACGCATAAGATGGAAATAAGTGTAAATGGGTCGAACATCCTGGTCGATCGAACAGTAGGTTCGATCGAACGGGTTGTTCGTTCGGTTTGAAAGTCCGTTTGGACAGTCTGTTCGATCGGCCGGTAGGCTCGATCGGTTGGACTGTTCGAGTGGATTGTTTCTGCCTCTGAGTAGGATGTGTTTGTGTATGATGGTTTGTCCTTTTGAAGTTTTCGTTGTAGTATTTGAGAACACTGAAGTGTCCTTACCTTTCAGGTCGATCGATTAGGCACACCAGTTGATGGGTCCTCAGTGGGATGTCACCTGATCGGACGGCATGTTCGATCGGGTGGCACTCCCATACGTCGAACGAGTTTGAAAATCGATTAAGTGTTGAAGCATAGTATCTCATAATCCGATGAGTAATGTTATTATACAGTTCGTTCGATCGAACATCACTCCGTTCAATACCATACTTCATAAAGCTTGTCAAAATGTGGGCCCATTTGCTAGCTGATCGGCTGGCCTGGTCGATCGGCTGACATGTCCGATCGGTTGGGTTGTTCGTTCGAACAGCCTGTTAGATCGGTCAGCATCCTGACCTGGTCGGCCTATTCGCCTAACACTTGGCTGTCCTGGTTATTTGACGTTATATCGAGGTATTTTGACAACGGGTTGAACCGTGGAACCTTCGTTCTTCCCAAGTCCGGCCGGTGAACGGTTCAGAACGGAGTTTAGAGTTTAACTCGAAATCGGTGAACCTTGTAGATAGAATCCGAATCTTAGACCACACAACTGCTAGAATGATTTGTGAGTTGGCTCAAACTCCGTTTCTACCGGTTTTGAAAGCATTGAGTGTAAAAGAGTTGAAAGAAAGTTGGAAAATCCATCTTCCAATCCTTTACATCATGTAAATGTTTAGATCTAGGATAGATCTTTGTTTATTTATGTGGAAATCGGTTAGATCCAAGTGATTCTTGGTGGAATGAGGCCAAAACATGAAGTTCTTGAAGAACACCATGATGACATCATCCTAGAATACTTAGATCGTGATGATTTCACGGTTAGAAATCAAGATTTGAAAGATAGAAAGGTGAAGGAGTGCGCATGGATCAAAAACGTACAAGATTTAGGATGAAATCTTACCGGGATTGAGAGGAATCTGAGAAATAGTGAAGAACACGAGCTGTTTTGTCAGAGAGTTTCCAAAAGTGGAAAGAATGACAATGACAGAGCTATTTATAGACTCCCAAAGGGGAAAGGGCTGGCCGATCGGCCAGGCATCCCGATCGGACAGCCTGTTCGATCGAACGGTTTGTCCGATCGGTTGGGCTGTTCGATCGGCTGAAAGCCTGATCGATCAACAGCCTGTTTCGAGCGTTTGGGCGACGATTTCTGATATTTCGATTCCGATTAAGGATGATACGGATACGATAGAGTTTCCTATTCAAATTACTTTTAATCCCAAATACTATATCTACATACAAGCAGCTATATTTTCATATTCGATTTTGGTTTTGATTGAGTTTCGAGTTTCAATTCGATTGAACACCACACATAACATAAGGTAAACACGCACAGGTAACAATTAAGGCACACACACGTATAATACCAAAGTCGCATTATTCGAGTTTTGAGTTTGATGGTGATTCGATCTACTTGATTATTGATTGATTAACTTTATCGCATTGTTACTTCTTACTATTCAAGGTCGATAAGCATTTCGTGTCGATTAAACATTCAATTACTTCGATTCTTTTGATTAACAACACTTACTCCACATAATACAATTAAAACATAAAATAGACTATTTACAATCAAAGAAGTCAAACTTGACCTTGACTTTGACTTTGACTGTCGAAAACACGGGGTGTTACAGCCTCCCCTTGTTTAGGGAATTTCGTCCCGAAATTAGGCCGAAAGCTGCACAGCACCGTGAACGGTCTTGCCAATTTCTCGCTTCAGATCTTCATTTAAACAATTGCGGGTACTTAGCCTTCATGTCGCTTTCGAGTTCCCAAGTGAACTCGGCGCCTCGTTTGTCGTCCCATCGGACTTTCACGATAGGGATGCGTGAGTGTCTGAGTTGCTTGGTTTGACGATCCATGATTTCGACAGGCTTCTCTGTCACACCCCCAAAAATCCACATGCGGAGTACCACCGCTTGGGGGCGTGACTGACCAGGATCCAGCCACCAATTATACTGAGCAATTTAATTGATAACATAAATGATACTCACCAACTACAAGGTTAGCAAATATTATAATCAAGTTCAAAAGTTGTAGGTTCAAATAGTAGTTTAGGTAAATAGCGGAAGCATAGGCAAAACAGTTCAAACAAAGTTCGTGGTTTAAGTTTATTAAAGAACCCCACACACGGGTTAAGACGACCACTACACATCCCCAAGCCGCAAGCTCCTGAGTCACTGGGTACCTGCAAAGCATGCAGTAGGGTATCAACATAATGTTGGCGAGTTCACGAGTTTGTCCACTTTTTAATTCCAAAAACTTGTTTCACTAGTTAATTTACTCATTTATATTTTGCCAAGGGGAGCTACCCCTTAAGTAAGCTACTAAACTGGTTTTTCCAATACCGAATACTCATGTGACCGTACGTTTCCGTAAAGTGCCCCGTTTGTCAATGTTCTATCATCATTGACGGATTGCCAGAGTCTATTAGTTCACTCCCGATCCCATACACGGGCACGGTGTGAGGCTGGTAAGACCTAAATAGCGCTATCAACTAATAACTCGTTCGCCAGGCCCCAGCGACTTATCGGTATTAAGTAGTAGGGACTTGAGTGATAGAGTTGCATTTAGTATGGCTTGTTGCATCCCATATAAATAGTAATTAACTAAAGGTCCCGCATAAGGGGAGAAAAGTAGGTTTGTGTCCCTCACAAGGGGATAGCGTTGCTTTTAGTTCCGGTTCCCAACCACCGGGAACGCATGCTTTAAAGTTGTGAACTCACCTTGGGTTGCTCGGCAGATTAGTTTACTTGGTCAAACACGCTGGTCACCACGTCCTAACATGGTTACCAGTTTGGGTCAGGCTCGGATACAGTTAAATCATGTAGGTTTTACACATAACTAACACATAGCATACATGTCACGTTACTGGGCCTGCTCTAATAATTGCACAGTTAAACAGTAACAGTTTACACATAGTCCAGTCCACAGACAACCTAAACCAAAACAAATGGTGGCCCAATAACTAAGGTAAGTAGCCCAGTCGAGACAAGGTGGTCTCGACTCGAGAACACGCGGTCTCGAGTCGCAACCAGGAGATCTCGAGTTATGAACGTCTGGTCTCGAGTGGTGCTGGCATGAGTCGCAACCTCAGGGGATCTCGAGTCCAGTCTCGAGTCGAGATCACGAGGTCTCAAGTCGAGACCTTGCTGGTCTCGAGTCCCTGAAGTCTGTCTCGAGTTGTCACTTGATGGTCTCGAGTCGAAACCGGGGGTCTCGACTCGCATCCCTGCTGATTCTAGAACATCTGCCAGCATTGTACTATCCAATAGAATTTCATTTTTATGATTTGGTGTACTATCCAATTAAATTGCACAAACATGTTTTATTGTCTAACATTGGTTCAAAACAGATCAAATACACCATTTTTCAAATATTCAAGTCACATTCAAACATGTTCTTCACATATTCAAATATTTCCTATTATATTCAAACATGTTTTTCTCACTTTGCACATAGTAAGTCAAACAGTTCCATCATCATCGACTACTAACTCTAGTGTAACCAATCAATACAAAAACATGCTTGTATACGATTTATTATCAACATTCATCTATTTAACATTCAAAACCGCAAACACTTATTATGCTACCTATTCCTTTATACAAACGCATATTTTTAAGCATATAATTCATAAACCATGAGTAACATCTTCCTACACAATCACTAATCAACACTTTCATCATACATTTTCATGTGTTTGACAAGAAACACTAACCGGTTGTTGTGCAACTCAAAAGGTGTGCAAGAAAGTGATAAGGTGGAGTCC
This sequence comes from Helianthus annuus, assembly GCF_002127325.2. Classification (NCBI taxonomy): domain Eukaryota; kingdom Viridiplantae; phylum Streptophyta; class Magnoliopsida; order Asterales; family Asteraceae; genus Helianthus; species Helianthus annuus. The sequence continues at coordinate 15,398,130 of NC_035449.2, forward strand.
CCGAGTGATGATTTCAAGCCGATTCGAAGGCCCTTTTGTTGCCGGTTGGTTCCGAGTAGAAGGGAGGAGGATGATGGTAGAACCTTAGGGTTTTAGTGATATAGAGAAAGAGTAGGAGGGTGTGTGAGAGTGAGGGTAAAATGGGGGAGAGTGTAAAGGAGAGTGTGTGTGGGCTTTGGGTTTTATACTCGTCTCGAGTGGGGTTCATCGGGTTTGTGGCCCAACCGGCCCAACCATTAACTGTTCACTCGAGACCACCGGTCTCGAGTCGGGTTTCGCGGTCTCGGCCCACTACATACATATATACTACATATACATACTTAGTAAAAGGATCACATAGAACATCAATATAACACGCAACTTTCATTTAATAACGTATATACACACAATGTTATCATAAGATATTTGCTCGGGAAAACCTAGAGTGTCACATTATCCCCAAGTTTTAAGAACTTTCGTCCCGAAAGTTAAGGCAGCCACTGTCAAGCTAGTATGAGTGAGAACGTCTCAACGGGGTGTCACATCATCCCCCCGTTAGTTTGGAAGTTCGTCCTGAAATTCTGTTGTAGCTTCAGTGCTGGGAGTTTCGTTAGGGAACAACTGGGGATATTTGCGCTTCATCTGGTCTTCCCGCTCCCAGGTAAACTCTGGGCCACGTCGCGAGTTCCAACGGACTCGTACAAGAGGTATCTGGCTACGTTTGAGGGTTTTGATCTCTCGATCCGTGATCTCAATCGGTTCCTCAGTAAAGTGTAGCCGTTCATCAAAAGTGAGTTCCTTGTAAGGGATTACGAGCGTTTCATCTGACAGACACTTCTTCAGATTAGATACATGGAAGACGTTGTGCACCGGACTCAGCTCTTCAGGCAGATTCAATCTATAAGCAACCTTACCGATTTTCTCGGTAATTTCGAATGGTCCGACATACCGCGGATTCAGCTTGCCCCGTTTGCCAAAACGAATCACACCCTTCCAGGGTGAGACTTTAAGTAGAACCTGGTCACCGACCTGGAATTCTAATGGTTTCCTACGCTTATCAGCGTAACTTTTCTGACGGTCACGAGCTGCCGCCATGCGTTGTCTGATCTGGGCAATCTTCTCCGTTGTGTCCACCACCAGTTCTGGGCCTGTGATCTGGCTGTCACCAACTTCCGCCCAGCAAAGAGGTGATCGGCATTTACGACCGTACAATGCCTCAAAAGGTGCTGCCTGAATGCTGGTGTGGTAGCTGTTATTATACGAGAACTCTACTAGCGGTAGGTGCTTCTCCCAACTCTTGCCAAAATCGATCACACATGCTCTGAGCATGTCTTCCAGGGTTTGGATGGTGCGTTCAGACTGCCCATCCGTTTGTGGATGATAAGCGGTGCTCATGTCTAAACGTGAGCCAAAGGATTTGTGCATAGCTTGCCACAACTCCGAAGTAAAACGTGCGTCTCGATCGGAAATAATGGAGGTTGGCACACCGTGCCTTGATACTACTTCCTTTAAGTAAATGTCTGCCAAGGTAGAGAACTTATCTGTTTCTTTGATAGCCAAAAAGTGTGCAGACTTGGTCAATCGATCTATTATCACCCAAATAGTGTCATTTCCTCGCTGGGATCTAGGTAGGCCAGTAACGAAATCCATGGAAATTTGCTCCCATTTCCATTTCGGGATTTCTGGTTGTTGGAGTAGGCCCGCTGGTTTCTGATACTCAGTCTTGACTCTTGCACAAGTCAAACATTTGCTAACATATGCTGCTATGTGGGCTTTCATGCCAGGCCACAAATATGTAGTCTTTATGTCGTGGTACATCTTATCCGAACCAGGATGTACTGAGTAACGAGACTTATGGGCTTCGTCCATCACAAGCTCGCGTAACTTTCCATAGAGAGGAACCCATATGCGCCCCGTTACATAGTAAGCGCCGTCTCCTTTTTGTTCTAACTGTTGCCTCGATCCTCGCAGGGACTCAGCCCTGATGTTCTCTGGTTTCAATGCTTCAACCTGAGCATTTCGAATCTGAGTAGGGAGGTTAGACTGGATAGTAAGTTGTAGCGCTTGCACGCGCTTAGGTGCAGTGTCCTTTCGGCTGAGGGCGTCTGCCACGACATTGGCCTTGCCCGGATGGTACTTGATGGCGCATTCGTAATCATTCAAGAGTTCGACCCATCGACGTTGTCGCATGTTTAACTCCTTTTGCTTGAAGATATGCTCGAGACTCCTGTGAACGGTGTAAATGGTGCACCTGGTACCGTACAGGTAATGTCTCCATATCTTAAGAGCAAAAACCACTGCTCCCAGTTCCAAGTCGTGCGTAGTGTAGTTCCTTTCGTGAGTCTTAAGTTGTCGAGAAGCGTAAGCAATAACTTTCTCGCGTTGCATTAACACGCAACCGAGCCCATGAATAGACGCATCGCAGTAAACCACGAAGTCGTCGGTACCTTCAGGTAACGAGAGAATAGGAGCGCTACAAAGGTTATCCTTTAGCTTTTGAAATGCAGACTCCTGAGCCTCATTCCATTTGTAAGTAATGCCCTTCTGAGTGAGGGTCGTGAGGGGTTGTGCAATCTTCGAAAATCCCTTGATGAATCTGCGATAGTATCCTGCCAATCCCAAGAATTGGAGAACTTCGGTCGGCGTCTTAGGTGTAGGCCAATTCTTTATAGAGTTGATCTTTGCTGGATCAACATGGATTCCATCCTTGTTGACCACGTGTCCAAGGAAGTGGACTTCTCGAAGCCAGAAGTCACATTTCGAGAACTTGGCGTACAATTGCTCATTGCGAAGGAGTTCAAGAATAAGACGCAGGTGTTGCTCATGCTCCTCTTGACTTTTCAAGTAGATCAGGATAAACACTATTACGAACTTGTCGAGGTAGGGTTTGCACACGCGGTTCATGAGATCCATGAATACTGCAGGTGCGTTAGTCATTCCAAAGGGCATGACGAGGAATTCATAATGACCATAACGAGTTCTGAAGGCAGTTTTGGAGATGTCTTCATCACGGACTCTCAGCTGATGATAACCTGATCGTAGGTCAATCTTAGAGTAGTAGCTCGATCCTTGCAACTGGTCGAATAAATCGTCGATACGAGGAAGTGGGTAACGATTCTTGATGGTAACCTTGTTTAGCTCACGATAGTCGATGCACATTTGGAATGTGCCATCCTTCTTCTTAACAAAGAGCACTGGTGCTCCCCAGGGTGACGAACTAGGACGGATAAACCCCTTATCCAATAGTTCATGTAGTTGCATAGAGAGTTCCTTCAGTTCCGCGGGGGCTAGTCGATAAGGTGCACGAGCTATAGGTGCTGCTCCAGGAGTTAGCTTGATTTGGAACTCGACCTGACGATGGGGAGGGAGTCCAGGTAGTTCTTCCGGGAATACCTCGGGGTAGTTGCGTACCACTGGAAAATCTTCAATCCTCTTTTCCTTTTCTTGTGTGTCGGTGATGAGTGCTAAGATAGCGGTGTGCCCCTTTCGTAAACACTTCTGGGCCTTTAAGAACGAGATGACGCATGTGACTTCTCCGCCTTTGTCACCTTGAACGGTGAGGGGTTTGCCAGATCGGCGGGGAATGCGAACCATTTTCTCTTGACAGAGGATTTCAGCGCGATGTTTGGATAACCAATCCATGCCAATGACGACGTCGAAGCTTCCAAGATCGATAGGGAAAAGATCGATGCTAAACGTCTGACCAGACAATACTAGCTTGCAGTCGTTGATCACATGTGAGGCCTCGATGTTTCTACCATTAGCTAACTCGACGATATGCTTAGAACTTAATAACGCAGGCGGGTGCTTAAGCTTCTTACTAATACATAGGGATACATAACTAGCATCGGCTCCAGAATCAAATAATACAGAAACATAATGATCATCGAGTAGGAACTTACCCGCCACGACGTTGGGGTCATTCCTTGCTTCTCCAGCTCCAATCACAAAAGCCCTTCCTCTTGCACCATTCCCAGCATTGTTGTGGTTTTGATCGTTGTTTCTAGCTCCCTGGTTGTTGTTGTTGCGGTTCTGGTTCAGTTCAGGGCAATCCCTTCGCATATGCCCCGTTGCTCCACACTTATAGCATACACGATTGTTTCCTGGCTGCTGCTATTGTTGATTCTGTCTAGCCGGAAACTGGCTCCTGCTGTCTTTGGCTTCATGCCCCATCTTGTTGCATCGTTGGCACTGACCTTTGTTACATGCCCCATTGTGGTGCCGGTTACACTTGTTACACTTAGGGTGGTTCCCTCGATAGCCACCCTGTTGCTGAGGGCCTTTGTTGTTTTCAATTTTCCTCTGCTGAGTCGGGGCCTGAGTGGGGTTAGCATCCTTGCTTTGGTTTCCCTCCCACTTACGCTTGTTGTCGCCAGCAGTTCCATCAGTAGCACTGATCCTTTTGGGCAACTTGCCCTGTTCCACAACCTGATCAGTGAGTTTGTGAGCAAGGCGGACGACTAGCTGAATGGTGTTGAGGTTAGCTGAGGTCACACGGCTTCAAATTTCTGGGGCCAAACCCTTGATGTACAATTCGATCCTTCGGTACATAGGTCGAGACATGTTTGGGCAAAGGGCAGCATAATCGTTGGACAGTTTGGTGTAGGTCTCAATCTCTGACCCAACCATCTTAAGCTCAAAGTACTCGCTTTCGAGTTTGTGGATGTCATCCCTGTGACAGTACTCTTCTTTGATCATATCCTTGAAATCTTCCCATGCAGTGGCATTAGCGGTTTCCAAACCAAGCATTTGAATCTGCGCTTTACACCATGAAAGCGCGTTTCCTTCAAGTGTGCCAGTAGCAAACTTCACCCAATTGGCAGGGGGAAACTCACAGACTGCGAACACAGCTTCGACCTTCTCGATCGAGTGCAGAAGACCTATGGCACCCTCAGTGCCATTGAAAGGTAGAGGCATCGCAATCCATGAAGGTCTAGAAAGTACAAACACGTGGTTGCGCAGGCGCATGCTGACCTGTTGTGAGAAGCGAAGCGAATAGGTTTAGGGGTGAAAGACGATGCGGGGGTAGGACCTAAACATCCTAAAATAATGAGTTTACCTCCAGGGTGAGCTGCGAAAGCTGCAGCCACCGTGTTGATCAGGTTAGTGAACTGAGCCTGAGTCATGTTAACGTTTCCTCTTCCGCGTCCACTCATTGTCTTCATAACCAGAAAACATAACATGAGTGCGATGTCGTAATGGAGCGAGAATAAGATAGAAAAGGGAGGTGTATCTATCTAACTAGGCAAACTAGTACGTATAGCAGAATAGAAGGCACAAAGTAAGCAAGCAAGTAAATACTAGTCCGAGCAATGAGGTCTCATGGGTTGAGTCTTGCACTTGGAGTGTAGTGTCGTCATGAGTCACGGGTTATAGTTTGGTTTTTTTCTCAAAAAGATTCCCTTTTTAAAACCATGTTCACTATAACCAATGGCTCTGATACCAATCTGTCACACCCCCAAAAATCCACATGCGGAGTACCACCGCTTGGGGGCGTGACTGACCAGGATCCAGCCACCAATTATATTGAGCAATTTAATTAATAACATAAATGATACTCACCAACTACAAGGTTAGCAAATATTATAATCAAGTTCAAAAGTTGTAGGTTCAAATAGTAGTTTAGGTGAATAGCGGAAGCATAGGCAAAACAGTTCAAACAAAGTTCGAGGTTTAAGTTTATTAAAGAACCCCACACACGAGTTAAGACGACCACTACACATCCCCAAGCCGCAAGCTCCTGAGTCACTGGGTACCTGCAAAGCATGCAGTAGGGTATCAACATAATGTTGGCGAGTTCACGAGTTTGTCCAGTTTTTAATTCTAAAAACTTGTTTCACTAGTTAATTTACTCATTTATATTATGCCAAGGGGAGCTACCCCTTAAGTAAGCTACTAAACTGGTTTTTCCAATACCGAATACTCATGTGACCGTACGTTTCCGTAAAGTGCCCCGTTTGTCAATGTTCTATCATCATTGACGGATTGCCAGAGTCTATTTGTTCACTCCCGATCCCATACACGGGCATGGTGTGAGGCTGGTAAGACCTAAATAGCGCTATCAACTAATAACCCGTTCGCCAGGCCCCGGCGACTAATCGGTATTAAGTAGTAGGGACTTGAGTGATAGAGTTGCATTTAGTATGACTTGTTGCATCACATATAAATAGTAATTAACTAAAGGTCCCGCATAAGGGGAGAAAAGTAGGTTTGTGTCCCTCACAAGGGGATAGCGTTGCTTTTAGTTCCGTTTCCCAACCACCGGGAACGCATGCTTTAAAGTTGTGAACTCACCTTGGGTTGCTCGGCAGATTAGTTTACTTGGTCAAACACGCTGGTCACCACGTCCTAACATGGTTACCAGTTTGGGTCAGGCTCGGATACAGTTAAATCACGTAGGTTTTACACATAACTAACACATAGCATACATGTCACGTTACTGGGCCTGCTCTAATAATTGCACAGTTAAACAGTAACAGTTTACACATAGTCCAGTCCACAGACAGCCCAAACCAAAACAAATGGTGGCCCAATAACTAAGGTAAGTAGCCCAGTCGAGACAAGGTGGTCTCGAGTCGAGAACACGCGGTCTCGAGTCGCAACCAGGAGATCTCGAGTTATGAACGTCTGGTCTCGAGTGGTTCTGGCATGAGTCGCAACCTCAGGGGATCTCGAGTCCAGTCTCGAGTCGAGATCACGAGGTCTCAAGTCGAGACCTTGCTGGTCTCGAGTCCCTGAAGTCTGTCTCGAGTTGTCACTTGATGGTCTCGAGTCGAAACCGGGGGTCTCGACTCGCATCCCTGCTGATTCTAGAACACCTGCCAGCATTGTACTATCCAATAGAATTTCATTTTTATGATTTGGTGTACTATCCAATTAAATTGCACAAACATGTTTTATTGTCTAACATTGGTTCAAAATAGATCAAATACACCATTTTTCAAATATTCAAGTCACATTCAAACATGTTCTTCACATATTCAAATATTTCCTATTATATTCAAACAGGTTTTTCTCACTTTGCACATAGTAAATCGAACAGTTCCATCATCATCGACTACTAACTCTAGTGTAACCAATCAATACAAAAACATGCTTGTATACGATTTATTATCAACATTCATCCATTTAACATTCAAAACCGCAAACACTTATTATGCTACCTATTCCTTCATACAAACGCACATTTTTAAGCATATAATTCATAAACCATGAGTAACATCTTCCTACACAATCACCAATCAACACTTTCATCATACATTTTCATGTGTTTGACAAGAAACACTAACCGGTTGTTGTGCAACTCAAAAGGTGTGCAAGAAAGTGATAAGGTGGAGTCCCCGAGTGATGATTTCAAGCCGATCCGAAGGCCCTTTTGTTGCCGGTTGGTTCCGAGTAGAAGGGAGGAGGATGATGGTAGAACCTTAGGGTTTTAGTGATAGAGAGAAAGTGTAGGATGGTGTGTGAGAGTGAGGGTAAAATGGGGGAGAGTGTAAAGGAGAGTGTGTGTGGGCTTTGGGTTTTATACTCGTCTCGAGTGGGGTTCATCGGGTTTGTGGCCCAACCGGCCCAACCATTAACTGTTCACTCGAGACCACCGGTCTCGAGTCGGGTTTCGCGGTCTCGGCCCACTACATACATATATACTACATATACAAACTTAGTAAAAGGATCACATAGAACATCAAGATAACACGCAACTTTCATTTAATAACGTATATACACACAATGTTATCACAAGATATTTGCTCGGGAAAACCTAGAGTGTCACATTCTCCACGAAGTGTAGCGTTTCGTTGACTTGAAGATCATCGAGAGGTACAATCAGATCATGATCAGCTAGGCATTTTCGGAGGTTTGACACGTGGAAAGTCGGGTGGACGTTACTAAGTTCCTCCGGTTGTTCGAGTCTGTAGGCGACTTTTTCGATCCTTTCCAGGATCTTAAAAGGTCCAACATATCGTGGCGCTAATTTCCCTTTCTTGCCGAATCGGACCACACCCTTCCAAGGTGATACCTTTAGGAGTACGTAGTCACCAACGTCAAATTCAAGGGGCTTGCGTCTTCTATCGGCGTAACTTTTCTGTCTATCGCGAGCTTTCACCAAGTTGTCTCGAATCTGGAGGATTTTGTCAGTCGTTTCTTGTAAAATCTCGGGACCGTTTAATTGTGAGTGACCGATCTCGTGCCACACAATTGGCGATCGACATCTTCTTCCATATAAGGCCTCGAATGGTGCCATTTGAATGCTGGCATGATAACTGTTGTTGTACGAGAATTTGACTAGTGGCAGATGCTTGCTCCAACTACCACCGAAATCTATGACACATGCACGGAGCATGTCTTCAAGAGTACGGATCGTTCTCTCAGTTTGTCCGTCGGTTTGAGGATGGAATGCGGTACTTAGATTAAGCGACGTACCGAGGGCCGCTTAAAACGTTTCCCACAGTCTTGAAGTACACCGAGCGTCACGATCTGAAATGATGTCACGAGGCGTACCATGATTACAAATGATCTCGTCGGTGTAGATTCGGGCTAGTCGTTCTACCTTGTAGTCTTCCCGTATAGGCAAAAAGTGGGCTGATGTAGTCAGACAATCAACTATAACCCAGATACTGTCGTGACCTGATGGCGTAGGCGGGAGTTTGGTTATAAAATCCATAGCTATACTCTCCCACTTCCATATAGGGATTGGGGGTTGTTCGAGTAAGCCAGAAGGTCGTTGATGTGCAGCCTTAACTCTTGCGCAAGTTAAACAACTTCCAACGTAAAGAGCGATATCCCGTTTCATGCCCGCCCACCAGTACTTGTAGCGAAGATCCGGGTACATTTTATCGGCACTGGGATGAATAGAATATTGGGACTTGTGGGCTTCGTTCATTATAATCTTTCGCAAATCGGTTCGCTTAGGGATCCAGATTCGGTCCAGATAATAGAAGATCCCATTTGCTTTACTTACAAGCTGAGCTCCATCATGATAGATCCTCTCCTTCTTCAAAGTGTGTTCATTAAAACAAGCATGTTGGGCTTCACGGATGAGGGTCTCGAGGTCACGCTGAGCTTGGGTATTGCGAATACTGAGCATGTAACTCCGTCTGCTGAGCGCGTCGGCAACAACATTTGCTTTGCCTGGGTGATAACGAATCTCACAGTCGTAATCATTAAGAAGTTCTACCCACCGGCATTGACGCATATTAAGTAACCTCTGATTAAAGATGTGTTGTAAACTCCTGTGATCGGTGAAGATCGTACACTTGGTACCATACAGGTGGTGTCACCAAATCTTCAATGCAAAGACAACTGCGCCTAGCTCGAGATCATGGGTTGTATAGTTCTTCTCGTGGATTTTGAGCTGACGAGACGCGTAAGCTATAACCTTGTCTCGTTGCATCAGAACACAACCAAGACCAAGGTTGGAAGCATCACAGTAGACAATGAAATCATTGCTTCCGTCGGGCAGAGTGAGAACATGAACATTGCAAAGCATTTGCTTGAGTGTTTGGAAAGCAGACTCTTGTTCGGTTCCCCAAACAAAAGACCTGTCTTTATGAGTAAGGGCGGTAAGCGGCACATCGATCTTGGAGAATCTTTCGATAAATCGTCGATAATAGCCCGCTAGTCCGAGAAAATAACGAACTTCAGACGGGTTCTTAGGCGTAATCCAACTCTTAACTACTTCAATCTTCGCGAGATCAACATGAATACCTTGACTATTAATGATGTGCCCCAGAAACTGAACCTCCTCCAACCAGAATTCACACTTGGAGAACTTGGCATAGAGTTGGTTCCCCTGGAGTAGTTCGAGAACCAAACGTAGATGTTGCGCGCAGTGTTGTAAAAGTCGGATTCCAAGGCCTTGTACTCGGCGAGTAGTCGGTCCTCGGAACCCCTCTGAGGCAATTTTATCCTAGGCGGACTCAATTAGTCACCGGCGGTCAAACTCGGTCAACATCGGAGATTAGTCGGTCTAGTCGGGGCTAGTCAGGACTAGTCGGCCTAGTCGGTCAACCTCGTTTGTTAACTTTTTGGAGAGTAGTTGGGCATAGTCGGCCTAGTCGGTCAACCTCGTTTGTTGACTTTTCAGAGAGTAGTCGGAGAGTAGTCGGTCAAGTCGGGACTAGTCGGTCAACCTCGTTTGTTGACTTTTATATTATACTTATTTTGACATGGATTGTGCTTATTTTGACTTGAATTATGCTTATTTTGACATATATATAATATCCAATAATTAATTTCTTTTATATTTACCATATCCGAGTACTCCCCGGGTACTCCTCGAGTACTCCGAGGACACCCAACTCCCCCGTTAGCCGACTAGGGTCCGCCTAGCGACTTTTACAACACTGGTTGCGCGTGTTCGGCTTTCGACTTGGAATAGATCAAGACATCATCGATGAACATGATGACGAAACGGTCTAGGAATGGTTTACACACGCGATTCATCAGATCCATAAAAACCGCGGGTGCGTTAGTTAAACCAAAAGGCATAACAACGAACTCATAGTGGCCGTATCGAGTACGAAAAGCGGTTTTGGGGATGTCTTCCTCCTGAATCCGCAATTGATGATAACTTGAACATAGATCGATCTTTGAGAAACACGTAGCACCGTATAGCTGATCAAATAAGTCATCGATTCGAGGCAGAGGGTATCGGTTCTTGATGGTTAACTTATTCAATTCCCGATAGTCGATGCACATCTTGAACGACCCATCCTTCTTTTTAACGAAGAGGACTGGTGCGCCCTAAGGAGAGGTGCTCAGGCGAATAAAGCCTTTTTCAAGTAGCTCCTGGAGTTGGTTCGAGAGTTCCCGCATTTCGGATGGAGCGAGTCGATATGGAGCTTTGGCAACAGAGTTAGCTCCAGGAATAAGATCAATACGAAAGTCGATATCACGACTTGGTGGTAGTCCAGGAAGATCATCAGGGAACACCTAAGGAAATTCACGGACCACTGGAACGTCCTTGACTTCGGCCTTCTTTTTCTTTTCCTTCTCCGCTACTACAATGTTGGCCAAGAAAGCTCTGTATTCCTTGCAGAGATACTTGCTAGCTCGGATGCATGACATGAGCTTGAGGCCTTTTGAAGCAGTTTCACCGTACACACATAATAGATCACCGTTTGCGAGCGAGAATCGAATCATTTTATCAAAGCACACGACTTCAGCATGGTTTTCGCGAAGAAAGTCCATGCCTACTATGACGTCGAAACTTCCGAGCTGCATCGGAATGAGGTCGATTGGGAAGATGTGATTGTTGAGCTCGAGGGTACAATCACGGAGAACAGAATTAACAGCGACAGTTCTTCCAGTAGCGACTTCGACTTCAAATGACGAGGAGAGATAAGAGCGCTTACGACTAAGGAGCTTCTCGAATTCAAACGACACAAAGCAGTTATCGGCACCAGTATCAAACAAACATGATGCATATATACCATTCACAAGGAGCGTACCATTAACCACGTTGTTGTCAGCCTGAGCCTGACGAGCGTTGATGTTGAAGGTTCTGGCACGGGCTGCTTGCTGCTGTTGTTGAGGCTGCTACGGTTGCTGTTGGGGCTCTTGCTTCACCACCCTGTTCGGGCACATGTTTGCAAAGTGGTTAGGGTCACCACATGCAAAGCAGACTCGAGCATTGACCGCGGGCGCTTGAGCTGCTTGTTGGCCTTGAGGGGCTGGGAGTAGAGCTTGATGAGCAGTGGTAGGGGTTGCGGTGTTGCGGGGACCATAGCGACAATTGGCAGTGAAATGACCGTAGAGGTGGCAGTGAGCGCAGAAACGACAGGCGATTCCCATCGGATGATGATATGAGCATGTCGGGCAGAGCGGGTGGGGACCTGTGTATGCACGCTTTGATGGCGGTGCATTGGTCACTGGAGCTGGCCGGTGATGAGGTTGCTGCGGAGCCAGTACGGCTTGCAGAGGGGCAGCAGTTGTTGTGACAGCACAGTTCTTGCTGCTCGAGCTGTTGTTGTTGTGCTTCTTCCTTCGGCGCGATGACTTGGATGGCTGAGCAGATGGGTCGGTGGTTCCTGCAGTTGTAGCTTGATGCAAAGACTTGGAGGGCTTATCCCATACACTAGATTTTACTCGCTTGACATTGATCTCGGTGACAAGCAAGTAAGTCTCCTCGATTGATGACGTCTTGGCGGCGTGAACAAAGTCGGCAACACAATCAGGTAGAGCTCGAATATACTTCTTGATGGCCATGTCTGGCGTCTTGACTTGATCGGGACAGATAATACTAAGCTGCTTGAAGCGAGCAGTCAAAGCAACGTTGTCTTCGTCCTTCTGCTTGATGTTCCAAAACTCGTCCTCCAGCTTTTGGTGTTCATGGGGAGGGCAGAATTCGCCCATCATAATGGCCTTTAGCTCTTCCCAAGTCAGCTCATAAGCTGCATCATTTCCCAAGTCTAGAGCTCGGGACTGGAAGACGCCGGTCGCATTTAGGGTACGGAGATTCTCAGGACAGCCGCTTTGGCGCAGAGTGACTTCGACTGAGTCGAACCATTGGAACATAGCGGTAGGGCCATCTTCCCCGGTACTCTTTGGGTCCGCATGCCTTAAACTGTTTGAAACTGAAGACAGTCTTGTTAGCATCTTTAGGAGCTTCGATTCTTGACTCCTCAGACGACTTGCTGACATTTTCGTACACATCGTTCACTGCTTTTGCCACTTGCTTGGCGATGATAGCGGCAAGACGACGGTCTCGCTTTTCTTGGCGGGTAAGATGACGTCGGTGTCCAGATGACGACATGGTCTGCAACAGACATCGTCACAGAACTTAACGCAACTATTCGGGTCTCACCTCACACGTCTACTACTTACTAAAGCTCAGGAACACGATACGCACGAATCACATAAACACACAGTCACCAAAATCACATAATCACAGAAGCACATAGGCACAGAATCACAGAAGCACATAAGCACAGATGTAGTCAGAATACAGAAACCTATCATTCAAAGCTCGCGCGTCGTTTGTATAGTATATCGAGTAGCATAGCATAATAGCATTGTAGCATAATGTTGTCTAGAATTGTAGCGATTTGTTATCGTCTTGAGATAGAGTGGCAATACGAGTCATGTGTGTCGATCGAAGTGACGGCAAAATCGAGGAACTTTCAAAATTTTAAACACATAAACAGGTAAATACACATAAGCACATAAAATCGGCAAATCATCAGAGTCGGCAGTTGTGGGCTCAGAATCGAAACACATAAAATCGAGGAATAGATTGTCTGCGGCTATTAGACGTCGACTACCCAAGGCGATTCGACTATTCACAGTAGACTTGTCGTCACTTTCCGACTTTCGGGATCGCGTTTCTGCCTCGATTCTTGGGCATTCAGTACGTATTCCCTAGGTCATACTCGTGAGTTCAGGTCGTTGGAGTCCGTCGAGGCTTTGGTGAGATGAGTAAAACTTGGAACAAGTTGCCAAGGTTTGGGGTTTCACCCCTGGCTTAGCAATTTCTTCCTTTTTTAGCAAAATTGAGGAGATTATTTATCAAAATATGGATTTCACTCCTAATTTGGTATAATTCTCCTCATTTGTTAATGAAAATTTATGAGGAAATCATTGATAAATTGATAAAATCAGTATTGATCAGACAACTTAGTTGAGAGTTTGCGGCTTTCACACCTAATCTTGACTAAATCGCTTGAATTCATTGGAAAATTTCAAGTGCAGTGATAGTGCAGGAAATGGCGATAGGTAACACATAAACTTGGTCTGTTGGTTCCAAACTATAGTCTAGGTCTCTAAGACAGCGACCCGGACTAGGTCGTGTCTAGCCTAATTCCCTATAGTTATGGCTCTGATACCAATCTGTCATACCCCAACCGATGGTGGAATCATCGGGGCATGGCACTGAGCGAAACAGATTGTCCAGAAGTTTCCACAACAACTATTAATACTATTCAGTTAAATGATACGTCCCATACCGTATCCCAAATAATACAATAAATTATTATAGATAACAACCAGTCAAGTAATTCTGTTCCGACAACTCAGATTTAAATAAAATATAATATTGTTTGTTCGTTTCTAAAGACCCCTAGCTCGACAGCTACAGATAACTATTTGTTGGGGGGCTCTAGAGCTTTATTCTAGCCTCGCTTCCCTAGCAAGTATACACCTTAAACACCTGTCACATACGTTAAAATAAAGTCAATACATAAAATGTAAAGGTGAGCATACAAGTTTGATATTAGCATATAGAGTTTGAAATAGTTTACGCATAACCAGCACGTACACAGAGGGAAACGAAGCATGTTAATTATCGACATGGATCTATCGATACCAATGACTGCGGGTTGACTGTCCGAGACAGTTCGCAATACATGATTACCACCGTAATCCATGCAAGTAATTGTCCTTAACAACCCCCGTGTGAACGGGTGCTGAGTCCAAACTATAGTACTACGTCGTTAAGGCAGGTAGACAACATTCCACGTGTAACATAACAACAAGCATTCATTTAGTCACGTAATACATGCAGAACGGTTAGCGTATAAAGTAATTGAGTAGTGTGTTCGATTGTGATTTAAATAGGTAACCTATGTAACGCCCAATAGTGCTAAAGCAAAAAAGGGTTCGAGTATACTCACAGCGATTGAATGATGGATTGAAGGGAGCGCTTGAGAGTAGGGTTAGCCTGAGTAGTTCGATAGCATAACGATGAGTAACGCATAAAATGGAAATAAGTGTAAATGGGTCGAACAGCCTGGTCGATCGAACAGTAGGTTCGATCGAACGGGTTGTTCGTTCGGTTTGAAAGTCCGTTTGGACAGTCTGTTCGATCGGCTGGTAGGCTCGAACGGTTGGACTGTTTGAGTGGATTGTTTCTTCCTCTGAGTAGGATATGTTTGTGTATGATGGTTTGTCCTTTTGAAGTTTTCGTTGTAGTATTTGAGAACACTGAAGTGTCCTTACCTTTCAGGTCGATTGATCGAACGGTCTGTTCGATCGGTCGGCTTAACCGATCGATTAGGCACACCAGTTGATGGGTCCTCAGTGGGATGTCACCTGATCGGACGGCATGTTCGATCGGGTGGCACTGCCATACGTCGAACGAGTTTAAAAATCGATTAAGTGTTGAAGCATAGTATCTCATGATCCGATGAGTAATGTTATTAAACAGTTCGTTCGATTGAACATCACTCCGTTCAATACCATACTTCATAAAACTTGTCAAAATGTGGGGCCATTTGCTAGCCGATCGGCTGGCCTGGTCGATCGGTTGACATGTCCGATCGGTTGGGCTGTTCGTTCGAACAGCCTGTTAGATCGGTCAGCATCCTGACCTGGTCGGCCTATTCGCCTAACACTTGGCTGTCCTGGTTATTTGACGTTATATCGAGGTATTTTGACAACGGGTTGAACCGTGGAACCTTCGTTCTTACTTGTTTCTCCTACTTGGACAGGAATCACCCAAGTCCGGCCGGTGAACGGTTCGGAACGGAGTTTAGAGTTTAACCCGAAATCGGTAAACCTTGTAGATAGAATCCGAATCTTGGACCACACAACTGCTAGAATGATTTGTGAGTTGGCTCAAACTCCGTTTCTACCGGTTTTGAAAGCATTGAGTGTAAAAGAGTTGAAAGAAAGTTGAAAAATCCATCTTCCAATCCTTTACATCATGTAAATGTTTAGATCTAGGATAGATCTTTGTTTGTTTATGTGGAAATCGGTTAGATCCAAGTGATTCTTGGTGGAATGAGGCCAAAACATGAAGTTCTTGAAGAACACCATGATGACATCATCCTAGAATACTTAGATCGTGATGATTTCACGGTTAGAAATCAAGATTTGAAAGATAGAAAGGTGAAGGAGTGTGCATGGATCAAAAACGTACAAGACTTAGGATGAAATCTTACCGGAATTGAGAGGAATCTGAGAAATAGTGAAGAACACGAGCTGGTCGGTCAGAGAGTTTCCAAAAGTGGAAAGAATGACAATGACAGGGCTATTTATAGACTCCCAAAGGGGAAAGGGCTGGCCAATCGGCCAGGCATCCCGATCGGACAGCCTGTTCGATAGGACGGTCTGTCCGATCGGTTGGGCTGTTCGATCGGCTGAAAGCCTGATCGATCAACAGCCTGTTTCGAGCGTTTGGGTGACGATTTCTGATATTTCGATTCCGATTGAGGATGATACGGATACGATAGAGTTTCCTATTCAAATTAATTTTAATCTCAACTACTATATCTACATACAAGCAACTATATTTTCATATTCGATTTCGGTTTCGATTGAGTTCGATTGAGTTTCAAGTTTCGATTCGATTGAACACCACACATAACATAAGGTAAACACGCACAGGTAACAATTAAGGCACACACACACACGTATAATACCAAAGTCGCATTATTCAAGTTTCGAGTTTGATGGTGATTCGATCTACTTGATTATTGATTGATTAACTTTATCGCATTGTTACTTCCTACTATTCAAGGTCGATAAGCGTTTCGCGTCGATTAAACATTCGATTACTTCGATTCTTTTGATTAACAACACTTATTCCACATAATACAATTAAAACATAAAATAGACTATTTACAGTCAAAGAAGTCAAACTTGACCTTGACTTTGACTTTCGAAAACACGGGGTGTTACATTATTCCCTATAGTTTAGACTATCAGAGACTTTGAGGGAGAATTAGAAATTGAACGTTGAAGAAATGAGGCTGAAGCCTATATTTATAGGCTGGTCGCACACCCCGTCGCACCTCGCGACGCCCCAGGGCATGCCCGTCGCGGGCCGCCAGCCGCCTTAGCTAGGGCTTAGGCTTGGCCAGTCATCGAGTAGGGTTGCCACGTGCGGGGACACGTGGCTAAATTGTGTGTCGGCTAAGTAAGGGCCGTCGCGCCCCGCGAGACCCTAGGTCACACACACACGTATAATACCAAAGTCGCATTATTCGAGTTTCGAGTTTGATGGTGATTCGATCTACTTGATTATTGATTGATTAACTTTATCGCATTGTTACTTCCTACTATTCAAGGTCGATAAGCGTTTCGCGTCGATTAAAGATTCGATTACTTCGATTCTTTTGATTAACAACACTTACTCCACATAATACAATTAAAACATAAAATAGACTATTTACAGTCAAAGAAGTCAAACTTGACCTTGAGTTTGACTTTCGAAAACACGGGGTGTTACATTATTCCCTATAGTTTAGACTATCAGAGACTTTGAGGGAGAATTAGAAATTGAACGTTGAAGAAATGAGGCTGAAGCCTATATTTATAGGCTGGTGGCACACCCCGTCGCACCTCGCGACGCCCCAGGGCATGCCCGTCGCGGGCCGCCAACCGCCTTAGCTAGGGCTTAGGCTTGGCCAGTCATCGAGTAGGGTTGCCACAAGTGGGGACACGTGGCGAAATTGTGTGTCGGCCAAGTAAGGGCCGTCGCGCCCCGCGAGACCCTAGGTCTCACCCGTCGCGGGCCGTGAAACCTTCTATTTATTTGGTTTATTTGATTTTTATAAATATTAAGGTATTCTAGGCCCTTTAACGCGCATACGGTGTATATGAGGAACATTAGGATTACGTTAAGAGTTTTTAGGAGGGTGTTATACTGAGCAGGCATAACAGCTCAAGTCAACTATATCCGCTTATCAGCAATAAAACGACGTCTCCTTCCGCTTTTGTGGCGTCTTCATCACCAAGTGCCTAGCATGATCGCTTGGGTCACCCAGGAAATCCTATTATGCAACTTTTATCTTCTTGTAATAAAATGACTAGTTCGTCTTTTTGCCCTTCTTGCAATATTGCTAAAAATAAAAGATTGTCGTTAACTTAATCGTCTTCTTGTACTTTACTTCCCTTTAACATTGTGCATTGTGACCTATGGACTTCCTCCCCCCACTCTCTCGAGCAAAACCGGTTTTAAATATTATATGATCCTATTGATGATTTTACAAATTACACTTGGGGTTGAAGATGTAATAGATCGTTCAATGTTGATATTTCAGGAAGAAATAGAGAGATAAAGATGTGAAGTTGGAAGAGGGTTTAAAATAGGATTATAGAGTGCGTGTTCACGAGCCAACCCAAATCAAGTGGACCTCTGCTGATGCTTGACTCGTTTACAAACCGAATCGAGTCAATCAGCTCGTTTACAACCGAGCAAGAAATCGAATGGGCATTTTCTGAGCTAATGACGAGCGATTTGTACTGCCAATTATAGAAAAAAAATTAAAAAAAAAACCATCGAAGCGACATCGTTTCATCACTATCAAGATATTTCCAATTTCCATCATCATCATCAACAACATCATCATCGTCATCTTGTTTTTGCTCTGCAACTGCAATTAACCAACCACAACCACCATTCATCAATGGCGATTCTAGCTTCTCTCCCAAACCCCAACCTCTTCTCCTCCCTCCCCAACCCACCTCCACCACCACCCTCCACCACCATCAAACCCCCAATCCCCATCCCCAAATACCCTCCCCCTAAACCCCCTTCCACCCCTAACCCTAACAACCCCGCTTTCAAAACCTTCCACCGCCGCTCCAAATACTACAAACCCATCAAACCCGGCTCCGTCATCTCCTCCGACGGCGACCGTTCCGTCGTCGTCGGCGACTCCGGCGTCTCCTACCAACTCCCCGGTGCCCCGTTTGAATTCCAGTTCAGTTATTCAGAGACCCCCCGAGCCAAGCCGATTGCCATTCGCGAGCCGGCTTTCCTCCCCTTCGCACCTCCTACCATGCCCAGACCCTGGACCGGTAAACCCCCCTTGAAAAAATCCACCAGAAAAATCAAACTTTTTGAGTCATCAAACCCAAACAACAACAATAATAATAATAATAGTTCCAAACAGTTTGAAATGTTGAAGACGTTTGAGATGGGGAATTTTGAACTGAAGCCGAGAGAGGAAGTGCTTGGGAAGCCGTTGAGCCGAGCTGAGAGGCATGAGCTTGTTAAACGACATGTTTCGAGTAACCGGCAGGTTAATCTTGGTAAGATTTAATTATTATATACAGTTTTGATAACAAGGAAATTAGGGTTGTGCACGGTTCGGTTATTAGCATTAATAATAAACGTAACCAAAGTCATCGGTAAATCCGTTCGGTTAATTTGTTGGTTTCGGCTAACGGTTCGGTTATTGCACACCCTGTTACATACCAAACAGGAGAACACAACCCAAAAGACTAGTCTGGTGGGTGAGAGAGCCCATTTGGTATATAAACCCCACATCAGTTGCCCATACAACCGATGTGGGACAAGTCCCATACCTTGCAATGGTATTAGTCCATAACACACCCCTAAAGGAAATGATTATTATTAATAATAATATTAATTATGAATTGGGTTTTGTAGGAAGGGATGGGTTAACACATAATATGTTGGAGCTGGTACATTCGCATTGGCGAAGGGATCCGGTTTGTAAAGTTCGGTGTCTTGGCGTTCCGACTGTCGACATGCGAAACCTCTGTCGCGTTCTGCAGGTTCTCTAAGCCAGTTTTGATTTATCATTTAGGTTCTGTAAGTAGATAAACATTTATGCTGAATGTAAGTTAGAATAACAGGAGAAGACAGGTGGTAAGATTATTCTTAGGACTGGTGGTGTGCTGTATCTTTTTCGTGGTAGGCATTATGATCCTCATAACCGACCGAAATACCCTGTGATGCTGTGGAAGCCTGCAACTCCGGTTTACCCTAAACTCATACAAGAAGCGCCTGAAGGGTTGACGAAAGAAGAAGCTGATGAGTTGAGAATGAAAGGGAAAAAACTTCCCCCGATTTGTAAACTAGGTAAAGTTTTAACAGCTAGAGTTACATATTTGCGATTTGAAGGTTATTTTTTACTTTTGACTAGTCAAGTATAGAATCAGTGTTGCAGATTTTCATACATTAGATGAATACCATACGAGTTATGTTAGTGACAAATGAATCACTCTATATGTGAGAGATTGATCATTTATGTTTTTTTTTGGTGTATATAAGGCAAAGATCCACACTAATGCTTAAGGTTTGCACTTGATAGATTTTGTTTTTTTTTTTTTTCATTCCTGATTTTAGTCAATTAATTGTCCATTTAACAGCGAAAAATGGAGTGTATCTTACTCTAGTGAGAGATGTGAGACATGCTTTTGAAGCGTCTCCATTGGTGAAGATCGACTGTAGAGGGATGCATGCAAGTGATTACAAGAAGCTTGGTGCTAAGTTAAAGGTTTGTAGATCTTTTCTCTTTGATTAAATCTATTACAATGTTGCAATTTTATCTATTTTATCCGTGATGCAACTATGTTTTTTAGGAATTGGTCCCTTGTGTGCTACTATCTTTTGACGACGAACAAATCTTGATTTGGAGAGGCCATGGTTGGAAATCGATGTTCCATGGTGCACCTATATTTTCGGGCCCTACTTCAGAAAGTATCGCAAACGATCCTAGTTGCTCAGGTAATTATGAAACTAATATATTCGGTTTTTGTGCAACACTGTTATATCCTTATTTTTAGTTCTTATGAGTCGCGCCTAGGCACCAGGCACACTCAGAAGAGCGGTTCATTGCTTATGACTGATTGAGGCGTTGGCGTACATGAGGTTTTACCATCTAAATTTAGGTTGTACATAGAGGTTTTACAATCTGAATTTAGGGTACGAGATGATAGAAATCTATCGGAATTCAGAAATATAAACTTTTTAATATAAATACCTTGAGCCTTGCATATGTGATTTGTGCGCTTTTGCGGCTTCGTCTCTTGCTTCTCGTGGGACCTTATCGCCTCTTTGCGCGCCCCGCTTTTTAAAATAAAGATTTTAACTGGTTTAGGATGAAAGACTTGTTTTGACTTAATGGCATCGTATATTCATAAGTACATGTAGAGTATTAATGTCACTTTATCTTGTCAAAATAGGTATTTTAGGGCTCGTCGAACTACAAGCTTTTGTTTCCACGTCATTTTTCCAGACTTTGTGGAAGTTTCGATACGATGATTCATTCATCTTATTTTTTGTCATCAGAAAACTCTTACGAGTCAGAAATAAGATCATCGATTTCAAGCCCTAGAATGACGCAGTTATGGAGGCGAGCTATCGAATCAAGCAAGGCGATGTTGCTGGAAGATATTGAGCTGGGGCCCGATGATCTGTTGAAGGTGGTCGAGGAATTTGAGACGGTTACACAGGTTACAGAGCATTCGTATCCAGCGGTGATTGTGTCAAACAAAGAAAGTCAAGCCCGTGATCCCGAGGACGAGGATTACTGTGAAGATGATGACTATTTTGATGATGAATCGGACGACGATTATGTTGACTTGAGTGAAAAGTCAGCTCCTCCGGGATCGTTGCCGGTTGATTTTTTAGCAGAGCAGCTCAGTGACGGCGATGATTGGATGCCTAGCCGAAGTCGGAGATGATAAGGATCCTGACTCCGATGTGTATATATGTTGGCAGAAATCGATCAACGAACTATTGTAGAGCATTGAAAATGTAACAGAGAAACTATATTTACTTTAAAAATTATGAGAATATAGTTTCAAAAAAAGAATTGACCTTAGCAATGACTTTGCTATTTGTGAGATTTATTTCGTATGGTTGTTATAAGTGAAGTATTATGGTAGGTTATGATTTTGTATAAACAATCAAACAGCCCACGATCGTGTGAGAAGCACTAGGCTAATTGAGAAACTTGAGAAACATTCTGTACCACACATTTTCTTCAAACAATCATACAAAAAATGGCAAAAGAAAAATGCATTTTTATACATATATATGTATAGTTGATAATACAAATGTCAAAATGTGTGTATTGCCAATCTTTAGCTATACATATATTGTAAATCTATCTTTGATAATTTACATACAAGTACAAATGTGTATAAAATGATTGTAGATATATGATATTTTTGAAATCCAAAGCTGGTTTGCAAAATTACTATGCTCGTGCAGTTATGCTTTTTGTTGTAAACTATAACATGCCTGAGAACACTTTAACAAGGTTTTAACATTTCAATATAATTTTTACATTTGTTCTTTCTTCAAAGAAGTTGTGCTATGTTTTGAGTAATGGTTGAGATTATATTTCTAGTTCTTTTCATTCTCTTGTGCTACCTAATTATAATAATAAAATTTGGTTAAATTAAATTGATTGTGAAGATCTAATATGCAGCTATTTACAAATTATACCCTTATACAATTAGCAACTTTGGTTATGTCCCGTTAGTTTAAAAGTCACACCCTTTAATTTATTTTACTCACACCCTTTCATTTTATTCATTTTACCTACAAAATTTTATTCATTACAAAAATAAATAAAGACACCAGCGGGGTAAAGGAATCTTCGTATCCTTACAAAACACACCGTTTATATATTCACAAAACACATCGCTTGACTATTATCCACAACATTTACCCCACCTTATTTTAAAATATTACAACCAAAACATCCACACAAAAAATTACTCACTACTCCGTTTAATATTTATCTTTTTCCCACATCCACACAACAAATTAATTTCATGGTCAAATAATTTCAATATTTCTTACTACATTTCATACCCTCTCAAAAAATTAAATAAATTACGTTTTCAAAGACGCTTCATATCAATCGACACACCATTAATTCTTTAAATAATCTCAATACATTTCTACATTCTAAATAACCAGATTCGTGTTTTACTGCTTCCACCGATACCAAATCGCAAGATTCTTTGGACATCCTCACATCACCAACTCACAAAATTCGATATCTAAGGTAAAAATCTAAGTTATGTTCAGTCGATTTAATAATATAATCATCCAAGATTTTCATTTTTCCTTCTTAAATGGGGATTACCATGTTCATCGTTGCTTTTATACTTGAACATGTGTACTTTACAATCGATGCATGCGTATGTGTTTTCAGATTGTCATTATTTTCTTCTTCAACTGCGATTACCATGTTTTGATCGTCCTACCCGCATAGAACATAAGGGTCTTCTTCCCAATCACACTATTGTCTGATCTTTTCCAGTAGCCTTTCAATACCGATAAACTGTTGCCCCGTTAAATCGATGCCCGTTCTGATGTATTCTATTTTACGGGCAGAAAAAAAAAAACCATGCATCGTCTATTGACTCAATCACCAATAAATCTAGACGGAAATTTCTTCCTTTTTAGTTCATTTACTAGATTTTTTGTTTATGTTATCCCAAATTATCAAGATTATGAATCTGGGTTTTTTGTAGGTGTTTGAAAAAGATAATTTTTTTTATCGGAAATATTAGTTTTTGGGATCAAGAAAGTGGTTTGTGAAGGAATCAACTCAAGGGTTTTGGATAATCTTTGAAGATTTTTTGTGGCTTTTTAAAAAAATATGTTTTTTTTTAACGGGAAGAGTGGATTTTGTGATCATAAGGAATTAACACAAGAGATATGAACAATCTCTGAAGTGATTTTTAAGAATGTTTAACGGGAAGAGTGCGTTTGTGGAAAAGATGGATTTTTTGGGATCTAGAAAGTGATTTTCAAGAAACACTAGGGTTATGAAAATTTATTTTAAGAATTTTAATTTTGAGATTTTTTATATCTAATTGATTGAAGGTGTAGTGCGGTTCGTGGGCAAAGAAGGTGTGTTTGAATACAATGTAAAATTAATTGGACAAGAAAGAAATTTTATCTGCCGGTAGGATTTATGGTTTAGTTTGTTGTAGAGTATTTGGTGGGGGTAATTAGGGGAGATGGTTTGTAATGTTTATGAGAAGAGGAATGGATATTAGATTTTACAAATACAATTTCAAGTTCGTTAAAAGATGTGCCCTTCATGATTCCGTATTCATGATTGAAGTATTGATGGATGCCATTATAGATTCATAATAGTATACACTTGGATGCATATGGTCAAACATGTGAGAATCAAGTATGACTAAATTTCTTTGAATGATGCCATGGAATCACTGCTCACAACAAAATTTGAATGAAATTGATTTTAACTGAAGAATAATTTAACATTTTATATGCCTTGAATATAACCAAAATGTCACAATGATCAAATTGTATCTTCAACGTTGAATACAGCCGACCCTTCCTTTTTTAGCTTAGCATAGATTTTATTGCTGAAAATTTGTGAAATTATTTTATTTTTAGCATTAAATGTTAGATTTTAATAGTCTACCCCTCTAATTATACCGAAAACTAACTAACGTAAGATCCGCCAATGTGTGCAATTACAAAATTACAAAGGACAAATGATTCCTCAATTGATTTTTCTTTATGCGGCCAAGCAGAAATTGATTGTATGTGTGTAGTGGCCTCTTTATCAAATATTGCATGATTCTTTTTCTTGAACATAAAATTATTTAGCGTTATTATAGAATGAGAATAAAGCAAAATGAAAATAATGTTTTGCAAAAATTAAAGAATTTGCACATTTCACCTAGTGATAATAAAGACATTCATAATCAATAATCCGCCGCAACGCGCGGATTAACGTTAACTCGTTAAACTATAAATACCAAGGAGTGTGTACATAATTATTTGGCAAATTGGATTTAAATAATCCCAACTCACTATTATTGGCCAATAATAATCCCAACTCATTTAATCACCAATAATAATCCGAACTATTCACTTTTGTTTGTAAAATACTCCCAGTTAAAAAAACACTAACTAGGTTAAAAATTTGCTGATGTGGCATCTGATGTGGCCCTTTTAGCTAACGTGTCATATGACGTGGCATTTTTTTATGATGTGGCAGCTGATGTGGCAGTCTACGTGGCATTTTTGATGACGTGGCAGCTGATGTGGCAGTTGATGTGGCATTTTTGATGACGTGGCAACTGATGTGGCAGGTGATGTGGCAAGCCACATCAGCAAATTTTTAACCTAGTTAGTGTTTTTTTAACTGGGAGTATTTTACAAACAAAAGTAAATAGTTCGGATTATTATTGGTGATTAAATGAGTTGGGATTATTATTGGCCAATAACAGTGAGTTGGGATTATTTAAATCCAATTTACCTAATTATTTAGTGATAAGTCTCGGTCAGGACACCTAAGAAACAATAAAGTCTTGTGTACTATCTAGTTGGGACAAAAAAATCGTATTAAATAATTGATAAAGTTTAACTAACCCTTAAAAAATCATAAAAATAGCTTTCTGAAGTAAATATTTATATATACACACAATTTAGTAGTCTTTGTTAATTGGCCCACAAAGATGGTTGCTCGTAGTCTTTGTTAATTCTCTTTTACCATATATCTTTTCTATTTATAAGTAAACTAGAATTGAGACCCGCCGCAATGCGGTGGGGATTCTTTAGTTATAACTAAGTCGACCTAGGACTCGCACGTTATGTTAAACCTGTCAAACAGGAAAAAATAGACGATGTAAAAACGTTCGCCCATACACGCGCGTTGCGTTGTGTTAACTCGCAAAATTTAGAAAGAAACGTAAAAACGTTAAACCAAAGACGCACGTTGCGATGTGTTAAGTCACAAAATTTAGAAACAAGCATAAAGCGAAAAATTTGCGGAAAATGAAAACTATAAAGGATCAAAGTTGAAAGTAAAAAAAGTTGTGAGGATAGATTGCAAAAGATAAAAAATTTTGGGTTAAAAGTAAAAAAAAAAAAAAAACAAATAGTTTTGGGTTAAAAGTAATTTATGAAATACTTTTGGGTGAAAAGTAAAAAAAAATCAATTTTTTTTTAGAAAACCCCTAAAGCTAAGGTTACGACAACCATATGCATAACCATTTTTTTCTTTTGGAAACCCCCAAAGCACACCCCGCGTTGCGGTGGGGCGTAAAACGGTGTCAAATAGTACTAATGTCACACAACCGGGATCGACCACAAACACTGACTCGACCTAGGATCTGCGTGTTGCGACGAACCTCTCAAACATGAAAAAATAGAGGTAAAAACGTTGAACCACACATGCACGTTGCGCCATGTTAACTTGCAAAATTTGAAACAAAACATAAAAAAGTTGAACCACACTCGTACGTTGCGTCTTATTAACACGAAAAGTTTAGAACTATACGTAACGGAACGTAAAAACGTTAAACCAAAGACGAAAAGTATAATTGACAAAAGTTGTGAAGTTAAATTGCAAATAATGAAAAGTTTTGAGTTAAAGTGAAAAAAACAAATTTTGTAGGGTTAAAATTGTAAAAGGTAAAAACCTTTGGGTTAAAACTAAAAAAATCAAGTTCTTTTTTTTTTTTGGAAAATCCCCAAAGCATAAGTTACAAGTGTTTATGCATGAAAAAGGTTACTTATTTATATATGGAATAATATAACATATAACGAGTTAACTGCTTGGTTGGTCCCTGTGGTTTGCAAATATTGCAGACTTGATCCTAGTTGTTTAATAATTACACACTTGATCTCAATGTTTGTAATTTTTGCACTCAGGTGATCCTTATTATTAACCTAAGTTAGATTTTTAAGTTAAGTGAATGTGAAATGACATATTTGCCCCTCAACAATTAAGAAAATTAAAAATATATAATAAATTCAAATGGGTCTCGTTTCCTACCCATACCCAACCCCCACCCCAACCTTCTTCTCCCCTCTCTCTTCTGTTACCCAACCTCGACCGATTCTTCAACCCACAAACAAGAATTCACACAGACAACTTCTATGCAAAAACCATTCTAAAGAAGTTTCTGACTTAAAGTTTTGTCTAGAACATGGAAAGTTGGGAGACATTCATGATATGTGTGGCAATTGCTCATCTGGGGTTGGTGAAAATCTGATTTTTTTTTTGGTGGTTTGTGAGAAAAAGATTGAATTTTGTGAGAAAGATAAGGTGGGTTTGAAGTGTTCTTGTTGTGGGGTTGAGTTTAAAATAAAAGGGTTTGAATTTGATGAAAATTCTTCATGGGATTTTGTTGGTTTGAGAAAAATGGTAATTTGGTTGTCGAATTGATTGGATCGGGTTTGGTGAGTGGTGATTTAGGGGAAAATGTGAATCATGAAAATGAAGTTCAAGTTCTTGAGAAAGAAACAGAGGAAACAGGGGATTTGATTGAGTTTGAAAAGAGGGAAGAGTAAAAATGTGAATCACCAACTCAAGATCTTGAGTTTTTGTTTGATTGTAGTGGGAATCAGTTGGTTCCGATCGAATCGGTTGATGATTTAGAGGTGAATGAGGTGATGGCAGCGGGGTGGAGGTGTGATGGTGGTGGGTTTTCCGACGATGTCCGGGTGAGGTGGTGGCGGCGTGGTGGAGTTGTTATGGAGGGGCGTTTTTCCGGCGATGGTGGGGTGGATCTGTTATGATGGTGGGTGTTATTATGGTGGTGGAACGTTATTGTTCTTTGCAGACAAAAAGATGGAGAAAAAAAAGGGGAGAAGAAGGTGGGGGTGGGGGTGGGGGTTGGGTAGGGGTAGGAAATGAGACCTACTTGAATTTATTAAATAATTGTAATTTATATATTTTTAGTTTTCTTAATTGTTGAGGAGTAAATATGTCATTTTACATACACTTAACTAAAAAATCTAACCTAGGTTAATGATAAGGACCACTCGAGTGCAAAAATGACAAACACTGGGACCAAGTATGTAATTATTAAACCACTAGGACCAAGTCTGCAATATTTGCAAACCACAGGGACCAACCAAGCATTTAACTCTATAACAAATTAACCATTTTCCACGTATATAATGTCTGCCTTATATCTTATGTTCACGTATGATATCTATTTTTTTACTATCTTCTTGCTTAAATGC
The DNA here is from genome assembly GCF_002127325.2 of Helianthus annuus. Classification (NCBI taxonomy): domain Eukaryota; kingdom Viridiplantae; phylum Streptophyta; class Magnoliopsida; order Asterales; family Asteraceae; genus Helianthus; species Helianthus annuus. The sequence continues at coordinate 15,425,782 of NC_035449.2, forward strand.
GAGAACAAACGGAGTGCGGGCATAGAGAGAGGAGGGCAAGTCTCTTCACGTATGATATCTATTTTTTACTATCTTCTTGTTTAAATGTGAGAACAAACGGAGTGCAGGCATAGAGAGGGGATGGCAGGTCTCTTCACGCCACTCACATTATCCCGTCACCATTAGCCAAGGGAGTTGCCCGTTTTCTATTGTGGGATTCTCCAGAGGCCTTGAGACTTTTCCAATCTTGACTCACTTGATTTTTTGAGGCTTTGCCCTTGCCCTTTTGCCTTTTACCATCCCTTTCTCTTTTGTGATATGGAGCCCTCAGGTAGCGTTTGGTATGGAGAAATGAAAGGTGTAATGGAATGGATCATTGAGAGGGAATCAAGAAAAGAGTGTTTGGTTGGTTGATGGAATGGAATCGTCCATTCCAAAATGCATTCCATTCCCTCAAAATCATTCCATCCTTCACCCCTGTTTTTTTTTTCATTTCATTCCCTCTTCACCCTTCATTGACAACACCACAACCCACTACTGTTGCTACCATCCACCACCACTGTCATCTGCCGCCGTCACCCACCACCGACGTCACCCGCCACCGTCGTCACCCGCCACCGTCGTCACCCGCCACCGTCGTTGCCGCCACCCACCTCCATCCCCGCCACCGCCATCACGGTCATCCACCATCGTTGTTGCCACCTCTGATTACCGCTACCACCCATCTTCGATCATCGCCGCTGCCACCTCCGATCACCGCTGTAACACCTCGGAAATTTACGTCCAATAATGCATTGACACGTGGCATAGGCTTTGGATATGTGAAAACATACTTTAGAGGGACTAAAGTTGACAAACAGTGAAACTATGGAATTATAAGGGTCCAAAGTGTCAACAATGGAAAGATAGGCTCTGCAATAACCCTACATGATGTTTATAATCTCAAACGGATAAATCATGGATCATACGAAGCCTGAAAATGTAAGAAAGTGAGGAATTACAAACTACAGGGGCTAAACGTGTCAACATGTTGAATTTATACCTCTGAGTGATCTTTTGGCAAACCCGAAGCTTTGTAATGATAAAATATACTCACTAGAATATGTGGTAAAAATTTCATGAAGTTTCGTTATCGTATGAGAAAGTTATGATCAAAACCGTGCACGAAGGGTTAAGTGCGTCAACGTTGAATTTCGTGACTTTTCGGGTGAGCACAATGCTAACCGAGGACTTTACCATGTTTGTAAATGTCCCAAGGCCCTTAAAAATCAAGTTTGGAGGTCTAATGAGCAAGATAGATAGCAAAAACCACGTAACAAAGGACCAAGGACCAAAACGCAAACATTAAAAAGGTTTTTGGTGGATCAGAAGGCCCAGGCGGCCCGCCTGGGGACCCTTACGCGGGCCGCGTGACCTGCCCAGCGACAGAAAACGGGCAACTGCCAGTTGCAGGTCTGATTTCGAGTTGTGTACAGCTTTTCTCCACTCCAGAGCCTCACCAATCAACTTACATGCATGTAGGGGCACTTGTAACCATATTACAACATTCCTAGGCTATTGTGGCAGCTCTAAATCAGATCAAAACCTGCATAAAAGGGGACTTGAAGTTGTGACCAAGAACACTTGCATTTTCAAAATTCACAAGATCAACTCCTGGAGCTTTCTGGACGACAAGACACCTTCCTAGTGATCTCTAAGCTTTATTAGGACTCTTGTAAGTGTTCATACCCCTCTCTAATTCGTTCTAGCTTAGATTATTAGCCGAAAGTTAATCCGTCGTAAACTTAGTTTGACTTCACGATTAAACGAAAATGGCTCAGTCATTTCTCAAATTGAAAGTACCTACAAGTTGGTATTTATGTGGGTAACAAACCCTCAAAAGGGTATTTTCTGATTCCCACTCTAAGCATGATTATTGTCGAGTCAAAGTTGTTCTTAAAAAGTCAACAGAATGTGTTTTTGCAAAATCTAGCATAAATAGCAATGTAGGTCACATGCAACCTGTTTGATCATCAAAATAACTTTGTAATTAATGTAAGAACTTGTTTCATCATGATCAACTCGACAATTTTCAGTTAAACCCGGATCGGAACCGAAAGTCTCATAAAATGACTTTTTCTTTGACTCTCGATTAGGATCCGTGCATGCATGTTTGAGATCTGCCTTAGAGCTTATTTTGGACCATTTTTATATATGTACAACTCTCTGAGATTTTACAAACTTGGTTCAACACCTATCCGATTCATATGCATGTTACCGGTTTATGCTTAAATATGACTATTTTGCCCTTTTTGCTATAAAACGCGAATTTTGAAAAAGTGAAAGAGTAGAAACGTATGTTACTGATTTATAAGCATGCACTTAAAATTTTATATCAGTTTGAGGTCTAGATTAAGAGTTATGCTCGATACCGTAATTTGAAAGCTTTATGTTAAGTAAACGGCGTAATTAGCGTATAGCCTATTTAAACCCACTTTTTGTTATAAAACTTTTTACCCACTAATGTTATATAATATTTTAGGATTTTTGATGATTTTTATTTAATTTTTGGCTGAGCATAACATAGGTCCCTAAGTTTAATTCGGTTAATACCGAATTTACCCTTTTAAGCCATAAAATGAGTTTTATAAATCTTTTTGACCCCAAACCTTTTTTCACTGATTTCATTTGTTAAATAAATTATTTTGAGCATTCTGGAAATATAAAAATATCAGCTTTCTTTTGAAAATCCGGAAACGGCTCTAAATCGCCTATTTAAGCGTTTTTAACGCCTAGTATGCACTATAACCATATTGAACATATAAGGTTGATACCTACTGATATTCTTAGTATATTTTTATAAAATAATAGTAAATATAAGTTTTTGAACTTAGGTTTCCAGTTTTGACACTTTTAGCCCTTGTGAAATTACCAAAATACCCCTAAGGTGCATAGTTTGATTTTAAATGATAAATTTCATATATGGGTCATACCCTACTATTATAATATGTTAAATTAAGTATTTTTACTGTATGAATCAGACCTACAACTCAGATTACAAATTTAACTCTTTTATAATCTTTTAAATGACTAAAATGCCCTTATAAGGCATAAGTTGAGTTTAAATTCATTCGGGGCATAATAGAACATAACTTACTGATATTATGACATATTTAGAGCATATTATCTCAGGGAACTTGCATATGACTCTTATGGAGACCCGTAACGCACTTTTAGCGTTCGGTTCGGTTTATGTAACTAGTTTGCATAAATTGACCGAAACGGGTCAAACATTATCATTTTGTCTCAAAATCCAGAATGTATTTAGCATACCCATATTATACAAGTATTCCAACTTGTCGGGTCTAAATCACGTTCTACCCGGTCTTCGCTTAATCGTGCGTTTGAACCGTATCGTCCTTAAAACTAACCGGTCTAAGCTTAGGCTTAAATAAAGATCCGTTAGGAATCTAATAGGTTATTATAAACCATTTGTTCCAGAATAGAAGAACCAGTAAAAGCTACCTTCACTTGCTAGTTGTGATTTATACTTACCAAGGTAAATACTTTTAACTTATTTTCCCTATACGGGCTTGGGGTACGGTATATAAAATACCGCTTGGTCCGGGATTGAATTCTTTAATCGAATAGAGGTTAAATTCATTGAGATGCCTTGTTTTGAATGTGTTTTATTGCTTAAAGCCTTTGGGGGGTTAATGACCATGTCCCGGATATCCTTGGCATCATCTTACGAGATGGCCACGACCTGAGCACGGGGTGTAGGCGTACACCCGTCAGTGTATAACTCTATATTGTGGTGTGTCTATTAATCTTTAACCCGGTCTACGGATCGGGCTACTGAACGCATAAGTAATATGTAAATCCCTTACAAGATTATATTGCATAATTATTCCAAGTTATAAAATGTTTTATGCCATGCGCATTTAAATCAATTTTCAACCTTTTTAAAATGAGTCAGTTAAATTGTATTTACCAGTGTAAACTGACGTATTTTCCCAAAAGGTTAAGTGCAGGTACTACACGTAATAGGCTGGCTGTCTTCTAGAGCGTCCACAATAAGTCTCGCAAGCTTGGATGACAATAAATCTGTTGAACAATATCTTACTTTTATTTTGATCCGCCTGTGGATCCGTTTCAACTATTAGTGATAATTAATATTACACTCTATTAAAGTTGAAATGAATCTATCTTTGCTTCCGCTGTGCATTTATATATTGTGTTGTTTGTCTATGATGATGCCAACTACGTCACTATACTCCCCACCGGGCCCACCGGTGACACGTGGAAATTAGGGGTGTGACAGGTTGGTATCAGAGTGTCACACCCCGAATTTCCACGTGTCACCGGTGGGCCCGGTGGGGAGTATCGTGACGTAGTTGATAACATCATAGTCAAACAACACAATTTAAAATGCACAGCGGAAGTAAAAGATGAATATATTACGATCCGATATAAAGTAATAACAAAGTATTACGAACGGAAAGTAAAGGATCCATAGGCGGATCAAAAATAAATGAAACATTGTTCAACAGACTTCAGGCATCTAAGCTTGCGAGACTTATATATGATGCTAGGAGAAACCAGCCTATTCCGTTTAGTACCTGCACTTAGCCTTTTTGGAAAATACGTCAGTTTTCACTGGTAAATACAATTTAACTGACTCATTTTGAAAATGTTTTAAAAATTGGTTTTAAATGCACAAGGCACAAAACTCTTTATAACTTGGGAATAATTAATCAGAGTTAAACTTGTAAAATATTTACATGTTTGTTAACCGTTCAGTCGCCCGAGTCGTGTCGGGTTTAAGGTTAAATGACACACCACATAGTATAAGTCCGCGGCGGGAAGCCAACGTTAATACCTTAAAATAATGGACATAATACCGGGTGTACGCCTACACCCGGGTGTCAAGGTCGTGGCCAAAAATGATGCCAAGGATATCCGGGACATGGTCATTAAGCTCCCAAAGGCATAAAAACAAACAACACCAAGTTTTTAAACGGGTCCCATTGATAATACCCAACTACTAATGAGATGGGGTCAATCGCCCGACCAAGCGGTATTTTATATACCGTACCCCCAAGCCCGTATAAGGGAAAATAAGTTAAAAGTATTTACCTGAGCAAATTTATAAATTTAATCCCAGCCGTATACCACCAAGCAAGTACAGATAGCTTTTACTGGGCTCCTAAATCTGGAACGAAGGTTTTTAATAACCTATTAGATTTCTAACGGGTCTTTAATTTGGCCTAAGCCTAGACCGGTTAGTTTTTTTTATAAAGATTACGGTTTAACGCACGATAAGGCGAAGACCGTTTTTAGAAGATGGTTATGACCCAACAAGCTTGCATACTTGTTTAATATGGGTAATTTAATCATATTCTGGATTTGAGGCCGAAATGATATGGTTTGACCCGTTTCGGCTAAATTGGGTAAACTAGTTACATAAGCCGATCCGAACGCGTAAAGTGCGTAACGAGTAACCATATGAGTCATATACAAGTTTCCTAAGTTAATATGCCTTAAATATGTTGTGATATCTGTAGGATATCTTCCGTTATGCCCAAAACGAGTTTAAGACCATTTTATGCCCCGAAGGGGTATTTTGGTCATTTTAAAGGTTGAAAAAAAAGGGGTTTAAATAATAACCTGAGTTACAGGTCTGATTAAATCAGTAAACCTACTCATTTTACCAAGTGATAACAGTAGGGTATACGTCCTTATGTGAAATTTATCAATCTTAATCATTCTAGACACCGTAGGGGCGTTTTGGAAATTTCACATATGCTTAAAAGGTCAAAACTGGAATTCTGATCTTAAGATATTCTCCTACTGTTTAAATTATAAAATTTTACTGAACACATCAGTAGGTTTCAACCTCATATGCTTAAATAGGTTCTAGCATATACTTATGCGCTAAAAAGCTTTAAAAGGCGATTTGGAGCCATTTCCGGGTTTTATATAGAAAGCTGATGTTTTGAAAATTCCAGAAGGCTCAAAATAATTTATTTAACATATTAGATCAGTAGAAAAAGGTTTGGGGTCAATCAGATATGAAAAACTCATTTTATAACCCAAAAGGGCAAAACCGGCAATTACCGAATCAAGCTTAGAACACTAAGTTATGCTCAGCCTAAAATTGAATAAAAATCTTTAAAAATCCCAAAATATTATTCTAATACAGTAGGTATAAGGTTTTGTATAAAAATTTGGGTTTAGATAGGCTATAAGCAATTTACGTTATTTAATTACTAAAGAAGCTTCTAATTACGCTATTGAGCATAACTCCTAATCTAGACCTCAAACTGATGTCAAATTCTATGGACAAGTTTATAATTCAGTAGTGAAGGTTTCTATCCTCTCACATTTTCAAAAATATCGTTTTAGGGTAAAAAGGCATAACGGTCGATAATTCGGCATATAACGGAAACTTGCAAATGAATAGGATAACTAAGGATTCAGGTTGTATAACCTCAGAGGGTTATACTAACCTATAACATGATCCTAAAGGAATCCTACGGCATGTCTAAATAAGTCTAATTCGGGTTGGAACTGAAAGTCAAAGCAAAAGTCAACTTTTGCGACTTTCGGTTCCGAACCGAGCCTATACTTAGAATTGTCGGATTGATCATGCTTAGACATGTTCAACTAATAATTACCAAGTTATTAAAGTGACAAAACTGATTTTAAAGAATCTAAATCATTAGTTATAAATTTTATTTAAAACAACCCAGTTAACTTAAATTTGACCCGACAATTAAACTAAGTAAACGTGGTAATTAGGAGATGCCCTTTAGAGGGTTAAACACCTACCTAATTACGGTCACGTAGCCATGTTCGTTGCGAACCATGGCTTAGCCGTTTAAAAGTCAAAGTGTTTATCGATAACGCTTGACTTTTCGGTTTAAATGCTAAACGATTAAACTAAGCATGAAAGAATCACTTACAAAAGTCCAAAGGACTGATGATTACTCAAAAGGAGGTTCCTTTGATCAGGCTCCTCAGATTTGAGTGTTAGAGAGCAAATTGGAAGGAAATGAGCAAAGAGAACAATGATCAAGGGGGGCATTTATAGGATTTTGAGAGCCGTTAGGGTCGTTCATCGATAATCGTGCTTCAATCTCAGCCCTACACTTCATACCCATGGTTTACAAAACAATGGGCAGCCCCTAGATTCATGGATTGAGAGACAAGAGCAAAACCAAGGCTGGTTTTTTAGAATTCTGGTTGCTGGGCAGGCTATACGGACCGTATGGGGTCCTGTATACGGTCCGTAAGGACCAAGTCTGCACCAGGGAACTTTCAGCAAATGACAGTTTTGGCCCCTGCATTCTCAATTGTCATTTCCGACACTTCCGAAGACCGTTAAACCATTTTTAAGGCTCTACAATGATTCCTAAGCATAGGGAACATGAAACATGCCCAAAAATATGCCGGATGTTGGTTCGTTTGGTCGTACGGTCCCGTTGTTCGGCTAATTACGACGAAACACGGATGGACGCTAAAAACGATCCAAATTACGCGACGAATGGAATTTTATCAAGCCAAACACTAAAATAAAATATTTTAGTGCTTACATAGATTTTTGGGTGTCCGAGGATACTCAGAACGCGAGATATGCGCAAAAGTGCAAACTTGTGCGCTTTTTGACACTTTTAGTCCCTGCATGACATAAAAGTTTATTTTTTTGCGCAACGAACACCTCTAGGCCTATATCTAAGCTATATAAAGGATAAATAAGGTATTTTTAACTTATGGTCATATTCCGGAAGGTCCGATTCTATACGAATCGACATACTTTTGCAGTTTGACGCAATTAGTCCCTTAATTGCGCAAAGTAGCGCGAAATGCCGTTTAATGACATCTAAGCCTTCCATGGCCCATAATAATCATTCTCCAGCATATATTAAAATATTACTACGCTCCCGCTTGCTTAAATGGTCACCGAATGGCGTAGATTCAAAAGTTGACGCTTTAGGCCCCTCTAATGCGCAAACTTGCGCATTTCATTAATTAATAACATTGAAGCCTTATTTAATTCTTATTAAGCATTCTTGGGAGTATTATTAAATAGCAAAATGCTTCAGGTTCCCTAAAAGGTCATTCAGAGGTATAATTAAACATATTGACACTTTTAGTCCCTTATATTTACAAAGTTGCACGTAACGTCACTTAAAGGCACAAAAGCCTTGGACGGCCAATGATTGGCAACCCCGAGAGTATAATCATATATCATGAAGCTCTCGGTTTGTTAAAAGGTCACTCAGAGGTAAGAATTAACATGTTGACGCTTTTAACCCTTTGTTGCGCAAACTTTCAATTAATTACACAAACGGCTACACTTGATTAACAAGTGGCTCATTCGTGAATATAAAACCATAAAAGGTTATTTAAAAACTTATTTAAGTCATGTTAATACTTCCAGTTTGTTTATAATTAAAGTTTTTTTTTCGATTTTTCGAAAATTTAGTCCCTTAAGTTCAAGGTTTGACTTCATTAGGGTTTATTACACGTGTCAATACATCATTGGACGTGATTTTTACGAGGTGTTACATCCTCACCCCCTTAAAAGAAATCTCGACCTCGAGATTTGCTAAAGTAAAGGAAGTACTTTATGTCTTATATTAGACTTAATCTTCCCCAATACATTTGGGGCTCTAAGGCACCCCAGTTGACCTCTATAATAGGTATATGTATCTTTTTGGAGCTTCTTAACCTGACGATCCTTAATCGATACGGGTTTCTTATTATATCATAAAGTTTCTGTTATCTGCCTATCATTATGACAATGTGTTTCCACATACTGGCGAAACTTATCCTTAAATCATTAGTGTGGGTCGCATTGCGAGCTCCACTAAGCTCCTTATATAGATTTTAGCTTATAAGCTATTTGATCTTAATACATTTGATTCCTCCGAATGGTTCTATATATTCAGGGCTCAACTAGCCTGATAATTAACAGATTTGTACACCCTTCCAGGGCGATACCTTCGTTGAACTTTATCCCTTAATCAAAAACTTAGGAGGGTTGCTACATTCATTAGTCCTTGATTTTCTGACGAATTCCGGCAACTTATAGATGATTACGGATGTGCACGATCTTATTCGTTGTTTCCAAGGCAACTTTCAGATCCTGTTAATTGGTCTTACCAAATTTTCTGTCTAACAACAGACGTTTATCATCTCATCTATACAAGGTCTCCCAAGGAGCAGCCTTGACACTTATGTCAACTATTATCGAAAATCTTATCATAAGGTGAGGTGGTTATTCGAACCACTGCTTAAAGCTAATCTTAAGGAAATAGCTAATCCTTTCAGTTAGTCGAACAAATCGACGATCCTGGGCAACTGATAGAATTTCTTAATTGTTGCCTAATTAGGGTTGCGGTAATCAAATGTATAAGCAAATGAACCGTCTTTCTTACTTAACCGAATCAAATATCAGAATATCGAGTTAGGCTATATGAACCTCTATTTTAAAACTCACTTAGTCAGAGTTCTGATTCTTCCAATGATGGTACCAGTCATCATGGAGATTTCGCAATAATGCAGCCCTAAGCGGGATGTTGATCTTAACTCTACTTGCCTCTAAGGAGGTAAAAAGGGTAATCTTAGGAGAAGGTAATCAAGATACAAGGAGATTACAGAGATTTTTCCAAATCTCAGGCTCCAGTTCATCCATCATTGCTTGTGTCAAATGAGTGACACGTTTATGTTACAAGTCCACGAATTACTTATTCGGGGACATTTACTTGGACAATTCCATTATGGATATCTTCTTTGAATACCATTAGTTGACTTTAGTACCATATGACCATCGGATTATCCTTGTGGTCCCATGCATTAAACCTCCATACTGATCAGGCATGGAAGCAATCTATGGAACATATTAAGATACATCAATCCTCATATGGCGCTTTTATCATACTGTCTGGTATTCGAAATCATTAGAGATCAAAGAGATATCAATTGTATATGCCGATGCACTTCTTCCATAGAGAAGATACTTCAAAAAAAAAAAAATTTATGTAACACCTCGAAATTTTGGGTCCAATAATGTGTTAACACGTGTCATAAGTTTACACGTGGCATTAAATATTAAATAAAGGACTAAAGTTGACAAACCTTGAAAGTATGTAAATTCGAGGGTTATAAATGTCAACGAAGGGTAAATATACTGTATAGTAACCCTAAGTATTGCTTATACCTTCAAACGAATGAATCATGGATCGTACGGAAGCGAAACGTGGAAGAAAGTGAGAGATTACAAGCTACAGGGGTTAACTGTGTCAACAAGTTTAATTATACCTCTGAGTGACCCTTTAACGCTCCCGAGGCTTTGTAACAGTATTATACGCTCACTAGAATATACTGTATAAATTCCGCGAAGTTCCGCTTTAAAACGAGAAAGTTATGATCGAATTCGTATGAGGGGGGTTAAAAGCGTCAATAATGAAAGTTAAGGCTTTCAAAATAATTAAATAAACTAACCAGGGACTTAACTAAGCGAGTAAATAACACGAGGCCCTTAGCAGTAAATAATCAAGGACCAAATCGCAAAGTTACCCCTCAAAACCCGAAAGGTCAAGTTAATGATTACTAAAGATTTCATTATTAATTACTAAAGATTTTGTTATTATTACCAAGATTTAGTCATGATTATAAAAGATTCAAAAATCTTGAAAAATAAACCTAACGCGGGCCGCGTAAGGGTTCGGGTTAAGTTGAGGCGGGCCGCGAGCCTATGATTGAACGCGCCTGATTTTTAAACTTCAGGCGGCCCGCGTAATACGTGTATGGTTCCTCCATGCGGGCCGCGTCAGGCGCCCAGATGCAGAAACATGCTTAAGTTGGCTGTTCAGCCTTCTAAACGCCATGAGATGCATTTAAGTCCTTCCAATTGACCCCTAAACAACCCCTAAGCATTAGGAACACCTATTGGAAGGTTGTGGTTAGTTGAGGGACTTGTGTGTCAAAAGTTGTGATGAAAACTTTACTATAAATAGGCATGTTATGTGCATAAGTTTCACCACACCTCACAACACTACTTCTGATCATTCTTGGAGCTCTCAAGCTTCCTTCTATATTCCTAAGTCTTGCATTAAACTTCTGTAAGTTGCCTAACCTTTTGTGGTCTCGTTTTTCAATGGTTTTAGCTTATAAACCAAACCGTCGTAATGAACGGTTGTCATAGCGAAAATTCACAAATGGTCCAGTGAATTGTCGGATCAAAAGTAGTTATGAGTTGGTATTTATGTGGGTAATAAACCCCTAAAGGGGTTCCCTCTGATCGCCGCTCTAACTATGTCGAATGTCGAGTCAAACGTGCACTTAAAAAGTCAACAGAAAGACATTTTGCGATTTCTTGCATAATCTGTAATGTAGCTGATATGTAACTTGTTTTGATGTTCGTAAAACATGATATTAAGTATATAAACTTGTCTAAACCCGTTTGATTCGGTCATTTGCTATATTGACCCGGTTCGGAACCGAAAGTCGCAAAAGTTTGACTTTTGCTTTGACTACGGTTCTGACCCGTTTTAGTACAATGTAGATATGCCTTAGGACTCTCTTAGGACCAGGTTACATGATGGTATAAGCCTCTGTGACCGGTTCGTTAATTGTCCAAGTCTTTTACGCATTTCCGTTAATTACTTAAAAGTTGACCGTAACGCCCTTTATAAATTTAAACGAGATTTTCGGACATGTGAACGGATCATGACCTTGGTTACTGAATTCTAAGCATGTACCTAAAATTTCATGTCAAACCGAGGTCCAGAATAAGAGTTATGCCAGTTAGCGCAATTTGCGAAACTTTAGTAATTAAATAGCGCAATTAGCATAACGCCTATCTAAACTCGGATTTCGACACCAAACCTTTTACTCACTGATGTAAAATAATATTTTGGGATTTTTGAATATTTTTAGTTATTTTTAACCTGCTCATAACCTACGGTTATGGCAACGGTTTGGTAAATACCGAATATACCCTTTTCGGCCATAACTTGAGTTCTACAAGGTCTTTTGACCCGATTCCAGTTGCTACTGATTTTAAATAATAAATAAAGTATTTTGGACTTTATAAACTGTTCGGGAAACTCAGATTTCCTGTAGAACTCAGAAACCCTTTTTATAATCTTTGAAAAGACCAAAATACCCCTACGGGGCATATTATTAACTTAAACTCGTTACGGGCATTATGAAAAGTATCCTACTGATACCACGAACTCTTTAAAGTATATTGACTTAGGAAAATAGTGTAGGACTCTAACGGATTCCCGTTGCGTCTTTTGCACGCACGGTTCGGCTTATGTAACTAGTTTACATAATTTAGCCGAAACGGGTCAAACTATATTGTTATAACCCCAAAATCCAGAGTATGATTGTTATACCCATATGAAACGAGTCTTCAAACTTGTTGGGTCAAAATCACGCTCCATTCACGGTTTTCGCCTTTCACGCGATTAAACCGTAACAATTCTTTAAGACTAACCGGTCTAAGCTTAGGCTTAATTAAAGACCCGTTAGCATTCTAATTGGTTATTTATACCATCATTCCAGACTAGAGCCTTCCGGTAAATTGTACCTACGCTTACTTAAGTGAATACGGCTGAGTTATTATTCTTGCTATTTTAAGACAGGAGCTAGCTCAGGTAAATACTCTTAACTTATTTTCCCTATACGGGCTTGGGATACGGTATAATAATACCGCTTGGTCGGGTATTGAATATTTAATCGGATTGTGATTAAATTATTGAGGTAACCCGGTTTGATCTGTATTGTTTGAAATAAAAGCCTTTAGGGGTTAATGACCATGTCCCGGATATCCTTGACATCATTGTATTATAAAATGGTCACGTCTTATGCACGGGGTGTAGGCATACACCTGACAGTTGCATAAGGGAAACGGTATCTCACGCTCAGTGGGCCTATACTTGTGACGTGTCTGTTAATCTTGACTCGGTTTCTATATCGGGCCCTGAACGTACAACGAACATGTAAATCTGTATACAAGATTATAAATATGATTGTCTCAAGTTATAAAAGATTAATTCTGCCTCTGTGCATTTTAATCAAAGTGTCAAAATAATTTGTGCCTGGTGCATCTAAATCAATTTTCTTATACTCTTTTCAAATGAGTCAGTTGAGTGTATTTACCAGTGAAAACTGACGTATTTTCAAAAGTCTAAGTGACAGGTACAAGTACGTAATAGGCTGGAAGCTGCTCAGGACATTAATAAGGAATCTTGCAAGTTCTAGGCGTCTAAAGTCTGTAGAACAATGTTTATAGATCTGCCTGTGGATCCCTTACTTTCCGTTGTAATACTTGGATATTACTTTTATTCGGAATATAATATATTTATCTTTTGCTTCCGTTGTGCATTCATATATATTGTGTGGTTTGACTATATTGTTGCCAACTACGTCACGGAAATCCCCCCACCGGGCCCACCGGTGAGACACGTGGAAATCGGGGTGTGACAGGTTGGTATCAGAGCCAACATTGAGTGAATTGAACACTAGTCTTTTGTGTTTAATCTCAATGACACAATTGCACATACTTGAGTCTAGACTTAACATAGGAATACTCCCGATTCTAATCCGGAATTTACTGCTTCCAATTATTATTTTTATTGGATGCGTCGCCAAGCGAAGAAGCCGTAATAAGAGTTCTCCACACCGGAGTCTTGAACTGCTGAGCTTCATACCGCGACCAGGATGAAACGTGCAACCAAGGAGAAAGCATTCAGGAAATGAATGAAGAAGAAACTCCTCTTGCTGAAGATCGTTTCCTTAATAAGTCTTTATAAGAACATATTTACCTTTCAGTCCCTTCGAGGACAACATTATTATTTTCAAGTCCCGCTTAGGGCAACCTTATATTTTTATTTTCATATAGTGGAATGATTAAATTTAAACTTTCATTCTAAACAAGAATATTAAATAAATGGAAAATAATATTTCCTAATGTAGGATCTACCATTATAATAAAATGGCAAAATCTAAAAAGGGCAAGACCTAGCCACGTGTCATTGTAAAGATCGGGCCAAGATGGTAGTTCCATAATTAGATCCAGATCCATATTTAACACCTCAATTTAAAATTGATCTGCGATAATTATTAAATAAGAATCTTAAGTGTGAAACCTAGCCTTCGGGTCAATTATAAGACCGGGCCAAGATGGTAAGATCTGATTAAAAGATTCAGAATTCCAGTTAACCTCTGTGATCATGTTAACATCCATGGCAGATGTGATTCGTTAAAAATCGCACGCGTCATTCCTATAAGAGAATCCTTCTATGGATTCCAAAACCCAAATTAGTGATTTATAAATCATGGGTTAAATCGTCAATAAAGATGATCATTTTTAAAACATCCATTAGTGGTGTAGTGCCTACGGGCCAAACTTATTAGACATCCATTAGTGATGTAGTGCCTACGGGCCAAACTTATTAAACATCCACTAGTGATGTAGTGCCTACGGGCCAAACTTATTAAACATCCGTTAGTGATGTAGTGCCTACGGGCCAAACTTATTAGACATCCAATAGTGATGTAGTGCCTACGGGCCATACTAATTGTCATATAAGGCAGTGGTAGTCTATGACTCCCTGTCAGAAAAAGGTAATGAACTAGGTTCAAACCTCAAGGCTTTGATTCTCTGAAATCCTAGCTTATAAATTATAAATGTCCTAGTGTCTAGGCCTATTGTGCCAGAATACCTTCATGCTGTGATTCTCTGAAATCATAGCTTATAAATTATATATGTCCTTATGACTAAGCCTGTTGTGCTAATAGATTTAAGGGCCTTGATTCTCTGAAATCATGGCTTATGATTTAAAATTTGTCCTTGTGACTAGGCCCTCTGCGCCACCTTAATATCCTTGATGTTTTATAACTAGGATAAATTATAATGAAGATGATAATTAAATATAACTAACAAATTAACCAATATGGGTTATATTACCATGGTTAATAAATCGTTTAAGACGATAAAACTGTAAGAGCTTCCGTATAAACCTTGCCCTTGTTTGATTTTATGTAGCATATAAAGCTACATGGCTAGGTCAAAGGAAGAGAACAGTCACTCTCTGGAAAACCGCGATGATGGAAGGATTAATATAACCAGAGGAGAGCTTCGTACATTGATTGATTCAGCGGTATCTAAAGCTGTAGAGGAGCGATTTAGGGAATATAGTGAGACTAATAGTAAAGCCTCATCTATACCTCACTCTAAATCTGTCCCTAAAACTCATTCAGAGCCTCATAACGAGCCGCCCTCTAAGAATGAAGGACCAAAGAAGGATGACGATCGTCATTCATCAAATGAACACAATGTTCCATCCAAGAAGCAAGCGTTCGATAATGAACAACATACCAAGTCTTGTACCTATAAATACTTTGCTTCCTGTAAACCCCGAGATTTCACGGGGGAAAAGGGAGCAGTAGATTGTATGACTTGGTTGGAAGAAATGGACACGGTGGTGGACATCAGCGGTTGTGCTGAAAGGGATGTAGTAAAGTATGTATCCCAATCGTTCAAAGGAGAGGCACTGGCATGGTGGAGGTCTCTCATTCAAACTACTGGGAAGATCCCGCTCTATAACATGACATGGGAGCAGTTTGTTACTCTCATTAGGGAGAACTACTGCCCTCAACATGAGGTCGAAAGAATCGAATCGGATTTCTTATCATTGGTTATGACAAACTTAGATTGTCAAGCTTACCTTACCAATTTTAATACCCTGTCCAGACTGGTTCCTTACCTAGTAACACCAGAACCCAAGAGGATTGCTCGCTTCATTGGGGGTTTAGCCCCAGAAATCAAAGCCAGTGTTAAGGCTTCGAGACCTACTACATTCAGGTCAACAGCAGACCTGTCGCTATCTCTCACACTCGATGTGGTTAGAAACAAGGCTGCTAAGGCCTCTGTAGATGGAAAGAGAAAAAGGGAGGATGAGAATTCTCATCGCTCCGATAAGAAGAGTTCCAGGTTTAAAAGAGACAGCCAGCAGTCGGTTGAGAAGACCAAGTGCGAAACCTGTAGGAAATACCACCTCGGGAAATGCAGATTTGAATCTCAGCCTCTACCGTGTGGAATTTGCAAGTCTCAGGAACATAAAACCCTGGATTGCAAGGAGCTAAAAGATGCAACCTGTTATGGTTGTAACGAAAAGGGGCATATCAAGACCAACTGCCCTAGGAATCAGAAGAAGCCTGAAGGAGCCAAAAGAACAAACGCATGAGTCGTCAGGATGAACTCCCGGGAGATTGTGCAGTATGATAAATATATAGCAGGGACCAATATCGAAAATGGCAAACTCAGATGAGACAGCCGTCGATCGTGTTATGAATGATGTGACACATGCAGATGATGTTACGATTGTGAGCCTTAGAATTTCCGAAGATGTTCTTCAAACAATGATAAACGCAGCGGTTGAGAAGGCTGTGAAGGAGGCTGTGAAAAAGTTCAAGGAGCCCCATGCTACTCACTCCAAATTTTATCTGGAACCACATTTCCTTACTCATAAGGAGGACCTTGTTCATACCTCAAATGCCAAGGATAAGCTAAAAAGAAAAAGGGAGGAAAATAACTCCCAGAGCTCTATAAAGAAGAACAAACGAAAGTCCAACCAGAAACCGGTATGCAAGACCTGCAAGAAGTGTCACTATGGGAAGTGCAGGTTCGAACCAAAATCCCGAACACCACCAAAGGTATGTGGGATCTGCAAATCGGGGGAACATACAACGTTGGACTGCAGGGACATGGAGAATGCAGTCTGCTTCGGCTGTAATGAGAAGGGCCACATCAAGACCACGTGCCCTAAATATGTCAAAGGAAAAGCGGCTAAAGAAGGAAAGCCTAAGAATGAAAGCGCCTAAATACCTGAGCTAGTTCATAAATAATGGTCTCAGGTACTTTCCCTATCTTTTTATCAAGAAACTTAAATGCTAAGAGTTTTAATTTGGATCGGATACCAATAAACCTTTCATAAACCATAAGCTTAGCAAACTTTTATATTATCCGCAAGATATAACTTACCAAGGAAACCAAATTAACCAATTTTTCTCAAATCGGCAAGAAATCCTTCCGAAAAATCTAGGAGTACTCTTTCCTCGCATAGAATACGACAACATATGTTATTTTCATATATTTTTCTCATTTGTTTTTCTATCGCCTGCGAATGCCAAACTATGTTTGATAAAAGTACCATATGAGGATTGGCGTATCCTAATGTGTCCCATAGATTATTTCCATGCCTGATCAGTATGGAGGTTTAATACATGGAACCCCTGAGATATCCCAATGGTCATATTGTAACAACCCTCACTAAAATTTATATTTAGTATGATAATTATGCAATAAGGAGACCCTAATTAAGTTTAGTATGATTAATTAATCAGTTAATCAATATTAATTAAGCTAACAAGATTAATTAAGCTAAGTAAGGTCTATTAAAAATAGATATATATGAGGTCGTATAAGAACGTTTAATATTAAATAATAAAATATATTATTTTTTTTCCTTACTCCGTTTTTAATGAAACTTAGGTTAAAACGTAGATAAAAATATGCTCGTTCTAAAGACATATTCGTCGTTTTATAAAACGTTATATTTTAAAAGTTATACAAGAAAAACGAGTTAAGCAGCTGAAATAAAATAACTAAGCTAGCTAGCTAGCACGTCAAGCTAGCTAGCAAGCACATCACTTGAATCCCACATCGACCCGAATATGAAATTGAGCTGCCGCCTGCTTGCTATAAATAAGAAGCTTAGGATTCATTTTTCTTTGCTCATTTCTTTTCTTATTCTCTCTATACGTTGGTGTTCTAACCAATAATCACTCAATCGCTATTACGATTCATTTTCCGAGTGATCAATATATCCAAGGAATGCCTAAGTGCCGCCCACATTGGGTTATGCTTTGTCGTTTGTCGGTAATCCGATAAATGAGCTGAAGCATTGTACTTTGTCGTTGTCGATAATTCGATACACGAGTTGAAGTACTATACTTTGTCGTTTGTCATTTTGATAAATGAGTTGAAGTATTGCACTTGGTCATTCATTGTGAGAATTTGATCTCGGGAAATTATCGTAACTGCTGTATTGATCATTAACCCGGTTTTTGTGAAATTTGTTAAGGTTCGAATCTCATGACTACCGTTAAGGTTTGATTTGGGTTTTACACCAACACGTATTCTATTCTGTTAAACCACCAAAAACACTCCCAACTACACCCTTACAATCAAACAAACTATTAAATCATCAGAAGATCCAGAATAATAAAGTACATGCCTAATTATCGAAAGAAGTAGAATCAAGAAGTTTGTTAACTCAATCCTGCATGATGATTTGTGAGTTATTCCTCTTTTGTAAATTCTTTTCTCACAGTTTGTGAGTTATTCTTCTTTTATAAAATCTTTTCTCACCGTTTGTGAGTTATTAACTATTTTACAATACTCCAAATTCATTTTCCGAGATTATAATACCAGTGATTAAGTTGATGTAATCACCAAATTACAGCCAGTATGTGGGGTATTGTGCACAATATTACAGTTTAAATCATTTTAGGTGGGCGAACCTAATTTAATTGATTTACGTCATTCATTGGGGCAGCCAATGGTGATATGACCACTGTCACAGATTCGGTCGAGTGACAAATACTGTGGGTAGTTGGTTGATATCAGAAACATGCGTAAAAGATCTTAACACTGTGAATAATCATAAAACGTGTCATTTTCAGTAAAATGAATAATTCACTCAGTATTTCCCTGCTGACAAAATCTTTTTAAAACGCGTTTCAGGTAATTACAATAGATTGGAGTAAGGATTGGATCCGACACTGAAGGACTTCAAGAAGTGGCTTATTTTCAAATTAAGAAATATTATTTTTATTAAAAGCTACCTTTGTAAAACATGGAATTTATTCCATCTTTTTAAATAAAATCCGGTGTTTCTAAACTCTGATATTTTTCCTAACTCACGGTCCTGATGAAATTTCCGCTGCAATATTTTTAAAATAATCACCGGTACCACTGGACTGCTCTCGGCACCGATTCCGGCTAGATGGGGTCGGGGGTCGTGACACATATTGTCCTAATGCCGACTAGTAGTATTCAAAGAAGATATCCAGAATGGTATTGCCCAAGTAAATGTTCCCGAATTGGAAATTCGTGGACTTATATGTGTCACTTGTTTGGCACAAACAATAATGAATGAACTGGAGCCTGAGATATGAAAAATCTCTGTAGTCTCCCTGTATCTAGATTATCTTCTCATAAGTTTTCCCTGCTTACCTCCTGGAAGGCAAGTAGAACTAATATTAACATCCCGCTGTGGGCTGGAGTATTACGAAAACTCCATATTACTTATAGAACAATCGAAACCTTGATTAAGTAGGGTTTAAGATATAGGCTCATATAGCCTGACTCAATATTCTGAAAGTTTTATATTATTAAATAAGAAAGACGGTTCACATTGCTTATATAGTAATTACCGCAACCCTAATTAGGCAACGATTAAGAATTTCCATCAGCTACCCAGGATCTAAAGGCAAATTGTTGGTGGATAAGCTCGAAAAAGTCTGTAGCCACCTATTTAGCAAAATGCTTAACTGGTGCGCAAGTCAAGGCTGAGCATCAAAAGCCATCTGGCTTGCTACAACAGCTTGAACGTCCCAAGTGGAAGTAAGAGATGGTAACTATGGATTTTATTACCAAGTTACCTAAGACAAGGAAAGGAAATGATACGATATGGGTTGTAGTTGACAGATTGACTAAGTCAGCACACCTCTTACCCATCAAGGAGACTTATAGCTCCGACATGTTAGCCCAGTTGTACGTTGCTAAGATTGTAGCCTTGCCTAGCGTACATGTGTCCATTATCTCTGACAGAGATAACAGATACACATCGCATTTTGGAAGAATTTCCAACAATCTTTGGGCACACGTTTGAAATTCAGTACAGCTCATCATCCTTAGACTGACGGTCGGAGTGAACGTACTATTCAAACGTTGGAAGACATGCTACGTGCATGTGCGATCGATTTGGGTGGTAGTTGGGATAAGAACCTACCGTTAATCAAATTCTCCTACGACAATAGCTACCATACCAGCATTAAGGCTGCGCCTTTCGAGGCATTATACGGTAGAAGGTGTAGAGCGCCCGTCTGTTGGGCGGAAGTCGGAGATGTCCAATTTCCCGGACCAGAGATAGTGTTCGAAACAATGAACAAGATTGTTCAGATTCGTGACCATCTCAAAGTTTCCCGAAATAAGCAGAAGAATTACGTAGACCCAAAGGCGTAAAGCTTTTCACTTCAAAGTAGGTGATAAAGTGTTGCTTAGAGTATCACCCTGGAATGGGGTGATGCGTTTTGGTAAGAAAGGCAAGCTAAGCCCGAGATACATAGGACCTTTCGAGGTTATCGAACGTGTCGGACCGGTTGCCTACAAGTTGAACTTACCAGAAGAGCTCAATGGAATTCACAATATGTTCCACATCTGCAATCTAAAGAAGTGCTTCGCTGATGAGTCATTGGTGATCCCACACACAGATGTGCATATAGATGAGAGCTTGAAATTTGTGGAGAAACCATTGTCGATTGAAGATCGACAGGTGAAAAGCTTCGAAGAAAGCACGTGTCATAAGTTTACACGTGGCATTAAATATTAAATAAAGGACTAAAGTTGACAAACCTTGAAAGTATGTAAATTCGAGGGTTATAAATGTCAACGAAGGGTAAATATACTGTATAGTAACCCTAAGTATTGCTTATACCTTCAAACGAATGAATCATGGATCGTACGGAAGCGAAACGTGGAAGAAAGTGAGAGATTACAAGCTACAGGGGTTAACTGTGTCAACATGTTTAATTATACCTCTGAGTGACCCTTTAACGCTCCCGAGGCTTTGTAACAGTATTATACGCTCACTAGAATATACTGTATAAATTCCGCGAAGTTCCGCTTTAAAACGAGAAAGTTATGATCGAATTCGTATGAGGAGGGTTAAAAGCGTCAATAATGAAAGTTAAGGCTTTCAAAATAATTAAATAAACTAACCAGGGACTTAACTAAGCGAGTAAATAACACGAGGCCCTTAGCAGTAAATAATCAAGGACCAAATCGCAAAGTTACCCCTTCAAAACCCGAAAGGTCAAGTTAATGATTACTAAAGATTTCATTATTAATTACTAAAGATTTTGTTATTATTACCAAGATTTAGTCATGATTATAAAAGATTCAAAAATCTTGAAAAATAAACCTAACGCGGGCCGCGTAAGGGTTCGGGTTAAGTTGAGGCGGGCCGCGAGCCTATGATTGAACGCGCCTGATTTTTAAACTTCAGGAGGCCCGCGTAATATGTGTATGGTTCCTCCATGCGGGCCGCGTCAGGCGCCCAGATGCAGAAACATGCTTAAGTTGGCTGTTCAGCCTTCTAAACACCATGAGATGCATTTAAGTCCTTCCAATTGACCCCTAAACAACCCCTAAGCATTAGGAACACCTATTGGAAGGTTGTGGTTAGTTGAGGGACTTGTGTGTCAAAAGTTGTGATGAAAACTTTACTATAAATAGGCATGTTATGTGCATAAGTTTCACCACACCTCACAACACTACTTCTGATCATTCTTGGAGCTCTCAAGCTTCCTTCTATATTCCTAAGTCTTGCATTAAACTTCTGTAAGTTGCCTAACCTTTTGTGGATTCGTTTTTCAATGGTTTTAGCTTATAAACCAAACCGTCGTAATGAACGGTTGTCATAGCGATAATTCACAAATGGTCCAGTGAATTGTCGGATCAAAAGTAGTTATGAGTTGGTATTTATGTGGGTAATAAACCCCTAAAGGGGTTCCCTCTGATCGCCGCTCTAACTATGTCGAATGTCGAGTCAAACGTGCACTTAAAAAGTCAACAGAAAGACATTTTGCGATTTCTTGCATAATCTGTAATGTAGCTGATATGTAACTTGTTTTGATGTTCGTAAAACATGATATTAAGTATATAAACTTGTCTAAACCCGTTTGATTCGGTCATTTGCTATATTGACCCGGTTCAGAACCGAAAGTCGCAAAAGTTTGACTTTTGCTTTGACAACGGTTCTGACCCATTTTAGTACAATGTAGATATGCCTTAGGACTCTCTTAGGACCAGGTTACATGATGGTATAAGCCTCTGTGACCGGTTCGTTAATTGTCCAAGTCTTTTACGCATTTCCGTTAATTACTTAAAAGTTGACCGTAACGCCCTTTATAAATTTAAACGAGATTTTCGGACATGTGAACGGATCATGACCTTGGTTACTGAATTCTAAGCATGTCCCTAAAATTTCATGTCAAACCGAGGTCCAGAATAAGAGTTATGCCAGTTAGCGCAATTTGCGAAACTTTAGTAATTAAATAGCGCAATTAGCATAACGCCTATCTAAACTCGGATTTCGACACCAAACCTTTTACTCACTGATGTAAAATAATATTTTGGGATTTTTGAATATTTTTAGTTATTTTTAACCTGCTCATAACCTACGGTTATGGCAACGGTTCGGTAAATACCGAATATACCCTTTTCGGCCATAACTTGAGTTCTACAAGGTCTTTTGACCCGATTCCAGTTGCTACTGATTTTAAATAATAAATAAAGTATTTTGGACTTTATAAACTGTTCGGGAAACTCAGATTTCCTGTAGAACTCAGAAACCCTTTTTATAATCTTTAAAAAGACCAAAATACCCCTACGGGGCATATTATTAACTTAAACTCGTTACGGGCATTATGGAAGGTATCCTACTGATACCACGACCTCTTTAAAGTATATTGACTTAGGAAAATAGTGTAGGACTCTAACGGATTCCCGTTGCGTCTTTTGCACGCACGGTTCGGCTTATGTAACTAGTTTACATAATTTAGCCGAAACGGGTCAAACTATATTGTTATAACCCCAAAATCCAGAGTATGATTGTTATACCCATATGAAACGAGTCTTCAAACTTGTTGGGTCAAAATCACGCTCCATTCACGGTTTTCGCCTTTCACGCGATTAAACCGTAACAATTCTTTAAGACTAACCGGTCTAAGCTTAGGCTTAATTAAAGACCCGTTAGCATTCTAATTGGTTATTTATACCATCGTTCCAGACTAGAGCCTTCCGGTAAATTGTACCTACGCTTACTTAAGTGAATACGGCTGAGTTATTATTCTTGCTATTTTAAGACAGGAGCTAGCTCAGGTAAATACTCTTAACTTATTTTCCCTATACGGGCTTGGGATACGGTATAATAATACCGCTTGGTCGGGTATTGAATATTTAGTCGGATTGTGATTAAATTATTGAGGTAACCCGGTTTGATCTGTATTGTTTGAAATAAAAGCCTTTAGGGGTTAATGACCATGTCCCGGATATCCTTGACATCATTGTATTATAAAATGGTCACGTCTTATGCACGGGGTGTAGGCATACACCTGACAGTTGCATAAGGGAAACGGTATCTCACGCTCAGTGGGCCTATACTTGTGACGTGTCTGTTAATCTTGACTCGGTCTCTATATCGGGCCCTGAACGTACAACGAACATGTAAATCTGTATACAAGATTATAAATATGATTGTCTCAAGTTATAAAAGATTAATTCTGCCTCTATGCATTTTAATCAAAGTGTCAAAATAATTTGTGCCTGGTGCATCTAAATCAATTTTCTTATACTCTTTTCAAATGAGTCAGTTGAGTGTATTTACCAGTGAAAACTGACGTATTTTCAAAAGTCTAAGTGACAGGTACAAGTACGTAATAGGCTGGAAGCTGCTCAGGACATTAATAAGGAATCTTGCAAGTTCTAGGCGTCTAAAGTCTGTAGAACAATGTTTATAGATCTGCCTGTGGATCCCTTACTTTCCATTGTAATACTTGGATATTACTTTTATTCGGAATATAATATATTTATCTTTTGCTTCCGCTGTGCATTCATATATATTGTGTGGTTTGACTATATTGTTGCCAACTACGTCACGAAAATCCCCCCACCGGGCCCACCGGTGAGACACGTGGAAATCGGGGTGTGACATTTTACGGCTTAAGGTTTCTGATGGGAACAGAAGAAATGGTTCTTATGATTTCGCTTGTAAGTCTTACCTTACACTTAATATCTGGGGTTCTTACGGGATATTTTCTAAAAGTTTGCTAGGCTTATGGTTTTATGAGAAACTTATCAGTGCCCGAAACCAAACGAAATTTTTAGTACTAAAATCATAATAAGGGTTTTATCTAATATCATTATTAATACAAACTGCCTCTAATCATTTATCAGGAGGGTTTAACGCCTCCATTCTTAATCCTTTTAAACTCAGCTATAAAATCTTTACAAATTTCGGGGCAGTCTCAGCTTGACTGGTTATTTCTTAATCTATTCAACATGAGTAGCTGAGGTAGATCCTTAATGGATTTATGATGAGCAAGCTTTGAGACCTATGAAATTAATTTATCTAGGAGCAACCGGCTAATTTATCGGACATTTATCATATCGATTCATGGTCTTGGGATTTACATCTTGGGTCGCTCAGAGGTATTTTAATAACATGTCGCCCATGGGTCGTTCAGAGGTATTTAAATAACATGACGCCTTTTTAAATCCTACCATACGTCCGTATTTGATCCGGGTCCCTGACACGTTTGTCCCACGTGATAAGTGTCTTTATTTTATTGAACACAAATTTTCGAGGTGTTATATCTGCTAACCACCATCGATTGCTTGCATTCAAGCTTAGATTTTTGGGTAATTGGAATAGGTTACTATCTTAGTCAAAGAATTAAAATTTGCGACATACTGTCGACATCCTAAAACCTCTATGGTGAGGGTCAGAAAATTCTTATTCCATCTTTTTCCATTTTGATGCGAATAATAGGTCTTTCTAATAAGGTCCATCCTTTAACGTATAAGAGAATCTTTCTTGTGGACTTCATTAATGTCCTTACTAATTAAGGGTGTTGCCATCGAATGGCTGTCAATTAATGATACCACGCTGACCCACCTAATGGTTTCTACTTCATCCAACGATTTCCTGCAATCGATGGTCCCTTTTTACTATTGAAGTCTCTTGACTCCCAAGAGACGAAGTACTTTTAAGTACATCAAAAATAATGGACTCATTGCCATGTTAGCTTTCGCTGGGTTTATTCTTCGTAATTGAAGCATGAACGAAACTCTTCTCATAAGCAGCGACATGGGTTTTAGAGCAAACATCATTCAGCTTCTTGAACCTTTTTATGACTTTTCTCATAGTCTTTCCGACAATTGCGTTAATCACAGTCTTGGAGATTAGCTCTATAAACATCGAGGTTCTCATTTGGTGCACCATTAACATTTGTCGCATCTCTAACATCGCGACTTTTGTTTGTCTCTTCCGAGTTTTCCATACTCGAAGCTTTGGTATTAAATACCGAATTCAGTAGATACATAGGCAATCCATACCATATGTCTTCTTGAATTTTCAAAGGCTCTCCATAAGGAGTCTTGTTAACTACTTGCTTCTCATCACCCATAATATGGGCTTAGCTATAAGATGACCAGTCCATTCTTATCACTATATCGAGTCCCTCTATTTCAACGTAAACAAGGGTAGTGGAAAAGAATGGTTCCTAATGGATACAAAGCATCCATCTAACATTGCCGAAACAGACTCAGAGGTACTATTGGTCAAATCTATTTTATTCTTAACGCTTAGAGTTTTTAACAGGCAGATTAAAGGATTTACAAATCCATTGTCTATAAAGACTTATCTGAACCTGCATCAATAATACTCTAGCATGAGCGTTATTGATAAAGAAAATACCTAATCTGACATTGTCATCCTGACTAGCCTCTTGAGCATCCATTTGAGAGCTTCCAGCTTTGGTCTTCTTAGCCCTGCTAGGTTTCTTGGTTTTATTTGGGCGATTAGTCCTGATATGCCCCATCTCGTCGCAACCATTACAGGTCGCATCTTCCAACTTCTTGCAATCCAAGGTCTTGCAAATTCCACACAATTTAGCACGTGGATCTATCACGCATTTTCCAAAATGTTGCTTTTTGCAGTTACTGCATTTGGGTTTTGCCTCCATTGGCTTGGACTGGTTTGAACCGGTCCTTACCCCTTTTGCAACCTCTATTTGGAGTATTATTGCACTTTTGCTTATGATCCTTTAATACGCGGTCCACGGCTTCGTTTATGGCTGTCTCTATCATAGCCTGCAATTCGGAGCCTTCTAAGTTCAATCCCGTATCATCATTCTGATCGACTTGATGATTGCGCGCTTCAGAGGGGTCAACCATTGTGAAGCTTTGAAGGCTACTAACCAAGTAGTAATAATTGGCTTAATTATATAGGGAATTGTCGAGTTTGATGATTAAATAGCCATGGTGCAAATAAACCATATAGGCCAATAGATAGTATTAAATTTGTTTGATTATGTTTTGCCTAGGTTTTTAACTAAACCATCTTAGGCGTTTAAAAGGAATGTAATCCTTCATATTTATTAGACAGGGAACATCAGTCACAACTGTCAATGTCGTACTGACATTTTATATAGCACAAAGGTTTGTTCCAAAGGACTTTAGATGGCACAGAGGCCTCGTCACTAGGGAAATTTTTAAAACATAATCAATGATTCCTTTGGATCGGAATATTTCACAGTTCTTTGTTTGACAAGAAGTTATGAAATGAAACTATCTTTTCATATATACATCTTTGCTCGAAGGCATACATTTCAATTGAATGTTTCGATGTATTCATCATGTTCGACGTTTATTAGCCATGATTCCTATTGATCATTTACGCTAATTAAGGGTTCGGAAAAATTCCTAATATAAAGATGACAAGTATGATTTTATCGCATCACTATTGTCAGGAGTGTTAACATGTTTACAGGTGTAAACAAGGATTTCGAACCTTTAGAATAGGCTCATATGAATTTACTAAAATTTATAACCTATGGTTTTTCAATAACCATTTTAGTTAATTTGTTAAATATATAACTGTTCAGGATCCTTATCATGAATCCTATATTATAAGTTAATAATGGCACACAAGGCCTAGTCACATGGACAAGGTTAATTTATAAACCAGGATTTTACAGTATCCAGGTATTTAGGTTTGAACCACAGTTCATCACCTTTTATTAACAGGGAGTCGTAAGCTACCACTGTCTTTAGTCACAGAGAACATTTAATTATTACCCGTAGGCACTTCATCCTCAAAGGATGGTTATATAATTACAGGGAATTTAAATTAACCCAATTTAAAAGATGGCCTGTGTGACTTTACTGATTCACAGTTTGCCAAGAATGTTAACACACTTACAGATGTGAACAAAATTTTTGGAATCTTTTAGACAGGTTTTTACCATCTTGGCCATGTCTATAATGACTCGTGGCTAAGTTTTACCCCTAAGATTCTCTTTTAATATTAAACGCTGAACAATCCTAAGATGAGATGTTAATTATGGATCTGAATCTAATTATGGAGATACCATCTTGGCCTTGTCTTCAAATGACACATGGCTAGGTCTTGTCCCTTTTTAGATTTTGCCATTTTATAATAATGGTAGATCTTATAATAGGAACGTTATTTTAAATCTAACCGTCCCTTTAAAACTTAAACAGGTACATGGTTGCCCTAAACGGGACTTCTAAGGAATAATGTTGTCCACAAAGGGACTGAAAGATAAATATGTCCTTATAAGGACTACTAAGGAAACGATCTTCAGCAAAAGGAGTTTCTTCTTCATTTTAAATTCTGAATGCTTTCTCCTTGGTTGCACGTTAATCCTAGTCGCAGTACGAAGCTCGGCCTTCCCTAGGCTTCAAATGGGGAGAATTTCCATTATGGCTTCTTTGCTTGGCGACATATCAAGAATATATAGAATTGAAAACAAAAATTCTCCGAATAGAGATGAGGGTATTCCTATGTTAAGTCTATACTCAGAAGTTTTAAGGAATGTGCTACTGTGTCATTGAGATTAAACACAAAAAGGCTAGTGTTTAATTCACTCAATGTTGGCTCTGATACCAACCTGTCACACCCCGAATTTCCACGTGTCACCGGTGGGCCCGGTGGGGAGTATCGTGACGTAGTTGATAACATCATAGTCAAACAACACAATTTAAAATGCACAGCGGAAGTAAAAGATGAATATATTACGATCCGATATAAAGTAATAACAAAGTATTACGAACGGAAAGTAAAGGATCCACAGGCGGATCAAAAATAAATGAAACATTGTTCAACAGACTTCAGGCATCTAAGCTTGCGAGACTTCTATATGATGCTAGGAGAAACCAGCCTATTCCGTTTAGTACCTGCACTTAGCCTTTTTGGAAAATACGTCAGTTTTCACTGGTAAATACAATTTAACTGACTCATTTTGAAAATGTTTTAAAAATTGGTTTTAAATGCACAAGGCACAAAACTCTTTATAACTTGGGAATAATTAATCAGAGTTAAACTTGTAAAAGATTTACATGTTTGTTAACCGTTCAGTCGCCCGAGTCGTGTCGGGTTTAAGGTTAAATGACACACCACATAGTATAAGTCCGCGGCGGGAAGCCAACGTTAATACCTTAAAATAATGGACATAATACCGGGTGTACGCCTACACCCGGGTGTCAAGGTCGTGGCCAAAAATGATGCCAAGGATATCCGGGACATGGTCATTAAGCTCCTAAAGGCATAAAAACAAACAACACCAAGTTTTTAAACGGGTCCCATTGATAATACCCAACTACTAATGAGATGGGGTCAATCGCCCGACCAAGCAGTATTTTATATACCGTACCCCAAGCCCGTATAAGGGAAAATAAGTTAAAAGTATTTACCTGAGCAAATTTATAAATTTAATCCCAGCCGTATACCACCAAGCAAGTACAGATAGCTTTTACTGGGCTCCTAAATCTGGAACGAAGGTTTTTAATAACCTATTAGATTTCTAACGGGTCTTTAATTTGGCCTAAGCCTAGACCGGTTAGTTTTTTTTATAAAGATTACGGTTTAACGCACGATAAGGCGAAGACCGTTTTTAGAAGATGGTTATGACCCAACAAGCTTGCATACTTGTTTAATATGGGTAATTTAATCATATTCTGGATTTGAGGCCGAAATGATATGGTTTGACCCGTTTCGGCTAAATTGGGTAAACTAGTTACATAAGCCGATCCGAACGCGTAAAGTGCGTAACGAGTAACCATATGAGTCATATACAAGTTTCCTAAGTTAATATGCCTTAAATATGTTGTGATATCTGTAGAATATCTTCCGTTATGCCCAAAACGAGTTTAAGACCATTTTATGCCCCGAAGGGGTATTTTGGTCATTTTAAAGGTTGAAAAAAAAGGGTTTAAATAATAACCTGAGTTACAGGTCTGATTAAATCAGTAAACCTACTCATTTTACCAAGTGATAACAGTAGGGTATACGTCCTTATGTGAAATTTATCAATCTTAATCATTCTAGACACCGTAGGGGCGTTTTGGAAATTTCACATATGCTTAAAAGGTCAAAACTGGAATTCTGATCTTAAGATATTCTCCTACTGTTTAAATTATAAAATTTTACTGAACACATCAGTAGGTTTCAACCTCATATGCTTAAATAGGTTCTAGCATATACTTATGCGCTAAAAAGCTTTAAAAGGCGATTTGGAGCCATTTCCGGGTTTTATATAGAAAGCTGATGTTTTGAAAATTCCAGAAGGCTCAAAATAATTTATTTAACATATTAGATCAGTAGAAAAAGGTTTGGGGTCAATCAGATATGAAAAACTCATTTTATAACCCAAAAGGGCAAAACCGGCAATTACCGAATCAAGCTTAGAACACTAAGTTATGCTCAGCCTAAAATTGAATAAAAATCTTTAAAAATCCCAAAATATTATTCTAATACAGTAGGTATAAGGTTTTGTATAAAAATTTGGGTTTAGATAGGCTATAAGCAATTTACGCTATTTAATTACTAAAGAAGCTTCTAATTACGCTATTGAGCATAACTCCTAATCTAGACCTCAAACTGATGTCAAATTCTATGGACAAGTTTATAATTCAGTAGTGAAGGTTTCTATCCTCTCACATTTTCAAAAATATCGTTTTAGGGTAAAAAGGCATAACGGTCAATAATTCGGCATATAACGGAAACTTGCAAATGAATAGGATAACTAAGGATTCAGGTTGTATAACCTCAGAGGGTTATACTAACCTATAACATGATCCTAAAGGAATCCTACGGCATGTCTAAATAAGTCTAATTCGGGTTGGAACTGAAAGTCAAAGCAAAAGTCAACTTTTGCGACTTTCGGTTCCGAACCGAGCCTATACTTAGAATTGTCGGATTGATCATGCTTAGACATGTTCAACTAATAATTACCAAGTTATTAAAGTGACAAAACTGATTTTAAAGAATCTAAATCATTAGTTATAAATTTTATTTAAAACAACCCAGTTAACTTAAATTTGACCCGACAATTAAACTAAGTAAACGTGGTAATTAGGAGATGCCCTTTAGAGGGTTAAACACCTACCTAATTACGGTCACGTAGCCATGTTCGTTGCGAACCATGGCTTAGCCGTTTAAAAGTCAAAGTGTTTATCGATAACGCTTGACTTTTCGGTTTAAATGCTAAACGATTAAACTAAGCATGAAAGAATCACTTACAAAAGTCCAAAGGACTGATGATTACTCAAAAGGAGGTTCCTTTGATCAGGCTCCTCAGATTTGAGTGTTAGAGAGCAAATTGGAAGGAAATGAGCAAAGAGAACAATGATCAAGGGGGGCATTTATAGGATTTTGAGAGCCGTTAGGATCGTTCATCGATAATCGTGCTTCAATCTCAGCCCTACACTTCATACCCATGGTTTACAAAACAATGGGCAGCCCCTAGATTCATGGATTGAGAGACAAGAGCAAAACCAAGGCTGGTTTTTCAGAATTCTGGTTGCTGGGCAGGCTATACGGACCGTATGGGGTCCTGTATACGGTCCGTAAGGACCAAGTCTGCACCATGGAACTTTCAGCAAATGACAGTTTTGGCCCCTGCATTCTCAATTGTCATTTCCGACACTTCCGAAGGCCGTTAAACCATTTTTAAGGCTCTACAATGATGCCTAAGCATAGGGAACATGAAACATGCCCAAAAATATGCCGGATGTCGGTTCGTTTGGTCGTACGGTCCCGTTGTTCGGCTAATTACGACGAAACACGGATGGACGCTAAAAACGATCCAAATTACGCGACGAATGGAATTTTATCAAGCCAAACACTAAAATAAAATATTTTAGTGCTTACATAAATTTTTGGGTGTCCGAGGATACTCAGAACGCGAGATATGCGCAAAAGTGCAAACTTGTGCGCTTTTTGACACTTTTAGTCCCTGCATGACATAAAAGTTTATTTTTTTTGCGCACCGAACACCTCTAGGCCTATATCTAAGCTATATAAAGGATAAATAAGGTATGTTTAACTTATGATCATATTCCGGAAGGTCCGATTCTATACGAATCGACATACTTTTGCAGTTTGACGCAATTAGTCCCTTAATTGCGCAAAGTAGCGCGAAATGCCGTTTAATGACATCTAAGCCTTCCATGGCCCATAATAATCATTCTACAGCATATATTAAAATATTACTACGCTCCCGCTTGCTTAAATGGTCACCGAATGGCGTAGATTCAAAAGTTGACGCTTTAGGCCCCTCTAATGCGCAAACTTGCGCATTTCATTAATTAATAACATTGAAGCCTTATTTAATTCTTATTAAGCATTCTTGGGAGTATTATTAAATACCAAAATGCTTCGGGTTCCCTAAAAGGTCATTCAGAGGTATAATTAAACATATTGACACTTTTAGTCCCTTATATTTACAAAGTTGCACGTAACGTCACTTAAAGGCACAAAAGCCTTGGACGGCCAATGATTGGCATCCCCGAGAGTATAATCATATATCATGAAGCTCTCGGTTTGTTAAAAGGTCACTCAGAGGTAAGAATTAACATGTTGACGCTTTTAACCCTTTGTTGCGCAAACTTTCAATTAATTACACAAACGGCTACACTTGATTAACAAGTGGCTCATTCGTGAATATAAAACCATAAAAGGTTATTTAAAAACTTATTTAAGTCATGTTAATACTTCCAGTTTGTTTATAATTAAAGTTTTTTTCTCGATTTTTCGAAAATTTAGTCCCTTAAGTTCAAGGTTTGACTTCATTAGGGTTTATTACACGTGTCAATACATCATTGGACGTGATTTTTACGAGGTGTTACACAGAGCCAACTTTGAGTGAATTAAACACTAGTCTTTTGTGTTTAATCTCAGTTACACAATTGCACATTCCTCGATTCTCGAGTCTAGACAAAGAACTTAGGAAATATCCAAAAATTTGTTTTATTTTCTAACTTTGTCTTATATATATTTTGTTGTGTCACTTGTTTGATTTTTGACAGGTTCACAATATGCCGCCACGTATGAGAGGAAGAGAAAGGGGACAAGGAGCATATGTAGCCCCAAACGACCATGAAGCCGGACCTTCGCACAGGCGAACACCTTCAGGCTCCCATAACACAGATGCTCAAAATCTGTGGAGGTCTTTTACTGAACCCGCAAGGCACTCGGTTTCACAGAGTACCTCACCTTCTATCCCACACTCCTTTGGACCTCAATCAGAAAATGAGCCCCACAACTCTCACCAGTCCTATATTCCTCTCCAAGGACACCAATCACCCTTTGACCAACCATCACCTGTTTTCCAAGGCCTGTTCAACCCTGCTGACTACCTTGATGTGCCTATGGGTTTTAACCCACTTGGACCAGAAGACCATTTCCCTGGCGACAATGCGATGGAGGTCGATGAAGATACCAATCCCTCAATGCCACCATCTGGAACTCCGAACCACCCTATCGAGATTTCTGATGGATCACCTTTTCTGGGATCACCATACAATGGTCCCGACAGCTTTGAGGAGAAGTTTAGGCAGCATGACTGGGTATTTACCCCTAGTTACCATAACTCTCCCCTGCACCAGCCACAACACAACTCTCCCTTGCACTCCCAGCAACAGCAGCCACAGCAGCAGCAAAATCCTTCTGAGGATTTCCGGCGTGATGTAGTCACTCCACCGCCGCCACCACCTCCGGTTTTGCCTCCTCCGCCTCCGAGGCGAAGAGGAAGGAACGCACGGATGTCCACACGAGGGGGAATACGCATCGGCACCCCTCCACATTCAGGTAGCAGCCGATACTCGCCACTTCATGAAGAACCAGAGATGGGAGAATCTTCACACCCCGTCTCAGAAGTAACATCTGCGCCAATCGCGCCACCACCACCACAGGATTTCGGAAACCCAATCCCTGCTTTTACTAGCGCGGCAGCATACAATCCCTTCGAGCAGACGTTTCCCCCAGGTTATAACTTTACAGAGGATCCCTACTGGGTAGCTGCGAACTACAACTCTCTCAATCCGGAAGGTACTTTTGGAGGTCCCTGGACTACGGGACAACCGACCTATGGATACCCATCATATGGATATCAGCAGCCACAGCCTCCTCAACCACCGCATTATCCGCTACCACCGCCGGCACCGATGATGTCGCCGCCACAAGTTCAAGAAATCCTTCAAGGGATAAACGATGTGCGACGTGAAATGCGGCATGAATTGCGGGAAGAGCGTCGGCATAATCGTGGGATGTTTAAGAAGATGGTGGATTTAATCAAGGGAAAAAGCAAGAAGGACTACTAAATCCTTTGTTTGCAAGTTATTTAATCATGTCCCTGCGAGGACATTTATTTCTGTACTCTGCCCCTGCGTGGGCATATTTTTCCTTTCTGTTCCACCCCTGCGTGGGTTTGTTTGTTTCTGTTTGACCCCTGCGTGGGTTTGTTTGTTAGTTTAGCCCCTGCGTGGGTATGTTATTTGTGTAAAAGTCCCGTTTAGGGCAAACTTGTGTTAGTTAATTTTATTTGAAATGGTTAATTTAAGTTTTTCATTTTTAAATTATATGCATAAATATAATATACGAATAAATGAAAAAAAAATAGCAATTATTATTTTAATTTACCATTTTAACAATAAGAATCTTAAAAAGGTAAAACCTAGCTTGAATGTCATATTAAAGACCTGGCCAATATGGTAGAACCTGCTAAAAAGATTCAATCTCTGTTAACATCTGTAAACATGTTAGCATTCTTGGCTAGTGTGATTCGTAAAATCACACATGTCATCCTTTTTAATAAATTATCCAATTTATATTCTATATATATATATATATCTGATTGTGACATAGTACCTACGGGTTATAACTAATGTCATATAAAACAAAAAGGCGGTCGTGGTTTATAGACCCCCTGCCAAGAAAAGGATTGATTGTTTTAATTATTCAAATTTTAATCCTATAAAATCTAAATTCAAATTTAGAAATTTGTCCAAGTGACTAGGCCTATTGTGCCAATATATATTTCATTCTCAGGTAAAGTAGCTAATAAAAAGTCCTGAATGAAACTAATTAACTAATATGGCTCTTATTTACCATGGTTAATAAATCGTCAAGAACGATAATACTGTTTAGGCTTCTAAATAGACCTTGTCCTTACTTTTATGTAGCACCTAAAGCCACATGGCTAAGTCTGAAGAAGTAAACAGTCACCCAGAGGAAGGCCCAGATAACACTAGAATACATATAACTGGTGCGGAGCTACAAGCATTAGTAGAAAATGCTGTCGCCAAAGCCATTGAAAGGCAATATAGTGAACCAAGTAGGACCCGAAGTAGGGCCCGGTCCGCGCCACATTCCAAGACCAAGGGTCATTCGGAGGCTCATACCAAACCACTCTCTAAGAAGGATGCATCTAAGAAAGATGAGCTCAAGAAGGATGATGAGCGACATTCATCCAACCAAAACAGTGTTCCATCAAGGGAGGTTGAGCATAAGTCAGAACCGCGTGGTAAGTCATGTACATACAAATACTTCGTCTCATGTAAACCCCGGGACTTTACTGGGGAGAAGGGAGCGGTTGACTGCATGACCTGGTTGGACGAAATGGATACAGTAGTAGATATCAGCGGGTGTGCTGATCGGGATGTAGTGAAGTACGTATCCCAATCGTTCAAAGGGGACGCACTAGCATGGTGGAAATCTCTCTTACAAGCTGCCGGAAAGGCCACACTTTACAGTATGTCATGGGATCAGTTCGTAGCCCTTATTAAGGAGAATTTTTGCCCACAACATGAAGTAGAAAGGATCGAGTCAGACTTCGTATCTTTGGTGATGAAAAATCTAGACTGCCAGGCATACCTCACCACTTTCAATACCCTATCTAGGTTGGTTCCATACTTGGTAACCCCAGAGCCGAGAAGGATTGCCCGTTTCATTGGGGGTTTGGACCCTGAGATTAAGGCAAGTGTTAAGGCATCGAGGCCTACAACGTTCAGATCAGTAGCTGATCTATCTCTCTCTCTCTCACCCAGGACGTAGTCAGGTTGAGAGCACTTAGGAACTCGGAAGAGAATAAGAGGAAGCGTGAGGACGATACCTCACGGAGATCGGAGAAGAGACACCGAGGGAATAACGACCACAGGAAAGGGTCGGGATTTAAGAGAGATGGGCAACAATCAGGGGATAAGCCCAAATGCAAAACCTGCAAGAAGAATCATTTTGGGAAATGCCGCTTAGAGTCGAAATCGCAGTCCCACACGAGACCCTGTGGAATCTGTAAATCTACTGATCATACGACTTTGAAGTGTAAGGGTCTGAAGGATGCAACATGTTACGGTTGCAACGAGAAAGGGCACATAAAGTCTAATTGCCCAAAGAACGCTAAGAAAGCCGATGATGGAAAGAAGACCAATGCAAGAGTCTTCAAGATGGACGCTAAGGAAGCTGTTCAAGATGACAACGTGATTACAGGTACCTTTCTTGTAAACGATATTTTTGCTAGAGTATTGTTTGATTCTGGAGCAGATAAGTCCTTTGTAGATAATAAGTTCTGTGAGTTGTTAAAATTACCTGTAAAAGCCTTAAGTGTGAAGTATGAGGTGGAATTAGCTGATGGAACCATAGAAACCGCCTCAACTGTTTTAGATGGATGTGTTATATCCATTAGGAATAACTCTTTTCCATTATCCTTACTTCCCTTTAAGCTAGCCGGTTTTGACGTAGTGATAGGTATGGATTGGTTGTCACATAACCAAGCCCAGATTGTGTGCAACAGAAAGCAAGTGGTAGTTAAAACTCCGTCTGGTGAGTCACTCACTATTCAAGGAGATACCCAGCATGGGTTGCCTGAGCAAGTGTCCATGCTCAAGGCATCCAGGTGTTTGCAGAAAGGTTGTGTCATTTACATGGCACAAGTTACTGTTGATGAGCCAAAGCCGAAGATTGAAGATATCCCTGTCATTTTGGAATACCCTGAAGTGTTTCCAGAAGAACTACCTGGCTTACCGCCAGATAGGCAAGTGGAGTTTCGAATTGACATCATTCCGGGTGCGGCGCCAGTAGCGAGAGCACCATATAGGTTGGCACCAATGGAGATGAAGGAGTTAAGGAGTCAGTTAGATGATCTGTTAGCTAAGGGTTTTATTAGACCTAGCTCGTCTCCTTGGGGAGCACCGATTTTGTTTGTCAAAAAGAAGGATGGATCGATGCGTCTGTGCATCGATTACCGTGAGCTTAATAAAGTCACTATCAAGAATAGGTATCCTTTGCCTAGGATCGACGACCTGTTCGATCAATTACAAGGGGCAAGCTACTTTTCAAAGATCGACTTGAGGTCGGGCTATCATCAGTTGAAGGTCAAGGATGAAGATGTTCACAAGACAGCGTTTAGGACTCGTTATGGGCATTACGAGTTCCTAGTGATGCCTTTTGGGCTCACTAACGCACCAGCCGCATTCATGGATCTCATGAATCGCGTCTGTAAGCCTTATCTGGATAAATTCGTCATCGTCTTTATTGACGACATCCTTATCTACTCAAAGAACCAAGCTGACCACGAGAAACACCTTCGTTGTATTCTCAAACTTCTACATCATGAGAAACTCTATGCCAAATTTTCAAAGTGCGAATTTTGGCTTCGAGAAGTCCAATTCCTTGGACATGTGGTAAGTGAGCGTGGTATCCAAGTAGATCCCGCTAAGGTAGAAGCAGTTATGAATTGGCAAGAGCCAAAGACACCTACCGAGATTCGCAGTTTTCTAGGATTAGCAGGATACTATAGGCGATTCATCGAAAACTTTTCAAGGATTGCTGCGCCCCTAACTTCGTTGACGCGTAAGAAGATCAAGTTTGATTGGGGCCCTAAGCAGCAGGAATCCTTTGACGTTCTGAAGAAGAAGTTGAGCAATGCACCAGTGTTAACATTGCCTGATGGTATAGAAGAATTCGTGGTGTATTGCGATACGTCACACACTGGCATGGGCTGTGTACTCATGCAGAGAGGCAAGGTCATTGCTTACGCTTCACGACAACTAAAGGTGCACGAGAAAAACTACACCACCCACGACTTGGAACTGGGTGCCGTCGTATTTGCACTGAAACTTTGGAGACACTACTTGTATGGAACCAAGTGCGTGATCTATTCGGATCACCAGAGCCTTCAACATTTGTTCAATCAGAAGGAATTGAACATGCGACAAAGACGATGGATGGAAAATTTAAATGACTACGACTGTGAGATAAGATACCATCCAGGCAAGGCAAATGTAGTTGCTGACGCCTTAAGCAGAAAAGAAAGAGTGAAGCCGATAAGAATCAATGCCAAGCGCATAGAAATAAGGAATAGTTTGAACGAAAGGGTGTTAGCTGCACAGAAGGAAGCTATGTTGGAAGCTAACTATCCTGAAGAAAAGCTAGGGGTAACTGAGGAGCAGTTATCCTATGACAAGGATGGAATGCTAAGACTGAATGGGCGAATATGGGTTCCAGTTTATGGAGGACTTCGAGATGTTATCCTCCAGGAAGCCCACAGCTCCAAATATTCCGTTCATCCTGGTGCTGATAAGATGTACCAGGATCTAAAGGCAAACTACTGGTGGATTGGTTTAAAGAAGTCTGTAGCTGCGTTTGTAGCTAAATGTCTGACTTGTGCACAAGTCAAAGCTGAGCACCAGAAGCCGTCAGGTTTGCTTCAACAACCTTGAATTCCCATATGGAAGTGGGAGATGGTGACAATGGATTTTATCACCAAATTGCCCAAGACAAGGAAGGGAAACGATACTATATGGGTTATAGTAGATAGGCTAACCAAGTCAGCACACTTTCTTCCCATTAAGGAAACTTACAGCTCTGACATGTTAGCTCAATTGTATGTGGATAAGATCGTAGCTCTACATGGTGTACCAGTGTCGATTATCTCTGACCGAGATACGAGATACACCTCTCATTTTTGGAAGAGTTTCCAACAATCTTTGGGTACGCGCTTAAACTTTAGTACGGCTTACCATCCGCAGACAGACGGACAGAGTGAGCGTACCATCCAAACATTGGAAGACATGCTTCGAGCATGTGTGATTGATTTAGGTGGCAGTTGGGATAAGCACCTACCATTGATAGAGTTCTCTTATAACAATAGCTACCATACTAGTATTAAGGCTGCGCCTTTCGAGGCATTATATGGTAGAAAATGCAGAACACCCATCTGTTGGGCAGAAGTAGGAGAAGTTCAGTTATCAGGACCAGATTTGGTTTTTGAAACAACGGACAAGATCGTCCAGATTCGCGATCGCTTGAAAACTGCCCAAGATAGGCAGAAAAGCTACGCTGATCCAAAGCGTAAGCCTTTTCACTTCGAAGTAGGTGACAAAGTATTGCTTAAGGTATCACCCTGGAAGGGGGTGATGCGATTTTGTAAGAAAGTTAACTGAGCCCGAGATACATAGGACCTTTTGAGGTTATCGAACGCGTCGGATCAGTTGCCTATAAGCTAAACTTACCTGAAGAACTTAGTAGTATACACAATGTGTTCCACATCTGTAATCTGAAAAAGTGTTTCGCTGACGAATCACTGGTCATACCGCATACAGACATACACATAGATGAAAGCTTAAAGTTTGTGGAAAAACCATTGTCGATTGAAGATCGACAGGTGAAGAAGCTTCGAAAGAAGTATATACCTATAGTTAAGGTCAAGTGGGATGCTCGTAGAGGTCCCGAATACACATGGGAGGTAGAATCCACGATGAAAGAAAAATACCCTCATTTGTTCCAGTAAATCTCGAGGTCGAGATTTCTTTTAAGGGGGTGAGGATGTAACACCTCGGAAATTTACGTCCAATAATGCATTGACACGTGGCATAGGCTTTGGATATGTGAAAACATACTTTAGAGGGACTAAAGTTGACAAACAGTGAAACTATGGAATTATAAGGGTCCAAAGTGTCAACAATGGAAAGATAGGCTCTGCAATAACCCTACATGATGTTTATAATCTCAAACGGATAAATCATGGATCATACGAAGCGGAAAATGTAAGAAAGTGAGGAATTACAAACTACAGGGGCTAAACGTGTCAATATGTTGAATTTATACCTCTGAGTGATCTTTTGGCAAACCCGAAGCTTTGTAATGATAAAATATACTCACTAGAATATGTGGTAAAAATTTCATGAAGTTTCGTTATCGTATGAGAAAGTTATGATCAAAACCGTGCACGAAGGGTTAAATGCGTCAACGTTGAATTTCGTGACTTTTCGGGTGAGCACAATGCTAACCGAGGACTTTACCATGTTTGTAAATGTCCCAAGGCCCTTAAAAATCAAGTTTGGAGGTCTAATGAGCAAGATAGATAGCAAAAACCACGTAACAAAGGACGAAGGACCAAAACGCAAACATTAAAAAGGTTTTTGGTGGATCAGAAGGCCCAGGCGGCCCGCCTGGGGACCCTTACGCGGGCCGCGTGACCTGCCCAGCGACAGAAAACAGGCAACTGCCAGTTGCAGGTCTGATTTCGAGTTGTGTACAACTTTTCTCCACTCCAGAGCCTCACCAATCAACTTACATGCATGTAGGGGCACTTGTAACCATATTACAACATTCCTAGGCTATTGTGGCAGCTCTAAATCAGATCAAAACCTGCATAAAAGGGGACTTGAAGTTGTGACCAAGAACACTTGCATTTTCAAAATTCACAAGATCAACTCCTGGAGCTTTCTGGACGACAAGACACCTTCCTAGTGATCTCTAAGCTTTATTAGGACTCTTGTAAGTGTTCATACCCCTCTCTAATTCGTTCTAGCTTAGATTATTAGCCGAAAGTCAATCCGTCGTAAACTTAGTTTGACTTCACGATTAAACGAAAATGGCTCAGTCATTTCTCAAATTGAAAGTACCTACAAGTTCGTATTTATGTGGGTAACAAACCCTCAAAAGGGTATTTTCTGATTCCCACTCTAAGCATGATTATTGTCGAGTCAAAGTTGTTCTTAAAAAGTCAACAGAACGTGTTTTTGCAAAATCTAGCATAAATAGCAATGTAGGTCACATGCAACCTGTTTGATCATCAAAATAACTTTGTAATTAATGTAAGAACTTGTTTCATCATGATCAACTCGACAATTTTCAGTTAAACCCGGATCGGAACCGAAAGTCTCATAAAATGACTTTTTCTTTGACTCTCGATTAGGATCCGTGCATGCATGTTTGAGATCTGCCTTAGAGCTTATTTTGGACCATTTTTATATATGTACAACTCTCTGAGATTTTACAAACTTGGTTCAACACCTATCCGATTCATATGCATGTTACCGGTTTATGCTTAAATATGACTATTTTGCCCTTTTTGCTATAAAACACGATTTTTGAAAAAGTGAAAGAGTAGAAACGTTTGTTACTGATTTATAAGCATGCACTTAAAATTTGATATCAGTTTGAGGTCTAGATTAAGAGTTATGCTCGATATCGTAATTTGAAAGCTTTATGTTAAGTAAACGGCGTAATTAGCGTATAGCCTATTTAAACCCACTTTTTGTTATAAAACTTTTTACCCACTAATGTTATATAATATTTTAGGATTTTTGATGATTTTTATTTAATTTTTGGCTGAGCATAAGATAGGTCCCTAAGTTTAATTCGGTTAATACCGAATTTACCCTTTTAAGCCATAAAATGAGTTTTATAAATCTTTTTGACCCCAAACCTTTTTCCACTGATTTCATTTGTTAAATAAATTATTTTGAGCATTCTGGAAATATAAAAATATCAGCTTTCTTTTGAAAATCCGGAAACGGCTCTAAATCGCCTATTTAAGCGTTTTTAACGCCTAGTATGCACTATAACCATATTGAACATATAAGGTTGATACCTACTGATATTCTTAGTATATTTTTATAAAATAACAGTAAATATAAGTTTTTGAACTCAGGTTTCCAGTTTTGACACTTTTAGCCCTTGTGAAATTACCAAAATACCCCTAAGGTGCATAGTTTGATTTTAAATGATAAAAAATTTAATATATGGGTCATACCCTACTATTATAATATGTTAAATTAAGTATTTTTACTATATGAATCAGACCTACAACTCAGATTACAAATTTAACTCTTTTATAATCTTTTAAATGACTAAAATGCCCTTATAAGGCATAAGTTGAGTTTAAATTCATTCGGGGCATAATAGAACATAACTTACTGATATTATGACATATTTAGAGCATATTATCTCAGGGAACTTGCATATGACTCTTATGGAGACCCGTAACGCACTTTTAGCGTTCGGT
The DNA here is from genome assembly GCF_002127325.2 of Helianthus annuus. Taxonomy (NCBI): domain Eukaryota; kingdom Viridiplantae; phylum Streptophyta; class Magnoliopsida; order Asterales; family Asteraceae; genus Helianthus; species Helianthus annuus. The sequence continues at coordinate 15,467,482 of NC_035449.2, forward strand.
TCGGTTTATGTAACTAGTTTGCATAAATTGACCGAAACGGGTCAAACATTATCATTTTTGTCTCAAAATCCAGAATGTATTTAGCATACCCATATTATACAAGTATTCCAACTTGTCGGGTCTAAATCACGTTCTACCCGGTCTTCGCTTAATCGTGCGTTTGAACCGTATCGTCCTTAAAACTAACCGGTCTAAGCTTAGGCTTAAATAAAGATCCGTTAGGAATCTAATAGGTTATTATAAACCATTTGTTCCAGAATAGAAGAACCAGTAAAAGCTACCTTCACTTGCTAGTTGTGATTTATACTTACCAAGGTAAATACTTTTAACTTATTTTCCCTATACGGGCTTGGGGTACGGTATATAAAATACCGCTTGGTCCGGCATTGAATTCTTTAATCGAATAGAGGTTAAATTCATTGAGATGCCTTGTTTTGAATGTGTTTTATTGCTTAAAGCCTTTGGGGGGTTAATGACCATGTCCCGGATATCCTTGGCATCATCTTACGAGATGGCCACGACCTGAGCACGGGGTGTAGGCGTACACCCGTCAGTGTATAACTCTATATTGTGGTGTGTCTATTAATCTTTAACCCGGTCTACGGATCGGGCTACTGAACGCATAAGTAACATGTAAATCCCTTACAAGATTATATTGCATAATTATTCCAAGTTATAAAATGTTTTATGCCATGCGCATTTAAATCAATTTTCAACCTTTTTAAAATGAGTCAGTTAAATTGTATTTACCAGTGTAAACTGACGTATTTTCCCAAAAGGTTAAGTGCAGGTACTACACGTAATAGGCTGGCTGTCTTCTAGAGCGTCCACAATAAGTCTCGCAAGCTTGGATGACAATAAATCTGTTGAACAATATCTTACTTTTATTTTGATCCGCCTGTGGATCCGTTTCAACTATTAGTGATAATTAATATTACACTCTATTAAAGTTGAAATGAATCTATCTTTGCTTCCGCTGTGCATTTATATATTGTGTTGTTTGTCTATGATGATGCCAACTACGTCACTATACTCCCCACCGGGCCCACCGGTGACACGTGGAAATTAGGGGTGTGACAACCGCCGTCGTCGCCACCCACCTCCGCCATCGCTATCAACCACCACTACCCACCGCCACCACCGCTACCACCTGCCACCACCGTCACCACGCTACCACCTCTGACCACAGCCGCCACCCACCACCACCGCTGTCTCCACTCGCCGCCGTCTCCACCCACCACCGTCGCCGCCGCTAGAACTGCCACCTATCACCATCCACCATCGCCGCCCATCATTGACCACAACCATCCGATTTTATTCCTGCGTCTTTTCTCGCATACCAAACAACAAAAAGTAATGGTTCATTCCATTCTCACGTGGTAACCAAACAAGACATACAATAGTAATGATCAATTCCATTACCTCATCCATTCCATTACCTCGTCCATTCCATTCTCCTGTCCATTCCATTACCTCATACCAAACAGACTCTCAATGTCTATGTGACGCCTACATGGTAGGCTTTGCACTCATACCCTTGCCATTACTTCACGTGGTCTGAGTTTTTTTATTAAGCATTTAATTTCATTCTCGTATCTATTTTTTACAAACCAATAATCTAGTGGTAAACTGGTATAACATTTGCCTTCCATAAAAGTAACTTGAGTTCAAAATTTTGAGAATGCAAGGTTAAATTGTATCAAGATGTAAAAATATAACATAAAAAATATTTACAAGAGTAAACTGCTAAAATCGTCCCATAGGTTTGGTCACTTTTGCCACTTTAATCCAAAACTCAAATCTTTTGAATCTAGGTCCTCGTGGCATCAATTTTGTTGCTATTTTCATCCAAAAGCAAAATATGGTCAGATTTTTTAGCTAACATCCAGTTTTTTTTTTCTTTTTCCTCCCTTTTAATGAAGGGCAAAATGGTTAGATTTTTTTAATTTGTTATAATAAAATGTTAAAATACCATTTTGCTCTTCATTAAATGGGAAGAAAAAGACAAAAAAAATTGGATGTTAACTGAAAAATGTCAATAAATTGAAACCACAGGTATCCAAATTCAAAAGGTTTAAGTTTTAGACTAAAGTGACAAAAGTGATCAAACCCCAGGGACCATTTTGGCAGTCTACTCTATTTACAAACATAAAATGTATATATTAATTTTAACACTATAAATACATACCCATTTCCACCATTCTAACCTATTCACAAAACACTCTCCAAAAGTATTCTCTCTTTCTTATTTTGCTAGCGGAACCGATGAACCAAAGAAGAGGATATTGCTTTGGCAACGAGTTGGGTGCATGTTGTCCGTTAGAGTACCCTCCAAATAATGCTACTATTTGGAACGTGATCATGACACGCTTTCGTTATCAAGTGGGTGCAAACAATCATAGCTTGAATCACATTACTGGAAAGTTTAGGGCGATGCGAGCAAGTTGTAAGTTTTTTTTAGAGGCTCTTTATCAATGCCCTCAACTGCGAAGAAGGCATGGCTGAAGATCAAGCAATTGAGGCGGCACATGTCGAGTACGAAACACATCATAACACAAGTTTCCGTCATCCTACGGCTTGAAGAATTATGCACATTTAGATGATGTATTCTACTTTTTATGTATTGTTTTTAATTTAGTTGGTTGTAATCTTTTTATTTCTAGTGTAATGAAATGTTTTATTTTTAATATTGTTTTAAACATTATTGTGTAATTTATAAATAAATTATAAATATAAAAATTAATCATTAAGTAATTAATAACTAATTGTTGAACAGGCGGGTGAACCACTATATCATTTCATCAAGTGAAATGGCTTAGGTGGTGTGAATTGTGATAGACACGTAACAAAAAAAAAAAAAAAACATTTGATTTGCCAAACCACTACTTATAGTCCTATAACACACACGTTAGAAACAGCAAAGTTTATGTACTATTTAGTTGAGACAAAAAATCGCATCAGCTGATAAAATAAATTTTAACTAACTAATATTAAAAAGTCATAATGAATATAGATATTTAAAGCATATTTATACGTCAATTTTAATACATAACAAATTTCACATGCATTGGAAAGTATTTCACATGTCTACCTTATGTGTTCACCTAACATCTTGAAATGACCAATTTTTTACCATCTTCTTTTTTAAATGTGAGCTTTTACACAATATCCATTTTTTCACTATGTTTTTGACATATGCTTTTTTCTATTTTTCTTTCCTTATCGATTTTGTTTTAAAAAGAAGAAGGTTCCACTTTTATTTATCGTAATCTGCGAGCATAAGATGTATGTAGAAAAGGTATGAGCTCTTACTATGACAAATCTTTCATATGAATGTTATCTAATACAATACAATGCACATGAACGTATATAAATTTTATCGTCCTCAATGGAGATCCTACTAGTTAACTGGTTTTAAAGATATAAGAGTTTAAATCTTGCGATGTACAGGTTGTGTTGTATTACTGTATTTAACCTAGAAAACTCTAGCAGTTAAAAAAATATATAAATTTTGCTCAAATGTTCTTATTACAATGTATATTTTTATATAATATACATGTTCAATAAAAGAATATTGGATTTTAATAATCTCAATTATTCGTTATTGGCCGTTAGCAGTTAAAACTTCAAAAGTAACTACTGGTAGTCCCAACTATTAACGTACTGGCCTCAAATGGACCCTGATTAACAGAACCCTAACGTCGATAATCTCCGGTTGCTGGAAAACCATTTTTGGCCAAAAAAAGGTTTCTAAAGATCCGATATAAGGTTACAAAGAGGGTTGGGACGAAAATAGTGACTTTCCGGCCAAAATGTTGAGTTTTCCGGCCAAAAATAAGTTTTCTGGCGAAAAAGGAGTTTTATGGCGACTTCAATCATTGGAGCTTTTATTAGAAGAAGGTTCCTAATGGTACGTAATAAGATTACAAAAAGGTTTGGGACGAAAATGTTGAGTTTTCCAGCCAAAAGGGAGTTTTTCGGCCAAAAACGTTTTTCCAGCGACCGAAGGCTAATGGCGTTAGGGTTCTGTTAATTAGGGTCCATTGGAGACCAATATGTTAATAGTTAGAACTGTCCGTAATTATTTTTTAAGGAGTGAATTGCAAATTTTGTCCTTTATTTTTATACCTTATTGCAGACGGTGTCCTTTATGTTTAAAATTGACGAATTTTGTACTTAATGTTTCCAAATGCTACAAGTTATGTCCTTTAGCCATAACTTAGTTAATTTTTTCAGTTAAAACAGATCATGTGCAAGACACATTAGGGTATAATTGTCTTTTAACCTTATTATTTAAAAAACAAAAGAAAAATAAAATAAATTATTATATATCAACTTCATCTTTTTCTCTCTCTAAAAAAAAAAAAAAAAAAAAAAAAAAAAAAAAAAAAAAAAAAAAAAAAAAAAAAACTCTCACACTACTACATCTCTCACCACCACCACCAAGTACCAAAATTTCTAAAATTGACAGCGCATGAACAATAATCCCAAATTGAACAAGAACAAACCCTATAACTTATTACCATAAAGTACTAAATTTCTTGATATTTATACAAATTATGAACCGAATAATCAATTTTCAACTAACAGATTGTGAAAGGATCTATAACATACCCAACAAGATTTACAAATTCGACAAAAAAAAGTATATGAATAATCCCTTTTTTAGTTCTAAGCTTCTCGAGGTGAGTTGGTAGCATACATAGGAGGGCTTGGAACTGAATCGGCATAACTGTAAGCAGGTGTGCTGGGAACCGAATTTGCAAAAGTTGAAAAAAATAGGCCATGGTTTTGGAACAAATTGTCTCCAGGTGGGAGGAATTATATGAAGGCGTGCAAGAAACAAAATCAAAAGTGAAAGTTGCCTTCTTGGGAACCTCTATTCTTAGACTACATGGTATGGTGATGGACCATCCTTGGAGGATGATCCGCCACGTAGGCGACACATCATAGTCCTCTTAAGGATGGATCATCCTCCAAAACTAGGGGGCATGGGAGGATGGTCCTAGTCATCATCCTCCACCACTTTTATATTTTTTTTTATTTTTTTAAATCTCCATCTTTTTTTAAACATTTAACAAATAAAGTAATAAAATATTTTAATTAATATTATAAAACATTACATAAACATAAAAAAAAAAATTAAACTTAAAAAAAATAAACTAAAAAAACATAAACTTAAAAACCTAAAGTTAAAAAAAAACGTAAAAATATCCTAACATATTAAAATAAGCTACTAGTCGTCGTCTTCCATGTGGTGGGCGGGTTTGTTCTCAGCGTTGTTCCAAATATACTCCACCAAGTCCGCTTGTAGGTTGTGATGTGTGTACTCGTTACGTAGAGCGAAGGCGTTCAAATCTTGTTGTTCCTCACTAACTGGAACAGAATTTACAGTAGACGCGTTTTCGTCGTAATCGCATATCGCTCTCCCTTCGTCTTCAATGATCATGTTATGAAGGATGATACAAGCGTAAATAATGTGTCGTAACCTCCTTGGTGTTTGCGAACGTGCTGGAATAGAAATGATGTGCCATTTTTTTTGTAGAACACCAAAAGCCCGTTCAATATCTTTTCTTGCGCCATCTTGAAACTTTGCAAACTTTTTCCTTTTGTCGTCGGTCGGGTGCGGGACAGTTTTAACAATTGTCGAGTACGTTGGGTATATCCCATCGGCTAGGTAGTAACCTCGCCTGTACTCCACCCCTGAAACCGTAAAGCTTGTGTCTGGACCTGTACCCGCCACTACATCATCAAAAATCTGTGACTGGTATATGATGTTGAGGTCGTTGAGTGACCCGGGTAGACAAAAAAAAGCATGCCATATCCAGAGATCCTGTGACGCAACAGCCTCTAGAATGATAGTCGGACGTCCCTGATCTCCCCTAGTATACTGACCTTGCCATGCAACCGGGCAGCTCTGCCACTGCCAGTGCATGCAATCAATGCTCCCGAGCATTCCTGGGAAACCATGTCTCTGTTCGTGTGCCTGATATAATTTTTGAACGTCGTTTGCGTTCGGTTTCCGCAGGTATCGCTTGCTATACAACTTGACAACCCATTGGCAAAACTTGTACAAACATCGACGTGCGGTTCTTTCAGACATCCTAATGTACTCGTCTAATGCATCTGGTGCGTAACCGTACGCAAGTTGGCGAATGGCCGACGTACATTTTTGTAAATTACTGAAACCCCTTTGCCCTCTAGCATCGTTTCGCAATGTAAAAAACGGATCAGACTGGGCCATGTCGCCTGCAATACGTAAGAACAGTTGACGACTCATGCGGAAACGACGTCGAAAAATCTCGGCTGGGTACACGGGTTCGTCGGCAAAATAATCGGCTACTAGTTTATCGTGGCCGGCTATAAATTTAGAACAAAAAATAAATGAAACTAATTAAAACATACATTTTAAAATCTACATAAAACATAAGGAAAAAAAATTAAAATACCTTCTTGGTCTCGATTATATTTTGCTCGTCTGGTTAGCGGTTGGGACGACCCTTCAGCGGCCGACATGAACACCTGAGCCGCGTTCATAATCATGTTGTGCATAGTAACATCCTCTTCCGAAAATGATGAATACCACTCGGACGAAGACGATGAAGACATAGAAGAAATTGAAGAAATGGAAGAAACGGGTGAAGCCATGATAATTTTTTAGCGAGAGATGGGGTGGAAGCGGGTAAAAAATGATACAAATATGATGACTTTTTATAAAAAGGGAAGAATGGTTTATAAAATTTGAGAGAGATGGGGTGGTAGTGGGTGAAAAGTTGTGAAAATTGGAGTTAAAGATGTGAGTATTTATAAAAATGGAAGTGAAATAGGTGTATTTTAAATATATAGCCGTTGGGGGTTTTTTTTTATTAAAATTCAAACGGTCAAAACAAGGGGGCCCACACATTCGCACCGTCGCCAACGTCTATAATCAGACGGAGAGGACGAGGACGGTAGGGGGCGGCACGGTGTTTGGACCGTCGCCGACCCGCGACGGGCCGGGGCCGACCCCCATACCGTATAGCCTTAGGCCACCCCATCCATCAAACAATTGTGTACTCTCATGTCATAATCATCAAACAAGAGTTATCTTTTGGTGGGTTTGGGGATATGGTTGTCACACCCCCAAAATCCACCATACGGAGTATCACTACTTGGAGGCATGACGTGACTAGGATCGAGCCACCAATCATATTGAACAATGCAATGAAATCAACCACAATACGATTGATGACCAAAACTAGTTAACTAAGTTAAACGTAAAGCCCAAAATATAAGTCCATAGTTTATAAGTTAAAGTTCAAAACGCAAGTTTAATAAGTTCATAAGGAATTAAATATTATGCACGGAACATAACAGTCCGTACACCACAACGACTCCTTTCTCGTGCAAGCTCCAAGCATTTAGCGACCTGTAAGACATGTAACAACGAGTCCACAACAAAGTTGAGTGAGTTCACGTTTGGTTGTTTAGTTTTAAGTTGTTTTCTGAAAACGTGGTTTGTCTTTCGTTGGCGTAATTGCTGTGGGGGTTACCCCGTACTTGAAAGAAAGTTTAATCAGTTCATTCTTTATTACCCATACCCTGTCCATGATTAGTGGGGGCCTCCCCATGTGAACTACTAGACCGTATGATATCGACTACTACGCAAGTAAGTTGTGCCCTACATCAGTGTCTATCATCACTGATGATTTGCCATAGTCCATTAGTACACGCCCGTCCGACTGGCACGGTGTGAGGTTTGTTAAACCTAATAGCGCTATTAGCTAATGACCCGCTCGCCATTGGCCTCGGCGATTAAGTCGATATAAAATGAGGGACTTATGATAGAGTTTTGTCTAGTAAGTTTTAAGGTTGTTGTCCTACCCAAGGAGGACGAACGTACGTAGTTCTCCCAAAGAGAATACGCAGGATTAATACTGGCATCCTACCTAAGGAGGATGGCCGTACATATCCCACTTAAGTAAGATATGTAGATTCCGTTTTAATTCTTTAACCCATTCCCAAACCACCGGGAATCCCATGCCTTAGAAAGGGTGTGAACTCACCTTGGTTTGCTCGGTTAGATTCTCAAATATAGCTAACAGTCGAGGTCAGTCAATCACGTCCTAATATAATTACCAGTTAACCATTTAGTGGTTTTCAAATAGAGCACAAAGTTCCTACACGTATCTATCACATAACATGCATTACTTTAACGGTTTATGCCCATATAAACTCCCCATCCATTCCCGCTCACAAATAAACATACGATATTGCACATAACACCTTTATTGACACATAACATGTTAAATCATTCACAGATAGCATATTCGACATTTAGGCACGCAAATTACTACTTATGTCATTTCTATTTAAATATCAGAAGCTGGGTTGTTTTCGAGCTTTTTAATAAAATAGTTATCTTCTTTCAAAAATTCCCAACTTTTTACAGAAGATGCTATACGACCCAAATATTATTGTGTAAAAATATCGGGATCTAATTCATCACCAATATTTTACTAAAAATCATTTTCCGGACTGCACTCAGATTGATTATTTTCTGACTGCAGCCCACGGAATAATTCACTAAAAATTCATTGTAAGTCGGATTGACAAAATTTCAGTGAGACAATTACTAGACATTAGTGTCCATCTACTGTACAGATTTCATGGACTGATTCGACACGGAACTCAAGTTATGACTGAAAACATATCGCCAATTTTCTGCAGAAAAATGCAGCTCTAGCTGCTGTTACGGAATGACACTTTAAAAATAGTAAACGAAGTCCAAAAATTATGATTCCGGTGCCATTAGAACCGTATTTCCTAATATCACATTTTAGACTCAAAATATCAGTTTTTCGTTGTGTTTATGACCTGTTTACAGCCAACTGAAGTTGGCTGTAAAACTTGGACAAATTCTGTTTTCATTCTTTAACTTTCTAACTTGTGTTCGATTGATTTCCGTTATCATGTTTAGCGATCACAACAACATCAAACATCAATATTAACCAGTAAATCATCAAGAAATCAATCAAGAATCATAACAACACAAGATCTACATAATTTAGACACACATCTACTCTTTATCCAACATATTCATCCTACTTTCAAGTCTTTAAGTTTTGATCTTTTGTGTTCTTGAGTTTTAGCCGTTAAATATCTTATTAACCACCTTAAACAAGAACAAGAAGGCGTTTAGAAGCACTTACAACTAGCTCGTGGCTAGGGAAGAACAAAGCGAAAACAGGGTGGATAAAAGCAACGTAGAGAGGTTCTTGAGATTCCGAAAGCACCGAGCTTCGTTGTTGGACCTCTTACACCTTTGTAAGTATGAGAAATGATTGAACAAGAGCTTGATGATGGTGGTAGTATGGTGGAAGGTGGCTGCCGAACTCAAAGGAGAAGAGAAGAGAATAAGTTTTGAAGGTGTGTTGTGTTGAGAATGGTGGTTATGTTCTAAAGGCTAGTGCTTATATCCTCCAACACAATTTAGTCCCATGGATAATATGTTCCTTAGAGTACATACATATCCTAATTAAAAATCAAAGAAATCCCACCATTTAGGCATGTGGTCGATTAGGCTAGGAAGGGGGGGTGTCTAGTTGGGTTTCAACTAATTGGTTAAGGATCTTGGTTAGAATTTAAGAGTTTAGTTGGTGATTATATGTGTGGTGTAATATATAGTGTGTTAGGGTGTTCGGGGACCCTAACTAGCTTAGAAAAATAAAAACAATGTATTTGACAATATTTTTGTGTTTTGGGTAAAGTCCGGTTGTTCGGTTCGGTGTTGTTTCGTTAAAGTGCTTAATTAACCCGTAACGTGTCATATATATATATATATATATATATATATATATATATATATATATATATAGGGGAGGGTTATCTTGAGAACGCTAAATATTGCGAGAACCGTGAGAACGAATGAAAAAATCAATCAAAACCAATTTTTTTTTATACAAACCTTATTGTAATTAAGATACAACATCAAAACAAGAATTTATAACATCAAATAATTCATTTCTCATTTCAAAATCCTTCTTTTTAGATTTTTTACACATGTGTAAATATAGCAGATTTACACATGTGTAAATGGCAAACTTACACATGTGTAAATTTTCTTTATTTATGAATTCACGTAAATTTAAACATGTAAATTGAATTTCTAACATTGTATTCGAATAATAATGATAAGTGTAGAAAAAAATTTTGAATTTAAATTGTTTTTGACCAAGTTCTCATGGTTTTTTCATTTGTTCTCACGGTTCTCACAAATATTTAGCGTTCTCATTTAAACCCTCCCCTATATATATATATATATATATATATATATATATATATATATATAGGATTAGGTTCAAACGTGAACAAAATCCCAAGAGTGAACCGCGTGAACTGATCTGGGCCCTCGATTTTTATAATCTGTAGATTAAAGTGAGTGGCATGATGGTAAATATTTAATTAATTTTTCCATTTAATTAAATATAAAAAGGGTATAGGTGTAATTTCCATTTTGCATTGATTGCATAAATCACTCTCTCTCTCTCAGAAATCAAATAATCAACATATTCAACCCTAGATCTAGAGAAAAAGTATAGGGTCCGCCAGCCACCACTCTTGGTGGCGACGTCCGACGAAACAACGGCATCCACCACCGTTTCTCTCTCTCTCTCTCTCTCTCTCTCGTAATCTTGTCGGAAAGAATCAGAAGTCGCCGGAGTTCTGCCGGAATAACCGAAGCACGCCGGACAGCCTTCTTTCTCTCCCGCTATCGGTATAACATCTCCTCATCAATTCTTTTCTGGTCTTGTCACTTTAACGGGATAATCATAATAAACACGCTTATGCTAAGAATCTGTAGTAAACTTGTTTCCTTTGTTTAATTCTGCTTTTTGTTAACACTGGTTTGTGAACGGAAGGAATCCTATCTATGTTATTATATGTTTTTTTTCGCCTAGGCCAACGCAACGCCACTCCCTTGTTGCTTTTTTAATTAGTAGTATGACAGACTTTATATTCATGCTTCCAGCCATGAAACAGAGGCCCAAAATCAGAGTCAAGCATAATAAATAAACTAAGACATTTAAAACCATAATACCTCATCGTTGCATTTCCAATTATTTTACCTCAAAGAGGTTATATAATAGTCTAGTTGTACACCAAATTTTGGTGCGATAATTGATATGTTGATGTTAGTTTCTGACATGTTGATATCAGTGCATCGTGATTTTTGTTAGACGTTGACTAAAATTGTGCATCCTTACGGGCTTCAAGATGCATTGCTACGGTCGGCGATCAGTTTATTGTGTTCCGAAGAGGGCTGGATCAAGTGTTCTGCTCCCATTAATCTTTTGGATCATCTTCACCAAGTTCTTAGGAGGGCTTAGTTTTTTTTTTCAATTTTTTGATGTTGCTCTGTTTTTAATGCGATGTACACATGTGTATTCTGATTTTGCCCTGTTTAAATGCGATGTACACATGTGTATTCTGATTTTGCCCTCTTTTTAATGCGATGTACACATGTGTATATCGTCTGTTTTTGTGATATCTCAGAATTTTTTTGTATTGAATGTTGATGTACACCTATGAATTACTGTACACATATGTACGATGCTGAGTACACATGTGTACTGTTCTATTTATATCCAAGTACACATGTGTATACCGTTGAAATATGAAGGTTACGTGGATCTTAAAAATCAAAATTTGAATTCTGGTGATGAAATATGAAATAAAAATTAAAATTGAAATCTGGTAATTTGTTGTTTGTTTTGATAATTATCTTATTAATAAATAAAACATAATGTGGATAATGAATTTAAATTAGGAAAGATGTAACTTAATTCAATTATTAAAATAATGATTTAAATCTAATTTTTTATATAATTACAATCCTACTCTTAACAACTAAAAAGGAAATCAAGGGTCCAGATCTGTTCACACAGTTCACTCTTGGGAGGTTGTTCACGCTGGAACCCTACCCTATATATATATATATATATATATATATATATATATATATATATATATATATATATATATATATATATATATATATATATATATATTTGTAATGTTTTTAATTTTTAACACTCAGGAAATCACACAAGACTTTTTTAGTAACTTTTCTGTACATTACTAGTAGGTTAACAAGTACATGTAAGTATAACACAGTAATCAGAGAGCAGTTAAGTAATTCCACACAGTCGTCAAGCACTTTAGTTATTAATAATAAATTGTACGGAATACATGGAATTTTGAGGGTTGTCACATTCTCCCCCTGTTAAGAAAATTTCGTCCCGAAATTTAGCACGTGGTTACTGAGGAAGCTGGTTAAGTTGCGTTGTTTTCCTGATTTCCCTGGGGTGTCACATCATCCCCCCGTTGATTTGGAATTTCGTCCCGAAATTCTGCAGTAGCTTCAGTCTCAGTAGTGGTTGTGTTTTTCTTAAACAACTGGGGATACTTGAGTTTCATTTGGTCTTCTCGTTCCCAGGTATACTCTGGGCCACGACGGGAATTCCAACGAACTCGGACGAGAGGTATTCTGGTGTGCTTGAGAATCTTAACGTCTTGATCCGTAATCTCTACTGGTTCCTCGACGAATCGCAGCTGGTCGTCGATAGTGAGCTCCTTGAGAGGAACTATGAGGGTCTCGTCTGACAGACACTTCTTCAGATTTGACACGTGGAATACGTTGTGAACTTGACGTGATGTCGTGGTCACGCAAATTTAATCCCAATAACACAACTATATAGATAGTGGCAAGTGGGTATCGAACACAGGGAGTTTGTGGAAAATGTGTTATTTCAAAGTTTATCTAGATTTTAACTAAATTAATCTAATTGCAAGAGAAATAAAATTCAAGAGTTTATGTGAGTGAATTGGTTTTAGACTAAATTAAGCTAAGTAAATTGCAAGAGAAAAGTTTGGTTGTAAGCAAATTAGAGACAAATGACCATCCTAGATTTCCGGTTTGCATCGACATTCATATTATCATTCCACTAGAAAGAACTACATAGACAGAGCTCATGTGTGATTACTTGCAGTGATGAAAGGGAACTAAGTACTCAGATTCCTAGATCGTGAGGTTGTTACCCGATGATCAATCAAACCTTACCTATAACAACCCTCGGTAAAACCGACACCTCTCATAATAAATCTGACACCCCAATACATCTTAAAATAACCCAATATGTCTTTATATGCACCCCGTATGTGAAAACCGAGCCCCAAAATAGATTATACTATATAAAATAAATAAAAACAATAATTATTAAGCTGAGGCGGGCCGCGTAGGGCCTCACCTCAAGCTTATGCGGGCCGCGCGAGTGTGTAACCAGATTTCTTTGATTTCTTTAGTTCAGGCGGGCCGCGTACATGTTTGGTTAAGTTAACGCGGGCCGCGAGTGCCCAGAATTGTGGCACAGCCCGGTGCGGCCACGTGTCCGAAGCGTGTCAAGCCTAGGGGGTGACCCAGCCAAGCTACGCCATTGACCTAAGTCAATGTGGGCCGCGTAAGGCCTGGCCAAACTCCACGCGGGCCGCGAGAGATCGCGATTACAGCCCTATAAATGGAGGCCAACGGCCTTCAGTCCGTTTCGTTCAACTTTCTTTCTGTCTCTCTAAATTCTAAATAGTGGGCATTATACCCGAGTCCAATACCCCCTAAATTAGCGAGGTTCTGCTCTGTTGTAAGTATTATAACCCCTGGATACGTATTAGGTACTCTGCCCGATTGATCTAGGGTTCCGTAACGGCTGTCGTGGTTCTGCCCGACGTAGTCGTTGGAATGCCGTCTCGGGGAGGGTATTACTAATGTTAAAATGGGTTATTATACTAACACACGTGCATTTGTGTAAATTATAGATATTCACCAGGAAACCATAAAGGATAACCTAAAACAGCAATGTGAGTAATCCTCTTTTTGTTAAATGCTTTTACAAAACCTTAAATACTTTTCCCTGCGAACGACAGTTATTGAGTATTTGTAAGAATACAATTATCGTGGGTATGTTGGGGTTTTGTATACAAAATTTGTTACAACCTGGTTATGGAGTAACATTACCACAAGTCGGGTGTCGATAGTACCACGGGTGATAATTGATATAACTTGGAAACAAATATAATTGCGGATGCGCCCTCAATACTGTTCACTGTGACTTTCTATTTAACTTGATTAAACTGGGATTCACTCACCAGTATTTCCCACTGACAAAATGTTTTTAAAACGCGTTTCAGGTAACGAAATGTGAAAGCCAAATAGAAGCCAGCTGGAGAGCACTGGAGGCTTGGAAAAGTGGCAATAAAAGTTACCTAAATAAAAGAAAGCGTTTATTTCAATAAAGTGGGATTTATCCCTGTAATTCAGTTTGTAATAAAAACTTGGGTTTTACCCATGTGTTTAATATTATAAAATATGGTGGTTTACTCTGATTTAATATTTCCTAACTACGGTCCTGATGAAAATTTCCGCTGCCAAATTGGATAAATAAACGTGATACCACCGAAACTGGCTCACGGCCGCCTGTTCCCGGGAAATAGGGATCGGGGGTTGTGACAGAAGGTGGTATCAGAGCTATGCCACTGATTCAGCCGCAGAAGTGTTCTGCTGACATCAAAATTCAAACTGTTAGGAAATAAATTACGGAAATACGTGCATAATTGTATTTACTTGTTATGTGTTATCTGACTATTTGTTAGTTTACAGTATGAGTGACCAAGGACCTTCTGACGCATATCGTCAACTGTCTGGTTCGCCTAAGAGCGAAGGCACCTCCTCTTCTCAGCCTGCCCTCTCAGGGTATTCTGCTGACACAGAAGAAGGGATTTTTGTGTTTAAGGCTCAGTCTGAAGAGCCATTTCCTCAGAAAAAGAGGGGATGGTTCAGTAGGGGAGCGCACGAGCGTAGGAAAAGAATGAAAAAGTTGCAGGAACAGCGAGTGTTAGCCGCAGCAAAAAGAGAAACTGATGCTTATAATCAGGATATGCTCAATAGGGGTATCGCTAATATCCATATTTTAGCAACCACTGCTGCTGACCCAAACCTGGAACAAATGCTAGCACCACAACCACAAAATCCTGACCAACCCATGGAAGTAGAAAACCAGATAGAAATGCCTGATTACAACCCGGAGGAGATACCTAGGGTACCTGCACCTAATCCTCTAGACCCAAACAATTACGACCCCTGGTGGGACGATGTTAGGGACTACGTGCAACAAAACCCAATACAGGAAAATGTGCCAATGCCCAACTTAGGAGCTTATCCAGGGTTAGATCCTCAAGATCCCTACAACATTAGTGATGCATACGTTAGGGAAATTTTAGAGAATCCATACCCGTACCAGGCCCCTATGCCTCCGTATCAGGAACCCGTACCTCAGTTTCCAAACCCAGTCCTAGAACCTGCACCCCCAATGAGTGCAGAAAATGTCCAGGAACTTAGGACTTTTGGGGAGGAAATTTTAGAAAGCAGTGATCGTATGAGACAGGTGGGAGAACGCCTCGTATGGAAATACGATGAGCGTAATATGGATTTTTGGATGAATCCATATCAGTGAAGGTGATGGCAGAAACGGTATTAGTAATAATAATAATAATAATAATAATAATAATAATAATAAAATAATATATGTGTGTATGTGTTAGAAAAAAAAACTACGGATGCATACTATTAGTTTTGTAGCTTTACATTTCAGTCGGTACTGTAATTTTAATTTCTGTACTGGTGTGTATTGATGCATACTATATAAATAGAGTAAATGTCGCAATGCTCGACGCTTTTGGTTAAAAAGTGCGTGTCATGTGATTAGCTATATTCAAATATTATTTGTGATATTAATATTTGGTAAATGTCTAAAATTCAGATGGCCGACGAGGGAAATCAAGATAATCTGAATAACGATAACCAGAGTAACAATAACGTGGTTAATGAGAATCCGGACAATAATAACAACGGAAACCAAATGGATAATAGTGCCGTTTAGCATATTGTGGCACAGGGAATTATAGATGCGATGCCATTTATTATTCAAACAGTTCAAGAAGCGAATAATAAAAGTAAGCATAGCAGTAAACGACCAAGTGAACCGGAACACAGCGTGAACAATGGACCCGTACTTCAAGCGCCCATTCCCAAAAGAAGAAGAACCATGCCACATGGTTGTTCTTACAAAGAATTCTGGTCCTGCAAACCAATAGAATTCTCGGGCAATGAAGGACCCATTGCAGCTTTACACTGGATAGAGAAAACTGAGGCAGTATTGAAAATAAGCAAGTGTGCGGAAGAAGATAAAATAATGTTTGCTTCAAATCTGTTTAAGAATGCAGCCTTAGAATGGTGGAACACTATCCTCCAGTCAAGAGGAAATGATAGGGTTTATAACATGGAATGGGAGGAATTTAAGAACATGGTAGAAAGGAAATTCTGCCCTCCCAATGAAAAGGAACAAATAGCAAATAAGTTCCTAAATCTTAGAATGACCGGGGTAGACAGTAAAGGTTACACTACCACATTCTTCGAATATGCTAGGATGGTACCAACCCTTGCATCACCTGAACCAGTGTTAATCTCCCGTTATATCTGGGGATTAATTGGGGAGATTAGGCATGTAGTCAAGGCAGCTAGACCTCAAACCATAGAAGAAGCTGTAGAACTGGCCAATACCTTGACAGATGAGCTAATCCGTACTAGGGAAGAAGATCAGAGGAGGAACTTAACCCAAAGGCTTACTCAAGAATTCCGTTCTGGAAATTCTAACCGTAGAAATATAGGTTCTACCTCTGCACCCTACTGCAGGAACTGCAAGAAGAAGCACTCTGGAAGATGCTCTACTTACTGCAATTACTGTAAGGCGCCAGGTCACAAGGAAGAAAATTGCAGAAGAAAAGCCAGTAATGGAATGTGCTACAACTGTGGAGAAAAAGGTCATATTAGGACAAACTGCCCAAAGTTGACTCCAGCTGCAAACAACAAGAATCCTAGAAATGCTAGAGCATTCGTTTTAACTGCAGACGAAGCCAAGATGATCTCAGACGTCATTGCTGGTACGTTTTTAGTTAATGATATTTTTGCTAAAGTATTATTTGACTCTGGTGCAAACCAAAGTTTTATTAATACTTCGTTTTGCAAACTCCTAAATCAATCATTAACTAAACTACCACAAGAATGTCTAGTAGAAACTGCAAATGGAGGAACTGTTAGGATTTCTGAAATCTTGCAAGGAGCAAGAATAGAAATTTTTAATCAAAAATTTATGGCAAACCTGTACCCAATGAATCTGGCGGGATTTGATGTAGTGTTAGGAATGGATTGGTTAATAGCCAATAAAGCCAGTATTTTATGTGATCAAAAGACAATTCAATTAAAATCACCAAGAGGTGAAAAGATCTCAATTAAAGGAGATAAACCCTTTAGATCCACTAAATTCATCTCTGTGATGAAAACTGCAAGTTATATAAGAAAAGGATCTATAGTGTATTTGATTTCTATAATCACTAACACTAAAGGAAAAGAATTAAAAGACATTCCAGTAGTGTCCCAATTTTCAGATGTCTTTCCAGAAGAATTGCCAGGATTACCACCAGACAGAGAAGTGGAATTTAGAATCCATCTGCTACCAGGAACAGCACCGATTGCCAAAGCACCTTACCGTTTAGCACCCGCTGAAATGCAAGAACTGAAGAAACAATTAGATGAATTATTGGAAAAAGGATTTATACAGCCAAGTTCATCGCCATGGGGAGCACCAATATTATTTGTCAAGAAGAAAGACGGATCGATGCGTATGTGCATTGACTACCGCGAATTGAACAAAGTCACGATTAAAAATCGGTACCCATTACCAAGAATCGATGATTTGTTTGATCAACTTCAAGGAGCTCGATTTTTCTCCAAAATCGATTTAAGATCAGGATATCATCAATTAAAAGTACAGGAAGAGGATATTCCTAAAACTGCATTTAGAACAAGGTATGGTCATTATGAATTTACTGTCATGCCATTTGGTTTAACCAATGCCCCAGCCGCATTTATGGACATGATGAACCGAATATGTAAGCCATATTTGGATAAATTCATAATTGTCTTCATAGATGATATTCTAATTTACTCTAAAAGTAAAGAAGAGCATGCAAAGCACTTGCACTTACTTTTAAGTTTGTTAAGAAAAGAAAAGCTTTATGCTAAATTTTCAAAGTGTGAGTTTTGGTTAGAACAGGTACAATTTCTCGGACATTTAGTGAATCATGAAGGAATTCATGTAGATCCAACAAAAATCGAGGCAATTACTAAATGGAAAACCCCTGAATTACCAACCGAGGTTAGAAGTTTCTTAGGATTGGCTGGTTATTATAGAAGATTTATTCGAGATTTTTCTACGATAGCCATCCCTTTGACTAAGTTAACCTGTAAATCTGTTAAGTTTGAATGGGGACCAAAACAAGAAGAAGCCTTTAGAATCCTTAAGCAAAGATTAACCCATGCACCTATATTAGCATTGCCAGAAGGAAATGAAGACTTTGTAATTTACTGTGATGCTTCTAAATTAGGTTATGGATGTGTGTTGATGCAACGTCAAAAGGTTATAGCTTACGCCTCTAGACAGCTTAAGAGTCACGAAGAAAATTATTCAACCCATGATTTGGAATTAGGAGCTATAATTTTTGCCCTTAAGATTTGGAGACATTACCTTTATGGTAGTAAGTTTACCATATTCACAGATCATAAAAGTTTAAGATATGTTTTCGGACAAAAAGAATTGAATATGAGACAGAGACGCTGGATGGAATTACTTAGTGATTATGATTGTGATATCCAGTATCATGCAGGAAAAGCCAATGTGGTGGCTGACGCTTTAAGTCGAAAATATTATGAAAAACCAAAAAGGGTACGTTCTCTTAAATTAAATCTGCAAGTAGATTTAAATGAACAGATTAGAGAAGCACAAGAATCAGTAATCAAGGAAGATACTGAAAAATTAAAAGGAATGATTAAGGAATTAGAACAGGGAACAGATGGAATTTGGAGATTCCATAAAAAGAGAACCTGGATACCTAAATTAGGAAACTTACTTCACCGTATATTAGAAGAAGCCCATAAATCTAAATATACGATGCACCCAGGAAGTGATAAAATGTACCAGGATTTAAGGAAGAATTTCTGGTGGATAGGAATGAAAAAGGACATAGCAACTTATGTTTCTAAATGTTTGACTTGCTCACAAGTTAAAGTTGAACACCAGAAACCTTCAGGTTTGTTACAGCAGTTAGAAATGCCGGTTTGGAAATGGGAATTGATAACAATGGATTTTGTTACCAAATTGCCTAAAACAAGGAAAGGTAATGATACAATCTGGGTGATTGTAGATAGATTAACCAAGTCAGCTCATTTCTTACCAATGAAGGAAACCTTTAGTATGGAACAATTAGCCAAATTGTATGTAAATGAAATTGTTTCATTACATGGCATTCCTTTATCAATTGTTTCTCATAGAGATAGCCGTTTTACTTCTCATTTTTGGTCAAGTTTTCAAAGAGCAATGGGAACTAAGTTAAATCTAAGCACAGCTTATCATCCTCAAACGGACGGACAAAGTGAAAGGACAATTCAGACAATGGAGGACATGCTTAGAGCTTGTGTAATTGATTTTGGAGGTAATTGGGACGAACACTTACCTTTAATAGAATTTTCTTATAATAACAGTTATCACACAAGTATCAATGCTGCACCATTCGAAGCACTTTATGGACGAAAGTGCAGAACCCCAGTCTGTTGGGCAGAAAGTGGAGAAAAACAATTATCTGGACCTGAAGTAGTACAAGAAACAACTGACAAAATCATTCAAGTCAAGGAACGACTGAAAGCAGCACGTGATCGACAAAAGAGTTATGCCGATAACAGACGCAAACCATTAGAATTTCAAGTAGGAGATAAGGTATTATTGAAAGTCTCTCCCTGGAAAGGAGTGGTAAGATTCATCAAAAGAGGAAAGCTAAGTCCCAGGTATATTGGACCTTTTGAAATTGTCAGAAGAATAGGACCTGTAGCTTATCAGCTTCGACTGCCAGAAGAAATGGCAGGAATACACGATGTGTTTCATGTATCTAATCTCAAAAAGTGTTTAGCTGACAAATCACTCGTAGTACCTCTTAAGGATATAGAGGTTAATGAACAACTCAAGTTTGTGGAGAAGCCTCTGCAAATTGAAGATAGGAAAATCAAGAATCTCAAGCACAAAAGACTAGTTCTAGTCAAAGTAAAGTGGGACTCCAAAAGAGGACCCGAGTACACGTGGGAGCTTGAATCAGAAATGAAAAAGAAATATCCACACTTGTTCCAGTAGATCTCGAGGACGAGCTCTAAAACAAGGTGGGGAGGATATAACAACCCTCGGTAAAACCGACACCTCTCATAATAAATCTGACACCCCAATACATCTTAAAATAACCCAATATGTCTTTATATGCACCCCGTATGTGAAAACCGAGCCCCAAAATAGATTATACTATATAAAATAAATAAAAACAATAATTATTAAGCTGAGGCGGGCCGCGTAGGGCCTCACCTCAAGCTTATGCGGGCCGCGCGAGTGTGTAACCAGATTTCTTTGATTTCTTTAGTTCAGGCGGGCCACGTACATGTTTGGTTAAGTTAACGCGGGCCGCGAGTGCCCAGAATTGTGGCACAGCCTGGTGCGGCCACGTGTCCGAAGCGTGTCAAGCCTAGGGGGTGACCCAGCCAAGCTACGCCATTGACCTAAGTCAATGTGGGCCGCGTAAGGCCTGGCCAAACTCCACGCGGGCCGCGAGAGATCGCGATTACAGCCCTATAAATGGAGGCCAACGGCCTTCAGTCCGTTTCGTTCAACTTTCTTTCTGTCTCTCTAAATTCTAAATAGTGGGCATTATACCCGAGTCCAATACCCCCTAAATTAGCGAGGTTCTGCTCTGTTGTAAGTATTATAACCCCTGGATACGTATTAGGTACTCTGCCCGATTGATCTAGGGTTCCGTAACGGCTGTCGTGGTTCTGCCCGACGTAGTCGTTGGAATGCCGTCTCGGGGAGGGTATTACTAATGTTAAAATGGGTTATTATACTAACACACGTGCATTTGTGTAAATTATAGATATTCACCAGGAAACCATAAAGGATAACCTAAAACAGCAATGTGAGTAATCCTCTTTTTGTTAAATGCTTTTACAAAACCTTAAATACTTTTCCCTGCGAACGACAGTTATTGAGTATTTGTAAGAATACAATTATCGTGGGTATGTTGGGGTTTTGTATACAAAATTTGTTACAACCTGGTTATGGAGTAACATTACCACAAGTCGGGTGTCGATAGTACCACGGGTGATAATTGATATAACTTGGAAACAAATATAATTGCGGATGCGCCCTCAATACTGTTCACTGTGACTTTCTATTTAACTTGATTAAACTGGGATTCACTCACCAGTATTTCCCACTGACAAAATGTTTTTAAAACGCGTTTCAGGTAACGAAATGTGAAAGCCAAATAGAAGCCAGCTGGAGAGCACTAGAGGCTTGGAAAAGTGGCAATAAAAGTTACCTAAATAGAAGAAAGCGTTTATTTCAATAAAGTGGGATTTATCCCTGTAATTCAGTTTGTAATAAAAACTTGGGTTTTACCCATGTGTTTAATATTATAAAATATGGTAGTTTACTCTGATTTAATATTTCCTAACTACGGTCCTGATGAAAATTTCCGCTGCCAAATTGGATAAATAAACGTGATACCACCGAAACTGGCTCACGGCAGCCCGTTCCCGGGAAATAGGGATCGAGGGTTGTGACATTACCCAATCCTAATTCTACCCATGATATCTCGATTGCCAACGGCACCAAGAACGTATGGTTTCAAACTAGAAAATCATAAGAATTAACAAGTTACTAACAAACAATCACACACCATAACAAACCAACCATAAAGATTAGAATTGCTATTCTAGAAATTAGGAAATCAAATACAAATTGTCTCAAACAAACCTTCAATCTAGGACAATCATAAAGTGTTTAGCCACACATGGCTCGAATCAACATCCTAACAAAGATATTATTGTTCATACGGATCAAAGACACAAACCGAATGTTAGAGATTGTCTAAAAACCAGCAAAAAACCAGCCAATTCGCCCCTGGGATCCCCTCAAAACCGACAATGATTAGAATATGTGAAAAGACACCATCAAAATCAACTTAATGTGGCAGTTACACTTTTTCACGCAGCCACCACCGTAATTTACGGTCCTACCATAAATTACGGTGGACTTGATATATTTACGGTGGAGAAGGACTGATTTACGGCAGCTTCAGGTCATCATCAGGTTCACCGTAAATTACGGTGAGACCGTAATTTACGGTGGTGTCTTGAAATTTCTTCTTTGTTTCATCTTTTGTTCCACGCTCGACCCGTTCATCTCCGAATCCTCCAACGCTACGTTTAATCCACTTTTTAGCTCCCTAACTGCACCTGAAACATAGACAAGAGTAGTTATCTAATTCAAGATAATTACATGATTAAGTGAAGGATTAATTTGTCTTTTAACATGATTAAGGGTTGTCCAATGGACCACCCGTCACATCCCCACACTTAACCGTTGCTTGTCCCAAGCAACTCATCAAATCAGTTTCAAAACAAGTGATCAAACTAAACCAAGCAAAACAAGCAATCCTTTTACTAACCCCTTTTCAACACCCAACCAATGCACCCCTCTCTAAATCTCTCCTCTCGGCTACAATTGAATACTAGCAACGATAAGCTAGACACACAATAGGCAAACGGGTGGTTGCACAATCATAGGCGTGTACCTAAATCGATCATTATCCTAAAATGTGTCAAACATAAATGCAAATCAAAGGGACTTTCAAGGTTGTAACGCGGCTAGGTGTATAGGTAGGAAATGGAATATATATGAAGT
Source organism: Helianthus annuus (assembly GCF_002127325.2). Taxonomy (NCBI): domain Eukaryota; kingdom Viridiplantae; phylum Streptophyta; class Magnoliopsida; order Asterales; family Asteraceae; genus Helianthus; species Helianthus annuus. The sequence goes on from NC_035449.2 coordinate 15,490,407, forward strand.
AGCGAAAACTTGACCCGGTCTTTTATTACAAAAATAAACAAACAAACAACTATCAAACTTAACTACTATATACAAGATAACTAACATCACTTTTTTTTTTCATTGCTTTTTCACTTTTTTGTTTTTTGTTTTTTTTTTAGACTAAGCAAACAACCATACAATAATGCATTAACCATATCTACTTCAAACTAGCAAAACTACTAATACTATCACTAACACTATAACACCGGGTCAAATTTGGGTAAATTTTTAAGTAAGTAGCTAGGGGGAACAAATGATAAGCTTTAAAGGCACAAAATGGGCAACTAAATGTCCAAACCCCCGCCCCTCTCGCAACCATGCTCATATATATAACTTATGAGGTCCAACCCCCCAAATCCCACACTCGCTCACACCAACGACGAGGCTACCTAAATGCCCTTATCCTTTTTGCATTCATGTCTAACTAAGGACTCAAATCGCATTCAAGTACAAGTTCTAATGCACCCCCACCCGTAGCCACTCTCATCAAAGATAAGCATTATTTATGTACAAGTGTGGCTACAACTCTCACCAAGAATGAAAAAGGTATCAAGGGTTGCCGGTGCACCAACTTGGGGTTAACCTAGGGTGTTCAAATTCTCACATTGCTTCACTTGGCTCAAAATTTTTCAAAAACTCCAAAAATTCCCCCCATTTTTGAAAAATTCCCCCCATCCCCACACTTGGGATACATTGACCCCAATGTATGGCTTTGGGAGGCTTTGATCACTAAATACATTCCACATCAACAAAAGCTTCTCCACTCAAACCACAAATTTCTTTTTGTATTTTTCATTTTATATATTTTTTTATGCTTTTCTTCTTTTTTTTTTAACACACGACACCACCAACAAACACCAACCCAACAAAGCAACACAATCATACACCACCCAGCCGCCCAACCAAAAACAACATAAAACTAAAACTATTCACAAATTATACAAAAGAGAGAACACCACCTGACTAATAGTAGCGCGGTCCTGGAGGTCCAAAAATGGATGACATCATATCATTCCATTCTCCGAATCCAAACGCGCCGCTGCTACTCCCTCCTTGTTGTTGGGCTCCCTCTTGCTGCCTCGGGTCAAGCCATTGAGAATGGTGAAGTGGTGGAGTCAGATATGAGACACTACCGTCATAAGGCGGTAACGAGGCATAATCCACATGTTGTGGATCCTCAACAACCGGCCTTCCGGCATGCCAATCTGCATGCATCCTCCTCGCTTGATCGTCATGATATCTATTATTCGTTTCCACCTCTCGAGAATACACCAATGTGCGGTTCCACGACTCTTGGCGATCAAAGCTATGTTTTAACGACCGCTCTATGCTTGCACTATTCCTCGTGTTCTGATCATACAACGTCCTCTCCGACCCCGACCATGTATCAAAAATAGATGACGTTGACTTTCAATCACCTCTTGCATTGTACCATTATAAGCCCAACCCGGCTCATAAGTTTGTTGCGCATAGTCGTAAAACATACCACCGTGACCTCCACCATGACCCCCTTGACCCACATTCAAGTTCACCCCACCTTGCGGTTGCTCCTCATAATCTTCATCCCCGCTTGGGATCTCTGCTTCACTCTCGGGTTCATCCTCTTCACCCGGTAACAAATCCCTCGCATACGCCTTAAGAGCTCTCCACCTTTGGCCTTGCGACTTTAACTTGTGATAGCGCTCCGTCTGAGTATACGTCCAAACACTCCCCAACTTATCCAACGTGAAAGGTTGGTGCCTTTTTGTTGCTCCCCGATCTTCCGATGTTATCGCCTTCTGTTGTTTCATCAATCCCGTAATTATTCGACAATAAGGGACGATGTCTCTTCCATACTTATTCCGACAGATCCATAAGTGGTTCATGATAAGATAACGTATCGGAAAACGTGGAGCCCCATGCATCAACGAATAAAGAACGGGTATCTCTGGAAACCTCACCTGCTCTTTGTCTCCCCTTCTTGGAATGACATTGAGAAGACAGATTGTATGCAACAGTTTAGCTTCTATCTTCAAATTCTTCCGGTATAGAATACCACTGTATTTACCGGGTAAGAACAATGCTGCTAACATGTCATTCCATCGAACATGTTTCTCCGGGTTAAGCAAGAGGTCATCGAGAGTGGGAACCATGTACTCACGAGCCGGGAGACTGTCATACTTCCCGAGCTTCTTTAACGTGTCAAATGACATCTCCACCGGTACCCCATGCACCTCACCAATCAACTTCATCTGTGACGGCTTGTTAAAATTGTGACATTTCAAGGTCGCCATCCATTCTTGTATCTCGGTCATAAATAAGTTGCTTTTGTCTTTATCGAAGCATTTGAGCGCTGATTCCCATCCTAGCGCCCGAAACTTATCAAACACCCCAAACTGCTGAAACTCCACTTCCCGAACCTCTCGTTCACAAATGAAGGCCGCTGCCTTGTTCTTCAACTTATTCATGCAGTCATGGTAGAGTGTCGGTTGCCACTCCTCTGCTTGTTCATCTAATGGACCCGAATTCCACACCGGCTTATCACTCGGATCTAACTCCATTTCTTCTTCGCCTTCACTTTCGCTTTCACTAACACGACCCATATATTGCCTTTTTCGCGGTGGTTGTTCTTTTTGTTTGCCTTTGCCTTTCGATGAAGATGAACTCGATCCCGCTTGTTCTTTTGTCTTAGCCATTTCCTACACATATGCGACAAGCAACAAAAGCAAACACAAAATTAAACCCTCTTTTCCAAAACATCCCCACACTTGCTTGTTATCATGGTTGTAGATGTTAGTGAACCTAAAGTATATTAAAAAATTTTTAAAAAAAATCGGGCATGGTATCTCTACAATGTATAGACACCCAAAAGTTCACTACTTTAACCACAAATCCTACATCTACAACCATATCTATGTTCAAATAATCAATTTCATAACCATATCTACAAACAAGCAAGTGGGTAAGAGCAAATAACCTAAATCACCTTACTTTTCACAATGTAGCATCAAAATACAACAAATAAGCCTTCATACCTTTGTTTGAAGATGCACAAGTGCTTGTGAAACAAAAACTCCAAAAACCCCCCAAAAAATCTCGAATTAGGGTTTGGGATTCGGACCCAAAAACAGTGTTTTCTCCTAAATCTCTTGTCAAAATCAGAGACTACGTGAAAAATTAGTCAAGATAGACTCCGATTTCACTTAGTTTGGACAAGAATTGAAGAAGTTATGGAGGATTGAAGGTTTGGAGAAGAAGAAGAAGAAGTTCTTGTGGTGGGTCTTGAAAGATGATAGTGATAGATGAAGAATAGGTTGTGTAGTTAGGGTATACTCACGTGATTTTATGTTTTTGTGTTTTTTTTTTATATACAAACGGAACCCCGAACGTCGGACACAATATTTCTCTGCACCGTAAATTACGGTCTCACCGTAATTTACGGTGAGACCTGAATCGCCAATTTTCACCGTAACTCAGTAGACCTATACCGTAAAACTCAACAATTTTCATCACTCACCGTAAATTACGGTATGACCGTAATTTACGGTGAAAACTGAACATGAAATTTTACCGTAAATCAGTAGAGTTTTACCGTAAAGATCAACAACATTTCCTTTCCACCGTAAATTACGGTAGAACCGTAAATTACGGTGAACACTGGGCGATTCTTATTTGCCAAAAATTGAGGTTTTAAGTGCAAATTTTTAGATTTTTTTTTTGTTTTTAAATTTTTTTTTCGATTTTTATTTTTTTATGTTTTTTAACTTTTTTTTTAAAACTTGTAAAAATTACCCTGCCCCCTCAAAAATCCCGTGTTGTCCTCAACACAATGTTAGAGTAATTCGTGACCCGAACATCCCCACACTTGTTTCAAACACGGATTTCGAGAAAATACGGCAATTGTGCAATATATACAAAACAAAACAAACAAAACAAAACTATGTACACTACCAAACCTGGGCCTCTCACGGTTGTTCCTCATCGATCGGGCGTAAGATGTAGCCCGCTTTGTTAAGCTCCAAGGTGTTGATGTCGTTCCAACCCAAATACGGTTTGAGCCGATGCCCATTCACCGTTTGTTGCTTATTGGATTGTTCGTCTTCTATATCAACATCACCAAATTTTCCCACTCTTCGGATGATGTAAGGACCCATCCACTTGCTCTTGAGTTTTCCTGCAAACATCTTTAACCTCTAATTGTACAACCACACCTTTTGACCCACTTCGAAGTTCTTTTTCCTTATTTTTGCATCATGAACTTTCTTCAGTTTGTCTTTATATGCGGAAGCACATTCATAAGCTTCATCTCTTATCTCCTCGATCTCATTCAATTGCAACTTCCTTGTTCGACCCGCTTCGTCATAATCCGCATTAACAGTTTTAATGGCCCAATGCGCTCGATGTGCTAACTCCATTGGTAAATGACACCCCTTCCCATACACCATCCGATAAGGGGTGGTTCCAATTGGAGTTTTGTAGGCCGTTCGATATGCCCACAACGCATCATCAAGTTTACTTGACCAATCTTTTCGATCCGTTCTTACCGTCTTCATGAGAATCTCCTTAATTTGACGGTTGGACACTTCAACTTGTCCACTTGTTTGCGGATGGTACGGTGTCGCCACACGATGGTTCACATTATATCTTTTAAGCAATTTTGCAAAATTAAAATTTTTGAAATGTGAACCGCCATCACTTATTATCACCCTTGGCACACCAAAACGAGCGAATATGTTGGATTGCACAAACTTACACACCACGGAATGATCATTGGTCCTTGTAGCAATGGCTTCTATCCACTTTGTCACATAATCTACCGCAACCAATATATACAAGAACCCATTCGAATTAGGAAACGGACCCATAAAGTCTATCCCCCAAACGTCAAATACCTCCACTACCAAAATCGGTTGTAACGGCATTTCATCCCGTTTCGAAATACTTCCCACTCTTTGACAATTGATGCAATTTCGGGCATACTCACAAGAATCCTTGAAAATCGTGGGCCAATAAAACCCACTAGATAACACCCGATAACCCGTCTTGTTCCCACTAAAATGCCCTCCACATGCCGATGAATGAGCATGAGTCAAAATCTCTAAAACTTCCGTTTCGGGAACGCATCTTCGTATTACTTGGTCGGGTCCAATTTTGAACAAATCCGGTTCATCCCAAATATATTGCTTAACTTGACATAGAAATTGTTGTCGTCTCTTCTTCGTCCAATGATTCAGAATTGCACCCTTAGCCAAATAATTCACATAATGGGCGTACCAAGGTGCAACAAAAGTAGAAACGGCTAACAATTGTTCATCGGGAAACCGTTCATTAATCTCGCTCGGGTCATCAACACCTTCCAACAGGATTCTGGACAAATGATCCGCAACAACATTTTCACACCCTTTCTTGTCCCGAATTTCGAGATCGAATTCTTGTAACAAAAGCACCCAACGAATCAACCGAGGCTTTGCATCCTTCTTTTCCATTAGATATCGGACCGCGCTATGATCCGAATACACAATCACCTTGCTCCCACAAATGTAAGCTCTAAACTTGTCCAAGGCATACACCACCGCTAATAATTCTTTCTCGGTTGTGGTGTAATTCAGTTGCGCCTCGGACAAAGTTTTACTTGCATAGTAAATTACCACCGGCTTCTTATCAACTCTTTGACCCAAAACCGCTCCAATGGTCGTATCACTAGCATCACACATAATTTCAAACGGCTTCGACCAATCCGGTGGCTGCAAGATAGGAGCCTTCACCAATTGTTCCTTCAACACATGAAACGCTTGCAAACATTCGTCAGTAAAATCAAAGGGAACATCTTTCAACAATAAGTTACATAAAGGTTTTGTAATTACACTAAAGCCCTTAATAAACCTTCTATAAAACCCCGCATGTACCAAAAATGATCTCACCCCCTTAACATTCTTTGGTGGGGGTAGAGATGAAATTACCCGAATTTTTGCTTTATCTACCTCCATTCCCCGGTCCGAAATCACATGCCCCAACACAATACCCTCTTGAACCATAAAATGGCTCTTTTCCCAACTTAAGACCAAGTTTGTCTCCACACACCTTTTCAATACTTTTTCTAACTCATCAAGACAAGAGTCAAAACTTGGCCCAAAAATGGAAAAATCATCCATAAACACTTCAAGAGACTCCCCCACCATGTCCGAAAATATACTCATCATACATCTTTGGAATGTGGCGGGAGCGTTACATAGTCCGAATGGCATTCGCCTAAAGGCAAATGTACCATATGGACATGTAAACGTGGTTTTGTGTTGGTCGTCCGGGTGAATAGCAATTTGGTTATATCCCGAGTACCCATCCAAAAAACAATAGTATTTTTGACCGGAAAGTTTTTCAATGATTTGGTCAATAAAGGGTAACGGGAAATGGTCTTTGGAGGTAGCTGCGTTTAATTTCCTATAATCGATACAAACTCGCCACCCGGTTACCGGGCGGGTGGCGATTTGCTCACCTTGCTCGTCTTTTATTACCTGAATGCCCGACTTTTTAGGCACTACCTGAGTTGGACTTACCCACGCACTGTTCGAAATGGGATATATGATCCCTGCATCCAACCACTTGATAACTTCTTTCTTTACCACCTCTCTCAGATTCGGGTTTAACCTTCTTTGTGTTTCCCGTGTCGGCTTTGCATCCTCACTTGTAATGATTTTGTGCATTACAATGGAAGGACTAATACCCTTTAAATCAGCTATTGTCCACCCAATTGCTGCCTTGTGAGCCTTCAACACCCGTATCAACTCCTCCTCTTGAGCTACCTCCAAATTAGAAGCAATGATCACCGGTAAAGTGTCATTGTCCCCCAAAAATACATATTTTAGATGCTTTGGTAGCTCTTTCAATTCCACACTTGGTGGACATTCCAAGGAAGGCTTTGTGCCCGAATCAATTTCCACCGGTAGAGTATCCGTTTGGTGAGTCCATGGCGGTCTTCCTTCTTTTACCGCAAGAGCCTCTTGCTCTTTCTCTTCTTTTTCCAAATCACATGCGTGCACCTGCAAAGACACACCACGAAAACAAGAACCCAAAATCTCTTCCTCGAACTCCTTTGGGTCATATTCATCTATGAAGTTTGCTACAAAACACTCATCATAAACATTAGTACCATTAGTAAAAACGTTTAATCTCATCTTTCTATTACCGAATGTCATGTCGACCGTACCATATCGACAATCAATAACGGCATGTGCGGTGTTTAAAAACGGCCGACCCAAAATAATATTTTGTTGTTGAATTGGGTCCGCGGATGAGTAGTCTAGCACAAGAAAGTCCACGGGATAATAAAACTCATCAACCTTAACTATCACATCCCGTACAATCCCCCGAGGAAGTTTATGAGACAAATCGGCTAATACCACCGTTGTCTCAACCCGTTTCAATGGACCAAAATCATATTGGTCGTATAACCCCCCCGGTAAGATACTTACTCCGGCTCCAAGATCCAATAACGCCCTTGCAGTTTGAAAATTTCCTACTTGAATATTTATAAAAGGCGTTCCCGGATCTTGTAACTTAGGAGGAAGATCTCCTTTTAAAACCGTGCTTACCCGCTCCTTCAAATCAACCAATTTAGGCACTTTTTGTTGCCTCTTTTGGGTACACAATTCTTTTATAAACTTCGCGTAAGCGGGTACCTGTTTAATAGCTTCAAGCAAAGGAAGATTGATTTTAACCTGTTTAAAAACCTCCCACATTTCCTCTTTTTGAGGACCCCGTTTTGAAATAAATTTTTTTCTACCCGGATCCAATAAAGCCGAGGGAAATGGTACTTCACTAGATCCCTCACCCTCATTTATCTTTTCTTTTTCTTTACTAGCTTCGGGTTTTTCAAAATCGGTTTTTTTAGAAGAAACAATAGGTGGTTCATTTTCTTCCTCACTATCTTGACCCGTTATATCTTCAACCACCCCATCAACCAAATCCGGTGAAGGATTGGTTTTATACTCCTTCCCACTCCTCAAAACACTTACATGATGAATGGGAACATGATTACCTCTAGAAGTACCATGAGATGGGTTTACCTTAGTGTCGCTTGGTAATTGACCTTTATTTTTCTTCAATTCTGACACTTCAGTTGCAAGTTGACCCATTTGGGTGGTCAAAGTTTGAATTGCCTTATCTCGGGCCTCATCTTTTTGTATACGAGCATCATCCATTTGGTTTCTCTTTTGCATCTCCGCTTGCATGCTCTTCAACATATCCATCATTTCGTTTCCACCCGAAGACCCCCCTTGTTCTTGACCCGTTTGCCTTTGATACCCTTGGTTGTTCCCACTTCTATATCCACCTTGATTGTTATAAGGTTGGCGCGAACCATAGTTTCCTTGACTACCTTGAAAATTCGGGTTTGATTGATTCGAAGGGTTCCCATAACGAAAATTCGGATGATTCCTCAACCCGGGGTGGTAAGTGTTAGAATTCATATTGTTGTAGTTTCGACCACCCCCTCCTTGACCTTGCCCTTGAACCGCATGCACCTCTTCATATTGCCCTTCCAACATCCCTTGGCAATTTTCAGCCGCATGACCTATTTCATTACACAAAGCACAAACATCATATATTTGGTTAGTGGTTTGAACATTACCATCATCTATGGCGTGCACTTGTGTTCGGGTAACGGCCGGTCGTGCTCTCCTTGAAGCTTGAGCCTTTCTCTTTGAGGTGATCGCCATTTGTTCCAAAACTTCCCAATCCTCATGCTCATAGTTTGTGCCAAATGTCCCATTTGTAATGGACATCAAATCTCGTGCATCTTCGGCACACAACCCTTCATGAAAGGCGTTCATTAACTCCCAAAGCTCAATCCCATGGTGTGGACAATTTTTAATCATCATGTTTAAGCGCTCGAAAGCTTCATGGAACATTTCGCCTTGTTGTTGTTGAAAGCTCCTCAACCCTTTTCTCGCATCATTGGTCTTTTGGGCGGTATAAAATTCATCTAAAAATGTTTGTTGCATTTCCCCCCAAGTATAAATAGATGCTAAAGGCAAAGTGTAGAACCACTTCTTTGCCTTATCTTCCAAGGAAAATTGAAATAAGACCAACTTCACATCATCGGCCGAAAAACCTTGACTCCCAAGGGTGTTGCAAATTGAGTCATAAGCCTCCAAATGAAAATAAGGTTCCTCCGTTGCTAGACCCTTATATTTTGGCAAACTTTGTAAAGAATTTGTCCTTACTTCAAAGGTTCTTCCTTGGTTATTATGGGGGATGACCACCGGTGAAGGATTGTGAGTGATTACCGGTCTAAAATGTGCTTCAATACCCCTCGCATTTTCCCTAAGATGCCTCCTTGGCACACCAAATCGACCCCTTGGACGAACTTGACCCATTGGTCTTTGTATAGGCCCTTGTGGTGCAATTGGTTGTTGAAATTGTTGTTGTGGCACCGGTGGGTGTTGAATTGGCCTTTGGAATGGCGGTTGCACATGTTGTGGTCGAACTTGTTGCAAAGGAACCGGACGTTGCAATTGCGGCCCTTGTGGCCTTGGCCTAATATGTTGAGGTATGAGTTGTTGTTGTTGTACCCCACCAACACTTGGAATCACTTGTACTTGGCCATGCATATAACCGTACTCCCCTTGCTCTCCATCACCCCCATAAACGTACCCGTCTTCATCAAAACCTTCAAACTCCTCATAACCTTCATCATACCCATCCCCTTGAATTCCCGACGATTGCCCAAATGGAAGAGACGAGTATTGGAACCCCGACTGATTTGATGGTCGAAACGGTGTAGCATGGACAATAGACGAACTTGGTGCTATGGTATGGCTTGAATATGACGGACCCGCACCCGGAAAGAAATGAGATAATGGTGGTATAGTAGTGGAAGGGTTAAATGTGATGGTTGGTTCTTCTTGTGTAGTAATGGGCTGTGTGGTGTTGGTTAATGTGACATTTTGAAGTATGGTGGGTTCGGTAGTATTTGGTGGAATGGTGGTATTTGGTGAAGGTTGGGTGGATGTTGGTATAAATGATGAAGTGGATTCACCCGTAGTGGGTGGTGGTGGTGGTGGATCCATGTATCGAAGTGGTGTAATCGGTGTAATTGGTGTTGTTGGTGAACTGCTGATTGTATTTTCCCTTAGCAAAATTCTGTTTGCTCGCAAAGTTCGCTCGATTTCCGGATCAAACACTAGTGGTGAAAGCTTGTGAGAGCTTCTAGTACGCATGCACCTGTAAATACTTGCACACTAAACACACCTCCCGTAAACCAGAAAAATAACAAACTCAAAGCAAGAACAAAAATAACACACGTTGCGCACTACTCCCCGGCAACGGCGCCAAAATTTGACGTGATGTCATGGTCACGCAAATTTAATCCCAATAACACAACTATATAGATAGTGGCAAGTGGGTATCGAACACAGGGAGTTTGTGGAAAATGTGTTATTTCAAAGTTTATCTAGATTTTAACTAAATTAATCTAATTGCAAGAGAAATAAAATTCAAGAGTTTATGTGAGTGAATTGGTTTTAGACTAAATTAAGCTAAGTAAATTGCAAGAGAAAAGTTTGGTTGTAAGCAAATTAGAGACAAATGACCATCCTAGATTTCCGGTTTGCATCGACATTCATATTATCATTCCACTAGAAAGAACTACACAGACGTAGCTCATGTGTGATTACTTGTAGTGATGAAAGGGAACTAAGTACTCAGATTCCTAGAACGTGAGGTTGTTACCCGATGATCAATCAACCCTTACCCAATCCTAATTCTACCCATGATATCTCGATTGCCAACGGCACCAAGAACGTATGGTTTCAAACTAGAAAATCATAAGAATTAACAAGTTACTAACAAACAATCACACACCATAACAAATGTGACAACCCTCACTAAACCAGGTATCCGTACGATTTAATTAATAAATAATTGCTGCTTAATTACTGTGCTTAACTGAAATTGCTGACGAACTGCTACTTGATTTCTAGTACTTGTATATTCTTGCATCATACTTTGATTGCCGTCACTACATTATTTACAAGTTGAACCTTAGTGACAAACATGATGCACTAAAGCACAGTAGCATTAGAACGGATAACTTATTGAACATGCTGATAAAGCCAGCATCAGGCAGACACTGCCTCTAAGGGCCTGTATGAGCCAGAAATATTTTACTACACCCATAGTGAGTGTAGGGATACAAGGGTTGTAGAACCGCGTCTCTAGGAATAAGATATAATGACTGGATGTGCCTAAAGCGTACTCTAAGCACGAAACACAGCACTTTTATTAACATACTAGCTTATGGCTAACTAATAAAGTGCCAAAACATGAGGAAAATATTCCTGACACTTTGTAGAATAAGTTGTGTCACTAAAAGCATTATTTACGACACTTAAAAGCTTACTTAAGCACTTTAACGGATTACTATCCAACCGAACAACCGGACTATACCCGGAACATGAAAATATTGACAAAAATATTATTGGTCTTTTTCTGAGCCAGTTAGGGTCCCTGAATACCCTAACACCCGCATATTACGCACCACACCACTAACCGAGTTAACCCCTAAATCTAACTTGGTTTAGAGTAACTAAACACTAACTATATACTTGAAATCGAACCAAGACCCCCCCCCCCCAATTGAGATCGGCCAACTAGAGGGGAACACAAGGGTACAAAAGTTTGATTATTTTATTTTGTTGCCTAATATCTTGAAGACATAGTGACCAATGGATTAAGGAACTTGATTTTGTCTATAAAATCTAAACTAAACTCTAGAGATTACTCACACAACATAACACCCAAAACACTCTCTCCCTTGCCCTCTCTAACTCTCGGCCGAACCCCCTCCCCCTTCTACATCCATTTTCGGCTTTTGATCTCTTCATTCCAAGCATCTACAAGTCTTTCGGGTCACGCATTAGGAGTCTTGGAGCAAACGGAAGTGGAAGGACCTCGTTATCTTGCTTTTATCCACCACATTTTCGCCTAGATTCTTCCCTAGCCCCGAGCTAGAGGTATAACACTTAAAACTCATACTCGGATCATTCTAAGGTGGTTAATAAGATTTGTAACGGTTAAAATGCGGAAACTTGCATTTTGAATCTTTAAAGTCTACTAAAACATGAATATAGTTGGTTAAAAGCTTAATACTTGTGTAAAAGTTGTAGTATTTGAAAGTTGTGAATATTGAGGCCCGATCTACGTTGTGGTAGCTCGGATCATCGTTTTACCCGACTTTGTTAAGATCATAGATCTTGACATAAGCTTGTTTCTATCGGTACAAGGGTTAAAAGGTGAAACTCTACCACACGAGAAACATGATCTTGTGTAAAAGTATTTTTACTTGTAAAATAGTATTTAAAACTAGCGGATCTACGTATGTACAAGTGGTATTTTCGTAGAACCAAGTGTCGAGAAAATCATGTTTTCTAAAAGTCGGATAACACACTAACAAGTGTGATTTTTACAAACCACAAGTGTATAAACACTTGTGAAATGAAAAGTTTCGACAAAATAACGATCTTTGTAAAAGTTGACAAGAAGATGTAAAGATAGATTTATTCTAAAAACGAGGTTTTTACGATAATAAGTTATTTTACACATAGATCCACAAACTATAACGGGATCTACACTAAAGTTTTCGGAAAAACTACAAGTTCATGTGATTATGCGACTTACATACTTGTCGACTAGTTTGATATATCGGAAATTGCTTGATTGAATCAAAAAGTTGTTGAAGTGATTTTGTAAAAGAAAATGATACGCTTGAAAGCGTGGCCACCTCCAGTTACAGGGGAAACTCTGGCGAAATTTTTCTAAAATCTAACACTTAGAATTATTTACAAGTGTTAGAACTATTTTTGATATGTTTTCAAAATATATTTCGCCACGACTTTATTTACAAACATTCGGAGGTGGGTTTTTCACAAAACTAAACGTGATAAATATATATTTGGTAAATATATTTTCACCGCACTGTTTATGATTATTTTGTGAAAATACACAAATGTTATTTTTAGAGTAAAAATAATATTTGCAAACGTTGACGAATCCAAAATAATACAAACGCTTTCACGATAAACATATAAGTTACAACGGTAATTATTATTACCACTTAATCGTTAAAACGTAACTTACGCATTATACGGAAATATTCATGAGCGCGTATTTTGTCAACGCATTATTTTGGAAGTATTATGTGAAGTGAAAATATAATATTTTTGAGAAAAATATTTATATTTTGGAAGTAGAAGTAAAAATATATTAAGTGGGACTTAATGATATAATACAAATACACATGTATTAAATCCCCCATCCTTGGGAAGGAGATTAATTACCAAAGTACATGCAAAATATAAACACGAAATAGTTGTCTAACTATTTCCCAAAAACTTAAACTATAAAGCTAAGGCACGGCCATCCGTCTAATAAAATTAGCACATGTAGGTCGTTGCACAGCTGCCTGATATTTGGAGTACTTGGTAGAGACGCACTGACTGTGAGTTCATGTCCCCCTTTTCTCTTAACTGTTTTCAGTTTTCTAAACTGCGGGGGTGAAATACATGTTACTATGATTATGAGTACTTTTTACATGGTATGGTTAGCGTAAGGAGGGTTACTTTTTAGATCATGTGAATGGGTAGGCGGAAACTTGAGGCCATTAATCCTCATGGTAGGACCGAGGGACAGGAGCGGTAGATCTATCTGGGTGTAGCGAGCCCAGCCCCAGGTCCAGCATAACGGACCTCGGGGTGACTTAGTGCCCGACGCATAAATCCGCTAGGTTTGAGTCTTCCTACTTGCATTTCACACATATCAATGGCCTTGCAAACCATTGGTGATCTCTTTTTCCTTATTTGCTACATACCAGGGTTTTTGATAAATACAAAGGTTTACTTACTCACTTACACATGAACTCGCTCAACATTATTGTTGATTTTTCAACTTACATGTATTTCAGGGAATTAAAGATCTGGCACGGTATGGCATGTTTTTCCCGCTGCATTAGTCACCGAGGTCATCCAAGGTTCTGGGAAATGTGACTCTTTCCTGGACAAGTCACAGTCCTTGAATCATGTTTATGTTAAGATTGAATTTGTAATGTTTGGTGAACAAGTTTATGGTTGTTAGGGTGTTATCCCGTTAAGACAATGTTATGGTATTTTTATTTTAATGGATGATCTTGCATATTTTTAATTCATATAGCTTGGTTATGATTAAGCTATGGTATTAAGAAGTCACACCAAATTAACCACGCTTCCGCAAAGCCAGGGTGTGACAGCTTGGTATCAGAGCTCTGATCATAGCGAACTAGGATTCCTTCTTGAGTATAGACTATGATCACTAGGGCTCTCACGAAAACATTTTTACTGCATACCACTTAAGTCCAGATCCAAAACGTTTTTATAACCAAATGTTGAGCGCATTTTATTTATTATTTTAGGCTCAGTCTGGGAGGCTGAGGCTCGGTCTGGGAGGCCGAGGCTCGATCCAATGGATCGAGGTAGTTGTCTAGTGGGACTAGGGAGTCAGTCTGGGAGGCTGGGAGAATTGACTAGTGGGACTAGGGAGTCAGTCTGGGAGGCTGGGAGAATTAACTAGTGGGACTAGGGAGTCAGTCTGGGAGGCTGGGAGAATTGTCTAGTGGGACTAGGGAGTCAGTCTGAGAGACTGGGAGGCTAGTGGGACTAGGAAGAGCAGTCTGGGAGGCTGGGAGAATTGGCTAGTGGGACTAGGAAAAGCAGTCTGGGAGGCTGGGAGGCTAGTGGGACTAGGAGAATTATGTGATTTTTACTTGGTAACTTATGTGATTATTCGATTGTATGACTGATTATTTGTGCATACTTGTGTTTGTGTTACAGACACATGGACTCACCAGGCACAGGTGACTCGGACACCACCGGACCCCTACCTATCGTATCTGATGACCTCCCATCTTCGGAGCATGAGGTGCATACATCTGATTCCACCAGCACGGACGACGACGATTTCCAGCCCTTCGCACTACCCGAGGGTGCTGATGAGCCTGCGGATGGCCCCCCTGCTGAGTACTTACCCCTAGTAGTGATTCCGGCTCCTATACCTTTAGCCGTTTATCCCGCATATGACTTACTACTTGACGCCGAGGCTGACGGCGATATCGATCTGTTTGAGGATGAGCCTATAGAGGATGAGATCCCGGACGCAGCCCTACTTCCTGCTGGCGATCTTCTGATGATCGCTGATGCCCCTGCCGAGGACTCACCCGCACATTCACCGGTCCCAGACTCCTTTGAGTCTGTGGCTTCCGCACCTTCTCACGAGGTGAGTGCACAACACTTTGCACACGATTCGGATCCTGACCAGGCATCCTCTGCTGCACCTATTCCGAGCTTTGCATTTGAGCATGACGACATAGAGGATTCTGATCCCATTTTTCCTCCGGGATTCGACCCGGATCATGATATTGAGTTTATCCCGATGGACCAGCCCATGGAGGCTCCCGCTGATCCAGTTGACCCTATTGATCCTGAGTTCGACTTTGATATGGCTTTTGATGACCCGGAGCCTGCCTTGGCCCCTGAGCAGGCAGCCGCTCTAGACCCCATGCATGAGCATGACCTCGTACATGCTGGCGTCCCTGTGGAGCCCATTATAGCTGACCCACCTGTTGGTGATCTTCCTGTAGATGTTCCTTTGTTAGAGGGTGAGCCGGTCATTGCCGCCGATCATGTTGATCCACCTTTTGATGCTGATATACCTGTTGACCATCCTGTTGAGCACATTGCACCCGTTGACCCTGTCGTTGCTCCCCCATTTGATCCCGTTCCACTCGAGCCTGAGCACGCACTGTTTGCAGACCACATGGATCCACCGGATAAGCATGCACAGCATGGTTGGATACCTGCTGATGAGGACATTCCACCTTTGCCCGCTCAGATCCCTGTTACACGACCTATTGATTTCACTTTTCAGGTTCCTCAGTTCGTACCTCCAGCGAGGCCTGGAGAGGGTTCTTCAGCCCATCCTTTTGGGCACGTACCGATGTCTAGCCCCTTCATGCCCCAGATGTCATCTGTTCCACCCTCTACTTCACCGTTTCATGTGGCACCGTTTGACCCCACCAGTGAGCCTTTGCTTTGGTCGACACCAGCAGTCATGCCACCTACTGATCCTTACCATCCGTTTCATGTGGGACACACTATAGACGACGTTTTGATGTCCTTCGTTCATCAGCACGAGTCACACACGCAGCGTCTCCAGGAGCTTGAGAGAGCTCAGCTGCCACCATGTTCATGCCATGGTCAGATACACTCTCCTCTTCAGCCATGTCGATCATTACCCCCAGATTATGCTGCTCGTCTCTTTACACTAGAGCAGCAGGTTGCTTCTGTCATCCGTACTCAGCAAGCTATGGAGGAGGACTGGCTCCAGTTACGTCGCTTGCTTTACACTTACTTTCCCCCTCCTCCACCGCCATCTGTATAGAGCTCATCAGTACTGCTTGTGTAGACGTTGGTGAGAGGACCGCGATTGCTTTTGGTTGCATAGCATTTTGGAGACGACATGATGATACTGACTTTTGACACATACTTGATGTATTTGATGTATTTGACACTGATTTGATATAGCTTTTGGACAGGGGTGATGTAGCCCCTAGTTGATTGATGATTGTATGACACAGTGATGTACTGATACACTTACGTTGTGGTCTCGATATATATGGCAATCGCAGTATTCTCATCATATTAGATTCACTTGATTGCTTATTTACATTTTTATGACATGGGATGTTGTGTGTATAATATTTGTGACATGGGATGTTGTGTGATTAGTATTTGTAAAGTATTGATAACATGAGATGTTATGTGCTATTACTATTACTATATACGTACGCGTTACTATGGCCTGACCGACGTAAACACATCTTTAGAAGATGCCGCCAAGACGTCAACAACAGCAAATGCCCACTACTCAGGACGAACTACAGCAAGTCATTGCTGCAGCTATTGCTCAATATGCTGCCTCTCAAGGAGGAATGAGTGGAAGCAACTCTGGCAACATGGGCAACAACAACAATCCACCTCATGGGTGCACCTACAAACAGTTCTTAGACTGCAAGCCCATGAACTTCGATGGCAAAGGTGGTAATGTCTCCTTCGTCCGCTGGGCTGAGAAAACCGAATCCGTACTTCGCATGAGCAAATGCGCGCTGGATCAACAAGTCACTTACATCTCTGGGCTATTTTTGGATGGAGCCCTATCATGGTGGAATCTACAAGTACAGACACTTGGCGAAGCTGCTGCTTACGCGCTGACTTGGGCTGAACTGAAAGAACTCATGCGCAAGAAGTACTGTTCTCGCGCTGAAATTCAGAGATTGGAGACCGAGTTCTGGCATCTAAAAATGGAAGGTTCAAAGATAGCTGAGTACGTCCAAAGATTCCACGACTTGTCGCATGTGGTACCCTACATGGTCACACCTGAGTTCAAGAGAATTGAACGCTTCATTTGGGGATTAGCTCCTCAAATCATCAGCATGGTGACCTCCTCCAAACCTGCAACTATCACTGAATCCATTGATTTGAGTGTGGCTCTCACCGAGGAGGCAATTCGTTTGAACAAGTTTGATGAAGCTGAGCCCAAGAAGAAAGAGACTCATGTGGAGTCGTCAGGTGGTAACAAACGAAAGTTTTCGAACTTCAAGCAGGGCACCGGGGTGGTGGTTAAGAAAGGAGAGCAGAACGCGCCAGCTCAGGATACAGCTGGTGGTAGGAAGAAAGGAAAGGGATATATGGGTGCACAACCCAAGTGCAACTCATGCCAACGACATCACTCTGGTCGTTGCAGGCTAAGAGTTTGTGAATCATGTGGGAAGACTGGTCATACGAAGGATTTTTGTTGGGCTAGTGCTGGCCGGGGAGGCCAAGGAGGATCTGGGAATAGGAATAATCATGGTGGTAATGGGAACCGCCCCCAAGGAAACCATGGAGGTGATGGGAATCGGGTCAATCATGCAAACCAAGCGGGTGCCATGAATCAAAATCAGGGAAACAATCAAGCTGGAAACGTTGGTGGAAATGGGCAGAGACCCGGATGTTTCAACTGCGGCGACATTGGGCACTACAAAAGGAATTGCCCGGAATTGAACCAAGCCCGCGGAAGGGTTTTCAACATAGAAGCAAGGGAAGCGCGCCAGGATCCCAATGTTGTCACTGGTACGTTCCTTGTAAACCAACGCTATGCATCCGTTTTATTTGATACTGGCGCCGATTATAGCTTCGTGTCGTTAGAATTTAAGAATATGCTTGGTTTAGCCGCTAGTAAGTTAGATGTTCCGTACTCGATCGAATTAGCGAATGGGAAGTTAGTAGAAGCTAATGAAGTGATTCGAGGGTGTGTACTCGAATTGGGAGAGCGTGAGTTCGCTCTAGATCTACTACCAGTCCAGTTGGGAAGCTTCGACGTGGTAGTAGGGATGGATTGGTTATCGAGTAACAAGGCCGAGATAGTTTGTCATGAGAAGGTCGTTCGTATCCCAACCAATGATGGTGAGACCATTGTTGTTCACGGAGAGAAGCGTGAGACGCCGTTGAGGATTATTAGCTGCCTGAAGGCAAGAAAGTGTTTGCAGAAGGGATGTGCTGCCTTTCTGGCACACATTGTAGATAAGAAGGCTGCTGAGCCAAAGATCGAAGACATCCCTGTCGTGAGAGAATATCCAGAAGTCTTCCCAGAAGATTTGCCTGGCTTGCCGCCTCAAAGACAAGTGGAGTTTCGCATTGATTTAGTTCCAGGCGCCGCGCCTGTGGCTAAGGCACCCTACAGACTTGCTCCGTCTGAGATGCAAGAACTATCGACACAACTTCAAGAGTTGTTAGACAAGGGATTTATCCGACCAAGCTTCTCGCCTTGGGGAGCTCCAGTTTTGTTTGTCAAGAAGAAGGACGGTAGTTTCCGTATGTGCATTGACTACAGAGAGTTGAACAAGCTGACGATCAAGAACAGGTATCCCCTGCCAAGAATCGATGATCTGTTCGACCAACTACAAGGTTCAAGCTTTTATTCAAAGATCGATCTTCGATCTGGATACCATCAGTTACGGATACAGGAGGAGAGTATCCCAAAGACAGCCTTCAGAACCCGATATGGACACTACGAGTTTCTCGTTATGCCATTTGGTTTGACAAACGCACCTGCAGTATTCATGGATTTGATGAATCGAGTTTGTAAACCGTACTTGGATAAGTTCGTGATTGTATTCATCGATGATATTTTGATTTATTCAAAGACGAAGGCTGAGCACGAGCAGCATCTTAGAGCCATTCTGGAGCTGCTAAAGAAAGAACAGTCGCCAAGTTCTCTAAGTGCGAGTTCTGGCTATGAGAAGTGCAATTCCTTGGACACGTGGTGAATGGAGATGGAATCCACGTGGATCCAACCAAGGTCGAGGCGATCAAAGATTGGGAAACGCTAAAGACGCCAACCGAGATTCGGCAGTTCTTGGGTTTGGCTGGCTATTACCGAAGGTTCATTGAGAATTTTTCAAAGATCGCTCAACCATTGACGCTCCTCACTCAGAAGGACAAGAAGTTTGATTGAGGAATCAAACAGGAAGAAGCATTTCAGATATTGAAAGATAAGCTTTGTAACGCGCCAATCTTAGCTCTACCGGAAGGTACAGATGATTTTGTGGTATACTGCGACGCATCGCGTCAAGGATTGGGTTGTGTGTTGATGCAACGCCAAAAGGTTATTGCCTACGCGTCACGCCAACTGAAGGTACACGAAAAGAACTATACCACACATGATTTGGAACTAGGCGCAGTAGTTTTTGCTTTAAAGATCTGGAGACACTACCTTTATGGTACGAAGTGCACAATCTTCACAGATCACAAGAGCCTCCAACATATATTCAACCAGAAGGAGTTGAACATGAGGCAAAGACGATGGGTAGAACTGTTGAATGACTACGACTGCGAGATTAAGTATCATCCAGGGAAGGCGAATGTGGTCGCCGATGCCCTAAGTCGAAAAGAGAGGATCAAGCCCATAAGGGTTAGGGCTTTGGAAATGATTATTCAGACCGATCTTTCTTTGCGCATCCGTGCCGCGCAGAAAGAGGCTCTCAAGGAAAGAAACCTTGAAGAAGAGTATCTCCATGGGATGGAGAAGATATTGGTACCAAACAGGGAAGGAACGTTGTGTTTTGAGAAAAGGATTTGGGTTCCTCTGTTTGGTGGTTTAAGAAAGGTTATTTTCGATGAAGCTCACAAATCGCGGTACTCTATCCATCCTGGAGCGGATAAGATGTACCAGGATCTTAAAGATTATTATTGGTGGCCTAGGATGAAAGGCGATGTGGCTGTTTATGTGAGCAAATGTTTAACTTGCGCTAAGGTTAAAGCGGAACACCAGAAGCCTTCGGGACTTCTGCAGCAACCAGAGATTCCCAAGTGGAAATGGGAACAAATCTCTATGGATTTTATTACGAAGTTGCCAAGAACGCCAAGAGGCCATGACACTATTTGGGTAATAGTGGACCGCTTAACGAAGTCAGCACACTTCCTACCTATCCGAGAGAAGGATAATACGAGCAAACTGGCCGAAATTTACATGAGAGAGATTGTTACACGCCATGGAGTACCTCTCTCGATTATCTCCGATAGAGACAGAAGGTTCGTATCGAGGATATGGCAATCCTTCCAGGAAGCTTTTGGCTCAAAGTTGAATCTGAGCACTGCTTTTCACCCGCAGACCGACGGCCAAAGCGAGCGGACGATTCAGACATTGGAGGACATGCTGAGAGCATGTGTGATGGATTTGGGCGGTAGCTGGGATAAGCATTTGCCTTTGGTTGAGTTCTCATACAACAACAGCTACCACACCAGTATTGGTGCCGCGCCATTCGAAGCTTTATATGGGCGCAAGTGCATATCACCGCTTTGTTGGGCTGACGCAGGTGATAGACAGTTGGTTGGTCCTGAAATGGTACAGGAAACCACAGATAAGATCGCACAGATACGAGACCGCATCAGTGCGGCACGTGACAGGTAGAAAGCCTACGCGGATCAAAGCAGGAAACCTCTAGAGTTTGAGGTTGGTGAGATGGTTTTGTTGAAGGTATCACCCTGGAAGGGGGTGGCACGCTTTGGGAAGCGTGGAAAGTTGAATCCAAGGTATATTGGACCGTTCAAGATCTTGGAGAGAATCGGGTTAGTAGCATACAAGTTGGACCTACCTGCCGAACTGAATGGTGTTCACGATACATTTCATGTATCCAATCTGAAGAGAAGCTCAACGCAAGATACAGTTGCCATTTCTACCGACGAAATTCATGTTGACGACACGCTCCACTTCTTTGAAGAACCTGTCGAGGTCACGGATTGGAAAGTTAACAAGACCCGCCGGAGCAGTGTCAAGCTCGTCAAAGTTTGTTGGAATGCTAGGCATGGTCCTGAATTCACCTGGGAGCGTGAGGACCGAATGAAAGAGAGATACCCCCACCTATTTCCTGAGAACCCTGCTTCTACAAGCAGAACTTAAAATTTCGGGACGAAATTTTTCTAACGGGGGGAGAATGTGACAACCCTCACTAAACCAGGTATTCGTACGATTTAATTAATAAATAATTGCTGCTTAATTACTGTGCTTAACTGAAATTGCTGACGAACTGCTACTTGATTTCTAGTACTTGTATATTCCTGCATCATACTTTGATTGCCGTCACTACATTATTTACAAGTTGAACCTTAGTGACAAACATGATGCACTAAAGCACAGTAGCATTAGAACGGATAACCTATTGAACATGCTGATAAAGCCAGCATCAGGCAGACACTGCCTCTAAGGGCCTGTATGAGCCAGAAATATTTTACTACACCCATAGTGAGTGTAGGGATACAAGGGTTGTAGAACCGCGTCTCTAGGAATAAGATATAATGACTGGATGTGCCTAAAACGTACTCTAAGCACGAAACACATCACTTTTATTAACATACTAGCTTATGGCTAACTAATAAAGTGCCAAAACATGAGGAAAATATTCCTGACACTTTGTAGAATAAGTTGTGTCACTAAAAGCATTATTTACGACACTTAAAAGCTTACTTAAGCACTTTAACGGATTACTATCCAACCGAACAACCGGACTATACCCGGAACATGAAAATATTGACAAAAATATTATTGGTCTTTTTCTGAGCCAGTTAGGGTCCCTGAATACCCTAACACCCGCATATTACGCACCACACCACTAACCGAGTTAACCCCTAGATCTAACTTGGTTTAGAGTAACTAAACACTAACTATATACTTGAAATCGAACCAAGACCCCCCCCCCATTGAGATCGGCCAACTAGAGGGGAACACAAGGGTACAAAAGTTTGATTATTTTATTTTGTTGCCTAATATCTTGAAGACATAGTGACCAATGGATTAAGGAACTTGATTTTGTCTATAAAATCTAAACTAAACTCTAGAGATTACTCACACAACATAACACCCAAAACACTCTCTCCCTTGCCCTCTCTAACTCTTTGAACCCCCTCCCCCTTCTACATCCATTTTCGGCTTTTGATCTCTTCATTCCAAGCATCTACAAGTCTTTCGGGTCACGCATTAGGAGTCTTGGAGCAAACGGAAGTGGAAGGACCTCGTTATCTTGCTTTTATCCACCACATTTTCGCCTAGATTCTTCCCTAGCCCCGAGCTAGAGGTATAACACTTAAAACTCATACTCGGATCATTCTAAGGTGGTTAATAAGATTTGTAACGGTTAAAATGCGGAAACTTGCATTTTGAATCTTTAAAGTCTACTAAAACATGAATATAGTTGGTTAAAAGCTTAATACTTGTGTAAAAGTTGTAGTATTTGAAAGTTGTGAATATTGAGGCCCGATCTACGTTGTGGTAGCTCGGATCATCGTTTTACCCGACTTTGTTAAGATCATAGATCTTGACATAAGCTTGTTTCTATCGGTACAAGGGTTAAAAGGTGAAACTCTACCACACGAGAAACATGATCTTGTGTAAAAGTATTTTTACTTGTAAAATAGTATTTAAAACTAGCGGATCTACGTATGTACAAGTGGTATTTTCGTAGAACCAAGTGTCGAGAAAATCATGTTTTCTAAAAGTCGGATAACACACTAACAAGTGTGATTTTTACAAACCACAAGTGTATAAACACTTGTGAAATGAAAAGTTTCGACAAAATAACGATCTTTGTAAAAGTTGACAAGAAGATGTAAAGATAGATTTATTCTAAAAACGAGGTTTTTACGATAATAAGTTATTTTACACATAGATCCACAAACTATAACGGATCTACACTAAAGTTTTCGGAAAAACTACAAGTCCATGTGATTATGCGACTTACATACTTGTCGACTAGTTTGATGTATCGGAAATTGCTTGATTGAATCAAAAAGTTGTTGAAGTGATTTTGTAAAAGAAAATGATACGCTTGAAAGCGTGGCCACCTCCAGTTACAGGGGAAACTCTGGCGAAATTTTTCTAAAATCTAACACTTAGAATTATTTACAAGTGTTAGAACTATTTTTGATATGTTTTCAAAATATATTTCGCCACGACTTTATTTACAAACATTCGGAGGTGGGTTTTTCACAAAACTAAACGTGATAAATATATATTTGGTAAATATATTTTCACCACACTGTTTATGATTATTTTGTGAAAATACACAAATGTTATTTTTAGAGTAAAAATAATATTTACAAACGTTGACGAATCCAAAATAATACAAACGCTTTCACTATAAACATATAAGTTACAACGGTAATTATTATTACCACTTAATCGTTAAAACGTAACTTACGCATTATACGGAAATATTCATGAACGCGTATTTTGTCAACGCATTATTTTGGAAGTATTATGTGAAGTGAAAATATAATATTTTTGAGAAAAATATTTATATTTTGGAAGTAGAAGTAAAAATATATTAAGTGGGACTTAATGATATAATACAAATACACATGTATTAAATCCCCCATCCTTGGGAAGGAGATTAATTACCAAAGTACATGCAAAATATAAACACGAAATAGTTGTCTAACTATTTCCCAAAAACTTAAACTATAAAGCTAAGGCACGGCCATCCGTCTAATAAAATTAGCACATGTAGGTCGTTGCACAGCTGCCTGATATTCGGAGTACTTGGTAGAGACGCACTGACTGTGAGTTCATGTCCCCCTTTTCTCTTAACTGTTTTCAGTTTTCTAAACTGCGGGGGTGAAATACATGTTACTATGATTATGAGTACTTTTTACATGGTATGGTTAGCGTAAGGAGGGTTACTTTTTAGATCATGTGAATGGGTAGGCGGAAACTTGAGGCCATTAATCCTCATGGTAGGACCGAGGGACAGGAGCGGTAGATCTATCTGGGTGTAGCGAGCCCAGCCCCAGGTCCAGCATAACGGACCTCGGGGTGACTTAGTGCCCGACGCATAAATCCGCTAGGTTTGAGTCTTCCTACTTGCATTTCACACATATCAATGGCCTTGCAAACCATTGGTGATCTCTTTTTCCTTATTTGCTACATACCAGGGTTTTTGATAAATACAAAGGTTTACTTACTCACTTACACATGAACTCGCTCAACATTATTGTTGATTTTTCAACTTACATGTATTTCAGGGAATTAAAGATCTGGCACGGTATGGCATGTTTTTCCCGCTGCATTAGTCACCGAGGTCATCCAAGGTTCTGGGAAATGTGACTCTTTCCTGGACAAGTCACAGTCCTTGAATCATGTTTATGTTAAGATTGAATTTGTAATGTTTGGTGAACAAGTTTATGGTTGTTAGGGTGTTATCCCGTTAAGACAATGTTATGGTATTTTTATTTTAATGGATGATCTTGCATATTTTTAATTCATATAGCTTGGTTATGATTAAGCTATGGTATTAAGAAGTCACACCAAATTAACCACGCTTCCGCAAAGCCAGGGTGTGACAACAAACCAACCATAAAGATTAGAATTGCTATTCTAGAAATTAGGAAATCAAATACAAATTGTCTCAAACAAACCTTCAATCTAGGACAATCATAAAGTGTTTAGCCACACATGGCTCGAATCAACATCCTAACAAATATATTATTGTTCATACGGATCAAAGACACAAACCGAATGTTAGAGATTGTCTAAAAACCAGCAAAAAACCAGCCAATTCGCCCCTCGGATCCCCTCAAAACCGACAATGATTAGAATATGTGAAAAGACACCATCAAAATCAACTTAATGTGGCAGTTACACTTTTTCACGCAGCCACCACCGTAATTTACGGTCCTACCGTAAATTACGGTGGGGACCGTAAATTACGGTGGACTTGATATATTTACGGTGGAGAAGGACTGATTTACGGCAGCTTTAGGTCATCATCAGGTTCACCGTAAATTACGGTGAGACCGTAATTTACGGTGGTGTCTTGAAATTTCTTCTTTGTTTCATCTTTTGTTCCATGCTCGACCCGTTCATCTCCGAATCCTCCAACGCTACGTTTAATCCACTTTTTAGCTCCCTAACTGCACCTGAAACATAGACAAGAGTAGTTAACTAATTCAAGATAATTACATGATTAAGTGAAGGATTAATTTGTCTTTTAACATGATTAAGGGTTGTCCAATGGACCACCCGTCAGAACTCCACTGAGTTCTTCGGGTAGATTCAACCTGTAGGCGACCTTGCCAATTCTCTCAATGATTTCGAATGGTCCGACATAACGTGGATTGAGCTTGCCTCGTTTGCCAAAACGAACTACACCTTTCCAAGGTGAGACTTTGAGTAGCACTCGATCCCCAACCTGGAACTCAAGTGGCTTTCTTCGCTTATCGGCATAGCTTTTCTGACGGTCACGAGCTGCCGCCATGCGTTGTCGTATATGAGCAATCTTCTCGGTTGTATCTACTACAAGCTCTGGGCCAGTGATTTGGCTGTCACCAACTTCTGCCCAGCAAAGAGGTGATCAGCACTTCCGTCCATACAATGCCTCAAATGGAGCGGCCCGGATGCTGGTGTGGTAGCTGTTGTTATATGAAAACTCCACTAACGGGAGATGCTTTACCCAGCCGTTACCAAAATCGATCACGCATGCCCTAAGCATGTCTTCAAGGGTCTGGATGGTGCGTTCAGATTGCCCATCCGTCTGTGGGTGATAAGCGGTGCTCATATCTAAACGTGAGCCAAAAGACTTGTGCATAGCTTGCCACAGTTCAGAGGTAAAACGCGCGTCACGATCAGAAATGATGGAGGTTGGCACTCCGTGCCTTGATACCACTTCCTTTAGGTAGATGTCTGCTAAAGTAGAAAACTTATCCGTTTCTTTGATAGCCAGAAAATGTGCAGACTTGGTCAGTCGATCTACGATCACCCAAATGGTATCATTTCCGCGTTGAGATATGGGTAGGCTAGTAACGAAATCCATGGAAATTTGCTCCCATTTCCATTTCGGAATCTCTGGTTGTTGGAGTGGGCCTGATGGTTTCTGGTATTCGACCTTGACCCTAGCACAGGTCAAGCATTTGCTGACGTAGGTTGCCATGCTGGCTTTCATACCAGGCCACCAGTATGTAGTCTTTAGATTGTGGTACATCTTATCCGATCCCGGATGTACTGAATAACGAGACTTATGTGCTGCATCCATCACAAGCTCGCGTAAGTCTCCATACAGTGGAACCCAGATGCGTCCGTTAAAATAGTAGGCATCGTTTTCCTTTTGTTCTAGTCGTTGCCTCGATTCTCATAGGGACTCAGCCCTAATGTTCTCTGCCTTCAATGCTTCAACCTGAGCATCGCGAATCTGAGTGGAAAGGTTAGATTGGATGGTAAGCTGTAACGCACGTACACGCTTAGGTATAGTATCCTTTCGGGTGAGGGCGTCGGCCACAACATTGGCATTGCCCGGATGGTACTTGATAGCGCATTCATAATCATTCAAGAGCTCTACCCATCGGCGTTGACGCATGTTCAATTCCTTTTGCTTAAAGATATGCTCGAGACTCCTGTGATCGGTGTAAATGGTGCACTTGGTACCGTACAGGTAATGTCTCCATATCTTAAGCGCGAAAACAACTGCTCCCAGTTCCAGATCGTGGGTAGTGTAGTTCCTTTCGTGAACTTTAAGTTGACGTGATGCGTAGGCAATGACCTTGTCACGTTGCATCAACACACAACCAAGTCCTTGGATGGAAGCGTCGCAGTAAACCACAAAATCATATGTGCCTTCAGGCAATGAGAGGATAGGTGCGCTACAAAGTCTCTCCTTCAAGTGCTGAAATGCGGACTCCTGTGCATCACCCCAACGATAGGTGACACCTTTCTGAGTCAGTGAAGTGAGAGGTTGCGCAATCTTGGAGAAATCCTTGATAAACCTTCTGTAATATCCTCCCAAACCCAAGAATTGGCGGATTTCTGTTAGTGTGCTGGGTGCAGGCCAGTTCTTGATCAAGTCAACCTTGGATGGATCAACATGAATTCCATCCTTGTTTACCACGTGGCCTAGAAAGTGCAGGCCAGTTCTTGATCAAGTCATCCTTGACTTCACGAAGCCAGAAGTCACATTTCGAAAACTTAGCATACAATTGCTCTTTTCGAAGAAGTTCCAGAATAAGCCTCAGATGTTGCTCATGTTCATCCTGACTCTTAGAATAGATCAGGATGTCGTCGATGAAGACTATGACAAATTTATCTAGGTAAGGCTTACGCACTCGGTTCATGAGATCCATGAAGACCGCATGTGCATTCGTTAATCCAAAAGGCATAACCAGAAACTCATAATGGCCGTAACGAGTTCTGAATGCTGTTTTGGAAACGTCTTCCTCTCGGACTCTCAGCTGATGGTATCCCGATCTCAAATCAATCTTAGAGTAATAACTCGACCCTTGCAACTGGTCGAACAAATCATCAATGCGTGGAAGAGGATAACGATTCTTCATTATTACCTTGTTGAGCTCGCGGTAGTCAATACACATCCTGAAAGTACCGTCTTTCTTCTTCACAAACAAGACTGGAGCTCCCCATGGCGAAGAGCTAGGACGTATGAAACCCTTTTCCAAGAGTTCTTGTAGTTGCGTGGACAGTTCTTCAAGCTCTGATGGAGCTAGACGATAAGATGCTCGAGCTATGGGTGCTGCCCCAGGGGCTAGCTCGATTTGAAACTCAACTTGACGATGAGGCGGAAGACCAGGTAATTCCTCAGGAAATACCTCAGGAAAGTCGCGCACAATAGGAATGTCTTCTATCTTCCTTTCTTCCGCGGATGCATCAGTAACGAGGGCTAGGATAGCGGTGTGGCCCTTTCGTAAGCACTTCTAGGCCTTTAGGAAAGAGATGATGCCTACAACAGCACCACTCTTGTCACCACGAATCACGAGGGGTTCTTCACCAGAACGAGGGATACGGACGATTTTCTCCTTGCAAATAATCTCCGCTTGGTGTTGAGATAACCAATCCATTCCAATGACGACGTCAAAACTACCCAGAGTGATAGGAATAAGATCGATGGAGAAGGTCTGACCAGCTAGGACGAGGTTACAGCCCTTAACTATGTGTGTGGCTTCAAGACTTTTACCATTTGCTATTTCTACTGTGTGTTTGGTGTTCAGAAGCGTTGGAGTGCGCTTAAGCAATTGGCTAACTTTTAAGGACACATAACTAGCATCGGTACTCGAATCAAATAACACAGTAACAAAGAAGTCGTCCAGAAGATACTTACCCATCACAACATTGGGATCGTTCCTTGCTTCTCCCTGACCAATCACGAACACCCGTCCTTAGGCGCCATTGCCATTATTGTTACCTCCATTGTTGCCTCCGTTGTTATTTCCATTGGGGTTCCCGTTTCTTTGGTTGTTGTTCTGGTTTTGGTTCAGCTGGGGGCAGTTCCTCTTAAAGTGGCCTTCAGCGCCACACTGAAAGCATCCTTTATTTCCCTGCTGATGTTGCTGCTGGTGGTTCTGTGGAGCTTGTTGTTGTTGTTGGCGATTCTGATTCACAGGACGTGGGCTCCTGCAATCTTTGGCTTCGTGACCCAGCTTGTGACATCTCTGACAACGACCCTTGTTGCACTGGCCGCTGTGGTGCAAATTACATCGATTGCACTTAGGGTGATTTCCCTTGTACCCACCTTGACCTTGATTTCCAGATGACTGCTGACTGGGGCTCCTGTACTCATCTGTCTTTCGCTGCTGAGATTGAGCTGAAGCAGAACCCTTTCCCAGATTTCCATCCCACTTACGCTTATTGTCGTTGGGAGCATCAGAAGTAGTGGCGCTAATTCGTTTGGGCAGTTTGTTCTGCTCAACCGCCTGATCAGTGAGACGATGAGCCAACTTGACGATTTGTTGTATAGTGCCAAGGTTAGCTGAGGTTACGTGGCTTTGAATTTCTGGCACCAATTCCTTAAGGTACAGCTCAATGCGCTTGTAGGGAGGGTCTACCATAGTAGGGCACAAGATGGCTAGCTCATTTGACCTCTTCGTGTATGCCTCAATTTCAGATCCCGTCATCTTCAGATTGAAAAATTCTACCTCCAGCTTGTGGATGTCGTCACGACTGTAGTACTCTTCTCTAATCAGTTCCTTGAAACCGTTCCATGGGGTGGCATTAGCAACCGCCAACCCAAGCAATTGAACCTGTGCTTTCCACCAGGTTAATGCAGCTCCTTCGAGTGTTCCAGTAGCATACTTCACCCTACGATCTTCAGGGCATTCACACATCTAAAAAACAGACTCAAGCTTCTCGAACCAGTGAAGAAGACCTACAGCTCCTTCAGTGCCGTTGAAGGTACTAGGTCGGCAATCCATGAAGGTTTTGAATGTGCACACAGGAGGCTGTGCACGTTGACCTGTGATGCGAGAATAAAAGACAAGGTTAAGCACGAGGGTTGGTTTGTGAAGGTAGGATCTAAACGTCCTAAGATAGCTCGAAGTAGCAGGTTATACCTCCTGCAGGAACAGCTGCAAGTGCCTCAGTAACTCCTTCATTGATCAAAGCCGTCAACTGGGCTTGAGTGAGGTTGATACTTCCTCTGCGTCCGCTCATGATCTTCATAATGAAGCAACGTAAGTGAGAATAGTGTCGCGAAAGTGCGTAAGTGTGGGACGACAGGAGAGAGTAAACACACAAGGTTCAAATAGCAATTATCACGTTAACTAATGCACAGTGAGAACTATCGAACCAACAATATAACATATATCATACCACTTATGGTGTCGAGTCTTGCACGTGGAGCGAAGCGTCGTTGTGGATCGTTGAGCACTGTACAGGTTATAGTCTGGTTTTATCAAAAAGTTTTTCCCTTTTTAAAACCAAGTTCACTATAACCAATGGCTCTGATACCAATCTGTCACACCCCCAAAATCCACCATGCGGAGTACCACCGCTTGGAGGCGTGACGTGACCAGGATCGAGCCACCAATCATACTGAACAACGTATTTAAGTAAATCAAGCCAACCACAATACGATTGGTGAGCAAAAGCAAGTTAACCAAGTTTTAATTTAGACAGCGGAAGCATAAACATAAAGTTCAAAATATAAGTCCATAGTTTATAAGTTAAAGTTCAAAACGCAAGTTTAATAAGTTCATAAGGAATTAAATATTATGCACGGAACATAACAGTCCGTACACCACAACGACTCCTTCCTCGTGCAAGCTCCAAGCATTTAGCGACCTGTAAGGCATGTAACAACGAGTCAACAACAAAGTTGAGTGAGTTCATGTTTGGTTGTTTAGTTTTAAGTTGTTTTCTGAAAACGTGGTTTGTCTTTCATTGGCGTAATTGCTGTGGGGGTTACCCCGTAGTTAAAAGAAAGTTTAACCAATTCATTCTTTATTACCCATACCCTGTCCATGATTAGTGGGGGCTTCCCCATGTGAACTACTAGACCGTATGATATCGACTACTACGCAAGTAAGTTGTGCCCTACATCAGTGTCTATCATCACTGATGGTTTGCCATAGTCCATTAGTACACGCCCGTCCGACTGGCACGATGTGAGGTTTGTTAAACCTAATAGCGCTATTACTTAATGACCCGCTCGCCATTGGCCTCGGCGATTAAGTCGATATAAAATGAGGGACTTATGATAGAGTCTTGTCTAGTAAGTTTTAAGGTTGTTGTCCTACCTAAGGAGGACGAACGTACGTAGTTCTCCCAAAGAGAATACGCCGGATTAATACTGGTGTAACAACTCTTATTAAAATCAATAATTAGAATGATAATTAGTCAATAAGGAAACCCTAATTGAGACACCCAAGTAATTCTGCACTAACCCTAAAATTTTCGAAACAATCGGAATCAGGATCAGGGCCCCTAAAACTCAGGGGGGGGGTAAACCCTAGTTGATAATTATCAACTAAATTTGTTGTCACGGTAGAAACTGAATTTAAAAGTGAGTCAGCTAAGCTAGTCCCGAAACCAGCTAGCATAGGTATATAGACTGCACCCTTTACGGACCGTAAAGGGAAAAGCCATACGGTCCGTAAGGGAGTCCCAAATTTCACTATAAATAGCCGACATTGGCAGTAGCCTTTAGAAGTTGAAACGACGTAAATACGCTCTGTGTACGTCGAGATAGATCAGTTATACTAAAATTAAACACACACTGCACTCGAATCGCTGCCGCAAAACAAGGTAATTACTCGATCGCTATTACGATTCATTTTCCGAGATCAATATATCCAAAGAATGTTTAAGTGCCGCCCACATTGGGTTATAATCGATGAATGTTTAAGTATTGCACTTTGTCGTTCATTGTGAGAATTTGATTTCGTGAGTTATCGTGACTGCTGTATTGATCACTAACCCAGTTTTGTGTGCATTATTATTGAAATTAGGTTAACCAAGCTAAATCATATTATGTTCGTGTTAAATCTGCAATGTGAGTCATTCTCTTTTTATCAAATGTTTTACAATACTCCAAATTATTTTCAGAATTATAATTACAGTGATTAAGTTGATGTAATCATCAAATTACAGCCAGTATGTGGGGTATTGTGCACATTACTACTGTTTTTATCACAATTAGGTGGGCGAACCTAAAATTAAGTGATACGTCATTCATTGGGGCAGCCAATGGTGATATGACCACTGTCACAGATCCGGTCGAGTGACAAATACTGTGGGTAGTTGGTTGATATCAGAAACATGTGTAAAAGATCTTAATACTGTGAATTATAACAAATGTGTCGTTTTCAGTAAACTGAATGATTCACTCAGTATTTCCCCGCTGACAAAACCTTTTTCAAACATGTTTCAGGTGACCTACTGTAATTCAGGAGAAGTGCCGGGGAGCATTTCAAGCTTAAGATAGTGGCTCAGTATAAAATAAAGAAATATGTTTTGAAATAAAGATTTATCAGAAAAATCTTATTATTGTAAATTATCGGGGTTTTAGCCCGAATTGTGAAATAAAATAATCGGGAAAAGTTTTTAGCTTTATAACGATCCTGATGTTAAAGAATTCCGCTGCTAAAATCACATAAATAAATATCACGGGATTTCTGTCCCGCGGCTCCTGAAACGGGTCAAACCGGGTCGGGGACCGTGACAGAAATAAGGTGGTATCAGAGCCACTGAGTTAAGCTAATTAAGTATTTAACAGATACTTAATTTTTCCTGATTACTATTATGTGATTATGTGTTTTATTAAACTGACTATTTGTTAGTTACAGTATGGGTAAGCAAAAGTTGCAAGATATCTATCTTAAATTAGATAGGTCAGTCTACGAAGAGGGAAGTTCATCCAAAACTAAATTTTCAAAACTCCCTACAATCCCTGAAGAAGGAATATTTGTGCGAAAAGCACAATATGAGAAACCGCTTTCTCCTAGAAAAAGGAGTATGATTATTAAGAAAAGTAAAGAGCAAATCCGAGAAAAGAGGATTAAAAAGGAAACCCATGAGTTAATCAATAAATCACCTTGGGAAGATAAGCTAGATGAGAAATGGGCAAATTTGTATATGCTAGCTACTGTAGCAGAACATGCAAATCTTTAAATACCCTAAGTCTAGTAATAACACTTCTCAGTAAATAAATAAATAAATCTGAGTGTGTTCTTTCCTGTTATTTTGTACAAATAGTGTGCAATAAAACTTCGATGTTTATTTGTTAAACTTTGTTCCAAAGTTTTAACTTAGCATTTCTGTGCATTTTGCATATATGCTACACAGCATGAGCGAGATATCTGAAGCTTTTCAGAACCTCAATCTTTACCCGGTGAATATAGAAGTTTCCCAAGAGTTTACTGGATACTTTGCTGATGTGGACCAACCTGTAGAATTCCATGCTCCACCTTTGACAAAGCCAAAACGAAAGAAAAAGAAGAATTACGTGTGGGGACATCGTATCCGTAGGAAAAAGCCAGTTCCGAAACTTCCTAAAATAAACAATCCTTTAGAAATAGCAAAAGAAACTCGTTCTAATGACATCTTCGTCGTTTTATAAAACGTCATATTTTAAAAGTTATACAAGAAAAACGAGTTAAGCAGCTGAATTAATATATATAAGCAAGCAAGCTAGCAGGTCAAGCAGGTAGGTAGGCACATCAATTGAATCCCACATCGACCAGAAAAGGATTTGAGGTGCCTGCTTGCTTGCTTTAAATAAGAGTCTCAGTAGGTTGTTTAGGTACCAGTTTTTTTAACGGGAATGCTCTAGTATAGAGAATCCTGAGTATACGATACCCCGTTGGGTGTTGTTAATAGTCGTTTTTGGAGCGCGAGTAGGAGCAGGAGTAGGGAAACTCTACATCAACGTGCCGTAGATAGTTTTGAGGTATACTCTCGTTTAAGTTTATGTTTAGTTATTTATTATTTATTTTTAGTAGTTAATATTAGTTTTATTATTAGTAATAATATATTAGTAGTAGTAGTGTTAGTATTATTTTTAGGTACTAGGGTTATTGTCAGGGGCGGGTATTGGGTAGCCTAGCCTTAGTTAGGCATGGACTGATCACCCATGCTTAAACAAGGTAGGGTTAACCAATATCCAACCATGATAAATGACTAGTTAGGTGTACCAGTACCTAACCTAGGATTATGTAATTGTGTCAGGACCTTGAGACATAACCCAGTATTACTAGCGGCTGTTAAGCAATTGCTAATCAGGTGAGTCATCATACTTGTCTTTTAAACTGTGATAGTATACTCGTCCATAACTGGTAATAGTAAGAATGCTGCAGTATGCATGTGTCAGTAGGGGTATATGGGATCCTATTATGCTTAATGAGGTGTGTCACTCTGGGAAGGGTAATAAGGTGTTGTACCCACAGGCACTTCGTGCTTATAAGGTCCATATAGAAGTTTCCCAAGAGTTTATGGATACTTTGCTGATGTGGACCAACCTGTAGAATTCCATGCTTCACCTTTGACAAAGCCAAAACGAAAGAAAAAGAAGAATTACGTGTGGGGACATCGTATCCGTAGGAAAAAGCCAGTTCCGAAACTTCCTAAAATAAACAATCCTTTAGAAATAGCAAAAGAAACTGGTAAACAGCCGGAGATGGAAATTGAAGATAAGAAAGATTCTAGGCAAATGGAGATACAGTTTGAGGAATATTCTAAAGATATAGAAATGGAAGTAGGACAAGGTTCTAGACCAACTCAGATAGAAATCGGAGAGAGCTCCAATCAAAACCAGAACCAGGAAATAACTTTTCAGGATGAAATAGATTTTCTATTGGCAAACTGTGAAACTATTCAACCTGTCAATACGAATGTTTTTACCTATCCTAGTGAAAATCCAATCCCTATGAATTTTGCACCAGCAATCCCAGAACCAATAGTCCACGCTCAACCTATAGAAATGGAAGAATGGTGGACAAATGATTGGCAATTTCAAAATATTGTCAACGACCCTTATTCCTTCCTTCCGCAATTCGATCCAGAACCCCTACCTAATCCACCAATGAGCACTGAGAATATGGCTGAACTTCACCATTTCGGTGAAGAGTTGATGGATGCAGGGAATAGAATCAGGGAGATAGGGGGACAGATTGCCTGGAAATATGATGAAAGGGAAATGCGTTTTTAGAACAACAAATGGTGCGGGATAGGAGGATGGTAAAACTATAGTTGTGTAATAGTATAGTAAATAGTGAAATCAGTCTGTAACATAACTCCGAATAAAACTTTGTAAAATATCTGTGTGTAGTGATGCATACTATAACGGATATAAAATGGAATCGAGAAATCGATAATTTTGACTATACGTGTATTGTAAATTGTCTGATTGTTTATGTATGATTACTATTTATCAAATACTAATAAAAATTATTATATATTATCAAATGGCAAATAGTGGTAATGAACCAGTAAATGAGGTTAATCAGTTGGAGCAACATCCAGGGGATCAATATATGACTAGACAAGATATTGAAAATATTGTTGCTCAAGGGATAGCCAATGCTATTCCAGCATTTGTTGCTGCTGTAAAAAGTCCAATCGAACCGCAACATATCATTCCTAGTAAACGTACTACTGAAGATAACTTCAGTAATAGTATAAACGGTGGCCATAATCATGTTAATCATGGTAATGAATCCCAGCACACGCCGCTCCCTAAGAAACGGAAGGCTGCAACACCTGGTTGCACTTTCAAAGAATTCCTTGCTTGTAAACCCACTGAATTTGCAGGCAATGAAGGGGCAACTACATCATTGCGTTGGTTAGAGAAAACCGAAGCAGTAATTGCAATAAGTAAGTGTGCCAAAGATGATCAGGTCATGTACGCATCAAATCTGTTTAAAGAAGGAGCACTCGAATGGTGGAACACTGTGTTACAAGCTAAAGGAAGAGATAGGGCTTATGCTATAACTTGGGAAGAATTTAAGAATCTCGTAGAAAGAAAATTCTGTCATGAGTATGAAAAAGAACAAATGGCAAATAAGTTCCTAACTCATCGGATGTTAGGTGTGGATTGTCGTGGTTATACTTCGACATTCTTCGAATATGCTAGAGTGGTACCTAACCTGGCTTTGCCGGAACCGGTACTCATTTCTCGCTATATTTGGGGATTAATTAGCAAAATTCGCAATATCGTTAAGGCTGCGAGACCTCGCACTATTGACGATGCAGTAGAATTAGCTAACACCCTAACTGATGAACTGATACGTATAAGAGATGAAGATAGGAAGAAGGAACTAGCTCAGAAAATTACCCAAGGATTTAGAGTGGGTAATAGTAGAAATTTCAAGAAAAGAGGAACAGGGCAATCCT
Organism: Helianthus annuus; assembly: GCF_002127325.2. NCBI lineage: Eukaryota > Viridiplantae > Streptophyta > Magnoliopsida > Asterales > Asteraceae > Helianthus > Helianthus annuus. The sequence continues at coordinate 15,526,626 of NC_035449.2, forward strand.
CAACTTTGCCATTCTGCAAAATTTGCAAAAAGAATCATTTTGGAAAATGTAACAAACTTTGCAATTTTTGCAAAACGATAGGACATCGTGAAGAAAACTGCAGGAAGAAATCCATAATTTGTTACAATTGTGGAGAAGCCGGACATTTCAAAACAGAATGTCCTAAGTTAGCGAACCCAGTAGACAACAAACCCAAAGCGACCGAAGGAGCTACTAAGAAGAATGCCAGAGCATTCCAGCTAACCACTCAAGAAGCAAAGCTCATTCCGGATGTCATCGCCGGTACGTTTCTAGTTCACAACGTTTATGCAAAAGTATTATTTGACTCTGGTGCAAACCAAAGTTTTATAAATACTTCATTCTGTCAGGCTCTTAAGTTACCCTTAACTACCGAGGCAGATTTTTACAGTCGAAACTGCAGATGGGAATTCAGTAAAAATCAATCAGGTTTTGCAAAAAGTAGAAATAGAACTCTCAGGTCATAAATTTGCTGCGAACCTATTACCTATGAAATTAGCTGAATTTGATGTTGTGTTAGGAATGGATTGGTTAATAGCCAACCATGCTCAAATCATTTGTGATAGAAACTCTATAGAAATTCAATCACCTACTAGGAAAGTAATCATGATTACAGGAGATAAACCTCGAAAGCCGCTAAAGTTCATATCAGTAATGAAAGTTGCTAATTATGAACGGAAACAAGGAATAGTATATATGATTTCAGTAATCATTTGTACTAAAGGAAAAGAACTTAAGGAAATTCCTGTAGTCTCAGAATACCCAGATGTATTTCCGGAAGATTTACCTGGGTTACCACCAGATAGGGAGGTAGAATTTAGGATTCATCTAATTCCAGGAACTACACCGATAGCCAAGGCACCCTATCGATTAGCTCCTACCGAAATGCTAGAATTGAAAAAGCAATTAGATGAATTACTAAGCAAAGGATTTATACAACCTAGTTCATCCCCTTGGGGTACACCAGTGTTGTTTGTGAAAAAGAAAGATGGATCGATGAGAATGTGTATCGATTATAGAGAACTGAATAAGGTTACAATTAAGAATCGATACCCATTACCTAGGATTGATGATCTTTTCGATCAATTACAAGGCCCTAAATATTTTTCTAAGATAGACTTGCGCTCCGGATATCATCAATTAAAGGTTCAAGAAGAAGACATACCTAAAACTGCTTTTAGAACTAGGTATGGACATTATGAGTTTACAGTCATGCCCTTTGGATTAACTAATGCACCTGCAGCATTTATGGACATGATGAACAGGATCTGTAAACCATATTTGGATAAATTTGTAATTGTTTTCATAGACGATATACTTATTTATTCAAAAAGTCAGGTCGAACATTGTCAGCACTTGCATACACTCTTAACTTTGTTAAGAAAAGAAAAGTTGTACGCTAAATTCTCGAAGTGTGAATTTTGGCTACAAGAAGTGCAATTCTTAGGACACATGGTGAATCACGAAGGTATTCACGTAGATCCTGCTAAGATAGAAGCAATTACCAATTGGAAGGTTCCGCAAACTGCAATGGAAATTAGAAGTTTTATAGGTTTAGCTGGGTATTATAGACATTTTATTAAGGATTTTTCCAAGATAGCTATACCATTAACTAAGCTAACCTGTAAAGCCACTAAGTTTGAGTGGGGACCTAAACAAGAAGAGGCCTTCAGAATTTTAAAGCAGAAATTAACCAATGCTCCAATCTTAGCCTTACCAGAAGGAACAGAAGATTTTGAAGTATATTGTGATGCTTCAAAATTAGGATACGGATGTGTGTTAATGCAACGCAAGAAGGTAATTGCGTATGCTTCCAGACAATTGAAAAAGCACGAAGAGAACTATACGACTCATGATTTAGAATTAGGAGCTATAGTTTTTGCCCTTAAGATATGGAGACATTATCTGTATGGAAGTAAGTTTACTGTTTATACAGATCATAAAAGTTTAAGGTATATATTTGGGCAAAAAGAGTTAAATATGAGGCAAAGAAGATGGATGGAAATCCTGAGTGATTACGACTGTGATATTCAATATCACGAAGGAAAGGCAAACGTAGTCGCAGACGCCTTAAGTCGTAAGTATCATGAGAAGCAAAGGCGAGTCCGTGCCCTTAGAATAAATCTACAAATAGATTTAATGGAACAATTGAAAGAAATTCATGAAACGGTAATCAAGGACGATGCCGAAGGAATGAAAGGTTACCTAAAATAATTGGAACAAGGAAATGATGGAATTTGGAAATTCCACAAAAACAGAATTTGGGTACCTAAACACGGAAATTTAAGGTCAAGGATTTTAGACGAAGCTCATAAATCTAGGTATACTGTACATCCAGGAAACAATAAGATGTACCAAGATTTAAGAAAGAATTTCTGGTGGATAGGAATGAAGAAGGATATAGCCGAATACGTATCTAAGTGTTTAACTTGTTCACAAGTTAAAGCCGAACATCAGAAACCTTCAGGACTACTACAACAGTTAGAAATGCCTGTATGGAAATGGGAACTCATAACAATGGACTTTGTTACTAAGTTACCCAAAACCAGAAAAGGTAATGATGCCATTTGGGTAATCGTGGACCGATTAACCAAATCCGCTCATTTTCTACCAATAAAGGAAACCTTTAACATGGAAAGGTTGGCTAAGTTGTACGTAGATGAAATAGTATCCTTACATGGAGTTCCACTCTCCATCGTATCGGATAGAGATAGTCGTTTCACTTCCCGTTTCTGGACAAGTTTCCAAGAATCAATGAGAACCCGACTCAATTTAAGTATTGCATATCATCCACAAACAGACGGACAAAGTGAAAGGACAATTCAAACTCTAGAGGACATGCTCCGAGCATGTGTAATTGACTTTGGTGGTAATTGGGATAACCATTTACCATTAATCGAATTCTCCTATAATAATAGTTATCACTCAAGCATTGAAGCCGCTCCATTCGAAGCACTGTATGGACGCAAGTGTAGAACTCCAGTATGTTGGGCAGAAATAGGAGAAAGTCAATTATCAGGTCCAGAAATCGTGCAAGAAACCACTGACAAGATAACACAAATCAAGGAAAGACTAAAGACGGCTCGAGATCGCCAGAAGAGCTATGCAGACAATCGCCGCAAGCCACTCGAATTCCAGATAGGAGACAAAGTACTTTTGAAAGTATCTCCTTGGAAAGGAGTAGTACGATTTGGTAAGAAAGGAAAATTGAGTCCAAGATATGTTGGACCATTCCCAGTGATTCAACGAATCGGACCAGTTGCTTATCGCTTACAACTACCAGAAGAACTAGCTGGAGTACATGATGTATTTCATGTATCCCATCTTAAGAAATGTCTATCAGACGAATCCCTGGTAGTACTTCTTCAAGATGTAGAGGTAAATGAAAAGCTGAAATTCATAGAAAAACCTTTACAAATAGAAGATCGAAAAGTCAAGTTTCTCAAACACAAGCGACTAGTACTGGTGAAAGTCAAATGGAATTCAAAGAGAGGACCAGAATATACTTGGGAACTGGAGTCAGAAATGAAGCGGAAATACCCTCATCTATTTCAATAAATCTCGAGGACGAGATTTTTCTTAAGGTGGGGAGGATGTAACAACTCTTATTAAAATCAATAATTAGAATGATAATTAGTCAATAAGGAAACCCTAATTGAAACACCCAAGTAATTTTGCATTAACCCTAAAATTTTCGAAACAATCGGAATCAGGATCAGGGCCCCTAAAACTCAGGGGGGGTAAACCCTAGTTGATAATTATCAACTAAATTCGTTGTCACAGTAGAAACTGAATTTAAAAGTGAGTCAGCTAAGCTAGTCCCGAAACCAGCTAGCATAGGTATATAGACTGCACCCTTTACGGACCGTAAAGGGAAAAGCCATACGGTCCGTAAGGGAGTCCCAAATTTCACTATAAATAGCCGACATTGGCAGTAGCCTTTAGAAGTTGAAACGACGTTAATACGCTCTGTGTACGTCGAGATAGATCAGTTATACTAAAATTAAACACACACTGCACTCGAATCGCTGCCGCAAAACAGGGTAATTACTCGATCGCTATTACGATTCATTTTCTGAGATCAATATATCCAAAGAATGTTTAAGTGCCGCCCACATTGGGTTATACTTTGTCGTTCGTCGTTAAATCGATGAATGTTTAAGTATTGCACTTTGTCGTTCATTGTGAGAATTTGATTTCGTGAGTTATCGTGACTGCTGTATTGATCACTAACCCAGTTTTGTGTGCATTATTATTGAAATTAGGTTAACCAAGCTAAATCATATTATGTTCGTGTTAAATCTGCAATGTGAGTCATTCTCTTTTTATCAAATGTTTTACAATACTCCAAATTATTTTCAGAATTATAATTACAGTGATTAAGTTGATGTAATCATCAAATTACAGCCAGTATGTGGGGTATTGTGCACATTACTACTGTTTTTATCACAATTAGGTGGGCGAACCTAAAATTAAGTGATACGTCATTCATTGGGGCAGCCAATGGTGATATGACCACTGTCACAGATCCGGTCGAGTGACAAATACTGTGGGTAGTTGGTTGATATCAGAAACATGTGTAAAAGATCTTAATACTGTGAATTATAACAAATGTGTCGTTTTCAGTAAACTGAATGATTCACTCAGTATTTCCCCGCTGACAAAACCTTTTTCAAACATGTTTCAGGTGACCTACTGTAATTCAGGAGAAGTGCCGGGGAGCATTTCAAGCTTAAGATAGTGGCTCAGTATAAAATAAAGAAATATGTTTTGAAATAAAGATTTATCAGAAAAATCTTATTATTGTAAATTATCGGGGTTTTAGCCCGAATTGTGAAATAAAATAATCGGGAAAAGTTTTTAGCTTTATAACGATCCTGATGTTAAAGAATTCCGCTGCTAAAATCACATAAATAAATATCACGGGATTTCTGTCCCGCGGCTCCTGAAACGGGTCAAACCGGGTCGGGGACCGTGACAGAAATAAGGTGGTATCAGAGCCACTGAGTTAAGCTAATTAAGTATTTAACAGATACTTAATTTTTCCTGATTACTATTATGTGATTATGTGTTTTATTAAACTGACTATTTGTTAGTTACAGTATGGGTAAGCAAAAGTTGCAAGATATCTATCTTAAATTAGATAGGTCAGTCTACGAAGAGGGAAGTTCATCCAAAACTAAATTTTCAAAACTCCCTACAATCCCTGAAGAAGGAATATTTGTGCGAAAAGCACAATATGAGAAACCGCTTTCTCCTAGAAAAAGGAGTATGATTATTAAGAAAAGTAAAGAGCAAATCCGAGAAAAGAGGATTAAAAAGGAAACCCATGAGTTAATCAATAAATCACCTTGGGAAGATAAGCTAGATGAGAAATGGGCAAATTTGTATATGCTAGCTACTGTAGCAGAACATGCAAATCTTTAAATACCCTAAGTCTAGTAATAACACTTCTCAGTAAATAAATAAATAAATCTGAGTGTGTTCTTTCCTGTTATTTTGTACAAATAGTGTGCAATAAAACTTCGATGTTTATTTGTTAAACTTTGTTCCAAAGTTTTAACTTAGCATTTCTGTGCATTTTGCATATATGCTACACAGCATGAGCGAGATATCTGAAGCTTTTCAGAACCTCAATCTTTACCCGGTGAATATAGAAGTTTCCCAAGAGTTTACTGGATACTTTGCTGATGTGGACCAACCTGTAGAATTCCATGCTCCACCTTTGACAAAGCCAAAACGAAAGAAAAAGAAGAATTACGTGTGGGGACATCGTATCCGTAGGAAAAAGCCAGTTCCGAAACTTCCTAAAATAAACAATCCTTTAGAAATAGCAAAAGAAACTCGTTCTAATGACATCTTCGTCGTTTTATAAAACGTCATATTTTAAAAGTTATACAAGAAAAACGAGTTAAGCAGCTGAATTAATATATATAAGCAAGCAAGCTAGCAGGTCAAGCAGGTAGGTAGGCACATCAATTGAATCCCACATCGACCAGAAAAGGATTTGAGGTGCCTGCTTGCTTGCTTTAAATAAGAGTCTCAGTAGGTTGTTTAGGTACCAGTTTTTTTAACGGGAATGCTCTAGTATAGAGAATCCTGAGTATACGATACCCCGTTGGGTGTTGTTAATAGTCGTTTTTGGAGCGCGAGTAGGAGCAGGAGTAGGGAAACTCTACATCAACGTGCCGTAGATAGTTTTGAGGTATACTCTCGTTTAAGTTTATGTTTAGTTATTTATTATTTATTTTTAGTAGTTAATATTAGTTTTATTATTAGTAATAATATATTAGTAGTAGTAGTGTTAGTATTATTTTTAGGTACTAGGGTTATTGTCAGGGGCGGGTATTGGGTAGCCTAGCCTTAGTTAGGCATGGACTGATCACCCATGCTTAAACAAGGTAGGGTTAACCAATATCCAACCATGATAAATGACTAGTTAGGTGTACCAGTACCTAACCTAGGATTATGTAATTGTGTCAGGACCTTGAGACATAACCCAGTATTACTAGCGGCTGTTAAGCAATTGCTAATCAGGTGAGTCATCATACTTGTCTTTTAAACTGTGATAGTATACTCGTCCATAACTGGTAATAGTAAGAATGCTGCAGTATGCATGTGTCAGTAGGGGTATATGGGATCCTATTATGCTTAATGAGGTGTGTCACTCTGGGAAGGGTAATAAGGTGTTGTACCCACAGGCACTTCGTGCTTATAAGGTCCAGCGACACACACTCATACCTATGTGACGGCCGTAGGGGGACACAGCTGGAGGACCAGTATGTCTCTTGTACGGTGGTTTGTGACAAGTCAAATGTGACCTATAAGGTTCAATGAGGCCCAACCTGACTATAATGTGGTCACATGCCCATATTGTGTATGCATATAATGTAAACTAGGGTCTGTCTTTATAAAAATTGTATAGTATGAGCTCACCAGTATATATCTGACGTCGTTTTGAGTATACTTATCTCAGGTGAGTCATGAGGAAAGCTATAGGAACTATTTGACAGTTGTGGAGTTTTAGAAGATCAAGGAGTTCTTAGTTGCCAAAAGTTTGTAAATAAATAAAGTGTTTTACTCAGACTATTATAAGTTTTAATGAAAGTTTAGTTTGTTTCCGCTGTAAGTGTATCAATTGTGCACAATCACCCGGGTTACGGGGTGAGGGTGTTACAACTCCCCATCCATTCCCGCTCACAAATAAACATACGATATTGCACATAACACCTTTATTGACACATAACATGTTAGATCATTCATAGATAGCATATTCGACATTTAGGCACGCAAATTACTACTTATGTCATTTCTATTTAAATATCAGAAACTGGGTTGTTTTCGAGCTTTTTAATAAAATAGTTATCTTATTTCAAAAATTCCCAACTTTTTACAGAAGATGCTATACGACCCAAATATTATTGTGTAAAAATATCGGGATCTAATTCATCACCAATATTTTACTAAAAATCATTTTCCGGACTGCACTCAGATTGATTATTTTCTGACTGCAGCCCACGGAATAATTCACTAAAAATTCATTGTAAGTCGGACTGACAAAATTCCAGTGAGACAATTACTAGACATTAGTGTCCATCTACTGTACAGATTTCATGGACTGATTCGACACGGAACTCAAGTTATGGCTGAAAACATATCACCAATTTTCTGCAGAAAAATGCAGCTCTAGCTGCTGTTACGGAATGACACTTTAAAAATAGTAAACGAAGTCCAAAAATTATGATTCCGGTGCCATTAGAACCGTATTTCCTAATATCACATTTTAGATTCAAAATAACAGTTTTTCGTTGAGTTTATGACCTGTTTACAGCCAACTGAAGTTGGCTGTAAAACTTGGACAGATTCTGTTTTCATTCTTTAACTTTCTAACTTGTGTTCGATTGATTTCCGTTATCATGTTTAGTGATCACAACAACATCAAACATCAATATTAACCAGTAAATCATCAAGAAATCAATCAAGAATCATAACAACACAAGATCTACATGATTTACACACACATCTACTCTTTATCCAACATATTCATCCTACTTTCAAGTCTTTAAGTTTTGATCTTTTGTGTTCTTGAGTTTTAGCCGTTAAATCTCTTATTAACCACCTTAAACAAGAACAAGAAGGCGTTTAGAAGAACTTACTACTAGCTCGTGGCTAGGGAAGAATCAAAGCGAAAACAATGTGGATAAAAGCAACGTAGAGAGGTTCTTGAGATTCCGAAAGCACCGAGCTTCATTGTTGGACCTCTTACACCTTTGTATGTATGAGAAATTATTGAACAAGAGCTTGATGATGGTGGTAGTATGGTGGAAGGTGGCTGCCGAACTCAAAGGAGGAGAGAAGAGAAGAAGTTTTGAAGGTGTGTTGTGTTGAGAATGGTGGTTATGTTCTAAAGGCTAGTGCTTATATCCTCCAACACAATTTAGTCCCATGGATAATATGTTCCTTAGAGTACATACATATCCTAATTAAAAATCAAAGAAATCCCACCATTTAGGCATGTGGTCGATTAGGCTAGGGGGGGGTGTCTAGTTGGGTTTCAACTAATTGGTTAAGGATCTTGGTTAGAATTTAAGAGTTTAGTTGGTGATTATATGTGTGGTGTAATATATAGTGTGTTAGGGTGTTCGGGGACCCTAACTAGCTTAGAAAAATAAAAACAATGTATTTGACAATATTTTTGTGTTCCGGGTAAAGTCCGGTTGTTCGGTTCGGTGTTGTTTCGTTAATGTTCTTAATTAACCCGTAACGTGTCATATATATATATATATATATATATATATATATATATATATATATATATATATATATATATATATATATATATATATATATATGTAACGTCTTTAATTTTTAACACTCAGGAAATCACACGGGACTTTTTTAGTAACTTTTCTGTACATTACTAGTAGGTTAACAAGTACATGTAAGTATAACACAGTAATCAGAGAGCAGTTAAGTAATTCCACACAGTCGTCAAGCACTTTAGTTATCAATAATAAATTGTACGGAATACATGGAATTTTGAGGGTCGTCACAATGGTGGTGGGGGCAGCGCGAGGGGATTAGGTGATTGGCGGTGCAGGGGTGGTGTGGGGTGGGAGTGGGTGGTGGCAGATGGAGGTGTTGGTGGCGGCAGATGGTGGTGGCCTGGGGGTTTGCCCTAGAGAGAGTGTGCGAGTAGAGAGAGAATTTTGTTTTAGAGAGAGAAAGTATTATATATATAATATTTCTAATTTAAAACGTTTTTTAAAGTATTTTTTTAAATGGTTGGATATTTATGTTTTTTTACAAGATTAGTCCCTGTAAATATGAATTGACAAAAATACCCTCATGTGCAAGACACATGACCAATTTTAACTGAAAAAATTAACTAGGTTATGACTAAAGGACATAACGTGTCGCATTTTGAAACATTAAGTACAAAATTCGTCAATTTTAAACATAAAGAAAACTGCCTGCAAAAGAGTATAAAGATAAAGGACAAAATTTGCGATTCACGTCGAGATTGTCGAGCATCAACCACAAATAATTTTATATTATTAAAATCCAATAGTATTTTGTGATTTAAAGAAAAAACAAAAATGTGAGTCGAATTGAAAATTCTGGGTACATGACAATGACAATATGAAGATGTTGACTTTAATTGGCTTACTACCATTGGACCAGTGGTAGGTGGTTTTCACTACTTGATTGATGGCACCTTCTCTCAAACCCTAATTCGCTCCTGATCAGCAATCACACCAACAAACTCAGCAGGTAATTACCATCATTTATGTATTACAATCTCTGGTTTCTTTCTGATCATCTACTATGTTAATAACTACTCATTATTATTATTATTATTTGAGTTTCTGGTGTTTGTTACTGTCGTAATTTTCCCCCAAACTCCAAGCAGAACGGTACCGTTTCACCTCTTAAGCTTGCATACATACATCAGTTGTAACTGAAATACAAATTTGGATTTTAATTTTTTTAATCCATTTAGTTAACCAACCAATTTTGTTCTGAAATTGAAGCATTTGATTTTGTTTTTTTTTTATATATATTTATAAACAGTGAGAGTAATACATTTAGTGCATTTAACAAGATCGCAATCGATTAGCTTCAAATTATCTATACGATGAATAGTGATTTTTTTTTGTTTTTATTTTTTATTTTTGTAGTTTTGTCTTTTGTGTGTGTGTTTTTTTTCATAATAAACTTGAAGGTTTTTTGTTTTGTAATAAAATTATGGTTTTTATTATACCGCCATAAAAGTTAGATGAGTTTATTTTTTTTTGTTTTTAGTTTTGTTTTATGCTCTTTTTTCAAATTTGGTGGTCGTCCGGTTATTATTTAGCATGGTGTTTGGTAGTCACACGTGGTCCCTCAAGTTATTTTTACCCCCCTCGACTTTCTAATACGTGTCGGTATATATTCAACTTCGTCTACGTGTTACGTCATGTGAGCCACTTGATGTTAGAAATTCGTGTTTTCATTTTCACTTTTTCCAGTTTTAATCGTTATTTGATTGCTACTTAGTATGGTTTTACACCCTCCCTGTTTGTTATTAAAATTTGTCAATTTGACTCTCAAAATCAATTTTATGTGTTAGTTTCCACTTTGAGTAAAATGCCAAAATGGTCCCTGAGTTTAGGTCACTTTTGCCACTTCAGTTCAAAAATGAAAATTTTTGGATCTGGGTCCATGAGGTTTCATTTTTGTTGTCATTTTCATCCAATTGTCAAACCGGGTTAGAATTTTCTGTTAACTTCACCCTTTTTTGTCATTTTCCTCATTTAATTAAAATATGTTATGGTACAAAATGACGATTATACCCTTTATTTAAATGGGGAAAGCGAAAAAAAAGGAAGAAGTTAACAGAAAATTCTAACCCGGTTTGCCATTTGGATGAAAATGGCAACAAAAATAAAACCTCTAGGACCCAGATACAAAAAGTTTTATTTTTGGATTGAAGTGGCAAAAGTAGCCTAAACTTAGAGACCATTCTGGCATTTTACTCTTCCACTTTCCATGTGTATTTAAGTTGTATTGTGGATCAAACTCTTCTTAAACTGTTTGTTCATTTTCTATTGATGATTCAATTAGCTATTTTTCGTTTGAAATCCAATCATATAATGTAACATGGCGCGTGTTAATCATGGCATCTCTTGACATTTACAAATTTTGTTAAATGAACTTCAAGTTAATATAACAGTATAATCGAGCGAATTTTGTTTATATTTCGTCTATATATAGGAGCAGCTAGTTACTTGAATCCACTGATGGCTGATGATACGACCGACCCAAGTTACTGGTTGAACTGGAGGTTTTTCCTCTGTGCATTATGGATCATAATTGCTATGATACTAGCATCAATCTTAATAATCAAATATGAAGTTTTCAACAAGAAGAAAACTCATGAAAAAGACGATGAGCTTGATGTGGACCCCGTCGGGATTTTGTATGACGATGAAACCTGGAGGACTTCTTTGAAAGCACTCCATCCCGCCTGGCTGCTTGTTTACAGATTATTTGCATTTGGTGTGATGTTGGCATTACTTATTGCTAATGTGATTATTGGTGGAGCTGACGTACTATTCTTTTACACTCAGTAAGTCTTTTTAAGCCCTTTATGTTAAGGCCTAAAACACGATCATACGATGTTATCTTGATTAACGTTTTTTCTTCTGTGATGTTTCTTGTGCTGAACAGGTGGACATTTGCTTTGGTCACTTTCTACTTTGGGGTATGAAATTTTGCTAATTTTATCGTTAAGTTTGTAAATATCATTTTTTTTTCCGAGTAAATTGCCATTTTAGTCCCTGAGGTTTGGTCCAAATTGTCATTTTAGTCCAAATAGTTTTTTTTTCCTCCTCTGGGTCCCTGACTTTTCCATTTTCTTGCCATTTTGATCACATTGCCTAACTCAGTCTAAAAATCTGGTTATAACTAGTGGTATTTTTGGCATAACTGTTCTGTAGTGATAACCAGGGGTAGTTTACAACATAATTTATAAACCTCATAATAATTTAATGCCAAAAATACCCCTGATTATAACCTGGTTTTTAGACTAAGTTAGGCAATGTGATCAAAATGGCAAGAAAAAGGAAAAGTCAGGGACCCGGAGGAGAAAAGAAAAACTATTTGGACTAAAATGACAATTTGGACAAAAACTCAGGGACTAAAATGTTAATTTACTCTTTTTTTCCTTAAAAACATGTGTTGTGCTAAAAAGTTGAAAACTTTCTTGCATATTTACTATTTCAGTGCTCTTTTCGAAACTTTTTGGACCAATTCGGTTGTTTTATATTGCTTATCAAATTATGTTAGACAAGAAATGCTATTTATTTGTACTTTTGTTTTTGTCTATCATGTGTAGCTTGCATCTTCACACTCAATTTACGGGTGTTACCAATATTGGAACGGAATTAATGATGATAATATCAATAACGCCATTATAGACCACGAACGAGGCATGTACATGGCTCCCTCTGAAGGCTTGAGCTCCCAAAGCATGCCCATTAATGCACCTAATCATGTTTTAACCCGTGTTAGAAAGACTGCTGGTGTATCGGGATATTTCTTTCAAATAGTCTTTCAGGCAAGTTTTTTAAATAAAGAGTTTCAATAGGGGTATTATTGATTTATTTCCGTCATGTTATTTGTTAAAATCCATCCTCGTTTTCTCTTTTGATAAACAGATATGCTCAGGTGCTGTTGGACTCACTGATAGCGTGTTTTGGTTCATAATTTATCCATTTCTTACTCCTGCAGAGTACAGTTTAAGCTTCGTACGTTTATTTTTGTTCTTCTATACATTGACAAGAATCATACGAATTTAATTTCTTTTTAAATATATTTGAGGGGTACTTTTGTCCTTTTCTATACAGTTGGATGTCACCATGCATTCTGTCAATGCTGTTCTGCTCCTTGTTGATATATTTCTAAATCGCCTGGTAAGTTACACATCGGTTCAATCATCTTACATTTTGTGTATCCTACTAGCTACCAGTTTGACTAAGTTGACTTTTTTTAACCAGCGCTTCCCGTTCTTTCGTTTGGCTTATTTTGGTCTGTGGACATGCGTATTTGTCGTTTTCCAGTGGATCGTTCATGCATTTGTATCGATGTGGTATGCTGAGATCTTGCTTTGTCCAAATCCGTAATTTCACATGATTATATACATAGAGCGAGTGCTTGCTAAAATATATTTATATGGTTTTCTTGATGCTGCAGGTGGCCATATTCTTTCCTTGATTTATCATCTCCATACGCTCCCATTTGGTACGCTCCTATGTGAATTTTAATCTGTTAAAACATTATCGTAGCTCGTCGGCCTTGTCTCGAATCTCCCCATAATCCCATATATCCAGAGTGTTTCACTATTTAAATAGGGGAATCGTGTACTTCGGACCCAATGCTATCACAAAGATAGGGCTGTAAACGAACCGAACGAACACGAACAAGGCCTTGTTTGTGATTGTTCATTAAGGAATGAACATGTTTATGAACACTTCACAAACGCTTACCGAACAAGATTTCTCTTGTTCGTGGTCGTTCATTAAGGAAGTGGCGGAGGCGTATAGTATAACTATGATTTCAAATTTTTAAAAACTAAAACCAATAAAATAAAAATATTACTTAAAAAACCTTTAAGTGAACGAACAGTACAAATGAACATAGACGAGCGAACATAATTGAACACATTACCGAACGTTCATGAACATAAACGAACGAACACATTATCTGGTTTGTGTTTGTTCATTTATTAAACGAACTTCCCGCCAAACAGTTCACCAACTGTTCGCTAAACGTTCAGTTCGTTTACGACCCTACTTAGAGATAATTTTGTATAATAGTGAAGATAAACATGTGTGTTGTAGAATGTATCTTTCTCACATTTACATAAATCATGTGGGATTGAGTAAACATTCGATAATAGTAATTGTTACATTTGCTTCTTTGGATATGTTTTAAGCGCTTGAACTGATGGGATTAGTTATTGATTGCAGGTATTTAGGAGTGGGATTAATTCATCTTCCAGCCTATGGCATCTTTGCGCTCATAGTTAGGGGAAAACAACTTTTATTGTCGAGACTTCATGACATGCATGGAGCATGACATGTTGTACCGGGATCTCAACCATATTAGTTATAAGATTAAGGAATTAGCACGATCTAAAGGTTAAGATTCCGTTATCTTGACAAATTCAATTTAACGTTGTTTTAGTGACTTACATACGATGCACAACGATGTTATTACAGGAGTTGGCATTGAGGAAAACAGCTGAATCTCAACGCTGTTATGTTAATTAGGATTTTAATTGCATTTCTCAGTTCTGTTGTATGTAAGATAAGAAAATCATTAGAAATTTGTATCAATGTTAAGTTGTGGAATTACAACCAATATGGTACATCTGTTTTTCTTGATTGCAAGGCCATATGCTACAAATATTTTTATTTTAATATTGTGATTACAAAAGACTTATCAAGATTATTATGTTTTTTTCTTTTTTCTTTTTTTTTTTTTTGGTGGGGGGGGGGGGGGGGCGTTACTGAACCTTGGATTCAAACCACTTTTCGAATCGCAGTTACTAACCATGGAGTTGAGACATGATGTGAATTCGCGTCAATCGCGTGGTTGCGAAATTAATGGTAAAACCAGAGTTGAATACATTGAAGTAAAAAAGAACTTGTAAAACCATGATTCTTAGCACGTTTGTGGTTCTTAATTCGGGTTTGAGTTATGTATGGCCGGCAATGATTATGCGGTAAGGGGTAAAACAAGGGTTGAAGACCCAGGGCTGTTATACCTGGATCCGCCCATGCATAAATGAGAGGTTAGATAATGTGTGAAGTATAACTGACATTTTAGCATAAATTATCATATGAAATCTGTTATGTTTATATGTTACATGGTAGCGGTGGAGGATATATGCATCGCTAAGTTTGTGTTTTGACGTGTGGATTAATTGGTGCCCATGTACGCCACTCCCAAAATCGCAAGGTTGACGAATAGCGTTCTATAGCCGCTATCTTTCACAAGGGGCTCATGTACGCCGGTCCGGGCGCCATAAGTTTTTGAGCAGTTTTCAAGATGATTTTAAGGAGGAACACGAGGGTTTGACTAAGGGGGAGTGTTTTGTTTGAGGAATACCGTTAGTATAATTAAGAGTTAATTACTGTTTTCGTCCCTGAGGTTTGTCAAAAATAACGGTTTCAGTCCATTAGTTTAAAAATTGCGATTTCAGTCCATTAGTTTCATTTTCGTAATCATTTCAGTCCACTAACTTAACTCCATCCATTTATTTTGTTAACTTTGAGTTAACTAACTAATTCAGGGACGGTTTGCGTCAGTTTTAGAAACACAGGGACTTAAGTGTAAACTCTAAAACATTAAAACAAAAAAATAGTAAATTCCAAAAAATCAAAAAAAATCTAAAAAAACCAAACAAATTCCAAAAAAATCTAAAAAATCATAAAAATTCTAAAAAATTCTAAAAAATCCAAAAGATCCGTTTCGGCGCGAACTGTTTCGAACCCGAACTGTTTCGAGCTTAACCATTTCGACGCGAACCGTTTCGACCCGAACCGTTTCGAGCTGAACCGTCCGTACCGTTTCGACGCGAACCGTTTCAACCGTACCGTTTCGAGCCGAACCGTTTCGACCCGTACCCTTTCGAAGCCGAACCGTTTCGAGCTGAACCGTTTCGAAGCCGAACCGTTTCAAGCTGTACCGTTTCGAACCGAACCGTGCCGTTTCGAACCGAACCGTTTCGAACCGAACCGTGCCGTATCGAACCGAACCGTTTCAAGCTGTACCGTTTCGACGCGAACCGTGCCGTATCGAACCGAAACGGTTCGGCTTCGAAACGGTACGGTTCGATACGGTTCAGCTCGAAACGGTTCGGTTCGATACGGCACGGTTCGGTTCGAAACGGTTCAGCTCGAAACGGTTCGGTTCGAAACGGTACGGCTTGAAACGGTTCGGCTTCGAAACGGTACGGGTCGAAACGGTTCGGTTCGAAACGGTACGGGTCGAAACGGTTCGGCTCGAAACGGTACGGGTCGAAACGGTTCGCGTCGAAACGGTTCAGCTCGAAACGGTTCGGGTCGAAACGGTACGGACGGTTCAGCTCGAAACGGTTCGGGTTCGAAACAGTTTGCGCCGAAACGGATTTTTTGGATTTTTTAGATTTTTTTAGAATTTTTATGATTTTTTAGAATTTTTATTATTTTTTAGAATTTTTTGGAATTTGTTTGGTTTTTTGGAATTTTTTTGATTTTTTGGAATTTACTATTTTTTTTGTTTTAATATTTTAGAGTTTACACTTAAGTCCCTGTGTTTCTAAAACTGACGCAAACCGTCCCTGAATTAGTTAGTTAACTCAAAGTTAACAAAATAAATGGATGGAGTTAAGTTAGTGGACTGAAATGGTTACGAAAATGAAACTAATGGACTGAATTCGCAATTTTTAAACTAATGGACTGTTATTTTTGAGAAACCTTAGGGACGAAAATAGTAATTAACTCTATAATTAAAATTAAACATGCTTGGTTGTAGTTTTCATAATCAAATAAACACATCAAAGTTTTGTAAACATTTTTTTATAACTATAAACTCAACAAGTGACGTATATTCCTTTCCTTATTTTTCAAGGTCCGAAAGGTCATCATCAACACCACCAGAAACATGCACATCCATCATTCTAGAGGACGCTTGTTTAGCCCACTTGACAATCTTCTCAGCTTCTCTGTTAATCTTCTCTTCTTCCTTCATCGCCTTTCGCATAATCTTCTTCTGTTCTTTCACCGAAAACGTTTTCAAAAACTCAACATCATATTCATAATCATTCCCCAAAGATGATGAAAAAGACGATAACCGATTCAGATTCTCTTTCCCCTGTTTCCTCTTCTCCTTCTTCGGCGAACACCACAAACAACCGATCCCCCGCCGCGCCGGCGACACGCTTCTCGATTCCGACTCCGGCGACGACACACTCCACGAGTCGGTTCTAGATTTTGATTTCAAACTTTTCGTTTTACGACTGTTTGATGAAGATTTGAGTTTTGATCTCGAATCCGTACAGGTTTTCTCGTCTAGATTTCCGTCGGAATGTTCTAGAGACGATTCTGACGAATCATTTCTAGATTTCGATTTTAAACTCTTTGTTTCACGAAACTTTTTACTGTTTGATGAAGATTTCGGTTTCGATCTAGAATAATTCGTACCGATTTTCTCGTCTAGATTTTCGTCAGAATGTTGTTCTGAATCGTCAGAGGAAGGCGACGATTCCGATTTCAAACTCTTCGTTTTACGAAAATCCGATTTCAAACTCTTCGTTTTACGAAAATCCGATTTCAGTTTCGATCTCGAATTTGAGCCTTTTTTCTCATCTGAATATTCTTCTGAACGTTGTTTAGGATCGCCGGTGAACGGAGACGGTTTATCGGAACCGTTTTTCAGATCTGAAACACGTTCAAAATCGACAGAATCGGCACCGGATCGAGGTATAAAGGATTTGGATTTAGAAGGTGGAAAGCGAGCACCGGTGGCGGTGGTGGCGGTTGGAAGAGATTTGAGTTTACGAAAACGGTTTTCGAGGTCGAAAGGGAGGTTATCTTTGGAGGAGAAAGAGGAGCAGTTGATGGCGGCGATTTGTTCGAGAACGGAGTGGTCCAGTGCTTGAGAGAGAACATCTTCTACAGCTCTTTCGTCCTCACTGTCTGTGAATGAGAATTCATCTGCCATTGTTGAGTTGAGTGTGAATTAGGGTTTTTGGTTTATGAGAGCGTGAGTGGGGTATGTGGAGCAACGGCTAACTCATACTTTTGGCATGTTGTGACACTAATTTCTTGTGAAGGGTCCCACACTTAAACGGTGTGGAGTCTTGAAAATTGGGTGTGGTTTAATGTGTGTATGACACGTCAGCACGTATTAGAGAACTGACGTGATACATAAAATAGAAGGGTGGAAAAGGGCGTGAAAGAGTCATGTTATTCGACACATGACACACACTTTTTATTAATATAATATTTATAAATTATATAGAATCTATTAAAGGTAAATAAAAACCAATTAATACTAATTAAACAAATAATTTAAAAAAAATTAAAGATTACATAACCTAGGAATTAAAAACATTACATAACTTAAAATAAAACGTAAACCTAAAAACACATTATTTGCCACGTCGCGTAGTGTCTGAAGTCATGACCGTACATGTTATGATACTCGACGCAAGCGACTTGGATGATGTCGTTGTTTAGCTCACCATTGTCGTTGTCCAAACTGTTGACTATGCCTCAAATCTCGCACAATCCCTATGAATAATCCGAAAACGTGAACAAAATGCGTCCACACTACGTAAACAAAATTCATGGTAAACTCGATCCCAAAACGGAGACGTTGGTAACGTAGCGCCGTGGTTGGTCACCGCTGCGACCCACAATTCGCATAACGCAATGTCCTCTTGTACGACCCAACGAATAACCGGCATTTCGTAGGGTTTTTTGAGAGGGTGTTTTAATATGTAAAATGATATGATAGTTGAGTGATTTGATAAAATGGAAGAAATGATGTATTTATATATAGGAGTAAATTAAAAAAAAACATTTTTTTACTAGCTGTTGGGGCCAACGGCTAAATTTAAACATCCAATAAAAGAACGCCAGGTCGACCAAAAAATTAACTTAACGCCGGTGGAAATGTTCAAGCCCAATCCACAAAACAATGGAAAACACCGATAACAGTATGGTGTGTACGGCATGGAAAGACATAAACATCATAGATCCTCGCCCACACCGTGTGTATTCAAAATATCAGAATTTTTTATTTGAGAATTATATTATTATTAATTTATTTAGAAAAGTCAGAATTTTTTATTTGATAATTGTATTATTTTTTATATATGTTAATAAAATTGATTCAGCTTTTGGGCCAGCTCAATTATGGGATCTTAAGATTGGTGAGTGATGTGATGAGAATGAGATATATACAGGTCGGCCCAGTCTAGATTTTTGTAGCAAAACATGCATATGGGCTTAGTTACAAGTTTAAATATACTTGTCGACAAATCCGAATAAAATGAAGCCCATCACCCCATTTCCATGTTCAATTACATAAATCGATTACCATTTCAATTACATAAATCGATTACCATTTTCGAAGTAAAGAATAGAGGATTTGTCATACATGTTGCATCAATCCATTACTTCGTCGGCCTTTGAGTAGTTACTTATCAAGCCCACCAGCGCTATATACTGATTATAGCGGTTTACTTCAGTCACTTGGCCACCAACCCCAGTTATTTTGATTTAAGGCTTAAAGAAAATACAGAACGAAAACTAGACTATTATACGTTGGTAGTTCTAATTTCAAGTAGGTTTTGTTAAGCATACCACCAAATATTGCACTCTTTAACATTTTTACAAGCTACTTATTTGTATAACCACATAAATCATAAAGGTAAACATATTCAGATCTTCAAAAGTACATAACAGCTAGTCTTTACTTGGGCTGTTTAAAAGGCGAGCCATGGCAGCCACACAATTGATTCAATCCATCGTTTGGTGATTATATTAGAAAAACAAACAATTGCACTAGTAATCTATGGGTTGTGTCAATAGTAATATTGATAAAATCTAAACCAGATTGTGATCATTTGTTTATAAGTAGTCAATGCAATTATTAAAAGAATCTATGTCTATGCATTGGATTAGGCTACTATGTTACATTGCGAGTTATATTAGTTGTATTCATAAAGTCTAAACCCATATTTATGTTTATCGAGTGTTCTTGTTTCCTAGTTTAATTATTGTTTAGTTTACTGTTAAAATAATTAATCAATCTACATCTTTGGTTTTAGTTTTCATAATCAAATAAAACGCGTAATACTAATTGCACGCTTCTCGTCGATACCACACCCTACGTACCATGGCCATCTAGGTTAATTAGTTTAATTTAGGCAAATTGGATTTAAATAATCCCAACTTTCTCAATTTGGCTGATAATAATCCCAACTCAGTTATTTGCCGATAATAATCCGAACCGGTCCACTTTTGGCCGATAATAATCCGAACTGCTCCACTTTAGGCCGAGCTTAACGGAGTTGAGTTTTTTTCGAATTAAAAACCGATGTTTTAGTGATTTTGATTAGAACGAGGATACGAGTCGATTTGTGTAAAACTTATCTCGAAACAGTGCTCCAAACAACTTGATTTTTGTTAATTGGAAGTTTAAACACCCAAAATGAAGCATCGTTCATCGTTTGGGGTAGTATTTGGAGGTAAATTTTACATCATCAACTTGTATCCTCGTTCTAATCAAAAGCCCTAAAACATCGGTTTGTAATTCGGGAAAAAAAAACCTTAACTCTGTTAAGCTATTTTTAACGGTGGACTATTATCGGCCAAAAGTGGATCAGTTCGGATTATTATTAGCAAATAACTGAGTTGAGATTATTATTAGCCAAATTGAGAAAGTTGAAATTATTTAAATTCAAATTGCCTTTATTTTCTGACTTGACGGTGGTAATCAAAATTCTTTTTCATCTCTAAAAAGCTTTGTTATGAAATCATCAAGCTTTGAGAAGTGGTGGATTGGTACACTTGAAACTATAATAAAATATTTGTAAACTTCTTTTAATAACTGTAACATGGCTTAGGCTATAGGGTGTGGTCATGACCCTCATGACCATCATGACCCTTCACATAGGCATCAAGTCATCTATCTTTAATCAACCATTCCAAACCAATACCCTAAGGATGTGGTCATAACCTAAACCATTATCTCCTTTATTTTTTTAATTTATTTTTGTCTTGAAATTATCAAATGAGAGGGTCGTGGCAATCGTGGTTTAATCCATAGGAACCACCATCAATCAAGGAAGGGGGTGGTGTACCATTTAATTAATTAATTAATGGTCCTATGTGGAAATAATGTTCCAATCCATGACCCCCACACCCCATAGCCTTACAAATTATTTTGCACAGGCCAAACAATATTGGTTAAAAGCCGATTCGGTTTCGGTCAAAGAAAGTCAAAGTCGGTTTTTGCCCATACCAGTTTGGTTTGAAACCAGATTTTGAGGGGAAAAGAATCGGATTAGCTTGAAACATGTTCGGTTGGTTCAACCAGGTTTGTTTGGTTCTTTTTCAAGCGGTTTCAATTCAGTAAACCGGTGGAATGTGCATCACATCTCTACTTACAAGCAATATAATGATTGGCTTACAAAAAGAATGTAATATAATGAGTTAACGCGACCCGCACGTTGCAGCGGGATGTTGATTCTTAATGTGTTTAGTATCATTTTATGCAATACTAATATTCTGAAGTTTATGCAAAACATACTTTTCATTTTGATTTATCCTCGGCCTACAAACCAACCCTTGGTCGTATAGTCGTTGTTTCGTACTCGCTTAATTTCAGGTATAGCGACCATATTTCATTTTGTCTGGGTGTGTTGATGGAGAACTTTGATGAGACGTTTATGATCTCTCTCTCTCTCTCTCCCTCTCACACAAAGGAAATGGTCATCATACATATAATTAATTCTTAGAAAAGTCACATGAGAGCGACAGAGCTATTAAATCGAACAGAAATTAGACGTATTAACGTTGAGCCATGCACGCACATTGCCGTATGTTAAGTCGCCAAATTTAGAACTGAAACGTAAAACACTGTCGTGAGAAAGAATAACTTTGGTGGATCCGTAGTATTGTATGTCGGGAACAACCAATTTCAATAAATTTTAACTAAAAACGTACATACATTGAAATAAGGACATCTCAATGCAAACTTTATATAAGGACAAATTAAACCTAACACAGGTACGTTGCGTAGAACTAAACCACGAAAAAGAAATTGTAAAGAGAATGAATTTGGTCCAATCTTTATAGTCTGACGTAATAACAAAGTTAAAACATATATAGAATTATTATGACAAAACATGATTTAAAGTTTAAAAAATATAATAAAACGTTTACTTGTAAATATTAAAACCAGAGACGACTCTGAGAATTCACGTACTCTGTTCGAGCTTGAAAAAATGTGCCCTTCCGTAACGTTTTACTATTATTAAAAAAATCAAATTAGTATTGATCTCAATAAACCTAATGCCAAATGAGCTAAATTCTAAACCATAAAAATGATTTGTAAATTGGCCTATATTGGAATTGGTATGTGTTTACTATTTAAAAAAAATAACATATATAAATCGGATTTTTTTAAATCGCGTGCCCCACAAAATCACGGGTCTTATGCGAAGGTCCTTCCCGCACGCCATCAAAGCCGCCACTGATTAAAACAATTAATCAAGGAGAGATTAAATACAATTAAAAGAGAATATAATTCATTGTAAATATTAAAACAATTAGGATATTAAATAAAATTAAAATATGCGGATCGTAAACTTTTTTTTTCATTTCCCATAAACTTTAATTTAAAATAATATCTTATTTTAATTAACCCTGTAATTGTGTCATAACTGTCATTCCATGTCTCTCGTTAAACCATCTCTCTCGATGATCGAACCGTCCGGCTTTTTCCGTTGACATTTAAATAACCCTCCGGCGACACGCATCGTTCTTTCTTTACTTCTCCAAAATCGTTTACACTATTGGTTGTCATCACCTACAATCCTTTATAACCGATCTCGCTGGCCATTAAATCAACCACACATCTTGATGACTCCTAATTTCAAACTCAATCACAGCCGATTTTCTCGTCGTCGTTCAAATCCACTCTACAACTTCGGTCAACAATAACTCGGGATGGTCGAAAAAAAAAACGACAAAGTAATCTACCGATATTAGAAGAGGACCGCATGTCCGGAATATCTCTTGTTTCATCTCTCTTACTATACATAAATTCTTCATCGTCCATCATTGATCATTCTTGGCGCCATTTTTTTTGGTGACTGGTGATTTATTGTGGCGGTAGAGTTATATAGGGTGTGAAATGGTGGCTAACGGCGGGGAAACGGTGGTTGAAATAGATGCGTCGGTTTGGTATTTTTTTAAAACAGCGTGTCGGTTTGGTTACAATCATATTCGACGGTTTTTATTGTGTTTGTCGGTTCTATTACGATGTGTCCATCACCGGTAGAGATTGAGAATAAAAAGAATGGGTTTTTGTTGTCGGGTCGTAACTATTCTTTCCGGTTGAAAGGACTTCCGGTGTTTTTTAAATGTTGTGGGTGGATGGTATTGGATGTATAATATGATTTTATTAATTCAACAAGTTATTAGTTATTACTTAAACGTTGTGTTTGTGTAGACATGACGTTTCTCCGGTGGTGACCGCAGTTACTTCTTGTAAGATTATATAATATATATATTAAACAAAGGGGTATGTACTGTGTTTTTTTTAAGTATTTATTTTTCATTATATAGAAGCAACCCAAACAAATGGGCATGTATGTGTGTTTTTTTAAAAGTCGTGGTTTTTTAAAAATCATCACTTTTCATTCTATAGTGGCAACCCAAACAAAGGGAGTATGTATGTGTGGTTTTTTTTAAAGTCAACACTTTTTATTCTAAGGGGACTAGGGGTGGAATCACTAGTGATGGATTCCATCACTCCCACTATCCAATCAACTAATGCCATGTCATCAATCCAATTTCCATCACTAGTGATAGAAATGGACTAGGGGTGGAATCACTAGTGATGGGGATTCCAATATACAAGTATTAATGCACAATGTACAAGTCATACCCTATAAAACTCAAAAGTTTAACGCGTGCTGGGTTTAACGCGTTTAAAATTCCACGCGTTATGAAAAGAGAGGCGGCGGTGTTATGTTGCTTTTTAACGCGTTAAACTTGCTGATCACGGGGGTGCCCCGAGTCCCCTAAAGAGGCAATCTAAGTTATTAATTGTATAAGGGTATAATTGTTTAATGGTAGTATTTTTTTTATTCTTTTACACTTCAAAACGTTTATGAGCCAATAATAAGTTTATAAAGATATAATATTTATAAAATGTCATCATCCCTAACAACCACATGTATTGTTTGGTATTCGTTAGGATATAACCATGGGTAACTCATAACTATTATTGAAAATATCTAATAAATTATAAAAGATCAGAAAAAGTATTTATTAATAATTTTTATTGAAAATATTTCTAATAAATTATACCCATCAATCTCCTATAAATTCGCGATATATTGAAAATATTTCTAATAAATTTTCTAACGTTTCAAATATGGTAACCGTTTCAAAATCCCCATCAATCTCCTATAAATCAGCGAATACATATATATATATATATATTAGGTTAGTACCCGTGTATTACACGTGTTGAATAAATGTAATTTTATATATTAAATAATAAAAAGTTATATCTTTATAAACCCCGTATATTGTACGAGTTAAATAAATATAATTTTATATATCAAATAATAAAAAAGTTATATCTTTGAAAACCATGTATATTACACAGATTAAATAAATATAATCTTTTATACTAAATACTAAAAACGTCGTATCTTTAAAAAAATCCGTGTATAATCGGGTTGAATAAATCTACCAAATAATAAAAAATTACATCCTTAAAAGCCCGGTATATTACACGTGTTGAATAGATCTAAAAAAGAGTTATATCTTTAAGAACCATGTCTATACACATATTAAGTAAATGTAATTTTGTATATTAAATACTTGAAACGTCATATCTTTAAAAAAACTCATGTATAGTCGAGTTGAAAAATCTACCAAATAACAAAAAAAAAATTATCCTTAAAAAACCTTGAGTATTACACGTGTTAAATAAATCTAATTTTACATATCAAATGATAAAAAAGTTATATCTTTAAAAACTTCGTGTATTACACGGGTTATACAAATGTAACTATGTATAGTAAATAATAAAAAAAAAATTATATTTATAGAAAATAATAAAAAAATTATATTTTTAAAAACCCCGCGAATAAATATAATTTTGTATACCAAATAATTAAAAATATTTTTTAATAAATTAGGATAACATTTAATATTAATTTATTATTTATATATTTAATATAAGATAAGTAGAAAAAAGAGGTATTTATTTAAAAAATATATTAAATTAACAATTTAGATTTGAGGATAATATTTTATTAAAGTACGATATGATTTAATATTAATTTATTATTTATTTATCTAATTAATAAAAAATAAGTATAGATTTGAGAATACCTTCAATAAATGACACGTGTCCAAAACTTGGTTTCTTTTATTATAATATATATATTCTTTAATTTATATTATCATATAATTTATTATTTAGAAGTAATTGTTAAATATTATCAAAATAAGACAGCCAGACAAAAGAACCAAAAAAGAATATTAACACCCAAAAGGATTATATCCATTAATAAGTTGTGAAGAGTTTAACCATAAATAATCTCTTAACCAGCCCATCAAATAAGTGGAAGATTCATTAAACTGTGAAACATTACCCTGCCATAATGTAATGTGCTTCCAATGCCAATAAAAAGTAACTCATCCAATGGTATTTAACATCCAAAAAACTGCCAAATAAAATGCGTCCCAAGCCGAAATATCACAAGTACCGCCTCGTCCTGGGCCATCGCACGGAAAACTATAACCAAAATCAAGTGGGACCAATGATCTCTTAGTCTAGTGGTTAAGGGGAAGGTAATAAGTTTTGCTTCTTTTGGAGGTTTTGGGTTCACGTTTTTAATACTAACTAGGTGATACTAACTATTAGCCTGGTTAGTAATATCTTAACGGTACACTGTTAAAAAAAACACTCTAAGTGGGGCCCATAAGCCCATCAACTACTATAATAGCCCATCATTGTGGACTGATCATGCACCATATTTGACTGGAAATTCAAATAAATTGATTACTATTTATTAATTTTCTGTGTATTGTGTTTTAAAAATATAATATGTTGATTAACAATCACCAACTTAAATGCATATATCAATTTTCTGTGTAGTGTGTTTTTGTGTTTTAAAAGTTTTTATATGTTGATTAACTATCCACCAACTTAAATACATATAAATTAATAGTATTAAAGTTTGTCGAGCTTAATGAAAACAAGAATAGCATCAGAAGCAGCTACTTGATAACTCCACTTTATCATTATTGTACATTGGAATTTAATAATCTAAACTATTCGTCATTGACCGTCAACAGTTCCAACTTCAAAAACAACCACTGACAATCCCAACTATTAATATATTGGCCTCCACTTGACCCTAACTAACAGAACCCTAACACCGTTAGTCTCCGGTCGCTGGAAAAACATTTTTTTGCTAGAAAAAGGTTCCTAAAGGTCCGATCCATGGTTACAAAAAGGTTTGAGACGAAAATTTTGAGTTTTCTGGCCAAAAAGTTAAGTTTTTCAGCCAAAAAGAAGTTTTCGACGAAAAATGAGTTTTCTGACGACCTCAATAATTGAGGCTTTTACTAGAAAAGGTTCCTAAAGGTCCATAATACGGTTACAAAGAGGTTTGGGACAAAAATGTTGAGTTTTCTGGCCAAAAAGGGTTTTCCGGGGACCGGAGACTAACGTCATTAGGGCTATGTTAGTCATGGTCCATTGGAGGCCAATATGTTAATAGTTGGAACTGCAAGTGGTTATTTTTTAAGTTGGGACTATTGGCGGCCAACGACGACTAGTTGGGATTAATCAAAATCCAATATTCCATCATTATTTGACATTTTATAGCCTAGTGTCATCTTATGGGTAGGATAAGGCTTAGGGACCATTAGGTCCCGAGTTTGATTCCCACAAATGAGTTTTTCCATATTTACTGGGTTTCCTCCTGAATTGGTGTATAAGCATTATTGTCTACTGGAGAGGCATATGATCGGGTAGTTCCGCTAGTGGCACAATGATATTCCAGTAGTCCGTTAGTGATCTAAATTTGTCGTTAAAAAATCGATTTACTATTTGACTTACGGTGGCTCCATGTTTATTGGAATTCCGTGAAATTAAAATATGAATTTCATTCCTAACTTGATTGGGGATGAATAGCACTACAATGAATTTGCTTAAATTCATTCGAATGTCTGGTTCAACATTTTTTTTTTCAAATTGTAAAGGAACTTAACCAACAAAATTACAGCCTTATTCCCTCACTACCCCACCCACCCCTAACATAATTGTTATGTCACCACCGTTGTCAAGGCACTTGTCATTGACGCTCCCATCACTAGGGTCGTCGTTATGAACCCATGGCGCCATCATCAACGCCACCACATGAAGTGCACAATGAATTCTGATTTCCTTTGATGAATTCTAGTTCCAAATATGATTCCGTTAGTCCTAATTGATTGGGGAGATTTCAATTTCTTGAAGGAATTTTATGAACCAAATGTTCCTATAAATAATTCAATTCTTTTAAGATTCGTACCCCTTAATCCTCCCTTATCCTTACCAAGATAGTTTTCTTCTTCTTTACTTCCCCAATACATTCTACCAATTTATGATCATTGAAATTTAAAGTTACTTGTGAAACTTAAAGTTACCAAAGTTCAAATACACAGTCTCCTAAAAATAAGAAGTCGTAGGAGGGTATCAAACGAACTCCGATTAAACTCATTCAGGCGGTTTAGAACTGTCTCATCAAACTCTACGATAAGAGATTTTAGGTTTTTCTCTTTTTGATTTTTAGCCTGTAGATTTTAGAATTTTTGTTTGGATCGTTGTGTTTTTTTATTTGTCATTGTGTATTTTTTGCGACTAATTGTGTTTTTTTCTCGACATTGTATTATATTTTGCAATTCATTGGGTTATATTTTACAATCAATTGTGTCTTTGTACATTTCCTAGATTCCGAAGACTTTGTATAGCAACTTTACCCATTGCGTCATTAGACTATGTGTTGTGGTTGAAGCCACAACCCGGATTCATCCTCTAATATTACGCCACATGGCACTTAAGAGATGCCTACTCATCACCTTGTCCACGCGCGCCCCTCCCACTTGAGCATGTTGTGGTAACTTCACTAATAGCACCTCAAAACACCACCAAAACATCCTTAAACAAGCCCACTCACGTCAGCTACCACGCTCACGCCCCCGCTCGCGCCTAGCCATTGTGGTGTGCGCGACCAAGGTGGCACTCCATTTGGCTGACGCCACTCGCTCACTTGTCTGCACAAGGCCGGTCGAAGGGTGTGCAGGATGGGCGACGGCTCAGGGCTCAAACTCATCGGGGGCCCAATTTTTTTTTGTTTTTGTATTAGTTCTACACTATAAAGTTAGAATACATACGTAATGAATCGGAAAAATACCATCCTGAAGCACTTGGTTTGGTGGTTTGAAAGTCACTTTAATAATAAGAAGATACGAGTTCTAAGTCCGGCATCCTCAGTTTTGTTTTTTTTTCTTTTTGTTTCTTATCTATTTATTAAATGAAAATGTCATTAGTTGCCTAATTTTTACATTAAATGATTGGTGTTGATTCAAATGACATTAATTCATTTTAATATATTTAATTTTTTATACGTATTTTTAAAAATTTATATTTAAGAGGCCCGTATTTTCTGTTTGCACAGGGCCAAAAGATTTTCGAACATTTTCGAAGACGGCCCTGTGTAGACAACACAGTCTTAGGTTTATGATTTATTTTGTAACAATATTTCGATACATCTATTGGAAGCCATGACCTACTCGAAAGATTCAACATCCCATGATGCTTAGGGTAGGCGGTATGGATTCGGTGACCCCATTCGGGGATATGATTCACCGATCGGTGAACCACACCGTGGTGATGAAGGTGTTCGGTGAGTGAGGGTATTCGGTGTATAGTCACCGATTTGATTGAGTGGTGATTGAGTGAAATTTGACCTTTAAAAAGTTAAAAACTAGCCGTTATAAAAAAAATACAACTTTTCCTTATAAAAACAATACCATTCAACATCATTTTTCACCATTTTCTTCTCCATCCAACTCTATTTTCTAAAAAAAATTCACTTCTTCTATTTTTCCAATGGATGATATACCACCGCTATTCATTCCAATTGATATTAGTGAAGATGATTCTTCCTCGAGCGATAGTAGTTTAATTTTTTTTCCAAAATCTTATTAACGAAGCCGCTGAACTAGAAGACACGGTCACTTCTAGAAAAAGGAAATATGTCCGTCGAGATCGAGTGAAATGTCACGAAAACCTTATGAGAGATTATTTTGTCTTGGAGCCCGTATTCAACGAAGAGGTTTTTCGTCAAAGGTTTCTTAGGTCGAAAAGGTTGTTTTTATAGACTAAAATATGATCTTGTGGAGCATCTTGGAGAACAAGATTTACCCCACCTTTTGGCGAATTCCGACGACGAATAGTTAAATTAGGTTTTTTTTTTTATTTTTTTATATTTTAATGTCATGTTATTTATTTTAATTTTATGTAATGTGTTTTTTAATTAAAAGTACCTTTATTTACATTAAAATATGTTTTATTTATTTATGAATAATTTCTAGAAATAAAAAATATATAACTCAAACACACTAGAGTGATTGAACCATACTTAATGATTGAGTGTAAAATGGAGAGTAGAATGGGAGTTGACATAACATGCTATTATTGGGTAGAGAATGACTCAAACACCTTACAGTAATTAAACCATACCCTCCACGCTTAGGATTGCAAAACTATCGTGTACATCACTCCTATCCCTGTCCCTATTCGCCACGTGTCCAATTTGATGTCATTGCCGTTTGTGTCATCTTGGTCATGGGCCCTTGTTTATTCATTAGGCCCGACACAAATATTCTTACTCAACTAAGTTACACAATTTAGTAGATGGTACTTATTTATAATATATTAAAGAGCATGGTCGGTGAGTCCATGACTCTTATTTGCAAAAAACCCTCTTAACTATTATATATACAGACAAAATTCAATTTACAATTGACAATATGACCTCCTACTTTTTGTTTTAACTTCACAAAGAAAACCTCTACATTTTCTAACTTCTCTTTTAACACTTATACTTTTGTTATGCAACCCATTCTACCCTCAAACTTTGTTATTATGTAAAAGGTAACCCTCTAACTTTGTAAATGTCACTTTCTCACCCCTTTACGTTTCTAAAATTTTACCATAATACTCATTTGTTACATATTCTTATGGATGTGTCTGTGCAAATTCGAGTTCAGTGGCGGACCCAGGAATTTTTCCATGGGGGTGCGGAACATTTTTAAAAATTTTAGGCCGCTAGGTATATAAGTAAAAAAATCGGTTCGTATCGGGTCGGGTCGGGTCATGTAAAACAAACGAACATCAAACTAATTATATAATCATCAAAAACATGTCAAACCTTGTTACAAACATAATTAAAACGTCGATGCCATACGGGTTTTCATTTTTTGAAATCTATCCAAAACATAATCTAAAACTAATTTCTTAAGCAATTCTTTCTCTATATAACATAAGGTCATCGCTCCATAACATAATGTTTCAATTTTAATTTTAATTTTCAACTATTCAAGCCTTAGAAATCATAACGTAAGTTGTAATCACCCTACAAATCATCTAAACAACCATAAACAACGTCAAAACACACAAAATTTCAAACCTATTTAACAACTTTATTACCCTTTTTCTCCTATAATATCAACCAAAATCTTCAAAATAACAAAGAAACTTACCCGTGTTCGGATTCCGGTTAGATTTGGTGTGAAACGACGGTGGTATGGTGGCTGATTACGGTGGTCGCCGGCTGCTGGACTGTTGTCGCTGGGTGATGTTGTTCGTTGGCAGTGTAGGGACGCAAGAGAGAGAGAGAGAGCGGGAGAGAATTTCTAAAGGTTTTGGGCTTTAATTATTTTATTATAGTTTAAAATATTGTTGGGTTTGGTTAATGGGCTAAGACTTAGTGGGCTAGCTAGTTAGGAATTATAAGTTAGTAAAGGTATGAGTATTTGGGTTTAGTTAGTTAGGTATTAAAAGTTATATAATTTAGGTAGTATTTTTTTTTTTTTAAAATAAAAGTTTACAAAAAAATTTTAAAATATAAATTGGTAACACTTTTCACCTAAGGGGTGCGGACGAAAAATTCCAATGGGTGCGGACGGGATTTTCTACGGAATTTAGCACTAAATTTTTTTTCCCCGGGGGTGCGCCCGCCCACCTTGAGGTGGGCTTGGGTCCGCCCCTGTTCGAGTTCGTATACGCTTTAACGTAGTTTTTGTTTGAAAATGAGTTGGGTCAATGATAAAAATGTTTTCTTTTACGTACGTTTTAAGTGGACTATGCTTTGTCGTAAATTTAATATGTTTTGATTCGACGATATAAATTTGAGTTATTATATGTTTCTACATAAATTTAGTTCGAAACCAAATTTGGTGGATTGTAGTCTATACGTTATCATTTTGCGTACAGCGCTGTAACGTGCGACGGGTAAAAAAACTAGTCTATACATATAATAAAAGAAACCACTTTGAGGACACTTGTCATCATATTAGGCCATATCTTATGAATAATTATAATTTTAATTTAAATTCTTCTAATTAATTATAGATAATTCTCCTACTAAATATTATTTAGTTTAATTATTACTTTTATATTTATCTATTTACTTCAAATTTAAACTTAGTTATCTAATTTGATATTAGAGTAAATTACGATTTTGACCCATATGGTTATATCACTTTTACCCTTTTAGCCCAAAAAGAAATTTTTTAACATCTGAGCCCTCAACGTCTTTTTTTTTTTCTAACCCTTTTGGACCCCAATGTCTTTTTTTCTAACCCTTTTGGTAGGGGCCAAAAGAGTTAGAAAAAAAGACGTTGTGGGCTCAGATGTTAAAATATTCGTTTTTTTTTTTTGCTAAAAGGGTAAAAATGATATCACCACAGGGGCCAAAATCGTAATTTACTCTTGATATTAACTATATATTTAAACGTTTTGTTTAGTTTGGTATCAAATAGATTTTACGAAACTTAAAATAAAATTAACTAATATTATTTATCGTTTCTACATTTACAAGTTTTAAATAAATGGTTAAATTTATTGAGACTTCGTTACATTTACAAGTTTTAAATATTTTATTATTTGGCAAACAATATTAAATTTATTCAATTCGTGTAAAACAAACAGTTTTAAAGATATAACTTTTTTATTTGGTATATAAAATTATATTTATTCAACCCGTACAATATGGTTCTTATAGATATAACTTTCTATTATTTAATATATAAAATTATATTTATTCAACCCGTGCAATAAAAGAGGTTTTTAAAGATATATTGTTTTATTATTTAGTATATAAAATTCATTTATTCGACCCGTATAATATACGGGGTTATAACCTAGTAGTATTTATATTTTAACCCTTAAAAAAAAGATACCCGTTGAGCCAACTCTCTTATTCTTTTGTATAATAACAAATATACCCTTTTAATAATTACACTTGGTCTTTAAACCTTTAATTTATTTCACATTTTCTTAATTAGACCATGTAGTGGTGAGGTATATGATTTCAAATCATATACCTCACCACTACATGGTCTAATAATCATATACCTCACCACTACATGGTCTAATTAAGAAAATGTGAAATAAATGAACCGAACGTTCATGAACTGTTCATGAACTTGTTCGGCGGGAAGTTCGTTTATGTTCGTTTATTTAATAAATGAACGAACACGAACATAAAAGTTTGTTCGTTTAATTAAATGAACGAACATGAACATACCTTGTGTTCGTTCATTTATGTTCATGAACATTCGTTCATTTATGTTCGTGAACGTTCGCTTATTTACGTTTGTTTATGTTCGTTTAATTTTTAGTAAATACATAAATAGTTATATTTATATAAATATTAGGTTTTCTAACTACTTATATAAATATAACTCATTAGTATATCTATGAACCCTAATTTAGATGTGTTTTCGGATGAACTGTAATATGTTAGACTTGTTGTTCAATCATGCTAATTTATGTTTGTTTCTGTTTAGTCAAATACATTCACTTAAATTTTTTTGTTTATGTTCGTTTGTGTTCGTGAACTGTTCGTTTAGGCTTTAAACGAACGAACATAAACGAACACGAACATGCTCGATTTCTTAATGAACGAACACGAACAAAAAAAATGTGTTCGATTATATGTTCGTGTTCGTGTTCATGTTCGGTTAAAGTTAAATGAACGAACACGAACATGCCTGTGTTCGTGTTCGTTCGGTTCGTTTACAGGCCTAATGATTTGGTCTTTTCAACACGTGACGTTCATATCATCTTAAACAAACCACTTGATGAAAAGGTATAGTGATGAGGTATGTGTAACCACTTGGTTTGCAATTGAAAAACATGATAGAAAGTAATAATGGTTAACATCACTAGTCATTGGTTAGTTTTTTGAAAGCAAACTTCTCATCTCGTGGTCTGAAGCACGAGCAGTAGCCTTATTTGCCCAACCACACAAGGTGAGGGCGGTATTCACCGCGTGGTGAGCTCATTGTTTGGCCAATCATGAGCCATTAAGTTTGGTCTTAAAAGTGAATAATAAACAAAAAAATAGTAACTTTTTATATGACCTTCGTAGTTCACACTCGCAATATAAACAGGGGCGGATCCAGGGGTGTTTTGGGGGTTCCCGGGAACCCCCTTGGTTTGAAAAAAATGGAAAATATTAGTGAAAACTTTATATGATTTGGAAAAAGTTAGTGAGAATTTACCAAAAAGAACCCGATGAAAAATATTCCTGAATCCGCCACTGAATATAAATCTAACTTTTTCGCCTTCTCTCCATGTCTTCTTAAACAATCAAAAGGAGAAACATCACAAACACCTCTTGATTAATAACCTATATCCAAACACACAACACATCGTTGAACACATCCCTTATAAAAAACATATTTTGAAAAAAAAAAAATTTATAAAAAACTAGAGCTAAAAGACAATGATGTACAGTTGCAGACGACAAAGATTTATAAAAAAAGGGCATGTGCGGATACGAGAGATTAGAGTGTAAGGCCACAGCGGGGCGGTTCCCGTGATGGCTATTATAACGCGTGGATTTTATTGGGTTCCCACCCCGCCTCTTGCTATAACGAGTTATAGTATCACGGAATTGGATTTTCGTTATCTTTATCACGCGTTAATGTTTTGTTTTGGGAGGGTAGTTGTTGGTTGGGGGGAAATTGTTGGGTGTGATGATGAGTGATGACCACCCCCACTAAAAAAGGTTGTGAGTGATGGAAAAATGGTCGATGACATGGCGGAACTTGATTGGTGCTTGTGAGTGATAAATTCTATCACTAGTGAACCCCCCCCCTCCCCTAAGGAGAAAAAGAAGGGTAATAATGGTTAACTTAGAACATGTGTAGTGGGAGGGGAAGATAATTCCCCCACCTTTGGGCGTTTTGCGTCATGTGGCGATCCAGTCAGCATGTGAGCATTATGGGTCGTTTTTATAAAATGAGTTTAGTGGTATAATGCTCCATAATGTCCCATTAATGATTACCCAATAATTATTATTTTGTTTGTTTTTTTAAATAATGATATTTGACTGTGGAAGGGTCTTATTGGCCAAAAAATCTTCAGCTGGCGTTAAAAAAATGGAAGCCCAACCCAATATTATAAAAAAAAAAAAAACGCCCCCGGGGCGGTCGTTTGGCGTGAATGGGCATTTTTTTGGGGAAAAATGCAAAAAAAACCCTATTAGGCCGTGGGGTATGGGGCGGGAGTTTTGGCGTGGGTTGGGGTAAAACGCCCAAGTCACCACCCCGGGTGGGCTTGGGTTTAGGGCGTGGCCCTTGGGGCTTGGGTTTCAAGCCGGGCGTGGGGTGGGGGACCAAGGTGACATGGCGGTTGCTGAGTGGCCCATTCAAAGTAGCCGTTGGGCTAGCCGTTGGGGGCTAGGTTTTTTTAAAAAAAAAAAAAAAAAAAAAAACTTTTTTCCTTTATATATACTTACCACATTTAACATTTTTCTCACACAATATCAAACACATAAAACACAATATTACCATGAGTTCTTCAAGTTATAGTGAATCGTCATCATCATCTGATGATGGTGCGGAAATATTTCTACAAACGATCGCGTCTGTGGTGAAAGCTATCGTGGAAGACGAAGACGATGAGGAAGAGACTCAACAACCTAAACGGAGGAGGAGGTACATCGCTCGTGAACGGCACACCGCTAACGATTTGTTGGTAAGCGATTACTTCTCAGCGGAACCTAAGTATGATGAAAAAATGCTTAGGCGTCGTTTTCGTATGAGTAAAAACTTATTTTTAAGAATATCTAGAGATCTTGAGGAGAAATATGATTATTTCAAACAAAAACCCGATGTAACCGGGCAATTAGGATTTAGTACGTCGCAAAAGGTCACGGCCGCACTTAGGCAGTTAGCGTACGGCAATAGTTCGGACATTATGGATGACTATTTAAAAATGTCTGCACGTGTAGCTAGAGAAACTCTTCACAACTTTTGTTCGTGTATTCTAGAACTTTATAAGAAAAGATATTTGAGAAAGCCCTCCTTCAGTGACATGCAACAAATATTGGAACATCACGCTGATTATCATGGGCTACCCGGGATGATAGGTAGTTTAGATTGTATGAAATGGCCCTGGGAACTTTGTCCTACCCAATGGCAAGGTGCTCACACTAGTGGATTTCACGGGGTGCCAACCATCATGCTTGAAGCGGTTGTGTCCCAAGATCTTTGAATATGGCATGCGTTCTTCGGTATGCCAGGTTCACATAATGATATTACCATCATACACCACTCGCCTCTTTTCAATGATCGGGTAAATGGTATAGGACCCAAAGGAAGTTTCTTTGTAAACGGGGTTGAGTACGCGTACGGGTACTACCTAGTTGATGGGATTTACCCAGAGTTGGGGGTTTTTGTAAAATCGTTCACAAAACACGGTACCACAGATCCAAAGAGATTAAAGTTTAACAGGGTCCAGATGGCTGCACGTAAAGACGTCGAGCGAGCATTCGGTGTTTTGAAGAAAAGGTGGTGAATATTGGGAATTCCTTATCGACTATGGGACAATGATCAGATTGGAAACGTGATGTACACATGTATCATTCTTCACAACATGATTTTGGAGGATGAAGGTAAAGCGGTCGTTACCTACTATGATGACGATGACCCCCAACCAGGTAAGACGAAGATAAAGCGGCAAATGAATATTTAATAAAGTCAAGGGATATACATCAGAACCTTCGAGCTGATTTGGTGGAACACGTTTCAACGATTCCTGTGTTCGAAACCGACGAAGACGACGAAGAATGACTGTCTTTTATTTTGATAATTATTATGTATGTTTATGTATTTTTTTTAAATATGTATGTTATATGTATGTTTATTTTTTGTATAATTATAAATATAAATATATATTAAAATTAATTGTTGAGATGGCATAGCCACCCGTCCAACCCAAGCCCAACCCACGCCCCGCCATACCCTGTGGACAAGTAACCACCCCGTGGGCTGCCTCCCTTTACACGTGTCACCTTTTGCCCAACCCAAGCCCCAACCCAAGCCCCACCATACCCCACGGCCTTAGAGCATTCACATCCATTCCATCATATTTTTACCCTAAATTACACTAAAAAACACTACATTTTCTCTCTCCTTTTTAATTAAATAATATTTTTTATACCTTTACCATTACGTATTTCTCTCTCCCCTACTCACAATCACTTTCAAAATACATTAAAAAATTATAGGGGGTGAACAGTGTCCCCCCAAATATACAGATGAACAGTAACATTTTCTCTCTCCTTCACTCACAACCACTTTTTATACTCTTTACATTATAAAAACTTCACACACACAATTTAATGGATTGGATATGAATCCTCTTAGGATGGTTTTAGATTTTTAGATTTACAACATAGGTAAATGTGAAACTTTAAGTATCTTTTATAGGATATATTTGATAGTAACTTTTTATTTGATTATGTATAACGTCGGCCCAACTTTTTCGAGGGTTTTTTCATATTTTCTTTTCTTTCTTAGAATCCTATCACATGAGACACGTTTTTTATATACAATTTCTAAAAAACCAGCACATGACACAGCTCCAATAAGAATTTCCAAATGTGTACATATAATTGCCCCTACTTTACATGTAAAATAGTTATTTTTAATATTTTTATGACAAGCTAACTCACATGCTCTTTATAAGACTTGAACAATTAAACTCATAAAGAGAGAGACATTTTCATAAACCTTAGTATCACTAAGTTATAAGTTCTTTTGGTGGTTGTTTTAAAATATTTAACAACCAATTTTGACAAACATACGGATTGTATACATGTTTTAATTAGGGGAAATGGACTGTATCACCCTCAACTATGCAAAATTGGCCGATATCACGCCCAACTTTCAAGTTGGCTCCCACCACTCCCTACTGGACAAGTTGGTGTCACTATCACCCCTTCGTTAAAAAAACACTAACTGAGTTAGTATTTGAAGCCTATGTGGCATTTAAATGATGACTTGGAAGCACACGTGGACAGAACCTCATTAAATACCCCCTTTCCCTCTCTAATCAGTTGCATTTCCAACTTACCCAGTTCACCAGTTCACTTCGATGATGGCGATCAAACCCTAGTTCCTTGATCATCGACGATTGCAGGCAACATTCAGACTCTCAAGAGGTAAGGTTTATGTTAGGGTTGATTGCATTGTGATTTTACACACTGATTTAAGTTATGGAGCGTATAGATGTTATGCTTTGGTACGGTGGTTGTCTTGATTTCTCTTTTGATCTACCTCAGTATATTGATGGTAATTCTAAGTTAATCCAAATGGATTTTGATCATATCGCATACTTTGAGCTAGTTGATTATGTAATGGAAACCAACGAGTATGAAAATAGGGATTTTTATATGTATGGGATGGATGCGGATAATGGTGATTTTAAACTGTTTCGTGATGATAAAGATGTGTTGGAACTTGCAATTAAGGCTAAAAATTGGAGTGAACCGTTCATTGAAGTGTTTGTTCAACATAGGCCAATTATGTCTGAACATAAGGCCCACCACTGTTCCCAACCCAGTAAACCAGAGGCCCAGCCCAGTTGCCAGTCCAGTACCCAGCCCATTAAAACTAAGTCTAGTTCCCAGCCCATTAAACGACAAGCCCAACCCAAAAAACTAGTACCCAAGCCCAGAAAAAAAGTAGTACACGTGAAAGTGGGTAGGGCATCTGGTAAATGTTTTACAACTCCTGAAGTCCCTAGATCTGGAAGTACATCAGCTGTTAAACAGGTAGTTGAAGAACCAGTACATGAGGCTTCATGGGCATTTGATATAGATAAGGAAACAAATCTTAAAGAGGTTGTGAAAGAATCAGTAAAAGAGGAAGAAGTCTTTGGTAAACATAGTGATAAAGAAGCTGTGTTAGATCAGGACAGTGAAGACAGTGAAGATAGTGATTACAATGAAGAGTCCAGTTGTGATGATGATGAGGATTGTTATTCTGATGAGGATGAGGTTTTGGAAGAATTGGTTGGCTTAGATTCAGACAGAGAAGATTTTGAATGGAAACAATCACAAGATGCAATTAAACAAGCTACCAAGGATGAAGAAGCAGCCACAAAGAAGATAATTGAAGAGTGTATCAAACATAATGAAGAAGAAGGTAATTTGCATGAAACTAATGATGCAGGTTGTGCACATGTAGAGGGATACAGTAGTTACGAAGAATCAGATGGTGATATTGCCACACCAGGTGATAGTGAAGAAGATGATGTTCGAGGTAAAAAGTTTAGGGAAACTGCTCCTAGTGTAAGTGCACAAACTAACTGGAAGAAGTTTGTTTGGAAAGTTGGGACAAGGTTTGCTTCAAGGGATGCCTTTAAGGAGGCAGTTAGAAGATATGCTGTGTCTAATGGCAGGAATCTTTTCATAGCAAAGAGTGATAGCAAACAACAAGGTCGTGTAGTAATCAAGTGTGTAGCAGGGTGTCCTTTCTATCTATTTTGTTCAATGCACACAGGGAAAGAGTGTTACATGATTAAAAGTGTGAAAAACCATCACACTTGCCAAAGAAACATGATAAAGAACAGGCAACTAACTGCTAAGTTTATAGGTGATGAGTTCCTACCTTTATTTAAGGCCAAACCACACTGGTCTGCAAAGGAAATCATAACTGCTGTCAGACAAAAGTACAAGGTGATTATAAGTAAGTGGTTGGCTTATAAGGCTAAGAAAAGTGCACATAAGAAGCTTCATGGATCAATGAGAGATCATTACAGTAAGATTGGTTCATATCTGAATGCATTAAGGAAAGCAAATCCATCATCAACTTTCAAGTTGGAAACTGCTCCACCAGGTTTCATTAATCTAGATCCAGAGGCCACATGTGAAGCATTCTTCAGACTGTTTGTATGTTTTGATGGTCTTAAAAAAGGGTTTCTAGCTGGATGCAGGAAGGTGTTGTGCTTAGATGGATGTTTTCTAAAGACCTTCCTTGGAGGAATGTTGTTAACTGCTGTTGGGAGGGATGCTAATGACCAAATGTATCCTGTGGCTTGGGCAGTTGTTGAAGGAGAAAACAATGACAGTTGGGAATGGTTCATGCATGAGCTACTGCTATGTTTGGAAGTAAATGATGGTGGGCTTTCATGGACATTGATTTCTGACCAGCAAAAGGTTGTCACTCAATTCTGTCTTCTTAAATCAGTTATTTAGTTATTCATTACTTATGTTTAAATGCTTTGGCAGGGTCTGTTAAATGTTGTTTCAATGATGTGGCCCTATGCAGAGCATAGAAACTGTGCAAGGCACATCTATGCAAATTGGCACAAATCATTCAAAGATGAGGAGCTGAAAGAGTTGTTTTGGAAATCAGCTAGGGCTTACTCTGAAAGTGACTATCTACAAGCAATTGAAGACATGAAAGCAATCAATCCTGATGCTGTAGAGGCCTTACTGAAGCAGAATCCCAACTGGTTTAACAGGTGCTATTTGAACACCCACACCAAGTGTGATGTAATAGTAAACAACATGGCAGAAACCTTTAATGGTTTTATCATTAATGCAAGGTCAAAACACATAATTCATATGTTAGAGGATATAAGGATTCAGGTCATGAGTAGGTTAGTGACAAAAAGGACAGAAATGGCTGCCAGAGATGTTATCATATGCCCTAAAATCCAGGAAAAACTTGAATTTTCAAAAGCTGCTTCTTATAGATGTGAGGTGTATCCCTCATCATATCAAGTTTTCCAAGTAAGGGATTTTGATGATGTCTCCGTGGATCTAGAAAAGAGAAGCTGCACATGTAGAAAACGGGATTTAAGAGGATATCCTTGTAAACATGTATGTGCTGTTGCTGGTTTTTTACATAAGAATGCTGAAGACTATGTTGATGTGTGTTATCACAAAGATACATACATGAAGGCTTATGAGTTCTCAATACCTCCATTGCCTAGTGAAAGGTATTGGACCAAGATCAATCAGCCAATGGATCCACCACCAATCAAATCTGCTCCTGGTAGGCCCAAGAAGAATAGGAAGAGGGATCCTCATGAAGATCCAAAAAGGCCTGGGAAACTCACAAAGCATGGGGTTATAATGAAATGTAGTAACTGTGGGGCTAGAGGTCACAACAAAAGAAAGTGCACTGAGAAGGAGAAAACAACTGAAGGTAAATGTGATTAAGTTTAAGTTTATTGTTTTGTTAATTACATGGCTTAAAGTTTGTGTCTCAGGTGGTTCTGCTCCAAAGAGGCAGAAGAAGTCAACTAAAAAGGCAACAAAGCAGTCCACTTATGAGGCAACCCAGCAGTCCACTCTTGAGGCAACCCAGCAGTCCACTCAAGAGGCAACTCAGAAATCTACTCAAAAGGGAACCAAGTCAAGTCAAAAGGGAATCAACAAGTCAAGTCAAAAGGGAAAGAGAAAGACCAATCAAGGCTGAAGTTATATGTGATCTTTTGTGTTTGTGGCACTGTTATGTATGACTTAATTAAGTAGACAATGTTATGTATGACTCTAATATTTTGTCTAGTAATGTGGGACCAGTTAAGTAGTCAATCTATGACTTTTCTATGTTGTTTGACTTTTTCAGTGTTGTTTGACTTTTTCTATTGTTGATTGAGTCACATATTGGTGTACATATTCCATTATGGTCATTGTGTTCACTTTAATAGGTTGACTCAGAAATTGATGACCATGCTTTCTTTTTGGTTTGGTGATTCTACAA
The DNA here is from genome assembly GCF_002127325.2 of Helianthus annuus. NCBI lineage: Eukaryota > Viridiplantae > Streptophyta > Magnoliopsida > Asterales > Asteraceae > Helianthus > Helianthus annuus. Next base: position 15,567,779 of record NC_035449.2, read on the forward strand.
GTGCACTTGGAAGTGCAGTTGCAGTTTGACCATGCTTTCTGTTTGGTATATTTTGGTCAGTCTGCAAATTGGTCAAACTTTGGCCAAAATTCAGCTTACAGTTTGGTCTGCTGTTTCTACAAGTTCACTTGCTAGTGCAGTTGCACTTTGCTTCATATTTGGCCAACTATGCACCTAGTAACAGTTTGACTGCAAAATTGGTCAAACTTTGGCCAAAATTCAGCTTACAGTTTGGTCTGCTGTTTCTACAAGTTCACTTGCTAGTGCAGTTGCACTTTGCTTCATATTTGGCCAACTATGCACCTAGTAACAGTTTGACTTCAAATTGGTCAAACTTTGGCCAAAATTCAGTTTACAGTTTGGTCTCCTGTTTCTACAAGTTCACTTGCTAGTGCAGTTGCACTTTGCTTCATATTTGGCCAACTATGCACCTAGTAACAGTTTGACTTCAAATTGGTCAAACTTTGGCCATTTTGGCTTCATATGCAGTTTGTAACAGTTTGACTGCAAATTGTTTCTACAAGTTTGTGAATTTTGGCTCAAACAGTTTGACTGCAATTTGTTTCAGTCACTTGCAAGTATGGTCAACATGTACATTAAGTTAGATGTCCAGTTGAGTCAAAGTAACAAAACACTTCATTTCATTATCAATAAACACTAAATACACAAATACAACAATATGACAATTGCAATTACAAAGGTTAGCAAATATGGTGTCTTCGACTTCGTCTTTGTGTCAAATCTCATTGCTTTCATGTTCATGTTCTCTTCTACTAACAACATATTGTGTAATTCAAGGTTCTTTATCTTCAGGTCTTTAAACGTCACTTGAGTTGAGGTGCCGTATGAACGTTCAACGAACATCTTATCAACATCTTCTTTCCAGAGGAAGAATTTGCAATCCCCTCTCTACAAAACACAACAACTATAAGGAAATTGCAATGGAATATCTCCTAAACACCAAATTGATATGCAATTTCAACTTACAGGCCAGTGAGAACAACCGTAAAATTCTTGACCATGTCGTTCACTTTTACGACCAGCTACTCGAAGAACAACAACAACATCGTGATGACAGTACAAGTTGCCTTCCAAATCGACCTTGAATACTTTAGGTTTTCGAATTACAGCAGATGTAGAAGAAGACGGCATCTTGACTGAATGTTTCAATGGGCAATTGGGGCTAGATCGGCTATGGGGAGGAGGTATTAGGGCAAGAACGGCGATGACCCTCTATCTGCAATTGATCATCGTCACCAATTTGATGGGGGAGAAGATGACTTTGTTTAGGAATTAGGGTTAAATGGTTACTGATGTTAAACAGATGATATATCAAGTTCCTGTCCACGTGTGCTTCCAAGTCATCATTTAAATGCCACATAGGCTTCAAATACTAACTCAGTTAGTGTTTTTTTAACGAAGGGGTGATAGTGACACCAACTTGTCCAGTAGGGAGTGGTGGGAGCCAACTTGAAAGTTGGGCGTGATATCGGCCAATTTTGCATAGTTGAGGGTGATACAGTCCATTTCCCCTTTTAATTAATGATAGTTTGATAACAATAAATGAATATATTCTTATAAATTTTATTCTTGTCTGTCTACATGGTGACCAGTTGAACAAAAAGGGTGATTCGTACCAATATTTGTAATAAAAAGACAATTGAGTTATATGTATCTTTCTGTTTTCTCTAAAGTCCTTTAACAAACTTTTACACATAAAACCAACATGTTTCTGTGTTTTTTTAATCATAAACATCACTTATACTCAAGCATTTATTCTTAAAATTAGTTCTATATCAAAGATGTCAATATGCTTGCTACTCTTTTTCATATTCAGGTTGGTGTGGTTGGTTGTGTTTAAATATGAAAAATGAGGAGAGATTTTGGTTGTATTTGTTTATACTACAAGTTAGATTAGGGTCGCTTTTGTTAGGCATACCAGCATGATTACGATTACTATTATACGTTTGAAAAGCAAATTGTACTTTATTGAAAGAGATCATTGTTTTAGTATGTATAAATCAACTCGATTATTAACCGAGTCGGATCGGATTTGAAACTGAGTCGAAAATTTATGCTCGACTTGGCTTGGTTTCTAACTAAGATGGCTTGGCTCGCCTTGGTTATATTCAAATTTTTAAAGAAAATTTAATATATAGCTAAAAGAAATCAATAGTATAAAATATCATTCAATGGTTAAAAGAACATATCCGAATAGATTCAACCTAATACCTTACATGCCAAAATCAAGTTCAATAAAATATAAAATAAGTTTCAAATGTGATTGAACTATAGTATGAGTTCATTAGCATCATAATAACTTATAGGTATATGTAACAGCTCAATCGCGTAATACAACAACACGCGACAGAAACATCGGGGAGTCACGTTACAAATTGCTCATAACACATGGTACTAAATTGTTTCATTATGTCAACATTGTTTTACAATACAAAGAATACATGTAATTGTCTTTTGTTTAAAAAGTCTAAGGCTCGGATGCGATCCTATGTGTTGCATGCTTGAATAATCAAAACCTGAAACATATGTGAAAAAAAAAACGTCAACTAAGAATGCTGGTGAATACATAGGTTTTGTTAGCCAAATTAATGGCAAAAGGTTTGATATTGCAATACTTTGACAACTACGAGAGTTGTCAATTGAAAATAGACTCTTTGAAAAACACACACCAATCACAAAAAAATACATAAATTCTCTCCAATCATTTTAAAAATGTTATCTCACTCTTCATCCGATTCGTCCCGCTCTTCATCTGACGGTTTTCTCGACGATATGCTTATCGCAGTGACGCAGGAGGCAATTAATTGTTTGCGTGAAGAAGCCGAATCGTCTACAACGCGTACGTGACAAGCGCCTCTTGCAGAGCGTTTTCTGGAGAAAGTTATGATGAAGGTAACCAACGGACGAACCCACTGCTCACATACACTCTAACACCGAATTGTATTCAAGATAAATATTTTGTCTTATAAGTGGTTTTGAGTCTTTTGACATGTGCTTGAATCGACATTTCAGAGGATAATGAAAGGAAAACCAAATTTTACTTTTTATAATGTGATGGTTTTTCTATCATTATGCAATTTTATTATTATTATTATTATTATTATTATTATTATTATTATTATTATTATTATTATTATTATTATTATTATTATTATTGTAACAACTCTCACCAAAACTATTATTTCTTATTTTATTATGTCCAATAGGAAACCCTAATTGAGACCCCCAAATAATATTGCATGACCCCTAAAATTTTCAGAACAATCGAAACTAGGATCAGGGCCCCTAAAACTCGGGGGGGGGGGGGGGGGGGTATTCCCTAATTGATATTATCTAAACAGTTCGCTGTAGAAATCGAATTTTATCGAACCGTCGACTCACCCAGGCTAAAAACAGACGTGGCTACCCTATGCTAGAAGGGGTCCCCTCGCGCCACGCGACAGGCCCTCGCGCCACGCGAGGGAGACGTTTTTTCAGTATAAATAGAGGAGTGTGGCACTTGAAGTTTGGCGTTGGTTCGACGTAAAAACTCGTTTCCTACAATGAGATATCGTCTGTTTACTTCAAAACACGCACACAACACGAAATTCTGCTGCGATAACAGGGTAATAACTCGATCACTGCTACGATTTAATATCCGATCGATAAAAACCAATCCGATGGATGTTTAAGTGCTGCCCGTATTTGGGCTATACTTTGTCATTCGTCGTGAAGGTTTTCAATCTCGTGAGTTGTCGTAAAAGTTGTATTAAGTTACTGACCTAGTTTTCGTGTGCATTGCTATTTGAATTAGGTTAACCAGGCAAAAATCAGTAGGCTAAACGCTGCCCGTTTAAATCTGCAATGTGAGTCATTCTCTTTTTATCAAAGTGCTTTACAAAACCCTAAATGTTTTCCACTTATAATTACAGGGATTAAGTCTTTGTAATCTTCAATTACTGCCGGTGTGTGGGATTTTGTAAACATTACTTGATACCCGTCACCATTGGACATCGGGTTAATGGGTGATCTGACCATAGTCACAGACACTGTCAAGTGACAAATACTGATTTGAGGTAATTGGTTGATAGAAACAATATAATCACCCTTAATACTGTATATTATAACAATGTGTCGTTTTGTGCAACTTGAATGACTCGCCAGTATTTCCCCGCTGATAAAACCTTTTTAAAACATGTTTCAGGTGATCTGCTGTGATCCAGTAAAAAGTGCCATGTAGCACTCCAAGCTTGAAGAAGTGGCTCAGTGAAATAAATAAACATGTTTTTGTAAAATAGGGGATTTCCTTGAGAAATCACCTTTATTGTAAATTATGGGTGTTATCCCCAAATTGTGAAATAAATAAATTGGGCATTTTCAAGTTTTAAAAGATTCTGTTCAAATTTCCGCTGCCAAAATAAACAATACCACGGGTTTCTGTCCCGTGGCTCCTGAAACGGGTAAAACCGGGTCGGGGGCCGTGACAGAAAAAGGTGGTATCAGAGCCACTGATTTAAGCCAATTAAGTATTTAGAAATACTTAATTGTTCTGATTACCTTTCTGTGATTCTATTAAAATTTAATTTGCAAAATTTTAACTTAAGGTTGTGTGCTTCTTCGTGTGTGCTAACAACATGAATGAACTATCAGAAGCCCTTCAAAACTTTACTATCCATACCACAGATATGGATACTACCGGCCCTTTCAATGGTTACCAGGGTGATACTGAAGAGCCCATGGTGTTCCAGGCCCAACCACAGGATAAACCAAAGGCGAAAAAGAGAAGAAGGTTTGTAGGTTGGAGGCGTGTGCGTAGGAAGAGACCAGCGGTACAGAAAGTTATAAAGACGGAGGATCCCAAGGATAAGGGAAAAGGAATAGAGATTGGGGAAAGTTCCAGGCAAGCCCAGGAAATGCCATCATGGGAGGAGCTGGATCGTAAACTGGCACTTAGCGACCTCATCGGACCTGCCGATGAAAACCTCTTCAATTACCCTGCTGAATCCCAACTCCCAGTAAATTTGGAACCTGCTATCCCAGATCCCATTGTCAACTAGGGGTGTGAATTTCTGACACGACCCGAAAACCCGACACGAACCTAACATGAAATTCGCGGGTTTAGGTTTAGTCTAAACGGGTTCGGGTCAATTTCGGGTTGAACCCGCAAACCCGTTTAGGTTAACAGGTCGGGTTCGGGTCAACCTGGTAGGGTTGGCGGGTTGACCCGTTTAACACATTTATACTATTTTATATTTTTTACAATATTTTTTATGTTATAAATTAAATGGGATGTGTATTTTATGTTATGATTATAACTTAAAAAGAGAAATTAACATAGATTTTATAGTTTAAATATGATATTATTATATACATTTGTGTTTTTAAGTAAATTGTAATTTTAATATATAAATTTCAGAAAAAAATTAAAAAATTCGGGTTAAACGGGTCGTGTTCGGGTCAACCCATGAAACGTCGGGTCGTGTTCGGGTTCATATGTATAATACGATTTTCGGGTTCGGGTCGGGTCGGGTTCGGGTTCATGTAAAATTTTCGGGTTCGGGTCGGGTTGAACCCGCCAACCCGCGAGCACGACCCTTTTAGCACCCCTATTGTCAACCCCCGACCTCTACCAGGAGAGCTGGAAGAATGGTGGACCACTGACTGGCAATTTCAGAACCTCATAAATAACCCTAATACCTTTTTCCCTCAGTTCGACCCGGAGCCTGCACCAAACCCACCGATTAGAAATGAGAACTTGGCTGAACTCCGTCACTATGGCGAGGAGCTAGTGGACGCAGGAAATAGAATTCGGGTAGTGGGAAAATAGATCTCCTGGAAGTACGACGAGAGGGAACGTCATTTCTGAAATGCCAGCTGACAGGGATAGTATGGGGTTGTGTGGTGTGTTTGTATAATAATAATAATAATAATAATAATAATAATAATAATAATAATAATAATAATAATAAAATAATAATAATAAAAATATATAATCGGGTAAATTAACCTAAAAATAAAACTTTTGAAAATAACTGGTGTGTACGGACGCATATTAAAATATATAAAAATCTGATAGTCGCAAAGTCGACAATTTTGGCTATACGTGTTGGTGTGATTTTGTGCAAATATTTTAATTGCGTTTGGTTGTTATTTAATTGTGCCAATAACTTGTATATACTTTTAATTATCAGATGGAACACGCTATTAATGAACCAGTTAATGAAATTAATCAATCGGAACACAATAACGAGGATCACTTTCTAAATCGGCAAGATATAGAAAACATAGTCGCTCAGGGAATAGCCAACGCTATCCCGGCAATCGTCGCTGCTGTTAAAAGCCCTAATGAGCCTTCACAAGCCAACCCCAGTAAACGCACGCGCGATGATAATTTCAGTAATAGTGTTAATGGAGGCGGCATCAATGAAAATAATGTGGTTCAAGCCCTAGTACTTAAGAAAATGAAAGTTGCAACACCTTGTTGCACTTACAAGGAATTTCTTGCCTGTAAACCAGCCGAATTTGCAGGCAATGAAGGGGCGACAGCCGCACCACGTTGGTTAGAGAAAACTGAAGCTGTAATTAAAATAAGTAAATGCGCAGAGGAAGACAAAGTTATGTATGCTTCTCACCTTTTCAAGGAAGAAGCATTAGAATGGTGGAATACGGTACTGCAAGCCATGGGAAGTGACATGGCCTATGCCATGAGTTGGGAGGAATTTAAGCAATTGGTGGAAAGGAAATTTTGCCCCGAATATGAAAAGGAAAAAATGGCAAATAAATTCCTGAGCCACCGAATGGTGGAGGTTGACTGTCGAGGATATACTTCGAAATTTTTTGAATATGCTCGAATTGTGCCTACTGTGGCTTCGCCAGAACCGGTACTTATTTCTCGCTACAGTTGGGGTTTAATTAGTGAGATCCGTGATATTGTCAAAGCTGCAAGACCCCGTACAATTGATGATGCTGTGGAGTTAGCCAACACTCTGACTGACGGGCTGGTGCGTACGCGAGAAGAAAATAGGAAAAAGGAGTTAGCCCAAAAGATTACCCAGGGATTTTGTGTGGGTAATAACAGCAACTTTAAAAGAAAGGGAACTGGGCAATCTTCTACCCCGCCGTTTTGCAGAAACTGCAAAAAGAAACATTTCGGAAAATGTAACGAAGTCTGCAATTTCTGCAAAGCTGTAGGGCACCGAGAGGAGGAATGCAGGAAGAAAACAAAGGTCTGCTACAATTGTGGAGAAGCTGGACATTTTAGACCAGACTGCCCTAAACTGATCAAACCAGCGGACAACAAGGCTAAACCTGCAGAAGGAACTACCAAAAAGAATGTAAGAGCTTTTCATCTGACAACCCAAGAAGCAGATCTGATTCCAGATGTGATAGCGGGTACGTTCCTAGTTCATGACGTTTATGCAAAAGTATTATTTGACTCTGGTGCAAACCAAAGTTTTATAAATACTTCGTTCTGCCAAGCCCTTAAGCTACCTTTAACCAAACTTAGGCAGATGTATACAGTAGAAACAGCCGACGGTAACTCTGTTAGTATAGATCGAGTCTTGCAAGGAGGTAAGATAGAACTTTCAGGTCATAAATTTTCTGGAAACCTGTTACCTATGAATTTAGCTGGATTTGATGTGGTGTTAGGAATGGATTGGTTAGTAGCCAACCATGCTCGAATCCTTTGTGATAAGAATTCCATAGAAATTCATACACCCACAAGAGGAATAATTATGGTTACAGGAGATAAGCCACGAAAGCCAATGAAATTCATTTCAGAAATGAAAGTGGCCAGTTATTCAAGAAAACAAGGAATAGCATATATGGTTTCGATAGTTGTTTATACCAAAAGTAAGAAACTTAAGGACATTCCAGTAGTATCAGAATACCCGGATATATTCCCAGAAGAACAACCTGGATTACCACCCGATAGGGAAGTAGAATTTAGGATTCATCTAATTCCTGGAACTACACCGATAGCCAAGGCACCTTATCGGTTAGCACCCACTGAAATGCTAGAATTGAAAAAGTAGTTAGATGAATTATTAAGCAAAGGATTTATACAACCTAGTTCATCCCCTTGGGGAGCACCAGTGTTGTTTGTGAAAAAGAAAGATGGTTCGATGCGAATGTGTATCGATTATAGGGAATTGAATAAAGTTACAATTAAGAATCGATACCCATTACCTAGGATTGATGATCTTTTCGATCAACTTCAGGGGGCTAGGTATTTTTCTAAGATAGATTTACGCTCGGGATATCATCAACTGAAGGTACAAGAAGAAGACATACCTAAAACTGCTTTCAGAACTAGGTATGGTCACTACGAGTTTACAGTTATGCCTTTTGGACTAACAAATGCTCTGGCAGCATTTATGGATATGATGAATAGGATCTGTAAACCGTATTTGGTTAAATTCGTAATTGTCTTCATCGACGATATACTTATTTATTCGAAGAGTCAGGACGAGCATTGCGAACATCTACGAGCATACTTAACTTTGTTAAGAAAGGAAAAAACTTTACGCCAAATTCTCGAAGTGTGAATTTTGGCTTCAGGAGGTGCAATTTTTAGGACACATGGTGAATCACGAAGGTATTCACGTAGTTCCCTCCAAAATAGAAGCGATCACCAAATGGAAGGTCCCACAATCAGCTATGGAAGTTCGAAGTTTTATAGGATTAGCTGGGTACTATAGGCGTTTTATTAAGGATTTTTCTAAGATAGTTGTGCCATTAACTAAGCTAACCTGTAAAGCCGTAAAGTTTGAATGGGGACCCAGGCACGAGGAGGCCTTTAGGATTTTAAAGAAAAAAATTAACAAACACCCCAATTTTAGCCCTGCCAGAAGGAACAGAAGATTTTGAAGTCTACTGTGATGCTTCTAAACTAGGAATAGGATGTGTGTTAATGCAACGCAAGAAGGTAATTGCGTATGCCTCAAGGTAACTGAAAAAGCACGAAGAAAACTATACGAGTCATGACTTAGAATTACGAGCAATAATTTTTGCCCTTAAAATTTGGAGACACTATCTGTATGGAAGCAAGTTTACCATTTATACGGATCATAAAAGCTTATGGTACATATTTGGGCAAAAAGAATTAAACATGAGGCAAAAAAGATGGATGGAAATTCTAAGTGACTACGACTGTGATATTCAATATCACAAAGGAAAAGCAAATGTAGTTGCAGATGCCCTAAGTCGTAAGTATCATGGAAAGCAAAAGCGAGTTCGTGCTCTTAGATTAATCTACAGTTAGATTTAATGGAACAACTGAAAAATATCCAAGAAACAGCAATCAAGGATGATGCTGAAGGAATGAAAGGACGAATAAAGGAATTGGAGCAAGGAGCTGATGGAATTTGGAGATTTCACAAGAAAAGGATTTGGGTACCTAAGCAAGGAAACTCAAGAAATAAGATTTTAGAGGAAGCCCATAAATCTAGGTATACCATACATCCTGGTAATAATAAGATGTACCAAGATTTAAGAAATAATTTTTGGTGGATAGGAATGAAAAAGGACATAGCTAGATATGTATCTAAGTGTCTGACATGTTCACAAGTTAAGGCAAAGCACCAGAAACCTTCGGGGTTGCTCCAACAATTAGAAATGCATGTTTGAAAATGGGAACTAATAACCATGGATTTTGTTACTAAGTTGCCCAAAACCAGAAAAGGTGATGATGCAATTTGGGTAATTGTGGATCGATTAACCAAATCAGCTCATTTTCTACCCATGAAGGAAACTTTCAGCATGGAAAGATTAGCCAAATTATACGTAGACGAAGTAGTATCCTTACATGGAGTCCCACTCTCTAATGTATCGGATAGAGATAGTCGTTTCACTTCACATTTCTGGACAAGTTTCCAAGAGGCCATGGGGACGCGATTAAATTTAAGTACAGCCTATCATCCCCAAACAGACGGACAAAGTGAAAGGACGATCCAAACCCTAGAAGACATACTCAGGGCATGTGTAATAGATTTTGGTGGAAACTGGGATGACCACCTACCCTTAATTGAATTCTACTATAATAATAGTTATCATGCAAGCATTGAAGCTGCCCCGTTCGAAGCATTATACGAACGCAAGTGTAGAACTCCAGTTTGCTGGGCAGAAATAGGAGAAAGTCAATTATCAGGTCCTGAAATAGTACAAGAAACCACCTTCAAGATCACTCAAATCAAGGAAAGACTAAAGACGGCTCGAGATCGTCAGAAGAGTTATGCAGACAATAGACGCAAGCCACTGGAATTTCAAGTCGGAGATAAGGTACTCTTGAAAGTTTCTCCTTGGAAAGGAGTAGTTCGGTTCGGGAAGAAGGGAAAGCTGAGTCCAAGGTACATAGGACCATTCCCAATAATTCAGCGAATAAGACCAGTAGCCTATCGTTTACAACTACCAGAAGAGCTAGCCGGGGTACATGACGTATTTCATGTATCCAACCTCAAGAAATGTCTATCTGACGAATCCCTGGTAGTACCTCTTCAAGATGTAGAGGTAAATGAAAAGTTGAAATTTGTTGAGAAACCACTGCAGATAGAAGACAGAAAGGTCAAGTTTCTCAAACATAAAAGACTAGTATTGGTCAAAGTCAAGTGGGATTCTAAAAGGGGACCGAAATACACTTGGGAGCTAGAATCAGAAATGAAGCGGAAATATCCTCATTTATTCGAGTAAATCTCGAGGACGAGATTTTTGTTAAGGTGGGGAGGATGTAACAACTCTCACCAAAACTATTATTTCTTATTTTATTATGTCCAATAGGAAACCCTAATTGAGACCCCCAAATAATATTGCATGACCCCTAAAATTTTCAGAACAATCGAAACTAGGATCAGGGCCCCTAAAACTCGGGGGGGGGGGGGGTATTCCCTAATTGATATTATCTAAACAGTTCGCTGTAGAAATCGAATTTTATCGAACCGTCGACTCACCCAGGCTAAAAACAGACGTGGCTACCCTATGCTAGAAGGGGTCCCCTCGCGCCACGCGACAGGCCCTCGCGCCACGCGAGGGAGACGTTTTTTCAGTATAAATAGAGGAGTGTGGCACTTGAAGTTTGGCGTTGGTTCGACGTAAAAACTCGTTTCCTACAATGAGATATCGTCTGTTTACTTCAAAACACGCACACAACACGAAATTCTGCTGCGATAACAGGGTAATAACTCGATCACTGCTACGATTTAATATCCGATCGATAAAAACCAATCCGATGGATGTTTAAGTGCTGCCCGTATTTGGGCTATACTTTGTCATTCGTCGTGAAGGTTTTCAATCTCGTGAGTTGTCGTAAAAGTTGTATTAAGTTACTGACCTAGTTTTCGTGTGCATTGCTATTTGAATTAGGTTAACCAGGCAAAAATCAGTAGGCTAAACGCTGCCCGTTTAAATCTACAATGTGAGTCATTCTCTTTTTATCAAAGTGCTTTACAAAACCCTAAATGTTTTCCACTTATAATTACAGGGATTAAGTCTTTGTAATCTTCAATTACTGCCGGTGTGTGGGATTTTGTAAACATTACTTGATACCCGTCACCATTGGACATCGGGTTAATGGGTGATCTGACCATAGTCACAGACACTGTCAAGTGACAAATACCAATTTGGGGTAATTGGTTGATAGAAACAATATAATCACCCTTAATACTGTATATTATAACAATGTGTCGTTTTGTGCAACTTGAATGACTCGCTAGTATTTCCCCGCTGAAAAAACCTTTTTAAAACATGTTTCAGGTGATCTGTTGTGATCCAGTAAAAAGTGTCGTGTAGCACTCCAAGCTTGAAGAAGTGGCTCAGTGAAATAAATAAACATGTTTTTGTAAAATAGGGGATTTCCTTGAGAAATCACCTTTATTGTAAATTATGGGTGTTATCCCCAAATTGTGAAATAAATAAATTGGGCATTTTCAAGTTTTATAAGATCCTGTTCAAATTTCCGCTGCCAAAATAAACAATACCACGGGTTTCTGTCCCGCGGCTCCTGAAACGGGTAAAACCAGGTTGAGGGCCATGACAATTATTATTGTTGTTGTTATTATTATTATTATTATTATTATTATTATTATTATTATTATTATTATTATATACACGCATTTAAATGAAGTTAAATGAATAGTGATTATAATAATATAATAACATATAGTTTTTTTTTAATATTTTTATCATTTTAACATAATAATAATAGTTATTTTCTTTACTTTTTAACTTTAATCCTTTTTTTAATATCAGGGGTTGGGATAAGCTTGGTGTCAACCGATATCGAACCAGTACTAGTATCGAAAATACCGGGATGTTCCTGTTCGGTATCAGTACATGAAGGTAAAAACCGGCACTAATACAGAAAACGCCAAAAGTTGGTGCCGAATTGATATTGTAAATCTTTTGGTTCGAAAAATTCAGTGCTGCTACCCGGTACCATTTGCTCATCCCTGATCACGGTTACCGTACGAACAACGGTATCGTATAACTTTTTTTGTTGATTTTCTTCAACATTTAATTTTTTCTTTTTTTAGTTTCACGGGCAGGGATGAGCTCGGTGCCAACCGATATAGAATCGGTACTGATACCGAAAATGCCGGTTACGGTACCGGTATATGAAGGTAAAAGACGGTAGCGAACCGGTGCTAGGAACGCCAAAAGTCGGTACCGAATTGGTATTAAGATCTTTCGGTTCGGCAAATTTGATACCGGTACCCAGAACAATTTTCTCATCTCTGACCACGGTTTTCATACAAACAACATCGTTACGATACAACTTTTTGGTTGATTTTCTTTCGGTTATGTGGGTTGAGGCCACGTACATGGTCCTCTTGTCCGGTCTTCTTGCCGCCTTGCGCGGCCTTCCTTTGCCTCCGTTGATCATGTGGGTTGAGGCCACGTACATGGTCCTCTTGCCCGTGGAGGTGCCGTCATTGTGGGGGGTGATGCGCTTGGTTATCTTTTGCGCGCCGGGCAACAGATGTTGCAGCTTCCCCTCCTTTAGGGCCCGCTCAATCTCCAGCCGGAGACTGATGCAGTTGTTTGTTGTGTGGCCCGAGTCCTTGTGATACTCACAATATAGTGTGAGATCTTGGTTTTTCTTGGACTTCATCGGCTAGGCCGGTCGCAGATATTGCGCGTCCGTAAGGAGGACGTCGCTTGGCGACTGGGCAATCTCGGTCCAATTGCGGTCCCGAGATTCTTTCTTTGACGCTCGGTTTTCACGCTGGGCGTTGATTGTTGCCCTTGCGTCGGGCTGGGTGTTACGCGGGACATACGGCTTGGGATCGCTGCCGCGATTCCATGTGTCAGGGTTGCGCTTGTTATTGCGCTTAGGCTCTTGGCGGGATGACTGGCCTTCCGCTTGCGGCTGTGCCTTTGCCATATGCGGTTTGAGGGACCGCTGAGTCTGGGCGTACGTCTTGACCGCAGCCATGACGTCTTCCCATTTCTTTGGCAAGCCTTCTTTGCCAGAGATAGTCATAACCATCTGTTCATCTTTAACGGCTATGATGAAATGGTTGCGTGCCATTTGGTCTGCCATGCCACCTATGTCCAGGCATTCTTTGTTGTAGCAGACGACAAACGACTCAAGAGATTCGTTGTCTCCGCGCCAGATGTTCATGACGTCCATCGAGTCGCGCTCGTGACGTCGCTGTTAGCAAAAATGCGCGAGGAACTTTGCATGTAAGTCCTCGAATGAGTCCAGTGATCCTACTGCCAAAGAATCGAACCAAGCCCTGGCCAGACCCGTGAGGGTCTGGGGGAAAAACTGACACCAGGTGGGTTCGTCCCATCTGCCGTTGCACCCTGCGCCGATGAAGATGTTCATGTGATCGTCCGGGTCGGACGAACCATTGTATTTCCCAACGTTTAATGGGAATTTCGTGGTGGTGACATCGGCGTGGGCTATCTCCGGGACGAACTTGGAGTTTTCGGCCGCAGATTTCGGCCTGTATGGTTGGCTCTGGGGGCTCTTTTGTAACACCTCGAAATTTTGGGTCCAATAATGTGTTAACACGTGTCATAAGTTTACACGTGGCATTAAATATTAAATAAAGGACTAAAGTTGACAAACCTTAAAAGTATGTAAATTCGAGGGTTATAAATGTCAACGAAGGGTAAATATACTGTATAGTAACCCTAAGTAGTGCTTATACCTTCAAACGAATGAATCATGGATCGTACGGAAGCGAAACGTGGAAGAAAGTGAGAGATTACAAGCTACAGGGGTTAACTGTGTCAACATGTTTAATTATACCTCTGAGTGACCCTTTAACGCTCCTGAGGCTTTGTAACAGTATTATACGCTCACTAGAATATACTGTATAAATTCCGCGAAGTTCCGCTTTAAAACGAGAAAGTTATGATCGAATTCGTATGAGGAGGGTTAAAAGCGTCAATAATGAAAGTTAAGGCTTTCAGAATAATTAAATAAACTAACCAGGGACTCAACTAAGCGAGTATATAACACAAGGCCCTTAGTTGTAAATAATCAAGGGCCAAATCGCAAAGTTACCCCTTCAAAACCCGAAAGGTCAAGTTAATGATTACTAAAGATTTCATTATTAATTACTAAAGATTTTGTTACCCCTTCAAAATCCGAAAGGTCAAGTTAATGATTACTAAAGATTTCATTATTAATTACTAAAGATTTTGTTACCCCTTCAAAATCCGAAAGGTCAAGTTAATGATTACTAAAGATTTCATTATTAATTACTAAAGATTTTGTCACCCCTTCAAAATCCGAAAGGTCAAGTTAATGATTACTAAAGATTTCATTATTAATTACTAAAGATTTTGTTACCCCTTCAAAATCCGAAAGGTCAAGTTAATGATTACTAAAGATTTCATTATTAATTACTAAGATTCTGTTATTTATTACCTAGATTTAGTCATCATTACAAAAGATTTAAAATCTTTGAAAAAATAACCCTCTCGCGGGCCGCGTTGCGTTTTGGGTTAAGTTGAGGCGGGCCGCGAGCCTCCTAAATTGTACGCGTTTGATGTTGAACTCAGGCGACCCGCGTACAAAGTGCATGGATCTTCCATGCGGGCCGCGTCAGGCGCCCAGATGCAGAAACATGCTTAACTTGGCTGTTCAGCCTTCTAAACGCCATGAGATGCATTTAAACACTGCCAATTGGTCCCTAAACAACCCCTAAGCATTAGGAACTCATGTTGGAAGGTTGTGGATAGTTGGGGGACTTGTGTGTCAAAAAGTTGTGGTGAAAACTACTATAAAAGGCCATATTAAGTTCACAACTTAATCATAACTCAAAACAACTTCTCTGATCATTTCTGAAGCTCCCAAGGCTTCTTCTAGCCATCTAAATCGTGCTCAAACTTCTGTAAGTTGTTTAGAACATTTGGAGTTTAGTTTTTGCTTAGTATATAGCTAAAAATTCAACCGTCGTAACTACGGTTTGACTTCGGTATAACTCCTAAATAGCTCAGTCATATCTCGAATCAAAAGTAGTTATAAGTTGGTATCTATGTGGGTAATAAACCTCTAAAAGGGTTCCCCATGATCACCACTCTAACTATGTCAAAAATCGAGTCAAACGAATGCATAAAAAGTCAACAGAATTCCATTTTAGCGATTCTTGCATAATCTATGGTATAAATGATATGAAACCTGTTTGATATTCATAAAACCTGATAATAAGTTTATAAACTTGTTTACGCTCGTTTGATTCGACCATTTGCTATATTAACCCGGTTCGGAGCCGAATGTCGCAAAAGTTTGACTTTTGCTTTGACTTCAGTTCTGACCCGTTTTAGTGAAATATAAATATGCCTTAGGACTCTCTTAGGACCAGGTTACATGATGGTATAACCCTCTGTGACCGGTTCGTGGTTTGTCCGAGTCTTTTACGCATTCCCGCTAATTACTTAAAAGTTGACCGTAACGCCCTTTATAAATTTAAACGAGATTTTCGGACATGTGAACGGAGCATGACCTTGGTTACTGAATCCTAAACATGTCCCTAAAATTTCATGTCAATCCGAGGTCCAGAATAAGAGTTATGCCAATTAGCGCAAATTGCGAAACTTTAGTAATTAAATAGCGCAATTAGCATAACGCCTATCTAAACCCGGATTTCGACACCAAAACTTTTACTCGCTGATGTAAAATAATTTTTTGGGATTTTTAAAGATTTTTAATTATTTTTACCTTGCTCATAACCTGCGGTTATGGCTACGGTTCGGTAAATACCGAATATGCCCTTTTCGGCCATAAATCGAGTTCTATAAGGTCTTTTGACCCGATTCCAGTTGCTACTGATTTTAAATAATAAATAAAGTATTTTAGACTTTATAAACTGATCGGGAAACTCAGATTCCCTGTAGAACTCTAAAACCTCCTTAATAATCTTTAAAAAGACCGAAATACCCATACGGGGCATATTATTAAACTTAAACTCGTTACGGGCATTATGGAAGGTATCCTACTGATGCCACAACCTCTTTAAAGTATATTGGCTTAGGAAAACAGTGTAGGACTCTAACGGTTACCCGTTGCGTCCTTTGCGCGCACGGTTCGGCTTATGTAACTAGTTTACAGAATTTAGCCGAAACGGGTCAAACTATATTGTTTTAACCCCAAAATCCAGAGTATGATTGTTATACCCATATGAAACAAGTCTTCAAACTTGTTGGGTCAAAATCACACTCCATTCACGGTTTTCGCCTTTCACGCGATTAAACCGTAACAATTCTTTAAGACTAACCGGTCTAAGCTTAGGCTTAATTAAAGACCCGTTAGCATTCTAATTGGTTATTTATACCATCGTTCCAGACTAGAGCCTTCCGGTAAATTGTACCTACGCTTACTTAAGTGAATACGGCTGAGTTATTATTCTTGCTATTTTAAGACAGGAGCTAGCTCAGGTAAATACTCTTAACTTATTTCCCTATACGGGCTTGGGATACGGTATAATAATACCGCTTGGTCGGGTATTGAATATTTAATCGGATTGTGATTAAATCATTGAGGTAACCCGGTTTGATCTGTATTAATAAAAGCCTTTAGGGGTTAATGACCATGTCCCGGATATCCTTGACATCATTGTATTATAAAATGGTCACGTCTTATGCACGGGGTGTAGGCATACACCTGACAGTTGCATAAGGGAAACGGTATCTCACGCTCAGTGGGCCTATACTTGTGATGTGTCTATTAATCATGACTCGGTTTCTACATCGGGCCCTGAACGTACAACGAACATGTAAATCTGTATACAAGATCATAATTATGATTGTCTCAAGTTATAAAAGATTAATTTTGCCTCTGTGCATTTTAATCAAAGTGTCAAAATAATTTGTGCCTGGTGCATCTAAATCAATTTTCCTAAACTCTTTTCAAATGAGTCAGTTGAGTGTATTTACCAGTGAAAACTGACGTATTTTCAAAAGTCTAAGTGACAGGTACAAGTACGTAATAGGCTGGAAGCTGCTCAGGACATTAATAAGGAATCTTGCAAATTCTAGGCGTCTAAAGTCTGTAGAACAATGTTTATAGATATGCCTGTGGATCCCTTACTTTCCGTTGTAATACTTGGATATTACTTTTATTCGGAATATAATATATTTATCTTTTGCTTCCGCTGTGCATTCATATATATTGTGTGGTTTGACTATATTGTTGCCAACTACGTCACGGAAATCCCCCACCGGGCCCACCGGTGAGACACGTGGAAAGCGGGGTGTGACAGGTTGGTATCAGAGCCAACATTGAGTGAATTGAACACTAGTCTTTTGTGTTTAATCTCAATGACACAATTGCACATACTTGAGTCTAGACTTAACATAGGAATGTTCTAAATTCTGATCTGGAAATTTTGCTTCCAAATTTTTATACGTCGCCAAGCGAAGGAGCTGTAATAGGAAGTCTCCACATCCGGAGTCTTGAACTGCTGAGCTTCGTACCGCGACCAGGATGAAACGTGCAACCAAGGAGAAAGCATTCAGGAAATGAATGAAGAAGAAACTCCTCTTGCTGAAGATTGTTTCCTTAATAAGTCTTTATAAGAACATATTTACCTTTCAGTCCCATCGAGGACAACATTATTATTTTCGAGTCCCGCTTAGGGCAACCTTATATTTCTATTTTCATATAATGGAATGATTAAGTTTAAACTTTCATTCTAAACAAGAATATTAAATAAATGGAAAATAATATTTCCTATTGTAGGATCTACCATTATAATAAAATGGCAAAATCTAAAAAGGGCAAGACCTAGCCACGTGTCATTGTAAAGATCGGGCCAAGATGGTAGTTCCATAATTAGATTCAGATCCATATTTAACACCTCAATTTAAAAAAAAAAATTGATCTGCGATAATTATTAATTAAGAATCTTAAGTGTGAAACCTAGCCTTCGGGTCAATTATAAGACCGGGCCAAGATGGTAAGACCTGATTAAAAGATTCGGAATTCCAGTTAACCTCTGTGATCATGTTAACATCCATGGCAGATGTGATTCGTTAAAAATCGCACGCGTCATTCCGATAAGAGAATCCTTCTATGGATTCCAAAACCCAAATTAGTGATTTATAAATCATGGGTTAAATCGTCAATAAAGATGATCATTTTTAAAACATCCATTAGTGATGTAGTGCCTACGGGCCAAACTTATTAAACATCCATTAGTGATGTAGTGCCTACGGGCCAAACTTATTAAACATCCATTAGTGATGTAGTGCCTACGGGCCAAACTTATTAAACATCCATTAGTGATGTAGTGCCTACGGGCCAAACTTATTAAACATCCATTAGTGATGTAGTGCCTACGGGCCAAATTTATTAGACATCCATTAGTGATGTAGTGCCTACGGGCCAAACTTATTAAACATCCATTAGTGATGTAGTGCCTACGGGCCAAACTTATTAAACATCCATTAGTGATGTAGTGCCTACGGGCCAAACTTATTAGACATCCAATAGTGATGTAGTGCCTACGGGCCATATTAATTGTCATATAAGACAAAAGGCAGTGGTAGTCTATGACTCCCTGTCAGAAAAAGGTAATGAACTAGGTTCAAACCTCAAGGCTTTGATTCTCTGAAATCCTAGCTTATAAATTATAGATGTCATAGTGACTAGGCCTATTGTGCCAGAATACCTTCATGCTGTGATTCTCTGAAATCATAAGCTTATAAATTATATATGTCCTTGTGACTAAGCCTGTTGTGCTAATATACTTAAAGGCCTTGATTCTCTGAAATCATGGCTTATAAATTAAAAATTGTCCTTGTGACCAGGCCAATGGGTGCCACTAAATAAATAGGATAAATTATAATAGAAATCCTAAATAAATATGATTAATAATTTAACCAAATATGGTCTCTGCTTACCATGGTTAGTAAATGTCCCTATGCGGCAATTCCGTAACAAACATCCCTTGTAAAGGAAGTACCTACGGGCTATAGTTAATGTCCTCTGAGACTAAAGACAGTGGCTTATAAATTAAACTTGATTCAAACCTTAATGCCTCGATTCTCCGAAATCATGGCTTATAAATTAAACTTGTCTACGCGACTAGGCCATTTGTGCTAGTATTAACTTTTAAATTAGGATTTATGAAAAAAAAAATCCTGAGTAAAATAAATATCCTTCCTTCTCTGCCAGTAAGCAGTTTAAAAAGAATCTTAAAGGTGAGACCTAGCCTACACGGCCAAGATGGTGAAACCTACTCAAGGGATTCAGATCCTTGTTAACACCTAAGGACGTGTTAGCACTCTTGACAAATGTGATTCGGGAAGATCACGACAGTCATCCTTATATTGGATTCTTCCAATTCCCTTATCCATCCTAGTGATGTAGAAATCATGGCTTATATCATCCTATGAGATGATCATATTATAAACATCCGTTAGTGATGAAATGCCTGTAAGCTAAACTTGTCATCCGATAAGACAACGACAGTGATGGTCTTTGACCTCCTGTCTAAAATATTGGACTATGTCCAAACATAAGAGTCTATATGGTCAATGTGATCATGACTAGTATCATCTGATATGATGATAATATTATTTAAACATCCTTAGTGATGTTTTGCCTACGGGCTATAATACATTGTCCATTTGTGACATTGGCATTGTTATCTTTATGATTCCCTGTCTGAGGTGGTGAGCTATGCTCAAGCCAAAAATAGTCAATATGATTAACGCAATCATGACTTAAATCATCTAATAGGACAAACCTATTATAGACATCCATTAGTGATGTTTTGCCTAAAGGGCCATATTATATTATCCAATTGAGACAAGGCAATCGTAATCTTTTGTGATTCTTTGCCCAAGGGAGTGAGCTATACTCAAATCCTATACTCTATACTATCATTGCAATCCTGACTAGTATCATCAATATGATGATCATAAACTCATGATATTGACATCCCTAGTGATGAAACCCCTACGGGCTATACTTTACTCTATTTTCGATAAGACAAAATAGTGGTGATCCTTATGATCCCCTATTCAAAATGGTAGAATGATACCAAAACCTAATAGTCCATGCGATCTAAATGATCATGACTAATATCGGTAGATACGATAATTATAGATAGACATCCACGAGTGATGTTAATTGGTATTGCCTTCCTATCAAGAGAATCGCCTGTCTAGATGATGACAGTTGTAGTCTATGACTCCCTGTCCAAAAAGTGAATAACTGTGTTCAAGCCTTAAGACTCTTGATCTAATGAAGTTGCAACCTATAAATTGATGTCCTTGTGACAAATCCACAAGTTGTATTCCAAGTCAACCATAACAAGCCCCGTACTATAAATTGTTGTTCGTGACAAGCTAACATATTAAATGTTAAACATTCCTGGTGACATGCCTAGTGCCAGGTTTGATAAATGTCCTTATGACAAGGCCGTTTATGCCATATCTAAATGACCTTTACGACAAGGCCTTCGTGTCGTATAATCATTTATGTCCGTCATGACTAGGCTTTATGCCATATCTTTCTATGTCCATCGAGACAGGCTTCTATGCCATATATATATATATATATATATGTATAATAAGAGCCTTGTAAGGCAAGCCTTTGAGCTATCTATAATCGTCCTTGTGACAAAAACAGTTGTGACGATATGGTCCCCTGTCAAGCAGGTATTGGACTAGCTCCAAACCTTAAATGCCATTGATAGTCCTTTGTGACCTAAGCTAAATGTAATAGATATGCATTCGAACAGCATTCACTAAGAATGTTCAGAACAGAATAGCCCATACGGTTCATGAATGCCGTGGCTAATCTAGGTCAGGTCATCAGAATGATGACTAAAAATTGTTAAACCTTGGTGATTGGTACCAAGTTTCGAGTATGGAAAAACTCGGATGAGGTAGACGACAGTCGCAATACCAGTAATGCGACGAAAGTTAATAACACCACATACGTAAACCTCAATATTACTGGAGTTAATCTCCTGGCTGTGGTTAACGCAGCAGTGGGAAGGACCATAGAAAGTTCATGAAACAACCCGTGGGCCGAATGCTCCTCGCTCCGAATTCCATTCAAAACTATATTCAATTGCTCGTGAGAAGAGCTTGGTTCACACTCCGTGTATGAAGAACGAACCAAAGGAGGAAGATAACTCCCATAAATCTAAGAAAGGGAGCGAATGCAGGCTTAATAAAAAGCAACGAAAGTTCAGTAAGAGCCTGTATGTAAGAATTGCTAGCAAAGACATTAAGGGCAGTGTCGAATAGAACCAAAACCCAGGCAGTATGACATCTGCTAAGGAACAGGTCATCATTTCCCCGGAATGTAGGGACCTGAAGAATACAGTCTATCACGACTGCGATGAGTAAGACCGTATTAGAGATAGATACCGTAAAGCTGCCCGAGAAGGTGCAGCTAAGCCTGGAAAGGGCTAAAGGGAGAAATGCCTGAACTCACCTAATGAACGCCAAAAGGCAGTCTACGATGTCATCAAGTATGTTCATCATCCTTTACCAATGATAATTTCTGCTAAGTGTCCTGATTTAATACAGGCAATCATAAATCTTCATAAACCATAAGCTTAGCAAACTTTTATATTATCCGCAAGGTATAATTTACCAAGGGAACCTTAGTAACTGATTCTTTTCGTATCGGCAAGAAATCCTTCCGAAAAATCTAAAAGTACTATTCCTTCGCATAGAGTACAACAACATATGTTATTTTAATTATTTTCTTCTTCCATTGTTTTTCTATCGCCTGCGAATGCCAAACTATGTTTGATAAAAGTACCATATGAGGATTGGCGTATTCTAGTGTGACCCATAGATTATTTCCATGCCTGATCAGTATGGAGGTTTAATACATGGAACCCTTGAGATACCCCAATGGTCATATTGTACTAATGTCGACTAGTAGTATTCAAAGAAGATATCCAGAATGGAATTGTCCAAGTAAAGGTTCCCAATTAAGGAATTCGTGGACTTATAACATGAATGTGTCACTTAATTGACACGAGCGATGGTGGATGAACTAGAGCCTGAAATATGGAAAATCTCTGTAGTCTCCCCGTACCTTGATTATCTTCTCATAAGTTTTCCCTGCTAACCTCCTGGGAGGCGGGTAGAATAAATATTAACATCCCGCTGTGGGCTGGAGCATTGTGAAAACTCCATATTGCCATTGAACAATCGAAACCTTGATTAAGTAAGTTTTAAGATATAGGCTCATATAGCCTCACTCAATATTCTGAAAGTTTTATATTATTAAATAAGAAAGACGGTTCACATTGCTTATATAGTAATTACCGCAACCCTAATTAGGCAACGATTAAGAATTGCCATCAGCTACCCAGTATCTAAAGGCAAATTGTTGGTAGATAAGCTCGAAAAAGTCTGTAGCCACCTATGTAGCAAAATGCTTAACTAGTGCGCAAGTCAAGGCTGAGCATCAAAAGCCATCTGGCTTGCTACAACAGCTTGAACGTCCCAAGTGGAAGTAAGAGATGGTAACTATAGATTTTATTACCCAGGGCGAGGAAAGGAAATGACACGATATGGGTTATAGTCGACAGACTGACTAGGTCAGCTCATTTCTTACCCATCAAGGAGACTTATAGCTCCGACATGTTAGCCCAGTTATACGTTGATAAGATCGTAGCCTTGCATGGCATGCCTGTGTCCATTATCTTTGATCGGGACACTTGAAACACGTCGTATTTCTGGAAGAGTTTCCAACAAATCTTTGGGCTCATGTTTGAATTTTAGTACGGCTTACCATCCTCAGGCAGACGGTCAGAGAGAGCGTACTATTCAAACGTTAGAAGACATGCTACGTACATGTGCTATCGATTTGGGTGGTAGTTGGGATAAGAACCTACCACTAATCGAATTCTCCTACGACAATAGCTACCATACCAGCATTAAGGCTGCGCCTTTCGAGGCATTATACGATAGAAAGTGTAGAGCGCCCGTCTGTTGGGCGAAAGTCGGAGATGTCCAATTATCCGGACCAGGGATAGTGTTCGAAACGATGAACAAGATTGTTCAGATTCGTGACCATCTCAAAGTTTTCCCGGAATAGGCAGGAGAATTACGCAGACCCAAAAGCGTAAAGCTTTTCACTTCGAAGTAGGTGATAAAGTGCTGCTTAAGGTGTCACCCTGGAAGGGAGTGATGCGTTTTGGTAAGAAAGGCAAGCTAAGCCCGAGATACATAGGACCTTTCGAGGTTATCGAACGTGTCGGACCGGTTGCCTACAAGTTGAACTTACCAGAAGAGCTCAATGGAATTCACAATATGTTCCACATCTGCAATCTAAAGAAGTGCTTCGCCGATGAGTCATTGGTGATCCCACACACAGATGTGCATATAGATGAGAGCTTGAAATTTGTGGAGAAACCATTGTCGATTGAAGATCGACAGGTGAAAAAGCTTCGAAGAAAGCACGTACCGATTGTAAAGGTCAAATGGGATGCCCGTAGAGGTCCCGAATTCACGTGGGAAGTTGAAGCCACGATGAAAGAAAAATACCCTTATTTGTTTGAGTAAATCTCGGGTCGAGATTTATTTTAAGGGAGTGAGGATGTAACACCTCGAAATTTTGGGTCCAATAATGTGTTAACACGTGTCATAAGTTTACACGTGGCATTAAATATTAAATAAAGGACTAAAGTTGACAAACCTTGAAAGTATGTAAATTCGAGGGTTATAAATGTCAACGAAGGGTAAATATACTGTATAGTAACCCTAAGTAGTGCTTATACCTTCAAACGAATGAATCATGGATCGTACGGAAGCGAAACGTGGAAGAAAGTGAGAGATTACAAGCTACAGGGGTTAACTGTGTCAACATGTTTAATTATACCTCTGAGTGACCCTTTAACGCTCCCGAGGCTTTGTAACAGTATTATACGCTCACTAGAATATACTGTATAAATTCCGCGAAGTTCCGCTTTAAAACGAGAAAGTTATGATCGAATTCGTATGAGGAGGGTTAAAAGCGTCAATAATGAAAGTTAAGGCTTTCAGAATAATTAAATAAACTAACCAGGGACTTAACTAAGCGAGTATATAACACAAGGCCCTTAGTTGTAAATAATCAAGGGCCAAATCGCAAAGTTACCCCTTCAAAACCCGAAAGGTCAAGTTAATGATTACTAAAGATTTCATTATTAATTACTAAAGATTTTGTTACCCCTTCAAAATCCGAAAGGTCAAGTTAATGATTACTAAAGATTTCATTATTAATTACTAAAGATTTTGTTACCCCTTCAAAATCCGAAAGGTCAAGTTAATGATTACTAAAGATTTCATTATTAATTACTAAAGATTTTGTTACCCCTTCAAAATCCGAAAGGTCAAGTTAATGATTACTAAAGATTTCATTATTAATTACTAAGATTCTGTTATTTATTACCTAGATTTAGTCATCATTACAAAAGATTTAAAATCTTTGAAAAAATAACCCTCTCGCGGGCCGCGTTGCGTTTTGGGTTAAGTTGAGGCGGGCCGCGAGCCTCCTAAATTGTACGCGTTTGATGTTGAACTCAGGCGACCCGCGTACAAAGTGCATGGATCTTCCATGCGGGCCGCGTCAGGCGCCCAGATGCAGAAACATGCTTAACTTGGCTGTTCAGCCTTCTAAACGCCATGAGATGCATTTAAACACTGCCAATTGGTCCCTAAACAACCCCTAAGCATTAGGAACTCATGTTGGAAGGTTGTGGATAGTTGGGGGACTTGTGTGTCAAAAAGTTGTGGTGAAAACTACTATAAAAGGCCATATTAAGTTCACAACTTAATCATAACTCAAAACAACTTCTCTGATCATTTCTGAAGCTCCCAAGGCTTCTTCTAGCCATCTAAATCGTGCTCAAACTTCTGTAAGTTGTTTAGAACATTTGGAGTTTAGTTTTTGCTTAGTATATAGCTAAAAATTCAACCGTCGTAACTACGGTTTGACTTCGGTATAACTCCTAAATAGCTCAGTCATATCTCGAATCAAAAGTAGTTATAAGTTGGTATCTATGTGGGTAATAAACCTCTAAAAGGGTTCCCCATGATCACCACTCTAACTATGTCAAAAATCGAGTCAAACGAATGCATAAAAAGTCAACAGAATTCCATTTTAGCGATTCTTGCATAATCTATGGTATAAATGATATGAAACCTGTTTGATATTCATAAAACCTGATAATAAGTTTATAAACTTGTTTACGCTCGTTTGATTCGACCATTTGCTATATTAACCCGGTTCGGAGCCGAATGTCGCAAAAGTTTGACTTTTGCTTTGACTTCAGTTCTGACCCGTTTTAGTGAAATATAAATATGCCTTAGGACTCTCTTAGGACCAGGTTACATGATGGTATAACCCTCTGTGACCGGTTCGTGGTTTGTCCGAGTCTTTTACGCATTCCCGCTAATTACTTAAAAGTTGACCGTAACGCCCTTTATAAATTTAAACGAGATTTTCGGACATGTGAACGGAGCATGACCTTGGTTACTGAATCCTAAACATGTCCCTAAAATTTCATGTCAATCCGAGGTCCAGAATAAGAGTTATGCCAATTAGCGCAAATTGCGAAACTTTAGTAATTAAATAGCGCAATTAGCATAACGCCTATCTAAACCCGGATTTCGACACCAAAACTTTTACTCGCTGATGTAAAATAATTTTTTGGGATTTTTAAAGATTTTTAATTATTTTTACCTTGCTCATAACCTGCGGTTATGGCTACGGTTCGGTAAATACCGAATATGCCCTTTTCGGCCATAAATCGAGTTCTATAAGGTCTTTTGACCCGATTCCAGTTGCTACTGATTTTAAATAATAAATAAAGTATTTTAGACTTTATAAACTGATCGGGAAACTCAGATTCCCTGTAGAACTCTAAAACCTCCTTAATAATCTTTAAAAAGACCGAAATACCCATACGGGGCATATTATTAAACTTAAACTCGTTACGGGCATTATGGAAGGTATCCTACTGATGCCACAACCTCTTTAAAGTATATTGGCTTAGGAAAACAGTGTAGGACTCTAACGGTTACCCGTTGCGTCCTTTGCGCGCACGGTTCGGCTTATGTAACTAGTTTACAGAATTTAGCCGAAACGGGTCAAACTATATTGTTTTAACCCCAAAATCCAGAGTATGATTGTTATACCCATATGAAACAAGTCTTCAAACTTGTTGGGTCAAAATCACACTCCATTCACGGTTTTCGCCTTTCACGCGATTAAACCGTAACAATTCTTTAAGACTAACCGGTCTAAGCTTAGGCTTAATTAAAGACCCGTTAGCATTCTAATTGGTTATTTATACCATCGTTCCAGACTAGAGCCTTCCGGTAAATTGTACCTACGCTTACTTAAGTGAATACGGCTGAGTTATTATTCTTGCTATTTTAAGACAGGAGCTAGCTCAGGTAAATACTCTTAACTTATTTCCCTATACGGGCTTGGGATACGGTATAATAATACCGCTTGGTCGGGTATTGAATATTTAATCGGATTGTGATTAAATCATTGAGGTAACCCGGTTTGATCTGTATTAATAAAAGCCTTTAGGGGTTAATGACCATGTCCCGGATATCCTTGACATCATTGTATTATAAAATGGTCACGTCTTATGCACGGGGTGTAGGCATACACCTGACAGTTGCATAAGGGAAACGGTATCTCACGCTCAGTGGGCCTATACTTGTGATGTGTCTATTAATCATGACTCGGTTTCTACATCGGGCCCTGAACGTACAACGAACATGTAAATCTGTATACAAGATCATAATTATGATTGTCTCAAGTTATAAAAGATTAATTTTGCCTCTGTGCATTTTAATCAAAGTGTCAAAATAATTTGTGCCTGGTGCATCTAAATCAATTTTCCTAAACTCTTTTCAAATGAGTCAGTTGAGTGTATTTACCAGTGAAAACTGACGTATTTTCAAAAGTCTAAGTGACAGGTACAAGTACGTAATAGGCTGGAAGCTGCTCAGGACATTAATAAGGAATCTTGCAAATTCTAGGCGTCTAAAGTCTGTAGAACAATGTTTATAGATATGCCTGTGGATCCCTTACTTTCCGTTGTAATACTTGGATATTACTTTTATTCGGAATATAATATATTTATCTTTTGCTTCCGCTGTGCATTCATATATATTGTGTGGTTTGACTATATTGTTGCCAACTACGTCACGGAAATCCCCCACCGGGCCCACCGGTGAGACACGTGGAAAGCGGGGTGTGACATCTTTGCAGCGCGGAGGTATGTATTGCGGGGTTGATTTGGAGGAACATAATTGCGTCCTCCCGGTTTGCTGCTGGTAGCATGGGACTCCGTGCAATATGTATGGTCGTCCGGGTCGGTACGGCCTTACCCTTCGTGATGGGACTGCGGTCCCAGCCGGCTTTGAATGCCGGAGCCGCGATGGGCTGTGGATTGCCGCATGTTTTTGCCTTGAGGGCCCAGGCGGCTATGTACTGGGCCTCTGGCATGAGACCCATATGAGGAATCATCCTCATCGATTGTGCATACCTCACAGTAGGAGGATCCGCGGTCTTCACGCCTACTCCGGGAGGCTGGATGCGTGGGGACCCTGCCATCGTATTGTAAAAATACGACTCGCAGGGGTATGTGGTGCCGGGGTAGGACCGACCGGTACCTGCGCATCCGTGCAGGCTCTGTTGTATGTTGCGGCCAGCAGAGCTGTTTGCTGGTCGTACAAGGCATAAAGGTTCATGTCTAGAGGGATCACAGATGCGTATTGTGAAAGATCGTGTCCAAACGTAAGGGATGCGCCCCCTTGCGTTGATGTGCCAATGTGGCTAGGATTTGGGACTGGAGGAGCGGTCCCCACAGGCCCTGGGTTTGTGAGGTTTTGGTTATCCTCGGTAGTGTTGTTTAGACGATCAGACATGATCTTTTGAGAGGGAGAGGGATGGTTAAAAAAGTGCTAAGAGTAGCGGTGGGCGCCAATGATGAAACAATGGTTAACCGGGCAGGGTTAACACACTGGTCTCGTCAAGAAGGGTTAATCCCTTCCTCTCGAGGATCGCTGGCTGGATCGTCCTCCGGTTGGTCTCCTGCACAAGGAAACAAACC
This sequence comes from Helianthus annuus, assembly GCF_002127325.2. Lineage (NCBI taxonomy): Eukaryota > Viridiplantae > Streptophyta > Magnoliopsida > Asterales > Asteraceae > Helianthus > Helianthus annuus. The sequence goes on from NC_035449.2 coordinate 15,596,326, forward strand.
GTGACTCGTAACAAGGAGGATGGGGTGGGGGGTGCTCCTTGTTACCACTCTCCGGCGTGAGAATCAGTAATTTGCTTGGGAAGCAAAGTATGATAGTAGTAGTAGTGAGAGAGTTGTGAAGAGATACCTCAAACCTGGTTTGGGGTTGGTATTTATAGCCGAGAAGTGAATGAGGAGTTGAAAGGACGGACGGACGACGTGCATCCCTTATGCAGGTGTGTCAGGCTTGTCGGTTGTGGAGGTGAAGCCACGTCCTACTGCAGTGTCAGTCTGTTGCTTACGTATGGCCTGACAGGCGACCGTCATTGGTGCCACTTTCTCTGTACTGTCAGTCCCACTTGCCTTGTGGGCAGGATGCGGTGCCGCGCCGCATCGCTACCTGCGGTAACTGCCGTTGTTCCCACGTTGTCCTTATGGCAAAGACTGTGGGATGCGGTGCCAGGCCGCATCGCCACTTGTGGTGACTGTTGCTGTTACCCAGATCCCTTGTATTGGTAGAAGTGTTCACAGGATGCGGTGCTAGGCCGCATCACTATGTGTACACCGTTTTCATACGCCAGATGCGGTGCCATGCCGCATTTCTATACCGTTCTCATACTCTAGGTAAGTCCTCTTCCATCATTGGGCAGATTGGATTCGACCTCTGTGTTCGCGCGTGCCCGCACGGACACAGATAAGTCTTTAGTGAGTGGGGGCTTTGATAAGGGTAATGGTCACTCGCGGTCATGCTGACGCGAGATCTGGGACCATACCCCTTCAAGTCCCCCCAGTCTAGTGCTGTTTCCGTATGCAAGTTACATGTGGGAGGAGTACTGGACTATGGTGTCTAGAAGGTAGTGCGTATGTTGTAGAAGATTCTAGGCCATATGGATGGCTCCTGCTTCTAGAAAATCAAGTCGGGGATCCGGTAGAGTCGTGTGACGCCTCTTCCGTACCGGTGAGCAAGTTTCGTCTGATGCGAAATTCTCAGCCGAGGGTTTTGATCTGGTAGCACGGGCTACCTGTTTCTGATGTCATCAAGGTTGGGTGCCACCTGTTGGTGTGTCGAACCAACCTCTGAGATCGTGGCTGAAGATGTCCACAAACTTCGAACCAACCTTTGAGGTGGTGAATGAAGAAGAGAGTAGGCTTCGAACCAACCTTTGTAACGGTGACGGAGGATACCCGCAGCCGCAACTCTAGTTGTAACCTTTTCGGTAGCTGACGCAATGTTCTGAGTGGCTTTGCTCAAGCTCTATGTTCAGCAATTGGACATGTAATGATGATCCCTACTTTGTGGGGTTTTCATGTTCTTCGAATTAGCTCTCAAGTAACCGCACGTCCTTTGCGGTTACCTCGTTCCTTTGTATTATTGGCCATGTTTGGTCGAACAATTTGAATCTGGATAATGGTCAAATAAACATGGTCATAGGCATGGTTATGCCGACCATTTTTTATTCTATCCATCTCACAAGCGGGCAAACAAAGTCATAAGCAGACTTGTTACCACTATTCGTTCGCTTGTTGCTCAACGAGGGCTCTCGAGATGATTGGATATCTCGTTCGTACTCGTTCTGTAGCCATTTTCCTTCACGCTTTAACGGGAATCAGTTTTCCTTGAAGTAGGTTCGTTCATCTGTGTGATGACTTAGTCGTGGCTCTTCCGTAGCTACCATTCGCGTAGCTGGATATATAACCGCAATGACTCATGAGTGTCTGCGGTTTCTTTCAGAAGACTCGCTCTGAAGGAAGGTTTCTCTTTGATGTAGCTCTTGAAGGATCAGGAGTCAGGTTTGATGATGTGCGGTCACGTACATTCCCATCCTTTTTCCCTACGGAGAAACTGTTTGTGTACCCTCTGTGGTTGTGAACCGGACACGAGGGATTTGAAGCTTGAAGAACTTCAAAGTGATGCGGTTTTCCTGTTCCTGAGATGCGGTTCTCGCAGTCCAAAGAACAACGCTGGTTCTGAGTATCTGACACACCTGTGCGGGCTCGTGTGTGTCACCTCCGCATATTCCACGTGTGCTCGTGGGAATGTGAGGATATTATTTATACCCCTTTACATGTGTAGAGATATATATATTTTTTGCCTTTTTTGAGGGGTATGTAAAAAACGACATGCGGTACAGGTTATGGCGCGGTTATACCAGAGAAACCGCGTGCCGCTTATATTTGGATAATGTTGTCACTTTTTTGTTGCATACGTGGCTGAACGCACGTGTGAGTTGGTGAAAGTTGGTAGGATTTTCTGCATGTGCTGAAACGAAAGGACGTTTGCACTGCCCAAGGTCATAAATGCACTGTAGCAGGAGTGTAAACGTCTCCTTTGTCAGGCGCGTGAGAGGCCACGCGCGCGTGGTAACCGTCAGCGGAACTGTCGCTAGACACGTGTCGCCGCGTAACTCGTGCTTTTTGATCGTGATGATTCAGTTACCCCTCCGCATTTATTGCGATGAGTATATAAGGGGAAACCGTTCGTGGTTTCCCCTCACTTGTTCAAAATTTCAAAAATTTTCCCGGTGAGAGAAAGAAAGTTCCTTCGTCTTCTTCGATCAATTGTCTGAATTTTCCGGTGAGGTTTCCAAGTTCTTTGAGAACTCGTTTTTTATTCTCTGTTTTAAACAGTACTAGGGCTGAACCATATAATCCTCACAATGTGGAGGGTGAAAACCCTGAACATTCGTCACCGACGGCGGCGGAGGAAGATGATGATGATGGTGGTGCACCCAGCGGTGGTCTACCAGTTCTAAAGTGGTCGAAGGGTCAGTTTGAGACCATGATGACCAGTATTCAAATGCCCAGAGAGTTTGAGGTTACATACCCACAAGAGGGTGACACCGGTGCCGATGCTCCGGCGGGATTCATCACCCTGTGGGCTGACTTCTTCTATGATGGCAACCTCCGACTGCCATTGACGGTGTTTGTTGCCGAGGTGTTGGAGTACTATCATATTCTGTAACACCCTTATTGTTATTTAAAGGTTTTCGTATAATTTACGAAAACAAACGAGTAATTATGATTTCAAGTACATTGAAAATACGGGTTCATTAAACTTTATTTACAGAATTAAAAACTATACAACATATTATGGGTGAGTTCGTCATTTTACATAACAACGATAAAAAGTGCGGAAGCTTATATCTTGATCGCGTTCGGTTCTTCGTTGTGCTTGATCGTCCTCCGGTGCTAAAATTATACCTGAAGCTCATAAAACATGAGTTGGATTAGTCATACGTAACTTAAAACGTATTTAAACGAGTCTGGGTAGCGAAACTGATTAAAATAAAAAATTTTTCGCCAAAACAGGGTTTTTCGCGCCACGCGAAGGAACCCAGTTGCTCCCTCGCGCCACGCGAGGGAGACCGTTTTCCAGCAGGTCTGCAGCTCAGTTCAGCTATGCCAGTTTTTACGGAAACGGCCATAACTTCTTCGTTATTGATCCGTTTTACCCGATTCTTTTTCCTACGCGTCCGTAATTTAATCCTCCATCTTATGGAGTTGAAACCCAACATCCAAAAAAATAAATTTTTAGACTTTTAAGCCTTCGACTCATCACCTTTTTACCGAATTTTAACCCGTTTATGCATTTTATCAAACAAACATGACTGTTTGATCCCGATTTCACATGAACCTTATAATTTCAATGTTGTCTAACATATTAGGTTCAATTCACAAGTTTATGTATAATCTTAAACTCGTTTATACTTAAATGATTATTTTGACCCGTTAAGGGTATTTAAGCACTTTTCCGCATACATCATACTCGTTTATTTCTAGCATCTTATTTCCACAATATTTATCAAGTAATCTTCCACCACAACTATATGTGTGGTGAATTTAATGTAATGTTCTATGTAATCCGAGTTTTATTTCATCGGATTGTTATTCTATGGTAAGACCCATATAGAGTCGTTTAACCAAAGTCCTACACCTTTCTCCTTCTTGTACCTATTGTAAGCATTTAATTAACTATAAAACTCATTTCCAAACTACCATTAAAGGCCATTTATTCAATTTAGCTTACAAGGGTGTAATGGTCCATTTTACCTTTCATTTATGATGAAGGACCTTCACTACTTATTTGCCCAAATTCGTACGTTAGCTATAATCGTATTTATACGTACCTGGCTCGGGACAACAAATAGACCCGGTTTTGTACCTTGCTTTAATTGTCACTCAATCTATGGCGACGCATTTATCCGATTCGCCAATTGATCCTGTTAACATAAGACTTGACCACCGCATTAGTCGGTATTGTCAAATGGTGTTATCACCACCATTTGACCCATTTGGACTATATATCCAATATTTAAATCAAAAACATGGTTTTTGATGTCCAATTCATACATCCATCCCATCCCGGATTATATTACCAAATCCTTTATCTCTTAAACTCTTTTCTTACTAATTCAACCCAATTCGGCTTACGCCATGGGCATACTTTTAACCTTAATTACATTAGTCGACTCTTGACCAATTTCCATTTTCACCATTTTTCCTCATCATTAGATTACACCACAAAGTAATCTTAACAAAAATCCATATTTCAATATTATTGTTATCGCAATTATTTCGTATAGAATAAACGAGTAATCTACATAAGTGCGAAAATTACACTTACCTCTCATCCGGTTTACGCCTTTCTTCACGCGCTTGATTCGTTTAACCGCTTCTTTCTCAAGCCTCCACCTAGCTCGTTAAGCGTCAAACTATTGTCAACATTTACAAGGTGGTTAGACTAGTCATTTAAAAATCACGACCATTCCACCTTACTTATTCTCTATGTCAAAGCTACTATTCGACCTCAAGATTAGTTAACTTAGTTTATTAAAGCTAACTAGTTTCAATCACATGATTTACAACATTGAGTTCAAATCAACATGATGATTATAACTCTTCTTGTTTCATATTTCGTTTAACTAGCCATATTATTCAAATACGCGTTTCGTTCTAAATTTCAATATTTAGCTTTCTCTTAGGCGTTTTATCAAACACCTTGCGGGCATAATTTCTCACAATTTATATCAAGCTCAATACTTGTCATTTAGCCATGGTTAACATCAACTAAGCATGTTTACATCAATTTTCACATTAACAAAATCTGAATTTACTCTCTAGAACTCAAATTACACTAGAACAACAATTAAAATTCTAGTGTTTAACATGTTCCTACAACACCCACTTATCACCTTCAATGGTGATTGTGAATTCATAAGGAATAAGCATGATTTCAACATGTGATTGACTAGGGTTTTACTCCTAGACATTATATCATTCCTATTTCATCAAAATAACAAACATGCAACCATAAATTTCAAATTCTCTAGGTTTGCTCAGAATTTCAACTAGAGATTTCTCAAGAAATTTACATACCTCGTAACTCCTTTTTCAATGGAGATCACTAATTCGTATTCGGATTTTGATTTGGACTTGATTTGCCCCTTCAATTGCTTGATTTTTGCTAGTTAGGGTTTGAGCCATGGAGTTCTCTGGCTCCTTTGTAATTTACGACCAGAACACACACTTAAAGTGTGTGTTTTGGTGTTTGAATGTTTTATTTAATACAAACTTGTTTCAAGTTTGTCACCCTTGGTCCCTATACTTTACCAAGTTATTTAAAGGGTATTTTAACCATATTTATTCTATTATGTCAAGACACTAACTAACCAGGTTAATATTCCTAGTTACTTGGTGGGTCCCGAGAGTTATATCCCGTTTTATTTTAAGTCTCGTTAACTCGGGCTCTTTTAAATTCAATCCCTTAAAACTTTGATTCACTTGTATTTAATATTAGGATTTCTTATTTAAATCCAAATATTTACCTAGTTATTTTAGCTACTAACGATACTTTACCCGTCTTTTAGTATTAACGGAGTTTGATTACCAAACCCGTTTTCGGGGTGTTACATATTCATATCTCCCAACTGAGTCCGTTCGGGATGTTTCGGATCAGAAATTTCGAGTACACTTTTCGTGCTCTTGGTTTGGAGATTTCCGTTGAAAATTTCCGGCTGTTCTACCAGCTGACGGTGAACACCGGGTTCTTTTCCTTCAATCAACGGTATGGGAACACCAAGCTGATGACCCCTCCCAAGGGTATCATGAAGTGGAAGAAGAAGTTTTTCTACGTTAAAGTTGTTGCGGTCCATGCTAACATGACCTTGCGGAATGTGAATGAGGGCATTCCTGCGGAGGATATTGCCCTTCCTACCGCAAAGACGGTGGATTGGTTTCCCAGGCTGAGACCTATTGAACTCAAAAAACTAGACAACAATGAGCTGTGGGTGTTGCGGATGATGTTGACCAGGCCTGATAGGAGGGCAGGGCCCGTTGTGCGGGAAAAGAGTGGTGGTAAGCACCTTCTGTTTTGTGCGGTTTTTCTTATTCCCTTGTATGTTACTGAATTACAAATGTATTATCAGAGGATGTTGCCCTATGGAGGATGTTTGATCCGGACTTCAAGGGCAAAGTTGAGTTACTTCCGTGTGCGGAAGGTGAAGGTTTTAATCTGGACATTGTTGGCAACTTTCGCGTTCCTACGCGTGATGTGCTGAATGCACTCCTGCCGCAAGGCAAAGGTATAATCCATAACCTTCGTAACTGCTTTGTAAAGAAGTTTACCCTTGTGATTTGATTGCTTGATTGTTTAAACGCAGGTAATCTTGGGGGTTTGGGAAAGTTTGAAGCGAAGACCGTCCCCAAGAAGCATGCGGAGAAGAAGCATGCAAAAAAACTTGTGCGGGGTCGCCAGAAGAAAAAACCTGAGGCTACTGCCGTGCCTTCTTTGGTGTCGCATGCGGCAGGTATCTCTCGTTCTTGTTACCGCAGATATACCGATTACGTGGTAGTATCTGACACCCTTGAGGGTTTGGGTGTTCCAGGTGGTGGTGCGGCTGCAGGTGGGACCTCTGCGGGTTCCACGCCTGTTGATGAGAGGAAGAGAAAACCAGAGAAGGCTGTTGATGCTGGTGAGAAAAAGCGTTCGCGGATACAGACCAAGCGGACAACTGCTGTTTCTCAAGCAAAGCCTGCGGTTGCGGCTGGTAAGTGACTTATAACCTTTGTAAGTATTTGCCATTGTAACTTGTTTTTTGATGGCTATTGCTTTTTTGCTTACAGAACCGCAACAATGAGACTTCTCCTCTTTGTTTGATGCTCCCCTTTCTCCCCCGCATGACACGGCTGCGGATGCGGGAGTTAATAAGGAATTTACCTGCCCTTTTGTGAAGGTGGTAAGCGAGCCCTCTGCGCGGGCAGAGGATATTGTGAAGAAGACTGCGGCTCAGATTTTTGACACAGTTGATTACTCCGACAATCTGATCTCCCCGGAGGATACTGGTGATCTGAACCTTAAGTTGCTGATGGGGAGAAGCAACAGTCTGATGCTGAAAAACACAAGACTCCTGCTACCGAGAAGGCTTCTGGTTCCGCTTCTGGGGGTGCGGGTTATGAAGGACCTCCTATTCAGCCTGTAGAGTCTGAATTGGAGTTTTATTTCTGCACCTATACGGAGGATCGGAGTACGAGCTACCACCGACCCCCCTGGAGTGTTATGCAGGGGGATGGCATTTCAAGTGATCCTTCTGCTTGTAAGGAGATTTTGGGTGGCTTGGGCACTCCGTTTGAAGTTAATCATGCCCGTGCCTTGCCCCGTGAGCTCTGTATCAACCAACTCTCCTCCATGTTTGTGGGGAGTTCCATAGTGGCGAATGCCATTATGGAAGATTACAAGGTGCTGGGGCGCAGAGAGGAGGAAACTGCTCGCTTGCGGGCCGAGGCAAAAGAGTTGGTGAAGGCTGCTCGTGAGGGTGCAGAGCAGCTTAAAAGGGATAAGGCTGCCTTTGAGCAGCATAAGCAGACTGAGGAGTGGGCTGCAACTGCTGGCCTTAAACAGGTTCGTACTCTTGCCAAGTTACTTTCTGATGAGCGCAAGAGTTGGAAAGAAACACTTTCTAGTGAGCACAAGAGCTGGAAAGAATCTTGGGCCAAACAGAATGAAACACTGTTTCGTGTTCGTCAGGAGCTGACTAATGTCAAGGCATCGAATGCTGCTTTGGGCAAGGAGAAGGCCGCGGCTGAAGCGGTTGCTGGTAAGGCCAAGGAGGCGGAGGCTCGGACTGCAAAAGCTCTTGAAGAGGCCAAAGAGGCGGGGGCTCGTGTTGCTAAGGCCCTTGAAGAAGCGAATGCTGATCGCACCCACTTAAACCAGACCGTTGCGGGCCTTCAGGTATGAGTTACTTTTTCTGTTGAATTTGTAAATTGCTTTCACAAGTATGCTTATCTTTATATGCTTGTGTTCTTTGTTTGTTGAAAGGCTGAAGTGCAGAACCAGGTGACCATTGTTGCTGAGGTCACTGCCCGCGCGACCGAAGCTAAAGCGCGGGCAAGGGAGGTTGCCGAGGCTAAAGATAGCCTTGTTTCTTCATTTAATCCGTTCAAGGATGATCGCGATTGGATGCGTGATCACGGCATTGGGCATGTAAGTATCCGGTGCGCTTGCCTTTGTCTAGGTTTGCCTTTGGTAACCTTGTTGCTTGTGTCTTGCAGATTGTTAAGGCTATCCTGGACGCCCCTGAGAACGCAACTGGCGTAGACCAGATTAGGCTGCGCGCACGGGATGCTGGTTTTAAAGCTGGTTATAATCGATGCATCAGTCATATCAATGTTTTATCCCGAGGCGGATATACTGATGAAAGGTCCGGGTTCCATGGCGTTGATACGGAAGGGCTTCTTGATGCCGCTCTTGCCGCATACGAGAACATGTCTATTTCCGCGCTTGAGAAGCTTGACGAATGCTTGGATGCGGAAGACTATGTAGACCGTTTACGGATGTTGCATGCTGATGCTGAAGGTTCGGAAAAGGAAGAGACTGCTGGTGACGGCAAAGGTGGCGCGGGTATCAGCGGTACAAAGAAGGACTAGGTTGGCCTGCGTGCCCTTTTTTGTTTCCTTAATGTAAATGTTAGACTTTATGTAAATCTCTTGTACACCGCGTGGGTGTAGAAATTTTTTGAATATAAAGTTTAACCGTTTTTGTTCAACTTGTACAAGTGTTTTTATTACTTGCATGTTTGAACTTGTATGAGTTAATGTTATTGTGAACAACACTAAGTCTGGATTTGCCCTTTGCATATCTAGGTGATATGCAAGTATGAAGAACTCTACCGGCTGTGAAGCGCGGTTGAGTATACTCAATACCTTTGTCGTATGAGTATTAGTCAATTCCTGTGTTTGCCCCGTTAAGGTTTAGGAATTGTGTAGGTTTTGTAAAAACCGTATGCGTGTATCCGGCCGGATAGACACTTAATGTTTTGCCTTTGCTGGCTTATTACAATATTTGTGTGTGGTCACCACTTTGTGTGGGTATCGCGAATAAAGATTTTGCCAATCTGTTTTTGCAGATACCGCAAAGTGGAACACGCATTTGTAATAGTAGGAATAAACAATATTGCATTGAATCGTTCATTTATTTATTTGCAAATGGCCTGGGCCCGATAGGTTACATGGAAAATGTAAAAACATGGCTTACATGTAACAGCGTCGAAGCTGTTGTGCATTCCATGTGCGTGCGATAGTTTCGCCCTCTAACGTTTGTAGTTTATACGCGCCTTTGCCCAAGACCTCTTGGATGAGGTAGGGTCCTTCCCACTTGGGGGCAAGTTTTCCTGGGCGTTCAGCGTTAGATGCTTCGTTATCGCGAAGGACATAGTCTCCCGGGTTAAAAGTACAAACACGCACGCGTGAATTGTAGTATTTTTCAAGCTTGGTTTTGTACTTGGCCTCGTTGATGGCGGCGTTTTCACACCTTTCTTCTAGGAGGTCCAAGTCAAGCCTGCGTGCCTCATTGTTGGCTATTTTGTTGATAGCCAACATTCGAGGTGAGGGAAGACCTACTTCCGCGGGGATCACCGCTTCCGAGCCGTAGACCAGGCTGAAGGGTGTCTTGCCGTGACTTGTTTTTGGGCTTGTCATGTGGGCCCATAAGATACTTGGGAGTTCATCGACCCAGTCGCGTCTGGTTGTTCCCAACCGTGCTTTGATGCCTTCGACTAGACTTTTATTGATACTTTCAACTTGGCCATTCCCTTGCGGATGTGCCACTGAGGAGAATATGTGTTCAATGTGTAGTTCTTCTAGCCATTTTTGAAAGTCGTCGGCAGCGAAGTTGGTGCCGTTGTCGGTAACGATGCACATCGGTAGACCGAAACGACAGATGATGTGTTCCCAAATGAATTTACTTGTTATCATAGCGGTGGTTGAGGCGAGTGGTTTTGCCTCTACCCATTTTGTGAAGTAATCAACAGCCACTATGATAAATTTCACCGCACCTGGTGCGTCTGGGAATGGTCCTACCACGTCAATTGCCCATTTTTGGAAGGGCCATGCGGTGGTGACGGGGATCAAGTTGTTTTTGGGGCGTAAGGTCTTGGGAGCATGTCGCTGACAATTGAACACTTGCGCAAGACTTTGACTGCATCCAGGTGCACGCCGAGCCAGTAATACCCAGCATTCATAATCTTGGCCACTACCATGCGTGGACCCGCGTGTATGCCACATATTCCCTCGTGTATCTCTCTGATAAGGTATGTAGCATCTTGGGGATCGACGCAACGTAGGAGTGGGCCCAGCTATGATTTACGGTATAGAATACCGTCTCCCATTTGATAATGGCACGCTTTGTATTGCAACTTACGTGCCTCTGACTTGCTTTCGGGAGTAACACCTGATTGCAAGTATGCAATGATTGGTGTCATCCAGGATGTTGTATCGTACTAGATGACATTGACTTGGCACAAGGGTACTGAGGGATTTTGCAGAATCTTAATGCGTATCTCCTTTGCCAGGTGTTGGAAGCTGGTGGATGCGAGTTTTGACAGTGCATCCGCGGATTTGTTTTAACTTCTGTTGATATGGCGGATATTGAAGGAAGTGAATTTTGATTTCAGTTGCAAGGCTTGCTCGAGGTAGAGGATCATGATTTCCCCTTTTGCGGCATAGTCACCGCGCACCTGCCCTGCAACTAACAAGGAGTCGACGTGTGCTTCCAGATGTTGTACGCCGAGCTTGACTGCCAGACGTAGCCCTGCCAATAGAGCCTCATATTCTGCCTCGTTATTTGTGCTTTTGAAATCGAGGCGGATTGCATAGGTAAGCTCTTGGCCATCGGGGCTGACGAGTCGCAAACCCGCGCCTGCACCTTCCTCGTTGGATGCACCATCGGTATATAGTGCCCAGGTTTCTGAAGAGGATGGTGGTGGTGCAGGGTTTTGTTCTTCTTCGCATTCTTGGATGCGATTTGCCGGTACCTCGGCAATGAAATCAGCCAGAACTTGGCCTTTGACTGCGGGGCGCGGCCTATAGTTCAGCGTGTGTGCGCCCAGTTCAATTGCCCATTTTGCTAATCTCCTAGAGATGTCAGGTTTGGATAGGATCGGGCCGATCCTATAGTTGGTTAGCACCGTGATGACGTGGTTTGCGAAGTAACGTCGCAACCGTCTTGACGCATGTACTAGTGCGAGCACCAACTTCTCCATGATGGAGTATCTTGTCTCTGGGTCGTTAAGCATTTTGCTGATATAGTAGATGGGTGTTTGAACTCCCTCTCGCTCCACTATGAGTATCCCGCCTACCGCATTGTTTGCGGCAGATAGGTACAAGATAAGTGGTTATTTCTTGCGTGGTGCGGTTAGAGTTGGGAGTTGTATCAAACACTCCTTCATCTCCCGGAAAGCGTCTTCGACCTCTGCGGTCCATTGGAATTGTTCATTTTTTAAACAGTTCCGCAGGGTCATGATGAAAGGATAGGACTTAGCTGCATGATTGGCTAAGAACCTATTCAGTGCGGCTAGCCTGCCGGCTAGTCGTCGCATTTCTTTCATCGTGGAAGGCGATGGCATGCGCTCGATCGCCTGAACTTTTTCCGGGTTTACCCTGAATCCATCTTTTGTTACGATGAATCCAAGGAACTTGCCTTCTTCCATTCCAAACGAGCATTTCCCTGGATTGAGCTTCATATTGACGCTTCGTAGAGTTTAGAATGTTCTTTCAATATCGGTGAGCATGGTATCCTCCTCCATGCTCATGACGACCAGGTCGTCCATATAGATCTCGACACTTTTGCTGATTTGGCCGCGGAAAGTGTCGTTCATCAATTTTTGATAGTTTGCGCCTGCATTGCGCAACCCGAATGGCATTTTTGTGTATCAGTAATTCCCGGTGGGCGTACGGAATATCGTTTTATCTTCGTCCTCGATTGCCATTTGTACCTGGTGCTAGCCTTTGTAACAATCGAGGAAACACTTCCATCGGAATGGTGCGAGGTTATCGACTTTTTCATCGATCTCTGGAAGTGCGTAACAATCCTTGGGGCAAGCTTTGTTGAGATCTTTATAATCGACGCACATGCGCCAGCCCCCGAATGGTTTTCTACCATGACTGGGTTGGACAACCAAGTCTGGTATTGGACTTCCCGCAGGATGCCTGCGGAGAGCAGTTCCTTGACCTGCTCATGCATCGCCTCGTTTTTTGCGGATCCAAGGTGGCGTTGGCCTTGGATCACTGGTTTGATACCAGGCAAGGTATTCAAGAAATGCTGCGCAATTTCGCCTGGGATTCCTGTCATGTCTGCAGGTGTCCACGCAAAAATATCCTGGTTCCTGAAGAGGAGTTGCTTCAGGTGCCCCTGGTGTTGGGTGACAAGGCGTGGCTCAACGTGACTGTTTGCTCTGGGTGTCTCGCGTTGAGAACCCATTTTTCTGGTTGGGTGTTGGGGGTAGGCCTTGCCATCTTGGTCGGACGCAGCTCGTCCGACGACATGACTTCACAGGATGCGGTGCTAGGCCGCATCGCTATGTGTACACCGTTTTCATACGCCAGATGCGGTGCCATGCCGCATTTCTATACCGTTCTCATACTCCAGGTAAGTCCTCTTCCATCATTGGGCAGATTGGATTCGACCTCTGTGTTCACGCGTGCCCGCACGAACACAGATAAGTCTTTAGCTAGTGTGGGTTTTGATAAGGGTAATGGTCACTCGCGGTCATGCTGACGCGAGATCTGGGACCATACTCCTTCAGGTGGTTAGATTGTGGTGGTGGTTTGATTGGTTCAGGCAAAGAAAGAGGCGGAGAGAAAGGGGAGAGGGGGTGGGTGGGGGTAGGGAATGGAAAAAGGTGGGTTCTATTAGTATTTTTTTTAATAATAAATTCGATTTTTTTAATATTTTATTGTGATTTTTAATACTAAGTGTAATTTTGTAATTTTACATCCACTTAATATCAAAAACTAACCTTCATCCGTATCAGGGACTATCCGGGAACAAAATTGCAAAAGTTGGGGACTATAGCTGTAATTTTAGAAAGTTAGAGACTAAAGGTGAAAAATGAGCAAACCACAGGTACTATCCAGGCATTTTTCTCCTATCTTTATATATATATATTTTTATTTTTATTTAGTAAGTACATGTTTTAAAACTTATAAATATATATTAGTTAGTATTAAAATAAACTAACCAAGGTGAATGGTAAAGAGTAAGTTGACATTTTAGTACGTGAGGTTTGGTCCAAATTGCCATTTTAGTCAAAATAAATTTTTTTCTCCTCTGTGTCTCTGATTTTTCTATTTTCTTGTCATTTTGATTACATTGTCTAACTTAGTCTAAAAATCTGGTTATAACCAGGGGTATTTTTGGCATAACTGTTGTGTAGTGATAGCCAAGGGTAGTTTACAACATAATTTATAAACCTCATAATAATTTAATGCCAAAAATACCCCTGATTATAACCTGGTTTTTAGACTAAGTTAGGCAATGTGATCAAAATGACAAGAAAAAGGAAAAGTCAGGGACCCAAAGGAGAAAAAAAAAACTATTTGGACTAAAATGACAATTTGGAAAAAATTCAGGGACTAAAATGACAATTTACTCAATGGTAAATAATGGGTATAATATAGGATGAATGGTGATGAAACTGATGATAGATGGTGGTGAATAGTAAATGAGGAATACGACATATGTTCAAGTATACTCTGAATGTGTAGAAAACAATGAGATGTTCCGTGTTCTTATGACAGACAAACAAAACATCCCAAAGAACTTTGGCCATCCTCTCTTTACCTCACCTTGGCCTCTCATTTTCATTTTCTTGGACTATTTAAGCAAAGAGAATAAAAAACCTACGGACAAATATACTTGGCTGGATAACATGACATATATTTTAAGTTGTAGTCACCCCGCAAAAGTTAACGGCTTCTTAGATTTTGATGATCTCATTATTTATAGACTAAACTTTCGTTTCGCTCCCTGTGGTTTGGTCACTTTAACGGTTTTGCTCCAAACCTTTAAAAATAGCCATTTTACTCCCTGATGTTTCGGTTTTTTTGCCAGTTTGCTCCCCGCCTCTAACTCCATCCAAATTGTTTGTTTTTCCATTTTGCTCCCCGCAGGGAGCAAACTGGCAACAAAACCAAAACATCAGGGAGTAAAATGGTTATTTTTAAAGGTTTGAGGCAAAACCGTTAAAGTGACCAAACCACAGGAAGGAAAACGGAAGTTTACTCTTATTTATATTTCTTAGGTTTTGTTTTATGTTAAAACCCCTCTTTAGCTTCAACCAATTTCTCATATCAACTAGAAAGATTAACTTCAACCAATTTCCTCATAAACAAGGACCTACAAAGAGCAATGACAATGTTAATAGAATCCAGATATATAGTGGCTTCTAACCATTTTCTATAGTAATTTATTGGTTTTTTCATGAGTCTTGAAAATTTAATAACTATTGTACTTGTTAAGAAAATAAAGATAAAGTGTGTGGAATGGTCAAAATGCTGACAATTTAACCGGATTATTTTATTATCTTTGGGTAAAAAAACAATGAAATGCGAATGATTGCTAAAAATTAGGTTAAAATGAATTATATATAAATTCGAAACACATTGAAGTTTCTTTTTGGCTCCACAAGAAAGCAAACCTTCGTTACCAACCAAAAGAACAACTTACCTACATACATCCGAAACAGTACAATTGACTGAACTAAAATTTAGCATTTCTGAAAAAAAATAATAATAACTTCAACATATTACCTTTTTTTAACAGCTTCAATATATTACGGTATTACCTGTTAATGCATTTTAAGCAGTTTATTGAGAACAACATATTTAAACATAATAATAATAATAATAATGATATGTGACCTCTATTATACACATTAAAAAATGTCCTAAATAAATAATCATGCTATAATTTCTTAGCATATAACAATGTTATATTCGAAAAAAATGTAAAAAGGAGAGAATATTGAAGAGACAAAAATACCTTTGATGGTTGGGAGTCGTAAGTTTGGGGCAAAGCACTATATTTAAAAAAAGCTTTTAAGGCGTCGACAAATTGACAACAGAATGTTTTGTCATTTAACTCCTCGTTTTCTTCCACAATATTCCCATTTATCATTATTTTATATTTTCTTGTTAAAACGCCTTAAATAATTCTATGTTACACCATGTGTAGTGAAAGGGGAAGATAATACCTCCAGTCTAGGGTATTTTACGTCATGTAGCGGTCCAGTCATTAAAGAGACATTATTGGGCGTTTTCTAGAATGGGTGTAGTGGGGATGGGGCATTATTGGGCATTATGTTTTGTAATAAAATAAAATTAAAAAAAAAGAACTTAAAATTCTTATTGGCCAATTAATGCAAACTGAAATATGATTGGACAAACATTCCCCCCCCCCTCTTCAGCGTTTTTTAAACCACGCCAAGGGGGTTTTTTTATTTATTTTTTTAAAAAAACGCCCCATGTAATGGTTTGAGTGTGTTTTTAGGCGTTTTTTTTGAATTTTTTTTAAAACCGCCCCACTAGGGGTGGTCTTAGTAGATTCATATTTTATATTATAAAAGGCAGGAGAGAGATCCACAACTTGAAGTGGGAGGGATGGAGCAATTTCGACATAAAACACGTAGTTAGATAATAATCTACTCATAATTTTATTTTCGTATATCGGTGTTTGTTAGGTTTTTACAGCATATCTGTCATCCAAAAAAAATCTATCTTTAATGTTTATCTACTAATTCACTTTCAATAACTTACACAACAATAACCATAGGAAAATTCGGGGTTTCTACACAACAATAACTAGAGGTAAATTTGGGGTTTCTATTCGGTCAATCCATGACTGATGTGAGATTTATTTAACGTGTTACAACATAAGATTTCATAACAAAAATGATTTTTATGAAATGGTCCTAATAAAGTCACACTTTAAAAATCTTAATTTCACACCTAGTATACGAGCCATATAACGTTATACGGCCCGTATAAAATAATTTAACATGATAAATACTAGGACATATAGTGTTTGATGACTCGTATAGATAGAGAAAATATTAGGTCGTATAACATTCTATACGGGTCGTATAACTTTATATAAGGTTTGGGTCGTATAACATTATATGAGGTTTGGGTCGCATAACTCGTATAATGTTATATGGCCTGATTTGTATACATGGAGACAAAAAACATTCTCTGATATTTTTAAATTATACTGCCCGTATAACTATATACGGGCCGTACACATGTAGGGGTGTGAAAATAAGATTTTGGAGGTGTGAAAAGAATGAAAGCCTTATCTTATTTCATCTTTTAAAAACATTTATATAAAGGTTAATACTATTTTTAATACTAGTATCTGGATTGTTTGTAGGTAAACCAGCACTTGTGGACCATAACATTCAGATAAAAGCATCAAACAAAATCATATTTTTGAAAGCTTTTTAAAAGAAGAAAAAGAGTAGAAAAAGGCAAAAGCACAAGGAAGATGAAGACAAGCAAGCACGTGATCTGCCAAGATTTTACCTGCAAAAAAAGCTTTTCTGTTTAAACATTTCATTTTTCTCATTGTTCTCTCTCTCACTCAGACATCCGTCCACCCTTCAGTCCAATCACTGAATATAAAGCAAATGTCTTTGTTTTTCCCCAAAAAAATCCAAACAATTATTTGATTCTTTTCATAAAAAAAATCAATTTTTATTTTTTTAAATTCCCTTTGAACTGTGAACCCAACCCCCAATCTCAATCTTATTATTATACTTATTATTCTGAGGTGTTCTTCAAGATATACCTGTTCAACAACAACACACCCCCAGATCTTTTCTTTCTCAGAATAATAAATTTTCAATCTTTACATACTAAACATCCATTTTGCCATCTGGGTTTTTTGCCTAGTGGATCTTTATGAAGTGGGTTGTCAGCATTTTGTAAATTTGTTCCTTTTTGAGGTGGGATTTTGAAGAAAACTGTAGGGTCTTTCTTGATATTGTTCAAGATTCTGTTCTGTATATATATACACATGGTGAAAAGGTTCTATCTTTATGCTTGTTGATATTTCTGTACAAAATTTGAAGATTCTAGAAGCATGGAGAAGAGATTATGTGTGTTTGAGATGTATGGATTAGGGGTTTTCTGTCTTTTGATATGGTTTAATGTTGCATATGCAACTCTTTCTCCTTCTGGGGTCAATTATGAAGGTTAGTTCTTATTAAATTTGTTTCCAAATTTGGGCATTCTGTTTTTCAATCCATTTCTGTAGCTATTGCTCCATGTTCATTATTATTCTGCAGTTTTCTTGCTCAATTTAGGAAAAATTTCAGTTTGGTTGTTCTTATTTAATTTGTTGAATGAATTTAATGCTTTGTAATATTGGTTTTCATATGTAGCTATTTGCCACTAGTTTGTTCCAAAGTACAAAAAAGAAAACACAATAAAACTAAAAACGTTATTCAGCATCATGGTTGTAAAAATCCCGACTAGCTCGCCGATTAATCGCTAGTTGGAGGTTCACCGAGTAATATTTATCTAACTGGCCAATCAATAATTAGGCAGTCAACAATGGTCAAATCCAGTCCTGATTGGCCAAAAATCGGTGGCAGTCTAACGATTCCGGCCAGATTCTTGACCAAACCTTGTAAATTCCGGCAATTAATCCTATCAACTTGAAAATATGGGTTGAAGAAGGTGTTAAACACATGTCTACTTAGTAAAATACATATAAAACTAAAAATTACATTTAAAATCCCAATCCGATTAATCATTATTAAGTGCCAGACGGGTACCCTACCGGCCGATTAGCGCCTGTCGTTTCTTGAAGGATTAGCGCCAGTCGCGTCGAAACGGTTCGATTCGAAACCGTAATGGTCGAAACGGTACGGGTCGAAACGGTTCGATTAGAAACGGTACGGGTGGTTCACGTCGAAATGGTTTGATTCAAAACGGTACGCGTGGAAACGGTTCGCGTTGAAACGGTTCACGTCGAAACGGTACGGGTCGAAACGGTACGAAACTCGTCCCGACCCGAAACTCGTCTCGTGTGGAAACTCGTGTCGGCGAACCCGTTCCGATCCAAAACCTGTTTCATGTCGTAACCCGACTCGTGCGGATACTTGTGCTGGCTCGGAACCCATTCCGATCCGAAACCTGCCCCGTTTCTTTAAGACACTAACCCACATCAACCCATTTCTTTAATGTTGTCGACCCGTTTTGACCCGAAAATAAAAAGATGGAATTTCAAGTGACCCATTGTGACCCATTTAGTTAAAATATCTTACCCAAACCAACCCATATAATTTTAAAAGCAACCCAAACTAACCCACTTGGAATGCTTTGGGTCAAGATTGCCCCCTCTAAGAATTTTTATTTAGGTAAAACGAATCATAAACAATAAAGCTCAAGAAATGTTTTTAAATTGTTATTAATGGATGCAGTTGTAGCTCTAATGGCTATAAAAGAAGCTCTAAAGGACCCGCGCAATGTTATGGACAATTGGGATTTATCTTCGGTAGATCCTTGTAGTTGGAGAATGGTTACTTGCACCACTGACCGTTCTGTTTCGGCTTTGTAAGTTTCTTTTGGATCTTTTTATTTAGTTTTATTTTTGTAAAATATTTGAATCTTTATGGGTTTTGATTCTTATCAGAGGGTTGCCTAGTCAAAACTTATCCGGGACCTTATCGTCTGCAATCGGGAATCTTAGCAACTTGCAATCAGTGTAAGTTCTTGATTGGTCTTGTTTAGTTGTTCTTGACTAAAAGTCAACCTACAGTTGTAAGGAATATAAGAATTGATAATTGTATTGTATACAATTGTGTAGCACGCTACAGAATAATGCGATATTTGGACCGATTACGGACGCAATTGGGAAGCTGCAGAAGCTTCAAACTCTTGATCTGTCAGGAAACATGTTCAGTGGTCAGCTTCCTAGCTCTTTAGGCGATCTCAAGAACCTTAATTTTTTGTAAGTTTTAATCTTTATATATGTATTATCAGTACAAGTGCTAGTAAAATTAAACTTATAACAAAAATTTACTCATTTTGAATAACGTTTTTGAGCAAGACAGGCGCCTGAACAACAACAGTCTTACCGGCTCGGTTCCTGAATCTTTATCTGGAGTTGGAGGTCTAACTCTTGTGTATGTCGCTTTTCTTATCGTCAATCTTCCATAATTACATAAAAATTTGTCGGGTTTGTTTGAACTTTTATATCATACAATGATACAATTTTCTTTCGTATGCAGGGACGTATCATACAATAATCTCAGTGGTCCTTTGCCAAAACTATCGGCCAGAACGTTTCGGTGAGTTCTTCATCTTGAGTGGTGTTTAAATTTGTGTTTTTTAAAATTGGAATTAATTGATTATTGCAATTTGAAGGTGCAATATTCAAGTTTTAATATTTGGATAAAAAGATTGTTTATTTTTATCTAAGAGTTAAATGCCATTTTAGTCCCTGTGGTTTGGGTCATTTTGCCAGTTTAGTCCAAAGGTTTTATTTTTAACCTGTGGGTCCAAAAAGGTTTCACAGTTGCCATTTTAGTCCACTGGGTTAACTTCATCAATTTTTTCTGTTAACGAGAAGGCTATTTCGGTCATTTTATATGTAATTCTGTTAACTAGAAGGGCAATTCAGCCATATAAAATGACCGAATTGGGCTTCTCGTTAACAGAAAATATGGATGAAGTTAAACCAGTGGACTAAAATACCAATGGTGAAACCTTTTTGGATCCACAGGTGAAAAATGAAACCTTTGGACTAAACGGGCAAAATGACTCAAACCACAGGGACTAAAATGGCATTTAACTCTTTATCTAATGTTAATGTTGTTTTGGTTTCAGAATCATTGGCAACCCTTTACTTTGCGGGCAGAATTCTGTGAATAATTGTTCAAATATTTATCCCGAACCTCTCTCTTTTCCACCAGACGGTTTTACAGGTGATACTACGTTCGTCTTTTTCAGTTCATACTACTATTATTGCATGCAAGGATTATTAGTTATAAACTAACAATTTATTTATTAGACCAATCCTCATCAAATGGAAAAAGACATCATTTGACTGTTGCTCTCGGGTCAAGCTTCGGTGCTTTGTTCCTAATAATCATAGTCATCACATTGCTTATATGGTGGCGGTACAGGAAAAACCAACAAATATTCTTTGATGTTAACGGTTAGTCATTAGTGTGTTATATGCATTTTAGTAATGTTTTATTGTTATTAGTAATTAAGTGTTAAATGTATTATACGAGCCGGTGATGTGGCGCCTAGGTGGCGGCCCATCCTCGTGGGGATGGACCTCACCATACCCTTTAGTCTAAGAGGGGAGTCCCCTCTCTTACGCACGGCCAATCAGCACGCGTCACGTCAACTCCCCTCTTAACTCCCCTCACACCCTCAATTTGATGGCGCCACTCCCCTCTTAACCCCCCTTGTTTTTTTATTCAAAAAAAAAAAAGGTTTTGATTGGTTGAAAAATAGGCTGGCCCACCATCTCTCTCCTCCTTCAATCGGTGTCTCCTCCCCGATTCCCCTCCCCGCACCCCCTCCCCGCACCGATGGCGCCGGTGTTCCCGAGCGGTGAATGGGGTCACCGATCCCCCTCCCCGCGAGTGCCCCGATCACCCTTAGTTCATGTACGTAACGAAGTATTGAAACTATTACTTGAACGGCGTGATTTGGTGATGCGTCAGTTCAAAATATAATTGTATATTACAATATCATTCCATGAATTAAAATGATGGTGGTTAAGAGTTGTTATGGTTGGTTGTGTCGGTTGAATGTATAAGTCAATCAAATAACCGTTTTTTTAAGTCGCTTCTTTTTTTGAAAGGGTATGTTCATTTATGCAAGGGGTGTAACCCAAGGTGGTATCCCAAGTTACTAATTGTATAATAGTATAATATAATATAATATGCAGAGCAATATGATCCGGAGGTATGTTTGGGCCACTTGAAGAGGTATACTTTCAAGGAACTTCGGGCTGCAACCGACCATTTTAATGCAAAAAATATTCTCGGGAAGGGCGGATATGGAATTGTTTACAAAGGGACGTTGAATGACGGCACGACAGTAGCTGTAAAAAGATTAAAAGACAGTAACAATTTCGGGGGTGAAATCCAATTTCAAACAGAAGTTGAAACCATTAGTTTGGCTGTTCATCGTAACCTTTTACGCCTTTGGGGATTCTGCTCTACTGAAAATGAGCGGCTTCTTGTCTATCCGTTTATGCCGAATGGCAGTGTGGCATCAAGATTGAAAGGTTTGACTTTGACTTTTCGTGTCAAGTGGACTATTATCTAATTTAAAAAAAAAAAGAACTTAAATTCACATATTTGAATATCTTTTTAGCAGATACTATCCAGGGAAGGCCCGTTTTGGACTGGTCGAGGAGAAAAAACACAGCGTTAGGGACAGCAAGGGGTTTACTATACCTACACGAACAATGTGACCCCAAAATAATTCATCGGGATGTTAAAGCGGCTAATATTCTTTTGGATGAAGATTTCGAGGCTGTTGTTGGTGATTTCGGGCTGGCAAAATTATTAGACCACCGTGATTCTCATGTCACCACTGCTGTTCGTGGGACCGTGGGCCACATTGCCCCGGAGTATCTGTCAACGGGCCAATCATCGGAAAAAACCGATGTATTTGGTTTTGGGATCTTGCTTCTTGAACTGATTACCGGACAAAAAGCCGTTGACTTTGGAAGAGCAGCTAACCAGAAAGGAATAATGCTAGATTGGGTACGTGTTATATAATCCGTTCTTAATGTTTTACGCCTTATTACATTTGATTATCTGATCGCGATAATGTGGTTTGTTTTACAGGTAAAGAAGCTCCATCTAGAAGGAAAGCTAAACTTAATGGTGGATAAAGCGTTAAAACAAGATTTCGATCGGGTGGAGTTGCAAGAAATGGTTCAAGTTGCGCTATTGTGTACGCAATTTAACCCTGGTTATCGGCCGAAAATGTCGGAGGTATTGAGAATGTTGGAAGGAGAAGGGTTAGTTGAGAGATGGGAAGCATCACAAAGTGTTGAAACCCCAAGATTTAAGGGGTTAGAAAGTATTCCACAAAGATATTCGGATTATATGGAAGACTCTTCACTTGTGGTTGAAGCAATGGAGCTTTCTGGTCCAAGATAACATGGAGTTATTGTCATATATTTTGGTTTTTGTGTGGTTGTGGTCCTTGTGGATATAGTTGTTGAATGCATGTGTAAAGAAGGTAAAGGAAATCTAGTGTTTGATTTTGTTGGAATGAATGTATTAAGTGGTTA
The DNA here is from genome assembly GCF_002127325.2 of Helianthus annuus. Lineage (NCBI taxonomy): Eukaryota > Viridiplantae > Streptophyta > Magnoliopsida > Asterales > Asteraceae > Helianthus > Helianthus annuus. The sequence goes on from NC_035449.2 coordinate 15,618,911, forward strand.
TCACAAGTGAAGTCACTCAATAGCAAATGTATATCTTTTTTACTTTATGAGATATAAATTTTTGTATGCATTTGAGGGTTTATGATGACTATTTTTTTAATGACCAACAAAAGGCCCGATCAATCGGGTTAGCCCAATGACAAAAGGCCACTCACGCCCACAAATGCAGATCCGATGACCTTGGTGACTCGGCCTGTCACCATTACAAAGGAATCTCATCGCCTAAAGACTCATCGTGATAAAACCCCTAGCTTAACCCAAAGTATTTTCGCTCCAGGCGAGACTCAAGCCCATGACCTCCGCTTTGGAAGGTCATGGGGATGCCAATGCACTAGAGATCATTGACGCTAAAATTGTAACATTCCTATGTAGGTTAAGTAATTAATCGTCTTGCTCTATTCCCACATCGTTGAAATTGGAATATGTAATTTAAGAGATAACATGTCAGATTAAATATTAAAAAATAAAATTGCCGTAGTTTCGGTTATTTTGGCTTCTTTTAAGTAAATAAATTTTTACATTCGTTCTATAGACGAGGTAATTTAACTAAAGTTCCCGTCACCACCACCGCCACTAATGTAGGGACTGTGTCCACCACATTCTTTTTCCTTTTATTAAGTTCCGGCCTTTGATAGATTCTAATTCCTTTAAGTAACTTTGACATATTATAATTCTTTTAAAAAGGTTTTATAAACAAAATGGTTATTTACAGTCTGTTTTTACAAAATCAAAGGTAAAACTTTTGTCTTTCAAACAAGGCTTTAAGGCTTAATAAACTCCTAGGTAAGGTTGTAAAAGACCATGTATGTGGGTGTATAACGTTGGTAAAAATTTGAAAAACATGATGCAACTAGACCTCTTTTGGTTCTAAAAGGCAGACAACTACTTATAAAGTTATAAGTTATGGTAATATGGTCTAGACCAACTAAGCCCAATCCTTAATCTAAAATATTATTTAGGCCCACAATGCCACACAAATTCAATTCTTTATTAATTATGTGTTATTTCAAACGGTAATTTTTTTAACTAATATGGGTGAAATATACCAAGTTTCAACAAGTTTTTCTATTTTTAATTATCACATTCAATTAAAATTTACTCGATGCTTTAGTACCATCAGAGAAGCAGCCTCTTTATCCATATGGATAGAGATAAGCTTTGTCTACATCCCACCCTCCCCAGACCCCACCAATAGCTTTGCTATTTGTGGAACTTGCTGGGTACTGTTGTTGTTGTTTGTTGTTTAGTACCATCACAACGGTTATTGATGTTCAACCCCATAAAAAAGGAAAACATTTGGTTTAATTGAATGCACATGAGATTAAATTCAAACTGCGAAATTTCAAGGAAAAACTTCTCATTCTTGTAACTATTTGTGTTATTTGATTAAAGATTTTGTAGTACCTCCACAATTTTTTTCGAACGACAATTGTTACTTTCTTACTTTACATCAAAAATTATAAATTACTTGTTTTCCCAAGTTTTGAACCTAGAGCCTAACCTTCTAAAAGACATATGACTTTCCCAAATAGGCTAACGCCATATTAGCCCACCTCAATTATTTTATTTTATTTTAATAAAATGATTCACACAATTCCAAAACCTATCCAAGGAAACTCCAAACTTCTTTATCTAAAAGTTTTAAATAAATATTAATATTTAACTAAAAACCACTAAACAGATTTCTTTATTTATCAAATTTTGATGGATCATAAGGGGAATAGATGTAAGATTTAAAATAAATGAAAAGGTTTGGGTAGTGTAAATGATGGGTGAAAGAAAGAAAGAGAAAGGCCAGTTGGTGTGGAACTAAAAGTGTGAAACAACAAAGCACGTGGTGGTGTGGTGAATCATGTCCCATGCGCTGCTGCGCAGATTAGCGTATGTCTGTACCTTCATTGTGCTTGCATTACCACCGCAACCGTTTGAGACAGTGACCAAACGTTAAAAAAAAAAACAAATTGTATATTCAACCGGAATAAATGATTCAATAAACTCAACTAAGGGGCTGTTTGGTAGCCTCTGAATGGTCATTAAGAGGTTACCTCTTAATGGAACAATTAAGAATTTTACCAATGAGAAGGTAGAAGAATGTGACATGTGATGATTTACCATTCAGAGGTTACCTCTTAACCATTCAGACGTGAGGTTACCTCTTATTCATTCAGAGGTTTTAAACCATTAACAGGTAGCATCTGAATGGTCATTAAGAGGCTACCAAACAGCCCCTAAGAGATCTGAAAAAAATTATATCTTACCAGAAAAGATTTTAAGGCTTAGCCCTTAAAATGGTTTATACATCACATTCACGGATTAGACTGTTTGTTTCGTAAGAAGTTGTCTAAATGGTTCAGACATTTGTCTATAAATGGTTAAACATTAAGTCTAAATGGTTAAGACCTCTAATCTGATTTGGTCAGACATTTGCCTCTGAACGGTTAATCATTATACTGACTCTTAATGGTTCAAACCTCTTACTGTTTCAACGCTTAATGAGTTAATGGTTCAGATTGTTTGTTTCACGAGCTGATGTCTGAATGGTTCGGACATTTGACTCTGAATAGTTAAGCATTATATTAAGTTAAGACCTCTAATCTGATTTGGTCAGACATTTGCCGCTAAACGGTTAAACATTATATTGGTTTTTAATGGTTCAGACCTCTTGTTAATTCAACACTAAATGGTTCAGACCTCTTATTAGTTCAGCACTTAATCATTCAGAAATTGCCAAACAGCTGATTCATATCTTTTACTGGCTCATCACTTAACTATTCAGAAGTTGCCACACAATCCCTTAGTATTAACGGGACGTATCCATATTTTTTAATGAGTTTTCTCTTCCAATACGTATAGTACATAACACTAAAAGTTTCTCTAGGTAATCAAACACTTGAGTTCAATTCACTCCCGGCAGTAGATATACGTACTTGTATGTTTTTAAAACAAACTAGAAGTTTGACCCGTGTGCGTTGCGTCGCGGTCAACAAAATCGCACATGTTGTTGATCAGATTCACATTTACAATGTGTTAAAGATGTTTTTGTCGGTTAAGTCTGTATTACTATCTTATACAAATAAGCACAATACAATTAATGGTATCATAGTTACTACGTTACATGACTTGTATCCATATAAATAACTTATCTTATTAACCTCCCCCGCGCTGCGGCCGGGGCTAAAACCATGACAAATAGCACCAATGCAACACTATAGCCAATGACCACTAACATTGAAGTTACGGCGTTTTAATGTGGAAAAATTAGACCGACATATAAAACATAGAAAATAAAAACTAATTCGATTTAGGACTCATGCGTTGTAACGAACTGATTAAGCGGAAAAAAATAGACGACGTAAAATTTAGAACGAAGTGTATAACAAAACGTAAAATCGTTGAACCACACACACATTGTGTCGTGTTAAGTCGCTAAAATTATATCTAAACGTAAAACGAAAAATTTTGCAAAATAAGAAAAACATAGGGGATTAAAGTCGAAAGTAAAAAGGTTGTGAAATTAAATTGGAAAAACTGAAAACTTTTGGGTTAAAACTACAAAATCAAGTAGTTTTGGGTTTAAAGTGAAACATCAACTATTTTTTTTTTTTTGAAAAAAAACCCCAAAACATAGAGTACAACACTCAATGCTCAACTTGTTATAAATTTATATTAGAGTAAATTACAAGTTTTGTCTTTTATGTTTACACCAAAATGCAGGCGCTGTCCTTTAGCGAAAAAATTGACAGGTTCTGTCCTTAATGTTTCAAAATCTTACACGTTATGTCCTTTAGGCCAAACCCAGTTAGATTTTTTTAGTTAAATCATATTACACAGGGGTAATTTGGTCTTTTTACCCAGTTTTTTATATTATTTAATAAAATAAAGAAAAATGATATATTCAACTCAACCCCTCTCTCTCTCTGCCCTCCTCTCTCTACTCTCAGACTTCACCCACCTCCCACCACCATCACCTCCCACCTCCCCACAACCTTCATCATCACCATCCACCCCACCACTGCCGGACTGAACTACCACCACCCCCACCTACTGACCACCACCAATTCCATCACACCACCTCCACCTATCGATCACAACTACCCCACTGCACCCAACATCACCGCCGCACCCAAATCATCACATAACCCAAATCACTACTGCACCCACCCATCACAACAGTCTTGTTTTGATAACCAAACGATCAAACTACCCTCATTCAATTCATCTTCTCTTTCGATAAGATCGCAACCAATTCACACCACTTCATCGATCAAACCCTAACAAACCTTCATTACCTCCCCAAATCCCCCACAAATCACACCAAAATGACCGATTCAACCGAAAAATTATCATACTTACAAGCAATCACAGGCGTAGAAGACATCGATTTATGCACAGAAATCCACCACTTCTGCCACCAGTTCTGCCACCGCCACAGGTTACAATTGATTCCCTTGAGTAGCTGCATTAAGAACTAAAAAGGATCTGACACCACAATTGTGAAGTTCTTAGGAAAAAGGGAACTTAATTCCACGAGTGCTTTTTTTTTTATGCCATCACCACCACTATTCAAACCCATCTCATCATTTTTTTAAGATCTGAAAACAAGAGATATTTTAGGGTTTCAAAAGATGGTTAAAGAGATATGCTCAGATCTGGTGGTGGCGGCGGTTCTTGAACTAGTACACCCTTGGAGCGGTGGTTGGGAGTGGGGCGGTGGGTGGTGGTTGGGAGTGGTGCGGTGGTGAACAGTGATGGTGTGGGTGATGTTGAGAGTTGTGGTTGTTGGTGGCTGTCATTGGTGGTGGACAGATTAGAGAGAAAGACATGGGTAGAACGAGATAGAGATATGAGCTATGTGATATAAATATACAAATGTTATATTTGTGTGTATAATATATTACATTATATCAGTTTTTAAAATTTTTTTATTGTTAATTAAATGTTTATGTATATACATGGGTAAAAAGACCAAATTACCCATGTGTAATATGATTTAACCAAAAAAATCTAACTGGGTTTGGACTAAAGGACATAACGTGTAAGATTTTGAAACATTAAGGACAGAACCTGTCAATTTTTGCGCTAAAGGACAGCGCCTGCAATTTGGTGTAAACATAAAGGACAAAACTTGTAATTTACTCTTTATATTATGTAAATTTCTACAAATAATATAGACCATATATAAAATTATAGATCATATCAATTTCTACAAATAATATTTTTGTCTTGTTTAATATTAAATATAAAACAAACATGACAATATAAAGTACAATATGTTAATGCCTATGATACCCTACAACCTTAATAGCATATGGTGCAAGTAGTAATACTTTTTTTTTGAACGGTAGATCAACTGTATTTCCAGCTTACTCCAAAGGGCCAGCATATGCTGTTAAAACCCCTCACACCCCAACCCAAGTTCGAATCCCTCCCAGAGGTGTTCTCCCATATTTACATAATTTTGCATTTAGTAGGAATCGAACTTGAGAACTCCTCAGGAGGAAACCACTTAGTGGAAACCCCTCTGACCATCTGAGCTATACCATGTTGGCACAAGTAGTAATACTTAGAATTGTTTTAATTAATAGTATATAAATATTAGTTTTTTCTAACTTTTATTCCAAGACATATCTTAAAGAATATTTAGTGAACACAAATAAGTATCCGTTATTATTACTTTTATTTAAATCGTTTCCGTTTAAGGCTAAAATTAAAAATTATTAAATGTTCTTGCGGTTTTGTTTTGACAATACTTTAATTTGCTGATTAAATAGAGATATGTTGGTTTTCATTGACCATGTATTAGAATAAATGTTTTAAAGTTGTTTAGAAAACAAAAAAATGTATTTTTAACATATACAAATCCAATTGGCGGCGATAGTATCACGCGTCTGCCTAACACTTCCCTATTGACCCAACAAAATTACGATTTTACCCCCTTTTAAAATTATAATTTTGCCATCAGTGTAAATTTTTTCCCCACTTATAAATATAATTACGCTTTTGCTCCTATCTAAAAATTTCAATTTTGCACTGGGTTCAAAATTACGACTCCGTCCCGTTTAAATTTACTGTTTTGCCATTAGTTTTTTCCTCTTATAATTAAGATTTTGCCATCAGTTCAAAGTTCTGTTTCTACCCCGACTTAAAAATAAATTTACGCTTTTGCTCCCAGCAAAAAAATTCAATTTTTCCCTCGGTTCAAAATTACGATTTTGCCCCGTTTAAATTTACAGTTTCCCATTAGTTTTTTTTCCTCATAGCCACGTTACGATTTTGACCTCAAATTAAATTTACATTTTCTCCATCGTTTTTGTTTGTTTTCCTGGTTAATTTACAATTTTTCCGCCAGTATAAAATTACAGTCATGCCGGCAGCTGCCTGTCACTCCCCCATTGGTCCATTTAATTCACGATTTTATCCCTGGATAAAAATTATGATTTCGTCCTCAGTTCAAAATTACGTTTTCCCATCGTTTTAGTTTTTTTCGTAAAAGTAGAAAACTTTTTTTTAATTGGTTGACTCGATTTAATTTTTTTCCGTGTCAAGGAGCTGCCAAACACTCGCTCATTAGTCCTGAAAAATTGCAGTTTTGCCCTGAGCCGAAAAAAGTGGTCTTATCATTATTTTAGTTTTTTTACTGACAAAATTATAGTAGTGTTTTTTTAATTGATTGAGAATTATATGGCCTATCGCTCCGCAACACCGGGGGGGGGGGGGGCATCACCTAGTTTACAACAAAAGATAAAAGATAAATCGGTACTATGTCAAAACAGAAATTGAAACGAGTTTTATATCGATCTATATGGGTTTAGATACCAATAGTGTAAGAATACCAGGAAATAAGTAAACTGCTATTTTGGTCCCTGTGGTTTGGTCACTTTTGCCACTTTAGTCCAAAACTCAAACTTTTTGCATCTGGGTCCTTGTGGTTTTAGTTTTATTGCCATTTTGGTCCAAAAATGAAATCAGGTCATATTTGTCTTATAAAATCCTGCTATTTTGTCATTTTCGGCAGGGGCAAAATGATCATTTCTTTTGTATAAATAAATATCATATTTTATAAGATAAATATGACCTAATTTGCCCTTGAGGAAAATGACAAAATTGTAGGATTTTATAAGACAAGTATGACCTGATTTAATTTTTGGACCAAAATGGCAATAAAACTGAAACCACAGGGACCCAGATGCAAAATGTTTGAGTTTGTACTAAAGTGACAAAAGTGACCAAACCTCATGGACCAAAATGGCAGTTTACTCCCAGGAAATTCTAAAACTGAATCACATCAAAACCAATAATCATAAAGTACGTACATTTTTTATATAACCCCGTTTGCATTATAATTGATAGGAGTAAATAAATTAGGGGCTGTTTGGCAACATCTGAATGGTTAAGTGCTGAACCAGTAAGAGCTCTGAACTATTAAGTGCTGAATCATTAAGAGGTCTGAACCATTAAGAGCCTATATAATGCTTAATTGTTCAGAGACAAATGTCTGACCAATTCAGATTAGAGGTCTTAACCATTCAGACTCTGTATAAATCTTAACCATTCAGAGGCAATTGTCTGAACCATTCAGACATCTGTGCGTGAAACAAACAGTCTGAACCATTAAGTGCTGAACCCGTAAGAGATCTGAACTGTTAAGAGTCTTATTAAGAGGTAAACAAACAGCCCCTTACTTTTATACCATCTATATTATAATTTTAACACATTTATTGTATCAAATTGACTTGAACATAATCTATACTATATAATAAAAGAAATCAATAAGAGGACACATGTCATTGATTGAAGCCATCTATTTTTTTTTGTTTTCTCATCTATATCTCTTACTTAATTATAATTAATATTAATTAAAAGATAATTATAAAAAAAATTTAATATAAATTTAAACAATTCGTATAGGAGATAATATAGTCTTTTGAAATATTTATTAGTTTTCAAGCTTATTTATCTTGAAACTAACAAAAAAAAGTATACTAAATATAAATTAATATAATGTAAAGAGTTAAATGTCATTTTAGTCCCTGTTGTTTGGGGCATTATATCAGTTTAGTCCAAAAGTTTTATAATACACATGGTTTGTAAAGATATAACAAGATATAACTTTTTATTGATTGGTATATAAAATTACATTTGCTCAACTCATACAATACATGAGTTTCTTAAAATTATAACTTTTCATTATTTAACACATAAAATTAAATTTACTCAACCCATACAATACACAGTGTTCGTAAAGATATAACTTTTTTATTATTTAATATATAAAATTACATTTATTCAACACATATAATAAACGAGATTTTTAAAGATATATTGTTTTATTATTTGGTATATAAAATTACATTTATTCAACATGTATAATAAACGAGTTTTTAAAGATATTTTTTTATTATTTGGTATATAAAATTACATCTATTCAACCCGTGTATTACACGGGGTTCTAACCTAGTTATATATATATTATTGACGAAGATCCTGAATAGTAATTTTAGTTTTATAATAATATATAGTTTTTTTAATCATTAATTATTTTAATAGTGTAATACGTAATTGTTATATTTGCTTTTCAGTTTTAACATATTTTTATTTTATTTTCTTTTCTTAAACCATATTTCCTCTATTACTTATTTTTAATAATTATTTTTTCCTTCAATTCATATTTTCTTTTTTAGTTAATTAGATATTTTATTAATAACTTAGATTCATTATTTTTTCTATTGACATTCCCGTATAAGTTTTGTTAAAAACAAACATGTATTTAAAATAGAATTTTTTTTTGGTATCATAAAACGGTACGATGATAAATGAACCGATTTTCTGACGGTTTGGATTTCTAAACAAGATGCTTCTTTTTCAAATAATGTTTGTTTTACCTTATCATTTGCTCCGTTTCGCCGCAACGCGCGATGTCAACAAATCTAGTTAAAATAGTTTTTTTTAACAATTTTTTTTTCATGTTACTAGATAAACGGTGAAATGTATTTTATTAAAACTCACTATTACCAAAACGATTTTTTGAAAAAAAAAACATATATCTATAACATTTTAAACTTTTAAAAGTTTATTACAGAATTTGAAATCATATATCCATTTGATCTATAACAAACTTTAAATAACAACAAAAAATAAGAGATATAGTAAAAAATCTGATATTTGAAATTCTCTAGTCTATCATTTTGATTAGAAAAACTCGGAAATCCAACGAAGTTTTTGTTCCAACGTATCTAGTCAGGGGTAACAAGGTAATTCACCCCTCTTTTTTTGCATGCAATATGCTGCAGCCTATCCCTCTTTCTGCACTCTGGAATTTGTCTCCCACAAAACTTTGTTTCATCTGATTTTATCAACAAACAAACTTCATCTTCACTCTTGTTATCTTTGAACAACTTTATTATGCTTTTTCCACAAACACAGTGATAGTGTGTGTTTGAAGACTTTGATTGAGTTCTTGTGTTCAATCATGCACCTAAAGAAAATTGTTGCAATATTATTAGATCACTTTCCAAATTGTTCATCTCCAAGAAAGAAGATAGTTTCTGGATTTGGGGTAGGTTTTGTTTCATTTTTTATTTTCTTGTTTATATTGTTTTCTAATTCTTCTTTCAAGAATTTGGATTCAGATAAACTTTTCATCCAAGGGTTTAATGTTAGTAACAACAATACTTCTTGTACAACATCATCAACTACTTATAATTCTTCCTCAAAATCAGCAGCAGTTTTGTTAGATAATTCCACACAATTAGAACAAAACACTAAAGTTTTGCTTAATGAGAGTAGGGATGCATTTCATGAATCAAATGGTTCCAATTTAGATATTAAGTTGAGGCTCTTTGGTACCCATGGAAAAGGGTTATCTAGTGATGTGAAAAATGGAAGCTTTGATGAAATTTCTGCTAAAGTTATTGACTTTAAGGATACCCATATGATAGATTTGAAGAATGAAACTTTTAGTGTAATTATTATGAACCCTAAGGGGGAAGGGGCAAATGGTCAAGAAATTGGTAATGGGAGTCTTATATCAGATGGTTTAGACCAAGGTCATGGTGAAATGTCTCAAAATCTTAGTAGCTCTTTTGAAGAATGTGATATTTTTGATGGAAGATGGGTGAAAGATGATACGAAACCGTATTATCCGGCCGGTTCGTGCCCTTTTGTTGACAAAGATGTTAACTGCCATCTTAATAGGAGGCCAGATGATGAGTTTGTTAAATGGAGGTGGCAGCCATTTGGATGTGAAATACCAAGGTGATGATCATCATTATTTCTTTAAAATGCTTAAAAACTGCAACTAATTACTGGTTTTCTATAAGTATTTCTGGTTTGGGGGGGGGGGGGGTGGGAGTATTGCCTAATTAAAGATCATTAATTGACTGTAATAGTCATTAGTTATTTCATGTTTGTTTGACTAAACAGTTTTCTTTTTTTCAAAATTTATCATTAATTTGGTTTTAATAGAATGATTATAATGTTTTCAAGTGATATATATATAGAAAAAGTATATCGTACAATATGCCTTAACGTACGTTGCGTACGCGATGGCAAAATCGCACGTTATGTTACCAAAAATGAAAATCGCATATATCAAAAAACCTTGAAATCGCATGTACAGTAACAAATTGAAATCACATGTGAAAAAAAAATTGAAAGTCGCATGTTATAAACCAAATTTCGCATGTTGATACTGAATCTTGTACGCAGCGTACGTTAAGGCATTTTGTACAATAACCGGCCTCTATATTTATAATGCCAATCTTTATTTCCGTAACACGAGTTCAAGTTCAATGGATAAAAAGTAAGCTATGTTTCAAGCTCAATATGGACAAGAAAGTATGATTTTTTTTTTCTTAGATAGTGACAATAATATTGAATCTCAAATGCCAAAGATCTACACTATATTTTGGAAATTTATAAAGTATATATTTTTGCCATAATTGGATACCACAAACAGGTGGTTTGGTTTTTCCTCACTGCATAGCTTTTCTTGTTGGTTTTCCAGTATGAATGCAACAGATTTTTTGGAAAGGCTTAGAGGGAAGAGAATGGTTTTTGTTGGAGATTCTTTAAACAGGAACATGTGGGAATCACTTGTTTGCGTACTCCGACATTCTCTCAAGAACAAAAAAAGCGTTTATGAAATATCCGGAAGGGGAGACTTCAAGAAAAGAGGAATCTATGCTTTCAGATTTGAGGCAAGTTTAGTTATACTATAACAGATTCAAATTGATATGAACCTTCAAGGGGTGGCGCAGTGGTAAGCGTCTAATTCGCCTCTAGTAGACTGCTTCCAATGGTTTCCTGCCATAACCTCTTGAAGGCCACCGACACAACACAAGCTTCAACTTACCTTATCTTATTGGTTAACACGTATTCAGATAACGGGTTATCATAGTTGTAAAAAAAGTTGGTATGGCGCTTTTTCAAAAATTCTTAGCTCCAAATTCTGTATTTAATTGTAGTTTGCTAGTATATTTTCGAAGTTTATAGTGGATGTAGATTTTTTCTTTAAAGATTTTAAATATTTCATACCAATTTGGAGGCTGAAACTTTGTGTATTTGACATTAAAATTTAAAATGCTATCGGGCTGTCTAATGAGTCAAGGAACGCTTATAATTTGTGTAGGACTACAATTGTACTGTGGATTTTGTGAGTTCTCCATTTCTAGTAAGAGAGTCGTCTTTCAAAGGTGAAAATAGCTCTTTTGAGACACTAAGATTGGATCTAATGGACCGAACGACTTCCATGTATCAAGATGCTGATATTTTGATCTTCAACACGGGACATTGGTGGACTCATGAAAAAACTTCCCGAGGGTATATATAACATAAAACTATAATCAAAATTTGATTATTTTTGACACGATAAAAAAAATAAGTTATGCGTGTAAGTGGCGTTGAACTTTTTTTGTTATATTAACAGGGAAAATTATTACCAGGAAGGCAACCGTGTTTACCCAAGACTCAAGGCTCTTGATGCATATACAAGGGCTCTTTCCACATGGGCCAAATGGGTAGATAAGAACATTGACAATCAGAAAACACAAGTTATCTTTAGAGGCTATTCACTTACTCATTTTAGGTATGTTAATATCTATTAGGAAATTTATACCAGGTTAGCATGTAAAGGATACAAGGTTTGACTAAAAAAGTCAAAGTCAGTAAGCATGTGATTCATTGTTTGCAGGGGAGGACAGTGGAATTCAGGAGGGCAGTGTCACACAGAAACCGAACCGATTTTCAATACAAGTCAGTTAACCAATTATCCATCAAAGATGCGAGCTTTTGACAACGTGTTGCGTGTGATCAAAACTCCGGTGATATTTCTCAACATTAGCAGGCTAACAGATTACAGAAAAGACGGTCACCCGTCGATATACAGAACAAAGTACAAATCCTTGCTCCTAAAGCAACAAACTTCTGCTGAGCATGCACAAGATTGCAGCCATTGGTGTTTGCCAGGCGTACCAGACACTTGGAACGAGTTGTTATATGCATCGTTATTGAAGGTTGGAAGAGGATCATGGAAGAGATGAATCCTGGCGCATAATTAGTAGAAAGTTTATGGCTTTTTTTCTGAGAGAATTAGGAGAGGTTTAGTTATTGTTAGGTGGTTAAAGTTGTATGCTAATTGAGTAGGTAGCTTGAATGGTATGATTCTATTTTGTTTTATTTATTTGTTAATAATTTATTGCATCTTTAACTAAATAGTCAACCAGATTTTGCAAAGACAAATATGCAACTAGTATATGAAATACACACAAAAGAACTAAAGAAGTGTGTTTTACAGAGGTAGTTGCTGAGGAGTAGATTACAAAAGAGACCTTTGATCATGACATACGGCTTTTTAAGTCCCTTGTCTCTATACCTGGTGTTGATAGAATGATAGTGTGGCCGACCACCCAAGAAATCTTTTTTGTGGTGGGCGTAGGGTCGACCGGTCGTGTGTCTATCGCTATGTTATAGTTTTTTTTGGTCCAGTTTAGGTCGGATCTGGTTGAGTCATATTATTTGACCTCAAGCCTAATAAAGTTGACATGTTGGTTATTTCACTTCATATTATACAAGAAAAAAAATTCCATATCTTCAATCAATTTCTTAAAAACTTTTTAACTACCAGAAACTTACCATACCAGTACCATACCATGACACCCTATGTGGTCACCTCAGCTGCTTGACACATGTACCTTTTGAGCGAAAATGCCCTTGAAAATTTTCTTTTCATGACTCCGCTCTTCACATGGCATCTAATATTTCGACGTCATTGCCTTGCAGACATGATGTTCCGGTGGAACGCATAGATTTTAAACTTTGTTTGAAAATTTGACTTTTTAAGATTAATTTTTATGAGTTTGTCGTTCACAACTGTTGGTCTCTTTGTGCGGTGCACCGCCGTATTGAAATTTGCAAAGGCGCCGAAAGACTAGATGCCACGTGAAGAAATCAATAGCCATTGGCGACAACACTCAAAGAATTTAATTATGAAAATTCAAAACGTCAGATAAAAACTTTAAATCTCATTGCGTTTTCACTCAGAGAGTATACGCATCAAGCAATTGAGGTGGGCGCATATTCGCACAAAGAGCATATATGTCAACAGGGCCGTCTCCGAGAATGATAAAAAAATTTGGGCCTCGAGCGAAACAAAAAAAATTGGGCTCACTTATTATAATATAAACTCATCAGTTATATATCAAGAAACACAATACGACGATAATTGTTGTTACAAAACAAACCAAAAATTAGTGTAGTTTGATAAAATATGTTTATACACCCATGTATATATAAATATATGATTCAAATTAGTGATTTTTAGGCATAACATGTCGCGTAATCTCACTTTATAACACGTTAATATTGTTTTTAGAAAATGAATCGTTACAAAATCATTAACTACAAATAAAAGTCAGTCATCAGGTTTGAACTCATTACCTCAAGATTATAACCTGATTGTTTAAATAAAAATGCAAGGGCGCAGATTAGAACCCATGACTTTGGTTTTCAAATTTTAGTGTCTTGACCATTGAGGTAGCTTCATTTTTGATGTTGAACAATAGTAGCAAAACAAAGAAAGAAGTAGAGAGAGTGATACATATAGGGCTTCTTTGCATTCAAGAAGTTGCATCACTCAGGACCAACCATGTCTATGGCTCTACAAATGTTATCTAAGAATATTGAACCACTTCCTTCACCTGCCTTATGTAACTGATAGCACCATACTACTTAGTGAGTTTGGTCCAGTCCATAGGGTAAACAATCCTGCTTCGCTTCCCACTGTATCATATGGTTCATTTACCCCAATGTAGATGTTTGTTGTCACAACCAAGTTGCTTAATTAATTTTGAAAAAGAACGCTACATACTGTAATAACTATAGCGTTGACCTATGACCTAGTGGTCTGGTGTCCCTCCTTACAAATGTAAAGTTATGGGTTCAAATCCTTGCAAGTGCAAGATTTTTTTTTTGAACGACGCAAGTGCAAGATAAATGTGAAATTAAGGTGTTAGAAAAGTTTAAAGTTTGTCGTAAGAAAAATACACTATCAAAGTGCTGGATGGAAAGGAAAGTCTCTAATCTTGAAATAGAAAGTAGTCAAAGTACTACATTCCACATGGGCTAATCGTGACATGGGCCACCGGCCCACTACCATACCTTCACCAAACAATGCAGTCTATGAGCCCAATTTAATCTGAATTACTGAATCTGAGGGGTAGTTGGTTGCTGGCTCAAATTGACAGTCCCAACTTTGAACATATTTTCATTCATCAATCCCATACTAACTAAAAGTTAACCAAATTAGTTTTTGACGAGCTACATATAGGTATGACGCAAAATGGAAGCAATAAAACTAGATACACTCTAGCAAACGTTTAGAGGAAAAAACTCATATGAGAGAAAATTTATTAATATCAAAAGTTGTTCTAAACATACAAATGAGCCTTTATTTATAAGCTAGTCTATTATTCTATACATTAAATTCGGTCACAGTACTCACCACATTAACTAGAGACATAATTATAATAATACACCACCAGTTCACAGTCGATCGCCTTTTCGACTTATCAGCCCCGCATCAAGTAGCTTCGAGAATATACATGTATGCATCTCTTACGAGGTATATATGTGTAGTTCACGAGGTACATACATGTAGCTCGTCTGTCGACATAGTTATTTTATTTTTAATTTCCTCAAAGATTAGTAACACAAAAAATTTGGAAAAGATGTCCAACTCCTTGAAACCTTATTTTGTAATGATGGGGTATGACTCCCTAGCAAAAATTAAGGAAAGTGGAACAATTAGTTGTATAAGTTGACATGAGGGACATCATTATGTTATGTGCATCATCATGATATGATATGATGCAATGCAACGTAGATGGGCCATGGACATGATTCCCTAAGCATGCCATAGTTGGAAGGGGAACATTCCAACCCCCATCTATATCATGGTTTACGATGACATAAATCTCTATTAAAATATATCGATATAACGCATGACTTGCAAGTATTTACAGTCTTGTCTAAAAGCATCTCAATAGTTTCCAAGTCTTATAACCCATTAAAAATACGATATTTTAATCAGCAATTCTAAAAGTATGTGATAATTTCTTCTACTTTCTTTGTGGAACTGTAATTTACCTTTTATTTTATTTTTTTACATGACAAAATATTCAATCTATATAACTTTGTTTGTAACAATATTAATCTTTAACAATTTTTTAGTAAGTTTATGTTGACACTTTTCCCGGTAATAGCCACAATTTATTGTTGATTTTATACTTTATACCTAACTAGTATTAAGCCTCTGCGTTGCAGCGGTTGTCATAAAACTGTGTTAAGTAGTAGCAATACTATACCATTGTCAGCGACTACCAACACCAGAAAAGCTCGTAAAAACAAAATAAATTAAAACGGGAAAAAATAACGTCGAACGAAAAACAGACGTAAAATCTTTGAATCACGCACGCTCGTTGCTGAGAAATTAAACCAAAACGTAAAACATAGAAAAAAAATAACTAAATCCATCCAGGACCCGCGTGTTGAACGAACTTGTCAAACGCAAAAAATAGATGTGACGCGACGGGCCAGTCAAACGGGAAAAAAATATATGAAAAAATGTTAAACCCCACACGCACGTTGCGGTGAGTTAACTCACAAAATTTAAACAGAACAAAAAACTTGGAAAGATGAAACGTATGGTGGACCAAAATTGAAAATAAAAAAAAAGTTGGGATTAAATTGCAAAAGATGAAAAATTTTGGCTTAAAAGTAAAAAACAAAGGGTCTAAATTGCAAAGTTGAAGTTATTTATTAATTTTAGATAAAAACAAGGATAAAAATAAGTGATATTTATATATTGGTTATTAATTAATATTAATATTAAAAGAAATTTATTAGAAAAATATAAATAAAATTTATGAGGTTGAAGGAGAGAATGACATGTGGCATAATTTAGAGTCTTTTATTATAAGTTACATAAATGTAAAAATTCGTATCTATTATTTCATTTAAAATGATTGATAATAAAAATCTAGAGCTATATCTATAAATTTATTGGTTTTAAAAAAATCAATAAAATTCTAAAGCATTATGTAGAAACTATTTATGAATATATAATCTACGGTGGTTGTGGGTGTCATCCCGAAGGAAAGGTGGATACCAAGGCCACATCACACTCCCGCATGAGTGAAATGAGGTTACGCAAGGTAGGGGTGTGCATGGGTCGATTTGGGTCGGTTTTGACCTAAAACCATAACCGCGATGTCGGTTAATGGATAACAATAACAAAAACCGATCGGCTATGGTGGTTATGGTCATTCGGTTTTGATGGTTATAGCGGGTCGGTTATAGGTGGTAGACACCAAAAAACAAATACTCAAACAATGACTTCAATTTAAGGAATGTGTTTAGTGACGGCATCAGATTCCTAATTGATGGAGAAATGTTTGGTGGCAAGAAAAGCTGCTTCCAGAAGGTTGTCAAGTGTTTTTGATCGACGATTCCATTCTTGGGTGGTTGGTTTAGCCCTTGTTCCTGTAACTCGAATCCTAGCCCGGTATATCCCATTTTAGTTTTACACCATTGTAAACCTTACGCTTTTTATACTCTCTGATCGAGATTCTCAGCATTGAAATATCTTCGTAAAGTAAATCACATGTGTATATGTTGACATTTAAGAGATATACAGTCAAGAAAATCAAGAGCTATGGTGATACATATGCCGATTAGACACCAAAAAATAAACACATAAAAAATGGCTACAATTTAAGGAATGTGTTTAGTGACGACATCAGATTCCTCATTGATGGAGAAAGGTCTGGGGCAAGAAAAGCTGCTTCCAGGAGGTTGTCAAGTGTTTTCGCTCGACGATTCCATTCTTGGATGGTTGGTTTGGCCCTTGTTCCTGTAACTCGAATCCTATCCCGATATATCCCATTTTAGTTTTACACCATTGTGAACCTTACGCCTTTTCTACTCTATGATCGAGGATCTCGGCATTGAAAAATCTTCATAAACTAAATCACACGTGTATATGTTGACATTTAAAAGATATATAGTCAAGAAAATCAAGAGCAATGGTGATATATATATGCGGATTAGACACCAAAAAATAAACACTCAAAAAATGGCTACAATTTAAGGAATGCGTTTAGTGACGACATCAGATTCTTAATTGATGGAGAAAGGTCTGGTGGCAAGAAAAGCTGCTTCCAGGAGTTTGTCAAGTGTTTTCGCTCGACGATTCCATTCTTGAGTGGTTGGTTTGGCCCTTGTTTCTGTAACTCGAATCCTAGCCCGGTATATCCCAGTTTAGTTTTACACCATTGTGAACCTTACGACTCTTTTACTCTCTGATCGAGGTTCTCGGCATTGAAAAATCTTCATAAACTAAATCACACGTGTATATGTTGACATTTAAAAGATATACAGTCAAGAAAATCAAGAGCAATGGTGATATATATGCGGATTAGACACCAAAAAATAAACACTCAAAAAATGGCTACAATTTAAGGAATGTGTTTAGTGATGACATCAGATTCCTAATTGATGGAGAAAGGTCAGGTGGCAAGAAAAGCTGCTTCGAGGAGTTTGTCAAGTGTTTTCGCTCGACGATTCCATTCTTGAGTGGTTGGTTTGGCCCTTGTTTCTGTAACTCGAATCCTAGCCCGGTATATCCCACTTTAGTTTTACACCATTGTGAACCTTACGCCTTTTTTACTATCTGATCGAGGTTCTCGGCATTGAAAAATCTTCGTAAACTAAATCACACGTGTATATGTTGACATTTAAGAGATATACAGTCAAGAAAATCAAGAGCAATGGTGATATATATCCGGATTAGACACCAAATAATAAACACTAAAAAAATGGCTACAGTTTAAGGAATGTGGTTAGTGACGGCATCAGATTCCTAATTGATGGAGAAAGGTTTGGTGGCAAGAGAAGCTGCATCCAGGTGGTTGTCAAGTGTTTTCGCTCGACGATTCCATTCTTGGTTGGTTGGTTTGTCCCTTGTTCCTGTAACTCGAATCCAAGCCCGGTATATCCCATTTTGGTTTTACACCATTGTGAACCTTACGCATTTTTTACTCTCTGATCCAGGTTCTCGGCATTGAAAAATCTTCGTAAACTAAAGCACACGTATATATGTTGATATTTAAGAGATATACAGCCAAGAAAATCAAGAGCAATGGTGATATATATGCGGATTAGACACCAAATAATAAACACTCAAAAATTGGCTACAATTTTAGGAATGTGTTTAGTGACGGGATCAGATTCTTAATTGATGGAGAGAGGTGTGGTGGCAAGAAAATCTGCTTCCAGGAGATTGTCAAGTGTCTTCGCTCGACGATTCCATTCTTAGGTGGTTGGTTTGGCCCTTGTTCCTGTAACTCGAATCCTAGCCCGGTATATCCCATTTTAGTTTTACACCATTGTGAACCTTACGCCTTTTTTTACTCTCTGATCGAGGTTCTCGGCATTGAAAAATTTTCGTAAACTAACGCACACGTGTATATGTTGTCATTTAAGAGATATACAGTGAAGAAAATCAAGAGCAATGGTGATATATATGCGGATTAGACACAAAAAAATAAACACTCAAAAAATGGCTACAATTTAAGGAATGTGTTTAGTGACGGCATAAGATTCATAATTGATGGAGAAAGGCTTGATGGCAAGAAAAGCTGCTTACAGGAGGTTGTCAAGTGTTTTCGCTCGACGATTCCATTCTTGGGTGGTTGGTTTGTCCCTTGTTCCTGTAACCTGAATCCTAGCCCGGTATATCCCATTTTAGTTTTACACCATTGTAAACCTTACGCATTTTTTACTCCTTGATCGAGGTTTTCGACATTGACAAATCTTCGTAAACTAAAGCACATGTGTATATGTTGACATTTAAGAGATATACTGTCAAGAAAATCAAGAGCAATGGTGATATATATGCGGATTAGACACTAAAATATAAACACTTAAAAAATGGCTACAATTTAAGAAATGTGTTTAGTGACGGCATCAGATTCCTAATTGATGGAGAAAGGTCTGGTGGCAAGAAAAGATGCTTCCAGGAGGTTGTCAAGTGTTTTCGCTCAACGATTCCATTCTTTTTGGTGGTTTGTTTGGCCCTTGTTCCTGTAAATCGAATCCTAGCCCGGTATATCCCATTTTCGTTTTACACCATTGTGAACCTTACGCCTTTTTTACTCTCTGATCGAGGTTCTCAGCATTGAAAAATCTTCGTGAACTAACGCACACGTGTACATGTTGGCATTTAAGAGATATACAGTCAAGAAAATTAATAGCAATGGTGATATATATACGGATTAGACACAAAAAAATAAACACTCAAAAAATGGCTACAATTTAAGGAATCTGTTTATTGACGGCATAAGATTCCTAATTGATGGAGAAAGGTCTGATGGCAAGAAAAAGCTGCTTCCAGGAAGTTGTCAAGTGTTTTCGCTCGACGATTCCATTCCTGGGTGGTTGGTTTGTCCCTTGTTCCTGTAACTCGAATCCTAGCCCGGTATATCCCATTTTAGTTTTACACCATTGTGAACCTTACACATTTTTTACTCTCTGATCGAGGTTTTCGGCATTGACAAATCTTCGTAAACTAAAGCACATGTGTATATGTTGACATTTAAGAAATATATAGTCAAGAAAATCAAGAGCTATGGTGATATATAAGCCGATTAGACACCAAAAAATAAACACTTAAAAATGGCCACAATTTAAGGAATGTGTTTAGTGACGACATCAGCTTCCTAATTGATGGAGAAAGGTTTGGTGGCAAGAAAAGCTGCTTCCAGGAGGTTGTCAAGTGTTTTCGCTCGACGATTCCATTCTTTTGGGTGATTTGTTTCGCCCTTGTTCCTGTAACTCAAATCCTAGCCCGGTATATCCCATTTTAGTTTTACACCATTGTGAACCTTACGCCTTTTTTATTCTCTGATCGAGGTTCTCGGCATTGAAAATTCTTCGTAAACTAAATCACACGTGTATATGTTGACACTTATGAGATATACAGTCAAGAAAATCAAGAGCAGTGGTGATATATATACGGATTAGCCACCAAAAAATAAACATTCAAAAAATGGCTAAAATTTAAGGAATGTGTTTAGTGACTGCATTAGATTCCTAATTGATGGAGAAAGGTCTGGTGGCAAGAAAAACTGCTTCCAGGAGGTTGTCAAGTGTTTCCGCTCGACGATTCCATTCTCGGGTGGTTGGTTTGGCCCTTGTTCCTGTAACTCGAAGCCTAACGCGGTATATCCCATTTTAGTTTTACACCATTGTGAACCTTACGCCTTTTTTACTCTCTGATCGAGGTTCTCGGCATTGAAAAATCTTCATAAACTAAATCACACGTGTATATGTTGACATTTAAGATATATACTGTCAAGAAAATCCAGAGCAACGGTGATATATATATATGCGGATTAGACACCAAAAAATAAATACTCAAAAAATGGCTATGATTTAAGGAATGTGTTTAGTGACGACATCAGATTCCTAATTAATGGAGAAAGGTCTGGTGGCAAGAAAAGCTACTTTCAGGAGGTTGTCAAGTGTTTTCGCTCGACGATTCCATTCTTCGGTGGTTGGTTTGTCCCTTGTTCCTGTAACTCGAATCCAAGCCCGGTATATCCCATTTTGGTTTTACACCATTGTGAACCTTACGCATTTTTTACTCTCTGATCGAGGTTCTCGGCGTTGAAAAATCTTCGTAAACTAAAGCACACGTATATATGTTGACATTTAAGAGATATACAGCCAAAAAAATCAAGAGCAATGGTGATATATATGCGGATTAGACACCAAATAATAAACACTCAAAAAATGGCTACAATTTTAGGAATGTGTTTAGTGACGGGATCAGATTCTTAATTGATGGAGAGAGTCGTGGTGGCAAGAAAAGCTGCTTCCAGGAGGTTGTTAAGTGTCTTCGCTCGACGATTCCATTCTTAGGTGGTTGGTTTGGCCCTTGTTCCTGTAACTCGAATCCTAGCCCGGTATATCCCATTTTAGTTTTACACCATTGTGAACCTTACGCCTTTTTTACTCTCTGATCGAGGTTCTCGGCATTGAAAAATTTTCGTAAACTAACGCACACGTGTATATGTTGTCATTTAAGAGATATACAGTGAAGAAAATCAAGAGCAGTGGTGATATATATGCGGATTAGGCACAAAAAAATAAACACTCAAAAATGGCTACAATTTAAGGAATGTGTTTAGTGACGGCATAAGATTCCTAATTGATGGAGAAATGTCTGATGGCAAGAAAAGCTGCTTCCAGGAGGTTGTCAAGTGTTTTTGCTCGACGATTCAATTCTTGGGTGGTTAATTTGTCCCTTGTTCCTGTAACTCGAATCCTAGCCCGGTATATCCCATTTTAGTTTTACACCATTGTAAACCTTACGCATTTTTTACTCTCTGATCGAGGTTTTCGGCATGACAAATCTTCGTAAACTAAAGCTTATGTCTATATGTTGACATTTAAGAGATATACCGTCAAGAAAATCAAGAGCAATGGTGATATATATGCAGATTAGACACTAAAATATAAACACTTAAAAAATGGCTACAATTCAAGAAATGTGTTTAGTGACGGCATCAGATTCCTAATTGATGGAGAAAGGTCTGGTGGTAAGAAAAGATGCTTCCAGGAGGTTGTCAAGTTTTTTCGCTCAACGATTCCATTTTTTGGGTGGTTTGTTTGGCCCTTGTTCCTGTAACTCGAATCCTAGCCCGGTATATCCCATTTTCGTTTTACACCATTGTGAACCTTACGCCTTTTTTACTCTCTGATCGAGGTTCTCGGCATTGAAAAATCTTCGTAAACTAACGCACACGTGTATATGTTGGCATTTAAGAGATATACAGTCAAGAAAATCAAGAGCAATGGTGATATATATGCGGATTAGACACAAAAAAAATAAACACTCAAAAAATGGCTACAATTTAAGGAATGTGTTTAGTGACGGCATAAGATTCCTAATTGATGGAGAAAGGTCTGATGGCAAGAAACGCTGCTTCCAGGAGATTGTCAAGTGTTTTCGCTCGACGATTCCATTCCTGGGTGGTTGGTTTGTCCCTTGTTCCTGTAACTCGAATCCTAGCCCGGTATATCCCATTTTAGTTTACACCATTGTGAACCTTCCACATTTTTTTCTCTCTGATCGAGGTTCTCGACATACACAAATCTTCGTAAACTAAAGCACATGTGTATATGTTGACATTTAAGAGATATACAGTCAAGAAAATCAAGAGCTATAGTGATATATATGCCGATTAGACACCAAAAAATGAACACTTAATTGATGGAGAAAGGTTTGGTGGCAAGAAAAGCTGCTTCCAGGAGGTTGTCAAGTGTTTTCGCTCGACGATTCCAATCTTTTGGGTGGTTTATTTGGCCGTTGTTCCTGTAACTCAAATCCTAGCCCGGTATATCCCATTTTAGTTTTACACCATTGTGAACCTTACGCCTTTTTTACTCTCTGATCGAGGTTCTCGGCATTGAAAAATCTTCGTAAACTAAATCACACGTGTATATGTTGACATTTAAGAGATATACAGTCAAGAAAATCAAGAGCAATGGTGATATATATGCGGATTAGACACCAAAAAATAAACACTCAAAAAATGGCTACAATTTAAGGAATGTGTTTAGTGACGGCATCAGATTCCTAATTGATGGAGAAAGGTCTGGTGGCAAGAAAAGCTGCTTCCAGGAGGTTGTCAAGTGTTTCCGCTCGACGATTCCATTCTTGGGTGGTTGGTTTGGCCCTTGTTCCTGTAACTCGAATCCTAGCCCGGTATATCCCATTTTAGTTTTACACCATTGTGAACCTTACGCCTTTTTTACTCTCTGATCGAGGTTCTCGGCATTGAAAAATCTTCGTAAACTAAATCACACGTGTATATGTTGACATTTAAGAGATATACTGTCAAGAAAATCAAGAGCAATGGTGATATATATGCGGATTAGACACCAAAAAATAAATACTCAAAAAATGGCTACGATTTAAGGAATGTGTTTAGTGAGGGCATCAGATTCCTAATTGATGGAGAAAGGTCTGGTGGCAAGAAAAGCTGCTTTAAGGAGGTTGTCAAGTGTTTTCGCTCGACGATTCCGTTCTTGAGTGGTTGGTTTGGCCCTTGTTCCTGTAACTCGAATCCTAGCCCGGTATATCCCATTTTAGTTTTACATCATTGTGAACCTTACGCCTTTTTTACTCTCTGATCGAGGTTCTCGGCATTGAAAAATCTTTGTAAACTAAATCACACGTGTATATGTTGACATTTAAGGGATATACAGTCAAGAAAATCAAGAGCAATGGTGATATATTGCGGATTATACATCAAAAAATAAACATCAAAAAATGGCTATAATTTAAAGAATGTGTTTAGTGACGGAATCATATTCATAATTGATGGAGAAAGGTATGGTGGCAAGAAAAGCTGCTTCCAGGAGGTTGTCAAGTGTTTTCGCTCGACGATTCCATTCTTGGGTGGTTGGTTTGGCCCTTGTTCCTGTAACTCGAATCCTAGCCCGGTATATCCCATTTTAGTTTTACACCATTGTGAACCTTACGCCTTTTTTACTCTCTGATCGAGGTTCTCGGCATTGAAAAATCTTCGTAAACTAAATCACACGTGTATATGTTGACATTTAAGAGATATACAGTCAAGAAAATCAAGAGCAATGGTGATATATATGCGGATTAGACACCAAAAAATAAACACTCAAAAAATGGCTACAATTTAAGGAATGTGTTTAGTGACGGCATCAGATTCCTAATTGATGGAGAAAGGTCTGGTGGCAAGAAAAGCTGCTTCCAGGAGGTTGTCAAGTGTTTTCGCTCGACGATTCCATTCTTGGGTGGTTGGTTTGGCCCTTGTTCCTGTAACTCGAATCCTAGCCCGGTATATCCCATTTTAGTTTTACACCATTGTGAACCTTACGCCTTTTTTACTCTCTGATCGAGGTTCTCGGCATTGAAAAATCTTCGTAAACTAAATCACACGTGTATATGTTGACATTTAAGAGATATACAGTCAAGAAAATCAAGAGCAATGGTGATATATATGCGGATTAGACACCAAAAAATAAACACTCAAAAAATGGCTACAATTTAAGGAATGTGTTTAGTGACGGCATCAGATTCCTAATTGATGGAGAAAGGTCTGGTGGCAAGAAAAGCTGCTTCCAGGAGGTTGTCAAGTGTTTTCGCTCGACGATTCCATTCTTGGGTGGTTGGTTTGGCCCTTGTTCCTGTAACTCGAATCCTAGCCCGGTATATCCCATTTTAGTTTTACACCATTGTGAACCTTACGCCTTTTTTACTCTCTGATCGAGGTTCTCGGCATTGAAAAATCTTCGTAAACTAAATCACACGTGTATATGTTGACATTTAAGAGATATACAGTCAAGAAAATCAAGAGCAATGGTGATATATATGCGGATTAGACACCAAAAAATAAACACTCAAAAAATGGCTACAATTTAAGGAATGTGTTTAGTGACGGCATCAGATTCCTAATTGATGGAGAAAGGTCTGGTGGCAAGAAAAGCTGCTTCCAGGAGGTTGTCAAGTGTTTTCGCTCGACGATTCCATTCTTGGGTGGTTGGTTTGGCCCTTGTTCCTGTAACTCGAATCCTAGCCCGGTATATCCCATTTTAGTTTTACACCATTGTGAACCTTACGCCTTTTTTACTCTCTGATCGAGGTTCTCGGCATTGAAAAATCTTCGTAAACTAAATCACACGTGTATATGTTGACATTTAAGAGATATACAGTCAAGAAAATCAAGAGCAATGGTGATATATATGCGGATTAGACACCAAAAAATAAACACTAAAAAAATGGCTACAATTTAAGGAATGTGTTTAGTGACGGCATCAGATTCCTAATTGATGGAGAAAGGTCTGGTGGCAAAAAAGCTGCTTCCAGGAGGTTGTCAAGTGTTTTCGCTCGATGATTCCATTCTTGGGTGGTTGGTTTGGCCCTTGTTCCTGTAACTCGAATTCTCGCACGGTATATCCCATTTTAGTTTTACATCATTGTGTCCTTAGGCCATTTTTACTCTCCGGTCGAGGTTCTCGGCATTGAAAAATCTTCGTAAACTAAATCACACGTGTATATGTTGACATTTAAGAGATATACAGTCAAGAAAATCGAGAGCAATGGTTATATAGATGCAGATAAGACACCAAAAAATAAACACTCAAAAAATGGCTACAATTTAATGAATGTGTTTAGTGACGGCATCAGATTCCTAATTGATGGAGAAAGGTCTGGTGGCAAAAATAGCTGCTTCCAGGAGGTTGTCAAGTGTTTTCGCTCGACGATTCCATTCTTGGGTGGTTGGTTTGGCCCTTGTTCCTGTAACTCGAATCCTAGCCCGGTATATCCCATTTTAGTTTTACACCATTGTGAACCTTACGCCTTTTTTACTCTCTGATCGAGGTTCTCGGCATTGAAAAATCTTCGTAAACTAAATCACACGTGTATATGTTGACATTTATGAGATATACAGTCAAGAAAATCAAGAGCAATGGTGATATATATGCGGATTAGACACCAAAAAATAAACACTCAAAAAATGGCTACAATTTAAGGAATGTGTTTAGTGACGGCATCAGATTCCTAATTGATGGAGAAAGGTCTGGTGGCAAGAAAAGCTGCTTCCAGGAGGTTGTCAAGTGTTTTCGCTCGACGATTCCATTCTTGGGTGGTTGGTTTGGCCCTTGTTCCTGTAACTCGAATCCTAGCCCGGTATATCCCATTTTAGTTTTACACCATTGTGAACCTTTCGCCTTTTTACTCTCTGATCGAGGTTCTCGGCATTGAAAAATCTTCGTAAACTAAATCACACGTGTATATGTTGACATTTAAGAGATATACAGTCAAGAAAATCAAGAGCAATGGTGATATATATGCGGATTAGACACCAAAAATAAACACTCAAAAATGGCTACAATTTAAGGAATGTGTTTAGTGACGGCATCAGATTCCTAATTGATGGAGAAAGGTCTGGTGGCAAGAAAAGCTGCTTCCAGGAGGTTGTCAAGTGTTTTCGCTCGACGATTCCATTCTTGGGTGGTTGGTTTGGCCCTTGTTCCTGTAACTCGAATCCTAGCCCGGTATATCCCATTTTAGTTTTACACCATTGTGAACCTTACGCCTTTTTACTCTCTGATCGAGGTTCTCGGCATTGAAAAATCTTCGTAAACTAAATCACACGTGTATATGTTGACATTTAAGAGATATACAGTCAAGAAAATCAAGAGCAATGGTGATATATATGCGGATTAGACACCAAAAATAAACACTCAAAAAATGGCTACAATTTAAGGAATGTGTTTAGTGACGGCATCAGATTCCTAATTGATGGAGAAAGGTCTGGTGGCAAGAAAAGCTGCTTCTAGGAGGTTGTCAAGTGTTTTCGCACAACGATTCCATTCTCGGGTGGTTGGTTTGGCCCTTGTTACTGTAACTCGAATCCTAGCGCCGGTATATCCCATTTTAGTTTCACACCATTGTGAACCTTACGCCTTTTTTACTCTCTGATCGAGGTTCTCGGCATTGAAAAATCTTCGTAAACTAAATCACACATGTATATGTTGACATTTAAGAGATATACAGTCAAGAAAATCAAGGGCAATGGTGATATATATGCGGATTAGACACCAAAAAATAAACACTCAAAAAATGGGTACAATTTAAGGAATGTGTATAGTGACGGCATCAAATTCCTAATTAATGGAGAAAGGTTTGGTGTCAATAAAAGCTGCTTCCAGTAGGTCGTCAAGTGTTTTCGATCGACGATTCCATTATTGGGTTTTTTGGTTTGGCCCTTGTTCCTGTAACTCGAATCCTAGCCCGGTATATCCCATTTTAGTTTAACACCATTGTGATCCTTACGCCTTTTTACTCTCTGATCGAGGTTCTCGGCATTGAAAAATCTTCGTAAACTAAATCACACGTGTATATGTTGATATTTAAGAGATACAAAGTCAAAAAAATCAGGAGCAATGGTGATATATATGCGGATTAGACACCAAAAAATAAACACTCAAAAAATGGCTACAATTTAAGGGATGTGTTTAATGACGAAATCAGATTCCTAATTAATGGAGAAAGGTCTGTTGGCAAGAAAACCTACTTCCAGGATGTTGTCAAGTGTTTTCGCTCAACGATTTCATTCTTGGGTGGTTGGTTTGGCCCTTTTTCCTGTAACTTGAATCCTAGCCTTGTATATCCCATTTTAGTTTTACACCATTGTGAACCTCACGCCTTTTTTACTCTCTGATCGAGGTTCTCGGCATTGAAAAATCTTCGTAAACTAAATCACACGTGTATATGTTGACATTTCAGAGATATTCAGTCAAGAAAATCAAGAGCAATGGTGATATATATACGGATTAGACTCAAAAAAAATAAACTCTCAAAAAATGGTTACAATTTAAGGAATGTGTTTAATGACGGCATCAGATTCCTAACTGATGGAGAAAGGTCTGGTGGCAAGAAAAGCTGCTTCCAGGAGGTTGTCAAGTGTTTTCGCTCGACGATTCCATTCATGGGTGGTTGGTTTGGCCCTTGATCCTATAACTCGAATCCTAGCCCGGTATATCCCAATTTAGTTTTACACCATTGTGAACCTTACGCCTTTTTTACTTTTTGATCGAGGTTCTCGACATCGAAAAATCTTCGTAAACTAAATCACACGTGTATATGTTGACATTTAAGAGATATACAGTCAAGAAAATCAAGAGCAATGGTGATATATATCCGGATTATACACCAAAAAATAAACACTCAAAAAATAGCTACAATTTAAGGAATGTGTATAGTGACGGCATCAGATTCCTATTTGATGGAGAAAGGTCTGGTGTCAAGAAAAGCTGCTTCCAGTAGGTTGTCAAGTGTTTTCGATCGACGATTCCATTCTTGGGTTTTTGGTTTGGCCCTTGTTCCTGTAACTCGAATCCTAGCCCGGTATATCCCATTTTAGTTTGACACCATTGTGATCCTTACGCCTTTTTTACTCTCTGATCGAGGTTCTCGGCATTGAAAAATGTTCGTAAACTAAATCACACATGTATATGTTGATATTTAAGAGATACACAGTCAAGAAAATCAGGAGCAATGGTGATATATATGCGGATTAGACACCAAAAAATAAACACTAAAAAATGCTACAATTTAAGGGATGTGTTTAGTGACGGAATCTGATTCCTAATTGTTGGAGAAAGGTCTGGTGGCAAGAAAAGCTGCTTCCAGGATGTTGTCAAGTGTTTTCGCTTGACGATTCCATTCTTGGGTGGTTGGTTTGGCCCTTGTTCCTGTTACTCGAATCCTAGCCCTGTATATCCCATTTTAGTTTTACATCATTGTGAACCTTACGCCTTTTTTACTCTCTACTCGAGGTTCTCGGGATAGAAAAATCTTCGTAAACTAAATCACACGTGTATATCTTGACATTTAAGAGATATACAGTCAAGGAATGAAGAGCAATGGTGATACATATGCGGATTAGACACCAAAAAATAGACACTCGAAAAATGGCTACAATTTAAGGAATGTGTTTAGTGACGGCATCAGATTCCTAATTGATGGGGAAAGGTTTGGTGGAAAGAAAAGCTGTTTCCAGGAGGTTGTTAAGTATTTTCGCTCGATGATTCCATTCTTTGTGGTTGGTTTGGCCATTGTTCCTGTAACTTGAATCCTAGCCCGGTATATACCATTTTAGTTTTACACCATTGTGAACCTTTCGCCTTTTTTAC
This sequence comes from Helianthus annuus, assembly GCF_002127325.2. NCBI lineage: Eukaryota > Viridiplantae > Streptophyta > Magnoliopsida > Asterales > Asteraceae > Helianthus > Helianthus annuus. Next base: position 15,648,212 of record NC_035449.2, read on the forward strand.
TCTCTGAACGAAGTTCTCGGCATTGAAAAATCTTTGTAAACTAAATCACACGTGTATATATTGACATTTATGAGATATACAGTCAAGAAAATCAAGAGCAATGGTGATATATATGCAGATTAGACACCAAAAAATAGACACTCAATAAATAGCTACAATTTAAGGAATGTGTCTAGTGACGGCATCACATTCCGAATTGATGGAGAAAGGTCTGGTGGCAAGAAAAGCTGCTTCCAGGGGATTGTCAAGTGTTTTCGCTCGACGATTTCATTCTTGGGTGGTTGGTTTGGCCCTTGTTCCTGTAACTCAAATCCTAGCCCGGTATATCCCATTTTAGTTTTACACCATTGTGAACCTTTCGCCTTTTTTACTTCTCTGAACGAGGTTCTCGGCATTGAAAAATTTTCGTAAACTAAATCACACGTGTATACGTTGACATTTAAGAGATATATAGTCAAGAAAATCAAGAGCAACGGTGATATATATGCGGATTAGACACCAAAAAAAACACTCAAAAATGGTTACAATTTAAGGAATTTGTTTAATGACGACATCAGATTCCTAATTGATGGAGAAAGGTCTGGTGGCAAGAAAAGCTGCTTCCAGGAGGTTGTCAAGTGTTTTCGCTCGACGATTCCATTCTTGGGTGGTTGGTTTGGCCCTTGATCCTGTAACTCGAATCCTAGCCCGGTATACCCCATTTTAGTTTTACACTATTGTGAACCTTACGCCTTTTTTACTCTCTGATTGAGGTTCTCGGCATTGAAAAATCTTCGTAAACAAAATCACACATGTATATGTTGACATTTAAGAGATATATAGTCAAGAAAATCAAGAGCAATGGTGATATATATGCGGATTAGACACCAAAAAATAAACACTCAAAAAATGGCTACAATTTAAGGAATGTGTTTAGTGACAGCATCAGATTCCTTATTGATGGAGAAAGGTCTGGTGGCAAGAAAAGCTGCTTCCAGGAGGTTGTCAAGTGTTTTCGTTCGATGATTCCATTGTTGGGTGGTTGGTTTGGCCCTTGTTCCTGTAACTCGAATCCTAGCCCGATATATCCCATTTTAGTTTTACACCATTATGAACCTTACGCCTTTTTTACTCTCTGATCGAGGTTCTCGGCATTGAAATATATTCGTAAACTAAATCACACGTGTATATGTTGACATTTAAGAGATATACAGTCAAGAAATGAAGAGCAATGGTGATATATAAGCGGATTTGACACCAAAAAATAAACACTCTAAAAATGGCTACAATTTAAGGAATATGTTTAGTGATGGCATCAGATTGCTAATTGATGGAGAAATGTTTGGTGGCAAGAAAAGCTGCTTCCAGGATGTTGTCAAGTGTTTTCGCTCGACGATTCCATTCCTGGTGGTTGGTTTGGCCCTTGTTCCTGTAACTCGAATCCTAGCTCGGTATATCCCATTTTAGTTTTACATCATTGTGAACCTCACGCCTTTTTTACTCTCTGATCGAGGTTCTCGGCGTTGAAAAATCTTCGTAAACTAAATCACTCGTGTATATGTTGACATTTAAGAGATATACAGTCAAGAAAATCAAGAGCAATGGTGATATATATGCGTATTAGACACAAAAAAATAAACACTCAAAAAATGGGTACAATTTAAGGAATGTGTTTAGTGACAGAATTAGATTGCTAATTGATGGAGAAAGGTCTGGTGGCAAGAAAAGCTGCTTCCAAGAGGTTGTCAAGTGTCTTCTCTCGACGATTCCATTCTTGGGTGGTTGGTTTGGCCCTTGATCCTGTAACTCGAATCCTAGCCCGGTATATCCCAATTTAGTTTTACACCATTGTGAACCTTACGCCTTTTTTACTCTCTGATTGAGGTTCTCGGCATTGAAAAATCTTCGTAAACAAAATCACACATGTATATGTTGACATTTAAGAGATATACGGTCAAGAAAATCAAGAGAAATGGTGATATATATGCAGATTAAACACCAAAAAATAAACACTCAAAAAATGGCTACAATTTAAGGAATGTGTTTAGTGACAGCATCAGATTCCTAATTGATGGAGATGTGACAACCGGTGATTTACGGCTCTTAATTACGTGATTAACAGGTGATTAACGCGATAATAAATAGTGTTTACAGCGCAAATTAACTTTATTAGGCTTTTGGAGTGCCTAGAAACGTCTAACCGGCTTTACAGGGCGTGAACGGTGGTTTACGGAAAAATCTGCTGAAAGATAAGCGACAACGAATTGATAACCGAACAGGATACTGACAACGTCGACAAATATGGATGTTACACGAATATTTTATGCTTGGGGAGTTTGGATCGCGTTAGTGTGTCTCGTAGGAATTACGGGCCACTTACACACAAGATGGGCTTGTGGGCCCTGGGCCCAAGCACAAACCCACAAGCCTAAACCCACATATAATATATTAGATCTCTCACTTGAAGATCTATACAAGATCCATACATGATCTGTACAATATCTTGCCAAAATCCTATAAATCACAATAATATCCTTATAAAATCTACAAAAGATTGCAAATCTTTATAAAAAGATCTTTACCTCATGAAATAAAACATTTAACCAGTATGTAGTATGAAAGCATAAAATACAATAAAAACCCATAACACTAATCTTGCTTATAAATAGGGACCATTAGTTTTGTTCTCCTTCCACAACAACAACAGACTTGAAGTCTGTCTTTACCCCCTCATCTTCTTACCATCTCTTTCCCTATTACACTACATACAATAAACAAATACAGACTTAAAATCTGTCTCGCATCCCTCTCGATTATACCTACAAGAAACACATACACACACACAAAATCCATGCTCTCATTCTCTTCAAACCCTAACCAACCACCAACCAGCCACACCCCATTTCATATCCCTCCCGTTAATTAAATCGGTGAGCCACAGGGGAGGAGCCAGCGGCGGCCGGCGGTTCATTTCCGTCGGGTGAGACCCCCCTCTCTTCTTCGTGTATCAGACAACCCCCCCTATCTCTTGCTTTCGGTTCGGTCGCCGGAGAAACCACGACGGACCGCCAGTCATATCGTTTATCCGACGGTTCCGTCGATAAACCTCACCCACAACCAACGACAGCGCCGTCGTGAACGGCGTCGGAGGTGGAGGGTTCCGCCGATGAAAGATGGAGACAATGACAAAGATGATCGACGACGGTACGACGACGGAGGTGGTGCTCTCCGACGAACGGTAAAGCCCCATCCCTTCTCCGTTGTTTTTTTTACTTCCTGATGATGATGACTGAGGTTTTTGCTGATGATGACGATGAAGGTGGTGGCCGGCGACGGCCTGACCACCGGAGCTACTGGTCGACGACAACTAGCACAGTGCAGATCTGATTTTTGTTTGTTTCTCAGGCACAAGTCAGCAGTGGTTCAGCAAATTCAAGTTCAGGCTCAGGTTTGGTTTCGGCTTTGTTTTGGTTCGGTCAACAAAAGTCAACAGTGTTCCGGTGCGGTGTTCGGATCTCGGGTTACGGGCCAGATTAGGAAGCGGTGCGTTCGACTCGATCCAACCGAGTTAACTCAGTTGACTCGGTCAACTCAGCGAGTCGACTCGGTCAACTCAACAGGTCAACTCAGTTGACCTGGTCAACTCAGTCAACACGTTCGGCGTCACGGCACGAAGACTCGGTTAAGAATTTAGGACACGACACATTAATTTCGTTAACTATTCCTTATTTTAATATTATGTGATATCGAGCTCGAACCGACATGATTATAATTTACGTTTTTATGAAATATTGGCGAATTTGATATTATTTGATTATTGTTGAATTTTTAAAAATATAACAACAACTTGTGTTGTCGGGGCCGTCCAAATACAGAGGAAACTCTGCCTGATTTTCGAGAAAATCCGAAAAATAATTACTTTTTATTATAAAATAAAACCTAACCAATTGACTACAAACGACTTTTATAAAAGTAAAAACAAGTGTACAGTATTTTCGATAACACTTTATGATATACGAAAACGGCGATTCGGAAACAATTTACAACTATAAATATAGTTCTTTAAAACATCGAGATTTCAACAATTCTTTTATAAAAATAAATATAGTATATATATATCAAACTATACGACGTCTCTTTTTAAGATAAATAAAAATTGCATGCTTATTTCAAATACCCAACGACTCGAATTCGTTTTATAAAATAAATATAGTTTTATATATTTATTTCGAATATCAAACAACATGAATTCGTTTTTACCAAATAAATATAATTTGTATATTTATTTCAAGTATTAAACAATACGGATGCTTTTATAAAACTAAATACGGTTTACGTATTTGTTTCACAACGATTCTTTTGCAAAACAAATATAGCTTTTATTTCAAACATCAAACGACTTGTATTCGTTTATAAAATAAATATAGGTTATATATTTATTTCAAATTTCCAACGACGATTCATTTATAATTCTATAAAATAAATATAACTTTTTATATTTAGAGTAAATTACAAGTTTTGTCCTTTATGTTTACATCAAATTTCAGGCGCTGTCCTTTAGCGCAAAAATTAACAGGCGGTGTCCTTTACCTTTCAAAATCTTGCACGTTATGTCCTTTAGGCCAAACTCAGTTAGATTTTTTGGTTAAATCTGGTCATGTGCCTTGCACATGAGGGCATTTTTGTCATTTCATATTCTTAGGGACTATTTTGTAAAGAATTATTATTCAGGGGCTATTTGTACAAAACTTAAAAATAAAAAAAATATATAAAAACTCTTTCTTCCTTTCTCTCTCATATGAACCTGCATCTCTCTCTTCTCTCTCTCTCCTCTCTCTCTCTAAAATCTGAACAAATAACCGATAGAGCACAATTCAAATTGTTTAATTCTCGATTGAACGGATATTTCTTCAGAATCATTGCTTGTGGCAGCAACAGCTCTAAATCTGTCGTTAGAGACGATGTGAATGCTTCTGTTGAGGTATTTGTTTGTAATTTATATGATATCTCGACATTTGGTTGTTGTAAGGTTGAAATTCAGTGTGTATTTTTCACAGCTTCAAGCATTGTTGGAGAAGGAGGCTCAATTATCTCAGTCAAGGAGGTAAAAGTCTTTCTTGACCACCGTCTTCACCAACACCACCATAAGCTGCCACCACCACCATCGTTTTCACCGTCTTCATCACCACCACCGCCTTGTTCACCATCCAACCACCACCTCCTCCAATGCAAACATCAACTCCACTCTCGACTCCCCCATCGGAACCCTAACCCCAAATTGATCCGACAAGACCACCATCTTCTCCGGCACTGCTTCTTCACCATACGCTGCCACCACCAATCGCCGTCTTCACCATCCAACCGCCGCCTCCTACCCTTCAACGACCGCCGTCTTCACCATCCAACCACCGCTTCCTCCATTGTATAAATAAATAAATAATTGTTGTTAATAAAAAACTCAATCATGAATTTTATGCTAATTATTAAGAATCTGCTTACAATTTAGGGGCTTCTTTTTTACCCATATTCTTCGATCTGTATTACTGAAAGATCAAAAAGTGACAAATTAGTTTCAGTTTTCAATCTGTTTCGGTGAATAAAATAAACCCACCTCAAATTTTAGTTTTTTTAGATCTTTAAAGTTTTGGTTACAGAATTACATTACACTAGGAAGATATAGAAAGATGGGATCTTTTGCTGGACCAGTAAAAAGATGAGATCTTTTCTTATAGAAAGATACAGGAAGATAAAGTTTTAGTTTTACACATCGGTTTCAGTTTCAGATCGTGGAGAGAAAGAAAAGAGAGACATAGAGAGAAAGGAAGTTAAGATCTTGAGAGAGAGAGTGTGTGTGTTTAGAGAGAAGTTTATTTTAATTATATATCTATATATTTTTACAAAAGTCCCTGGATATAAGTTATTTACATAATAATCCCTAAAAAGGTAAAATGACAATGGTACCCTCATGTGTCTTGCACATGACTAAATTTAACCAAAAAATCTAACTGGGTTTGGTCTAAAGGACAAAATGTGCAGGATTTTGAAAGGTAAAGGACACCGTCTGTCAATTTTTGCGCTAAAGGACAGCGCCTGAAATTTGATGTAAACATAAAGGACAAAACTTGTAATTTACTCTTATATTTATTTCAAACGCCTAAATGGCATATACATTCGACATATAGTATACGAGACTTAACGAGTATAACTTAGTCATTACTATTAAGTAATCAACAAACCGTTGAATCGTTTAGTTAACGATTCGGTAGAGCTCGGTAACACGTAGATTTGTTACCACATAAATTAGAAACTTATTAAATATTCCATGTTAGGAATATTGTAGAATGCACGCTAGCGAGTCTCGTCTTGGAAACGACATCACGAAGTCATAATTAGCTAGCTTCGCACAAGGAATATTCAGGTGAGTTTATAACCCCACCTTTTACGGTTTTACATTTTTCTAAATGTTTTCGGGGTGGAAAGACATGCATTTTTGCAAAGCATACAGGAACTACATATTTCTAAACCATTTTACAAGCAAGTTTTAACAGACACAAATGGTTTACGAAAAACTTATGTTTTATACCAGTTTTTCAAACAGGCGTATTTTTCGAAATACACATACACGCAAATTCTAGTTTTATAAACTACGGGAAAATACAAGTACAAAGAGATACAAGAATTGAGAAATGACACAAGAATTGAGGAATGATACGAGAAATCATGTCACGAATAGGGTAACATAAGCATCATTAATCGTGTACATACTAAGACCACAGAACAAAAGGTTAGATCTAACGGGTGTCAGGGCAGCCCCACTCTTGGTGACAACTAGAACCAAGTAGTGTTTTTGTGTCTCAGTCGTGAATCGACTACAGAAAAATGCCTATGGTTTGGTGACTTCCTATGTCGTGTCACATGTTAATGGCCTTGCAACCCATTAACAACAAGATACATACAGAAATACATGAATTGAACAAGATACATACCATGTTTTCATACAAAATTTCCATACAACATGACAAGAAAATGATTTTAAATTCATTTTCTCAACAATACTTCAAAAACCGGTTATTCAAAAAGATTTAATTCAAATCTTTTACAAACAAACTATGTGGAGTCGAGTACTTAGTGGCGTTCGCATTCCAAAAGTCTTAGCATATTTTGCTTCCGCTGTGTAATGAAGATACCAGTCCAGTCACGCCAAAGCTCTGATATTTCGGGGTGTGACATGAGAAACGTCTGGTGGCAAGAAAAGCTGGTTCTAGGAGGTTGTCAAGTGTTTTCGTTCGATGATTCCATTCTTGGGTGGTTGGTTTGACCCTTGCTCCGGTAACTCGAATCCTGCACGATATATCCCATTTTAGTTTTACACCATTATGAACCTTACGCCTTTTTTACTCTCTGATCAAGGTTCTCGGCATTGAAAAATATTCGTAAACTAAATCACACGTGTATATGTTTACATTTAAGAGATATACAGTCAAGAAATGAAGAGCAATGGTGATATATAAGCGGATTTGACACCAAAAAATAAACACTCTAAAAATGGCTACAATTTAAGGAATATGTTTAGTGACGGCATCAGATTGCTAATTGATGGAGAAATGTTTGGTGGCATGAAAAGCTGCTTCCAGGAGGTTGTCAAGTTTTTTCGCTCGACGATTCCATTCCTGGTGGTTGGTTTGGCCCTTGTTCTTGTAATCGAATCCTAGCCCGGTATATCCCATTTTAGTTTTACACCATTGTGAACCTTTCGCCTTATTTACTCTCTGATTGAGGTTCTCGGCATTGAAAAATCTTCGTAAACTAAATCACTCGTGTAAATGTTGACATCTAAGAGATATACAGTCAAGAAAATCAAGAGCAATGGTGATATACATGCGTATTAGACACAAAAAAATAAACACTCAAAAAATGGCAACAATTAAAGGGATGTGTTTAGTGACGGAATCAGATTCCTAATTGATGGAGAAAGGTCTGGTGGCAAGAAAAGCTGCTTCCAGGATGTTGTCAAGTGTTTTCGCTCGACGATTCCATTCTTGGGTGGATGGTTTGGCCCTTGTTCCTGTAACTCGAATCCTAGCCCGGTATATCCCATTTTAGTTTTACATCATTTTGAACCTCACGCCTTTTTACTCTCTGATCGTGGTTCTCGGCATTGAAACATCCTCGTTAACTAAATCACACGTGTATATGTTGATATTTAAGAGATATT